>NC_141877.1:266771164-267405558 GCF_056163025.1 Triticum urartu
CCCAAAATCCCGGATCATTTCCACCCCTAACCCTAGCCTCTTCCTCCTCCCACCGCCGGACGCGTCCGATCGGGCCGGACACGTCCGCGCCGCTGCCACCGACGAACCGCAAGCCGCCATGTGGCCGTCATCGCGTGTCTCCGCCGCCCGCCCTGCCAGGCCCGAGGCTGGCCCCCGAGGCCCAGTCGCCCGCGCCGCCGCCTATCACTTCCTCCGCCGCCCGAGCCTCGCCGGCCGCCGTCCGCCGCCGACCGCCGCCTCCTCTCCGCTCGCCGCTGACCCTGACCACGGACGCCACCCTCGCCGCCACGGAGCGCCGCGTCGCGCCGCCCGGAGCCGCGTTGTGCCGCCCCGACGACTCCGGTGGCCGGATCCGGCGTCCCCCGCTCCGGCGACCTCGCCGGCCCTCTTCCCCGAGCTCCGGCGCCGACTCCGGCGAGCTCCCCGTCCAACCTCGTCAACCGTGCCCGATCTAGATCCACCGCTACAATAACCCTAGAGGTTGACCCTTTTTCTGCCTAAGTCCCCAGTATTTTTAGCTAACTTCATCATGTCATATCTTTGCATCTGTGGCCCCGTTTTGGGCGTGTAGCATATCAAATTGTTCGTCTGGATGTGCACTTCATTTCATTCCATTACACCATGTTCATTTGAGCTCATCTTGACACCCTAAATGCTGTTGCAAGAGTGCTATGTAATGTTAGTGTCTGTCTCTTATCAGTTTATGGACATTTGTCATTTTTTCCATGTTTAATGTGTGCCTCCTATGAACTTGAGCCCTACATGTGTTTTGTTGTATGCCATGCCATCTTTATAGGGGTGTATTCCATGTATTTTTGTGATCATTATGGTGACTAGCACAAGCATGCAAAGTAACTCTCATGATGTTGCTGATTTCAGGGGCTTAGAATTCTTCTAAGTCATTTCCCTGATAATATTTGTATGCCATGTATTCATGTTGCTACAAAGTGATCCATGCCTCTTTTGAGCATGTTCAGTAAGGATGTTTTGGAGATATTGTTATGCCCTATCCATCCATGTCTTTGTTTGCAATTATGGAGTACCCTAGCATGACTCAATCTTGCTCTACTTTTGCTATAAAATGTTCCTGGCAGATTGTTTATGTGTTAATCAATTTTGCCGAGGTTGTTGTAGTTGATCCATGCATGCTGTGAGAGTGCTCTTGCCATGGTTAGCATATTTATCATGTATACTTGCTGGGTGTATGCTTAGCTTGTCATGCAATGCCTTGTGGTGAGTGCATCGAGCTCGCAAACATGCCTACGTAATTCTGTTTTGCCATGTTCTAGTTTTTCTGCTAAGTCTGAATCTGTTAACGAAACTTGCTATGTTCACATGGTTGCCACTGTATCTTATGATCCTTTTTGGCTTATGGTCAGTAAGGGACTTTTGTTATATGCTTTGTGTAGTTTCATGCCATGCCTTGCTTTGCCATGATATGTTCCTGTAGCATGTTGTTATCTTGCTCTAAACATTGCTTCCTGATGTTAAATCCTGCCATGTTATTTTCACTAAGTCTGTGAACCTGATATCTTTTGCATTTTTGCCATGCTTGTTTGAACCTGCTTTTGTGTGAATTAGCCGTAGCTCAGTGTTCATCTTTTGTCAAGCATCTTGAGTGGATTACTACCATGTGATTTGTTGCTATGTTAGAGTGCAGTAGCTTATTTTTCTTGATGCATTTAGATGGCCTCATGCTGTTAATCGCAGCTTTATGCTATTATTGTTTTGCTTGCCATTTGCAAACCGTGCATCCGATTCCGGTGATCTTTATATCGATTTAGACCGAAATCAACTCACCTTTCCAGTGGCACTCTTGGTTTTACATGTTGAGGCCTGGTTCAATCTTTCCTTTATGAAGCATGCATATGCATTGCATATTACATCCCGCATATCATGCCATGTTTTTGCATCATGTTGCTTGCGCATTGCACCGTGGTTGATTGTATCTCCCTTTGCTTGTGTTCTTGCTTTGGGTAGATCCGGGAGACGAGTACGTGATCGAGGAACCCGTTGATAACGTTTACGTGGATCAAGCTTACGTCAACTCAGAGACCTTTCCAGGCAAGATGACCATACCCTCGAAATCACTTCTATCTTTGCTTGCTAGTTGCTCGCTCTATTGCTATGCCTATGCTACGATACTTACCAATTGCTTATCATGCCTCCCATATTGCCATGTCAAACCTCTAACCCACCTTGTCCTAGCAAACCGTTGTTTGGCTATGTTACCGCTTTGCTTAGCCCCTCTTATAGCGTTGTTAGTTGCAGGTGAAGATTGGAGTTTGTTCCTTGTTGGAACATGTTTATTGTTGGGATATCATTATTATATCTTGTCTACTTTAATGCATATATATACTTGGTAAAGGGTGGAAGGCTCGGCCTTATGCCTGGTGTTTTGTTCCACTCTAGCCGCCCTAGTTTCCGTCATACCGGTGTTATGTTCCTTGATTTTGCGTTCCTTACACGGTTGGGTTATAATGGGAACCCCTTGACAGTTCACCTTGAATAAAACTCCTCCAGCAAGGCCCAACCTTGGTTTTACCATTTGCCACCTAGCCTTTTTCCCTTGGGTTCTGCGGACTCAAGGGTCATCTTTATTTTAAACCCCCCCGGGCCAGTGCTCCTCTGAGTGTTGGTCCAACTTGTCAGCCACCGGTGGCCACCAGGGGCAACTCTGGGCTGGCCTACCGGAAGTTTGGACAATCCGGTGTGCCCTGAGAATAAGATATGTGCAGCTCCTATCGGGATTTGTTGGCACATTCGGGTGGCTTTGCTGGTTTAGTTTTACCATTGTCGAGATGTCTTGTAACCGGGATTCTGAGTCTGATCGGGTCGTCCCGGGAGAAGGAATATCCTTCGTTGACCGTGAGAGCTTGTGATGGGCTAAGTTGGGACACCCCTGCAGGGATTTGATCTTTCGAAAGCCGTGCCCGCGGTTATGGGCAGATGGGAATTTGTTAATGTCCGGTTGTAGAAAACCTGAAACTCTACTTAATTAAAATGGATCAACAGCGTGTGTAGCCATGATGGTCTCTTTTCGGCGGAGTCAGGGAAGAGAACACGGTCTCGGGTTATGCTTGAACGTAAGTAGACTTGGATCACTTCTTGATCATACTTTCACAAACGTTCTTTGCCTTCTCTTCCCGCTCTCATTTGCGTATGTTAGCCACCATATAAGCTAGTTCTCGCTGCAGCTCCACCTCATACCTTTTCCCTACCCATAAGCTTAAATAGTCTTGATCGCGAGGGTGTGAGATTGCTGAGTCCCCGTGACTCATAGATTACTTCAAAACCAGATGCAGGGACCGATGATACTGTTCCAGGAGATGCGACTGAGCTCAAGTGGGAGTTCGATGAGGACTCAGGACGAAACTATGTTTCCTTTCCAGACGATCAGTAGTGGAGCCCAGTTGGGGCCATCGGGGACATTATGCATTTGGGGTTGTCTTTATTTTGGTTCCGTAGTCGGACCTTGATTGTATCTGGATGATTGTAATGCTATATTTATGTATTGTGTGACGTGGCGAGTGTAAGCCAACTATGTACCTTTTTTCTTATTCAGTACATGGGATGTGTACAGATTACCCCTCTTGCGACATTGCCTACAATGCGGTTATGCCTCTAAGTCGTGCTCCGACACGTGGGAGATATAGCCGCATCATGGGTGTTACACCATCTCCCTTGGATTTGGGATGAACTCTACCTTGTATATTTCCCTTTGATTGTTCATGTACCTTGTGGATCGTGTGTGGATTTTATCTAGTGGATGTGTGATTGGACTTGTTCTTGAGTGTTCCTCTTGTGATTTCTGATGACCCACAAGTATAGGGGATCAATTGTAGCTCTTTTTGATAAGTAAGAGTGTCGAACCCAACGAGGAGCAGAAGGAAATGACAAGTAGTTTCTAGTAAGGTCATGTCTGCAAGTGATGAAATTATAAGTAGCAAAGTAGTTTGATAGCAAGATAATTTGTAACGAGCAAGTAACGATAGTAGTAACAAAAGTGCAGAAAGGTAGCCCAATCCTTTTGAGGCAAAGGACATGCCATAACGGTCTCTTATAATAAGCAAAGGTTCTTGAGGGTACACGGGAATTTCATCTAGTCACTTTCATTATGTTGGTTCGATTCATGTTCGCTACTTTGATAATTTGATATGTGGGTGGACCAGTACTTAGGTGTTGTTCTTACTTGAACAAACCTCCTACTTATGATTAACCCTCCCACAAGCATCCACAACTACGAGAAAAGTATTAAGAATAAATTCTAACCATAGCATTAAACTTTTGGATCCAATCGGCCCCTTACGGAATAGCGCATAAAGTGGGGTTTAAGCTTCTGTCACTCTTGCAACCCATCATCTAATTGCTACTCCACAATGCATTCCCTTAGGCCCAAATATGGTGAAGTGTCATGTAGTCGATGTTCACATGACACCACTAAGGGAATCACAACATACATACTACCAAAAAATCGAACACATATCAAATTCACATGATTAATTGCAACATGATTTCTCCCGTGACCTCAAGAACAAAGGTAACTAATCACAAATGATAAACATACTCATGATCAGAGGGGTATTAAATAGCATATTGGATCTGAACATATAATCTTCCACCAAATAAACCATATAGTAATCAACTACAAGATGTAATCAACACTACTAGTCACCCACAAGTACCAATCTATAGTTCCGGTAACAAGATTGAACACAAGAGATGAACTAGGGTTTGAGAGGATATGGTGTTGTTGAATATGTTGATGGAGAATGCCCTCCCCAAGATGGGAGAGCTGTTGGTGATGATGATGACGATGATTTCCCCCTCCGGGAGGGAAGTTCCCCAGGCGGAATCGCTCCGCCGGAGGGCAAAAGTGCTCCTGCCCAAGTTCCGCCTCGAGGCGGCGGCGCTTCGTCCCGAAAGTCCTTACTTTATTTTTTCTAGGTCAAAATGACTTATATACCAAAATATGGGCACCGGAGGTGGGCCGAGGAGGCCACAACCCCCCCAGGGCATGTGAGGGGGCCCTGGCGTGCCCAGGTGGGTTGTGCCCACCTGGTGGCCCCCCTCTGGTAGTTATTTGCTCCAATAATTCTTATATATTCCATAAAAAATTCCCGTGAAGTTTCAGCTTGTTTGGAGTTGTGCAGAATAGGTGGCGTGACGTAGCTTTTCCAGGTCCAGGTTTCCAGCTGCCAGAATTCTCCCCTTTGGTGTGTACCTTGCGAATTATGAGAGAAAAGGCATTAGAATTACTCCAAAAAGCATTATTATGGATAAAAACATCATAAATAATAGTAAGAAAACATGATGCAAAATGGACGTATCAACTCCCCCAAGCTTAGACCTTGCTTGTCCCCAAGCGAAAAATCGAAATCGAAAAACATGTCCACATGCTTTGAGAGGGAGGTGTCGATAAAAACAAAATACGATCATAGAAGCATCATGTTGATTATTATAACAGCAACAAAATTAAACATATGACTTTTATCATAGAACTTTCATCATATAATTCTCATGAATAAGTAATAGTTCATCACACAATCAAAGTATAAAGCAAAAACTCTATTAGAAACCAACAAACCATGTTCTCAATCAGCTTTACAACTACAATTCACCATCTTTTCAGGAAGGTTCACTTGGCTTCTATGATTGCTAACACTCATCTCGTACCCATGAGCAAAACATTCCAACCGGACACATAGAAAGATAGGGGCTTATGGTTTCGCCTCCCAACATACTCACCTCAAGGGTGATGTCAACAATAATAACTCATTCCACCCATATTCAACTGGACATATGTGCCTAGATCTTTCCTCACTACATGATGCTTGCCAAATGAGAAAAATAAAAAGGAATAGAGAGAAAAAACTTTGACTTTTGCATAAAGTAAAAGATAGGCCCTTCATAGAGGGAAGCAGAGGTTGCCATGCACTTATTTGTTTGTATGCTCAATCCCTCAGTGCAAAAGAACGTCACATTACATTGCCTCTTGTGATAGCGACCTTTATTATGCAGTCTGTCGCTTTTATTCTTCACCATCACAAGTTCGTGCAACGCTCAATTTTCTCTTACACTAAATGATCTCACACTTCAAGAAGCAATTTTTATTTCCTTTTTGCACCGATGACAACTTACTTGAGGGATCTTGCTCAATCCCTTAGGTAGGTATGGTGGACACTTGAAAATAGATTGGGTTTAAGGGTTTTTGGATGCACAAGTAGTATCTCTACTTAGTAGAATTTTTGGCTAGCAAAGATAGGGGGCAAGCACCATATGTTAAAGGATCTATGACAATATGACTTCTGTGTGAATAGGAACAAACATAAATCATTAAGTTGTCTTGCTTGTCCAACATCAACAATTTTGGCATATAGTATTTTGATGAGGGCTCACAATCACAAAAGATTTCTAGGATAGTATATTTATATGTGAATCTTCTCTTCCCTTATTAATTCTTTCATGAGTTGCATCATTGACTAATGCTATGTTTGTCAATCTCTAATAATTTTTTTTACTTATAATTTTCCTTATGTGGTGCCCTCACCTACCATAGAATCAGTATATAATCTTTTCTTTATTTAATTCCTTTATTTTATTTGTTTCCTTTCTTATTTCTTTTCTTTTATTTGCAACATGAAAGTAAAGAAAGCAAAAACTCATACTAAACTTTATTATATAACTCGCACACGATTACAAGGATAGACCACTAAGCAAATTCTCAAAGAGGAAAGGATCGAACTAAACTTTTATTCATCTAAAGCAAAAGGATCGAACTAAAATAAGTAAAAGCAAAAAGATAGTGGGATGATACGATACCAGGGCACCTCCCCCAAGCTTGGCGGAAGCCATGGGGAGTGCCCATACCCGATACTCAGTTCTCCTTTCATGGTGAAGATGGCAATGGTGATGAAGTGATCCTATCTTTAAGGATTAGAAGATTCTCCAATCGAAGGATGACGCTCCTGAGGTGGGTGATGTGCTCTTGATGCAGAATATTCTCACGAGTGAGATACTTATTTTGTATGCTAACTATTTCAATGATGCGAAAGGCTGCAATCTCAGCAGGAGTAAGATGAGTAAGGTGAGGTTTAAGGATATCTTCCTTCTCCTCGTAAGCTGGCAGTGCTTGTTCGAAGACCGGAGGCTGGTCTACAGTAACCTCCTTGCTCTCGTCTCCTCTGATAGCTCCCGCGGGCTCTTCTCTCTTTAGCTCGATCTTCATCAACCAAGCATCCTCTTCCACGATGTTGGAGGAAGAAGAAGACATGATGCCTAGCCCAACAGATCTGACAGAAAAATAGCAAGAAAAGAGAACAGAGGGTTTCTCCGCGATACGGTGATCAACAGGTTCGGGAAGTATATATAGTTTTTTTTATCTTGGAGGACAAGTATATGGTAGAAAAACGGAGTACGGAAGGTGTCCCAGGTGGGCACAACCCACCTGGGCAAGCCTGCCTGGCGCGCCCTGGTGTCTTGTGCGCACCAGGGGACACTTCCTGAAAGTTTCTTTATTCCCAAAATTCTAAAATATTTAAAAATTGATAAAAAATATTTTTGTGGATTTTTCGGAGTCCGTTTACTTACCGTATCACGTACCTCCTTATTCTCACGATTCCGGAGTGTTCCGGAAGGACTCTTCTTTGTCTTCTTCCGGTGTCATAGTTTGGATAATATTACTTTCAATATTAATAGGCGTACCTGAGATATAATGCTTTATTCGTTGCCCATTGACAACCTTCAGGTTAGTACCTTCAGAATTATTTATTTTGATGGCTCTAGACCGGTAAACCTCCTCGATGACGTATGGGCCTTCCCATTTTGAGAGGAGTTTTCCTGCAAAGAATCTGAAACGATAGTTGTACAAAATAACATATTCTCCGACTTTAAACTCACGCTTTTGAATTCTTTTGTCATGCCATCTTTTTACTTTTTCTTTAAATAACTTTACATTTTCATAACTTGGGTTCTCCATTCATCTAATGAGCTAATATGAAATAACCTATTTTCACCAGCAAGTTTGAAATCATAATTGAGTTCTTTGATTGCCCAATATGCTTTATGTTCTAACTCAAGAGGCAAATGACAAGCTTTTCCATAAACCATTTTATAAGGAGACATACCCATAGGATTTTTATATGTTGTTCTATAAGCCCAAAGTGCATCATCTAATTTCTTAGACCAATTCTTCCTGGACCTATTGACAGTCTTTTGCAATATTAATTTTATTTATCTATTGCTAAGTTCAACTTGACCACTAGACTGAGGATGATAAGGTGATGCAATTCTATGGTTAACATCATACTTGGCGAGCATTTTACGAAAAATCACCATGAATAAAGTGTGAACCGCCATCAGTCATTAAATATCTAGGGACTCCAAACCTTGGGAAAATAACTTCCTTAAGCATTTCAATAGAGGTGTTGTGATCGGCACTACTAGTTGGAATAGCTTCTACCCATTTAGTAACATAATCAACAACAACCAAAATATGTGTATACCCATTAGAGGAAGGAAAATGTCCCATGTAATAAAATCCCCAAACATCAAATGGTTCAATAGCAAGTGAATAATTCATAGGAATTTCTTGACGCTTACCGATATTACCTATCCTTTGACATTCATCACAAGATAAGACGAACTTATGGGCATCTTTGAAAAGAGTAGGCCAATAAAATCCAGATTGCAATACCTTGTGAGCAGTTCTATCTCCAGCATGATGCCCTCCATAAGCCTCAGAGTTACATTTCCGTAGGATTTGTCCCTTCTCATGCTCAGGTACACAACGTCTAATAATACCATCTACTCCTTCTTTATAAAGATGTGGGTCATCCCAAAAGTAATGTCTTAAATCATAGAAGGATTTTTTCTTTTGTTGATATGTAAAGCTAGGTGGTAAATATTTAGCAACAATGTAATTAACATAATCAGCATACTAAGGAGTACTATGAGAAACATTTATTCTAGCTAACTGCTCATCAGGAAAACTATCATCAATAGGTAGTGGCTAACAAGCACATTTTCAAGCCTAGATAAATTATCAGCAATTGGGTTCTCAGCTCCTTTTCTATCAATGATATGTAAATCAAATTCTTGTAACAAGAGAACCCATCAAATAAGTCTAGGTTTAGCATCTTTCTTTTCCATAAGATATTTAATAGCAGCATGGTCTGTGTGAACAGTTACTTTGGAATCAACAATATAAGGTCTAAATTTATCACAAGCAAACACAACTGCTAAGAATTCCTTTTCAGTAGTGGCATAATTTCTTTAAGCACTGTCTAGAGTTTTACTAGCATAATGAATAACATTAAGTTTCTTATCAACTCTTTGTCATAGAACAACACCAACAGCATAATCACTAGCATCACACATAATTTCAAAAGGCAAGTTTCAATCAGGTGGTTGAACAATAGGTGTAGAAATTAAAGCTTTATTAAGTGTTTCAAAGGCTTCTAAACAATCATCATCAAAAACAAAAGGAATGTCCTTCTGCAAGAGATTAGTAAGAGGCCTAGAAATTTTTGAAAATTCTTTGATAAATCTCCTATAGAAACCAGCATGACCTAAGAAACTACGAATACCTTTTATATATCTAGGACATGGCATTTTCTCAATTGCATCAACCTTAGCTTGGTCCACTTCAATACCTCTTTCATAAATTTTATGACCCAAGACAATGCCTTCATTAACCATAAAGTGGCACTTCTCCCAATTCAAGACAAGATTTATTTGTTCACATCTCTGCAAAACTCGATCAAGATTGCTTGAACAATCATCAAATGACTTCCCATAAACAGAAAATTCATCCATGAAAACCTCAACAATATTTTCACAAATGTCAGAGAATATAGCAGTCATACATCTTTGAAAGGTACATAAACCAAAAGGCATACATCTATAAGCATAAGTTCCAAAGGGACAAGTAAAAGTGGTCTTTTCTTGATCATGTTGAGAAACATGTATTTGTGAAAAGCCAGAATATCCATCAAGGAAGCAAAAGTGTGTGTGCTTAGATAATCTTTCAAGCATTTGATCAATAAAAGGCAAAGGGTAATGATCTTTTCTAGTTGCTTTGTTTAATTTTCTAAAATCAATTACCATTCTATAGCATGTGACAATTCTTTGTGGAATAAGTTCATTCTTATCATTAGGAACAACAGTTATACCTCCTTTCTTAGGAACACAATGAACAAGACTTACCCATCTACTATCAGCTATGGGATAGATTATACCTGCTTCCAGAAGTTTTAATATTTCTGTTCTTACCACTTCTTTCATCTTCGGATTTAACTGACGTTGGTGATCAACAATGGGTTTAGCATCAGGTTCCATATTAATTTTGTGCTGACATAGAGTGGGACTAATGCCTTTTAAATCATCAAGAGTATATCCAATAGAAGCTTGGTGCTTCCTTAGAACTTTCAATAATCTTTTTCTTTATGTTCTGAAAGGTTAGCAGTAATAATAGGATATATCTTTTTTTCATCAAGATAAGCATATTTCTAAGTGTCTAGAAATTGTTTTAATTCAAACACAGGATCACCTTTAGGTGGAGGAGGACCTCCTAGAGTTTCAATGGGCAAATTATGTTTAAGCAGAGGACATTGTTCAAAGAAAATTCTATCTATTTCATTTCTTTCATGCATATGTAAATCATTTTCATGGTCTAGCAAATATTGTTCTAAAGGATCAGTAGGTGGTACATCAATAGAAGCAAGACTCATCCTTACTAGGCAATTCTTTTTCATGAAGATTTCTACTAAACTTGGAAAAATTAAACTCATGAGACTCATCACCAAAGCTAACACCAACAGTTTGTTTCTTACAATCTATCTTAGCATTAACTGTATTCAATAAAAGGTCTACCAAAAATAACGGGACAAAAGTCATCTTGTGGGGAACCAAGAACAAGAAAATCAGTAGGGTATTTTATTAGCTAGTTTAATAGTAACATCTATTTCTTCTAACTCTGCAGGTGCTATGTCTTTCATAATTTCTTGATATAAGGTGTAAGGAATAACACTCACACTAGCACCCATGTCACATAAACCATGATAACAGTGATCTCCTATTTTAACTGAGATGACATGCATGCCAACAACGAGTCTATGTTTATCTTTCTTATCAGGTTTGGCAATTCTAGCAGCTTCTTCATAGAAGTAAATAACATGCCCATCCATATCTTCTTCGAAGAGATCTTTAACCATAGCAATACTAGGTTCAACTTTAATTTGTTCATCAGGTTTAGGTGTTCTAATGTAGCTTTTGTTAACCACAGTTCAAACTTTAGCATGTTCCTTTATCCTAACAGGGAAGGTGGTTTCTCAATATAAGCAGAAGGAACAACTGGATCACCATTATAAAGTATAGTTTCTTCTTTAAATGGTACCGGTTCTTCAATTTCTTCTTCAATAGGTGGGTGATATTTAAACCACTTCTCCTTAGGGAGTTCAACATGAGTAGAAAAAGATCCACAAAAGGAGGCTACTATCTTAGAGTCAAGTCCATATTTAGTGCTAAACTTTTGAAAAGCATCAGTATCCATAAAAGATTTAACACAATCATACTCAAGTTTAATACCTGACTCTTTACCTTTGTCGAGTTCCCAATCTTTAGAGTTGTGTTTAATTCTTTCCAAAAGATCCCACCGGAATTCAATAGTCTTCTTCATAAAGGAACCAACACAAGAAGTATCAAGCATGGTTTGATCATTACGAGACAGCCGAGCATATTTTTTTTGGATAATAATTTCTCTTGAGAGCTCATGATTGGGGCATGAATATAACATTGACTTAAGCCTGCCCAAGCTAGGGCAATACTTTATCCTTCACGAGGCCAAACATTATATATATAATTCCGATCACGACGAACTAGATGCATAGGATAATTTTTTTGGTGGAACTCCAATTTCAAACGATTCCAATTCCATGATCCAATATCATCGCATAGCCTATACCATGCCAATGCTTTTCCCTTAAAAGATAAAGGGAAAACCTTCTTCATAACTTTATCTCTGGGTAAACCTGCACGCTTAAACAATCCACAAATTTGTTCCACATATATCAAGTGCATATCAGGATGTTTGTTTCCATCTCCTGCATAAGGATTAGCTAGCAGTTGTCCTATCATACCCGAAGGAATTTCATATTCAATATTTTTAGTAGGTGCAGTAGGTTGAGGGGTAGCTAATTGTGGTTCCGCACGAGGTGAAGATACCCCAAACAAACACCTCAAAGGATTGTTTTCCATAGTAACAAGTAACAATAAATTTCAGCACACTATATAAATGTTTCCTTACCAAATTCCACTTACCAAAGGCGCTTCACTCCCCGGCAATGGCGCTAGAAAATAGCCTTGATGACCCACAAGTATAGGGGATTAATTGTAGCTATTTTCTATAAGTAAAAGTGTCGAACCCAACGAGGAGCAGAAGGAAATGACAAGTAGTTTCCAGTAAGGTGATGTCTGCAAGAGCTGAAATTGTAAGTAGCAGAGTAGTTTGACAGCAAGATAATTTGTAACGAGCAAGTAACGATAGTAGTAACAAAAGTGCAGCAAGGTAGCCCAATCATTTTGAGGAAACGGATAGGACAAAACGGTCTCTTATAATAAGCAAAGCGTTCTTGAGGGTACATGGGAATTTCATCTAGTAACTTTCATCAAGTTGGTTGATTCGTGTTCGCTACTTTGATAATTTGATATGTGGGTGGACCGGTGCTTAGGTGTTGTTATTACTTGAACAAACCTCCTACTTATGATTAACCCTCCCGCAAGCATCTGCAACTATGAGAAAAGTATTAAGAATAAATTCTAACCCTATTAAACTTTTGGATCGAATCGGTCCCTTACGGAATAGCGCATAAACTAGGGTTTAAGCTGCTGTCACTCTCGCAACCCAACATCTAATTGCTACTCCACAATGCATTCCCTTAGGCCCAAATATGGTGAAGTGTCATGTAGTCGATGTTCACATGACACCACTAAGGGAATCACAACATACATACTATCAAAATATCGAACACGTATCAAATTCACATGATTACTTGCAACATGATTTCTCTCGTGACCTCAAGAACAAAGGTAACTACTCACAAATGATAAACATGCTCATGATCAGAGGGGTTTTAAATAGCATATTGGATCTGAACATATAATCTTCCACCAAATAAACCATATAGTAATCAACTACAAGATGTAATCAACACTACTAGTCACCCACAAGTACCAATCTATAGTTCTGGTAACAAGATTGAACACAAGAGATGAACTAGGGTTTGAGAGGAGATGGTGTTGTTGAAGATGTTGATGGAGATTGCCCTCCCAAAGATGGGAGAGTTGTTGGTGATGATGATGGCGATGATTTCCCCCTCCGGGAGGGAAGTTCCCCCGGCAAAATCGCTCCGCCGGTGTCGGGGTAATTAGCCACGAGTAGCCTCATCAGATCCCCATGGCGTTTCAAGACATCGGGGTCGGCTGCGCCCCTCAAGAATCAAAGACCGAAGCGCCGCCTTCTTGCAGCCGGCTGGTCCAAGCGGCCGACTGCCAGAAGACGGCAAGGCCCAGAGGGCGGTCTCAAAGTGGGCCAACTTCTAGCGGGCGGTGATGTCTACTACACAACCTTCTTCTTGTAGATGTTGTTGGGCCTCCAAGTGCAGAGGTTTGTTGGACAGTAGTAAATTTCCCTCAAGTGGATGACCTAAGGTTTATCAATCCGTGGGAGGCGTAGGATAAATATGGTCTCTCTCAAACAACCCTGCAACCAAATAACAAAGAGTCTCTTGTGTCCCCAACACACCCAATACAATGGTAAATTGTATAGGTGCACTAGTTAGGCGAAGAGATTGTGATACAAGTGCAATATGGATGGTAGATATAGGTTTTTGTAATCTGAAAATATAAAAACAGCAAGGTAACTAATGATAAAAGTGAGCGAAAACGGTATTGCAATGCGTTGAAACAAGGCTCAGGGTTCATACTTTCACTAGTGCAAGTTCTCTCAACAATAATAACATAATTGGATCATATAACTATCCCTCAACATGCAACAAAGAGTCATTCCAAAGTCACTAATAGCGGAGAACAAACGAAGAGATTATTGTAGGGTACGAAACCACCTCAAAGTTATTTTTTTTGATCGATCTATAATAGAGTTCGTACTAGAATAGCACCTTAAGACACAAATCAACCAAAACCCTAATGTCACCTAGATACTCCAATGTCACCTCAAGTATCTGCAGGTATGATCATACGATATGCATCACACAATCTCAGATTCATCTATTCAACCAACACAAATAACTTCAAAGAGTGCCCCAAAGTTTCTACCGGAGAGTCAAGACGAAAACGTGTGCCAACCCCTATGCATAAGTTCACGAGGTCACGGAACTCGCAATTTGATCACCAAAACATACATCAAGTGGACCACATGATATCCCATTGCCACCACATATAAGCACATGCAAGACATACATCAAGTGTTCTTAAATCCTTAAAGACTTAATCCGATAAGGTAACTTCAAAGGGAAAACTCAATTCATCACAAGAGAGTAGAGGAGGAGAAATAGCATAAGATCCAACTATAATAGCAAAGCTCGCAATACATCAAGATCATACCACCTCAAGAACACGAGAGAGAGAGATCAAACACATAGCTACTGGTACATACCTTTAGCCCCGAGGGAGAACTACTCCCTCCTCGTCATGGAGAGCACCGGGATGATTAAGATGGCCACCGGAGAGGGATTCCCCCCTCCGGCAAGGTGCCGGAACGGGTCTAGATTGGTTTTCGATGGCTACAGAGGCTTCTAGCAGCGGAACTCCCGATCTATTCTGCTCTCCGATGTTTTTAGGGTATATGGACATATATAGGCGAAAGAAGTCGGTCAGGGGAGCCACAAGGGGCACACGAGGGTGGGGGGCACGCCGAGGGGGGTAGGGTGCGCCTCCCTGCCTCGTGGCTTCCTCAAAGCTTCCCTGACGTCTACTCCAAGTCTCCTGGATTGCTTCCGTTCCAAAAATAACTCTCCTGAAGGTTTCATTCCATTTGGATTCCGTTTGATATTCCTTTTCTTCGAAACACTGAAATAGGCAATAAAACATCAATTTGGGCTGGGCCTCCGGTTAATAGGTTAGTCCCAAAAATAATATAAAAGTGTTTAGTAAAGCCCATGAACATCCAAAACAGAGAATATAATAGCATGAATACTTCATAAATTATAGATACGTTGGAGACGTATCAGCATCCCCAAGCTTAATTCCTGCTCGTCCTCGAGTAGGTAAATGATAAAAGAAAGAATTTATGAAGTGTGAATGCTAGCAGGTGCACAAGTTTTATCAATGGTAATTTTAATCACCTTTTCTAGCATCATTATATATCATAACAGTAGCTCAACTCATAGGACTTCTCATGATCAAGTAACAAGCTATTCACATGTTAAAGTATAGATCATAAACTTTCTTGAAAACTAACAAACCGTGTTATTAGTCATCAAACAATTACAATTCATCTTATTTCCAGGAAGGGTCTATGTCATAGCTTTGATTCAGCAAACTTCACATACTCAACTATTATTTAGTCTTTCACAATTGCTAACACTCACGTGATATTTATGGGTTCAAAGTTTTAATCAGACACAGAGAAAGATAGGGGCTTATAGATTCGCCTCCCAACCATTTACCTCAAGGGTAATGTCAACAATAATAGTTCATGATGCCTTACATCCAATTGGATATATATATATATCAGGATCTTTCCAACACAATGTGCTTGCCAAAGGATAAAATGTAAAAAGGAAAGGTGAAGATCACCATGACTCTTGCATAAGGTATAAGACAAGAATAAAAGATAGGCCCTTCGCAGAGGGAATCAGAGGTTGTCATGCGCTTTTATAGTTGGATGCACAAAATCTTAATGCGAAAGAACGTCACTTTATATTGCCACTTGTGATAGGGACCTTTATTATGCAGTCCGTCGCTTTTATTGCTTCCACATCACAAGATCGTATAAAGCTTATTTTCTCCACACTAATAGATCATACATATTTAGAGAGAAATTTTTATTGCATGCACCGATGACAACTTGCTTGAAGGATCTTACTCAATCCATAGGTAGGTATGGTGGACTCTCATGGCAATACTGGTTTAAGGGATGTTTGGAAGCACAATTAGTATATCTACTTGGTGCAAAGAATTTGGTTATCATGAGGGCGAAAGGCAAGCTCAGCATGTTGAATGATCCATGACAATATACTTTATTTCAGATATAAGAAAACATAACCCATTACGTTGTCTTCCTTGTCCAACATCAACCTTTTAACATGTCATATTTTAATGAGTGCTCACAATTACAAAAGATGTCCAAGATAGTATATTTATATGTGAAATCTCTCTTCCCTCAATATTCTTTCATGAATTGTTCAAGTGACCAATACAATGTTTGCTAACCTTCAATAAATTTACCACCTCTACTTCTTATATGTGAAGTCATTACTCCCCATGGGATAAGCATATGAAACATATATAATTTCAGATTTATTATATTTAATTCATTCAACCATTTACTCATAGGATATATGTGAAGCATGTGAATGAATAACAAACTACTCCGAAAGATATAAGTGAAGACCAATGAGTAGTTATATAATTATTTAGCTATGTGAAGACTCTCCATTTAATAATTTCAGATCTTGATATTTTATTCAAACAACAAGCAAAACAAAATAAAATGATATTCTAAGAATAGCAAACATCATGTGCAGAAGCAAAAACTTAGGATCAACCAATACTAACCGATAGTTGTCGAAGAAGAAAGGTGGGATGCCAACCGGGGCATCCCCAAGCTTAGATGCTTGAGACTTCTTGAAATATTATCTTGGGATGCCTTGATCATCCCCAAGCTTGAGCTTTTGTGTCTCCTTAATTCCTCTCATATCACGGTCTCCCTAAATCTCAAAAGCTTCATCCACACAAAACTCAACAAGTACTCCTGAGATAAGTTAGTATAAACCAATGCAAAAACCTTATCATACTATTCTGTAGCAAATCACTAAAATTATTAATCAACATTGCATACTAAATGCCTCCACATATTTAATAGTCCTATCCTCAAATAGAATCATTGAACAAGCAAACATATGCAAATAATGCAAACATAACAGCAATCTGCCTAAACAGGACAGTCTGTGAAGAATGCAGCAAGATCCATACTTCCCTAGCTCGAAAAATTATGAAAGAAAATTACCACTGTAGTAAATTTATCAGAGCTTATTATTCAGAAGGTTTCAACATTTTATCACATTCTGACTTTTCTAGGGAATTTTTGCAACAGTGGTAAACTTTCTGTTTTCAAACAGCAACATGTAGACTTGTAAAATAGGCATAGTAAAGGCCATCAATGCCACTTTTATTGAAATAAAAGATGCAAAACATTGTTCTAAATAAAATAAAGCAAATCCTAACAAAATAAATTGATGCTCCAAGCAAAACACATATCATGTGGTGAATAAAAATATAGCTCCAAGTAAAGTTACCGATGAACGAAGACGAAAGAGGGGATGCCTTCCGGGGCATCCCCAAGCTTAGGCTCTTGGTTTTCCTTGAATATTACCTTGGGGTGCCTTGGGAATCCCCAATATTAGGCTCTTTCCACTCCTTATTCCATAGTCCATCGAATCTTTACCCAAAACTTGAAAACTTCACAACACAAAACTTAACATAAAACTCGTGAGCTTCGTTAGTAAAAGAAAACAAATCACCACTTCAAGGTACTGTAATGAACTCATTATTTATTTATATTGGTGTTAAACCTACTGTATTCCAACTTTTCTATGGTTGATAACTCTATTACTAGCCATAGATTCATCAAAATAAGCAAACAACACACGAAAAACAGAATCTGTCAAAAACAAAACAGTCTATAGTAATCTGTAGGTTTCGAATACTTCTGGAACCCCCAAAATTCTAAAATAAATTGCTGGACGTGAGGAATTTATCTATTGATCATCTGAAAAAATAATTAACTAAATATCACTCTCCATTAAAAAATGGTAGCAAATCTCGTGAGCGCTAAAGTTTCTGTTTTTTACAGCAAGATCGCAAAGACTTTCCCCAAGTCTTCCCAAAGGTTCTACTTGGCACAAACACTAATTAAAACATAAAACCACATCTAAACAGAGGATAGATGAATTATTTAGTACTAAACAGGAGAAAAAAACAAGGAACAAAAATAAAATTGGGTTGCTTCCCAACAAGCGCTATTGTTTAACGCCCCTAGCTAGGTATGGCGATTTCATTGATGCTCACATAAAGGATAAGAATTGAAATATAAAGAAAGAATCATGAAGCATATGACAAGCACATTTCAGTACAACACACTTCCTATGCATAGGGATTTTTTGAGCAAACAACTTGTGGGAACAAGAATCAACTTGCATAGGAAAGCAAAACAAGCATAACTTCAAGATTTTCAACATGTAGAGAGAAAACTTGATATTATTGAGATACATAGAAGCATATGTTACTCTCTCATAATAATTTTAATTAGCATAATGAATGAATTCAACAATATAACCATCACATAAAGCACTCTTTTCATGATGCACAAGCATATAATTTTATAACTCTCCACATAAACAAATTTCTTCTCATCAATAGTAGTGGGAGAAAACTCAACGAAATAACTATCATGTGAGGCATAATCCAATTGAAAACTAAAATCATGATGACAAGTTTCATGGTTATCATTATTATTTATAGCATACATGTCATCACAATAATCATCATAGATAGCAACTTTGTTCTCATAATCAATTGGAACCTCTTCCGAAATAGTGGATTCATCACTAAATAAAGTCATGACCTCTCCAAATCTACTTTAATCAATATAATCATCATAAACAGGAGGCATGCTTTCATCATAATAAATTTGCTTATCAAAACTTGGGGGACAAAAATATCATCTTCATCAAACATATCTTCCCCAAGCTTGTGGCTTTGCATATCATTAGCATCATGGATATTCAAGGAATTCATACTATCAACATTGCAATCATGCTCATCATTCAAATATTTATTGCCAAACATTCTAATGAATTCTTCTTCTAGTACTTGAGCACAATTTTCCTTCCCATCATTTTCACGGAAGACATTAAAAAATGAAGCATATGAGGCAACCTTAATTCCATTTTTGTAGTTTTCTGTCATAGACTAAACTAGTGATAAAACAAGAAACTAAAAGATTCGATTGCAAGTAGTTTTCCGAAATAGTGGATTCATCGCTAACCTCCCCGGCAACGGCGCTAGAAAAGAGCTTGATGTCTACTACACAACCTTCTTCTTGTAGACGTTGTTGGGCCTCCAAGTGTAGAGGTTTGTTGGACAGTAGCAAATTTCCCTCAAGTGGATGACCTAAGGTTTATCAATCCGTGGGAGGCGTAGGATGAAGATGGTCTCTCTCAAACAACCCTGCAACCAAATAACAAAGAGTCTCTTGTGTCCCCAACACACCCAATACAATGGTAAATTGTATAGGTGCACTAGTTCGGCGAAGAGATGGTGATACAAGTGCAATATGGATGGTAGATATAGGTTTTTGTAATCTGAAAATATAAAAACACCAAGGTAACTAATGATAAAAGTGAGCGAAAACGGTATTGCAATGCATTGAAACAAGGCTCAGGGTTCATACTTTCACTAGTGCAAGTTCTCTCAACAATAATAACATAATTGGATCATATAACTATCCTTCAACATGCAACAAAGAGTCATTCCAAAGTCACTAATAGCGGAGAACAAACGAAGAGATTATTGTAGGGTACGAAACCACCTCAAAGTTATTCTTTCTGATCGATCTATAATAGAGTTCGTACTAGAATAGCACCTTAAGACACAAATCAATCAAAACCCTAATGTCACCTAGATACTCCAATGTCACCTCAAGTATCCGTGGGTATGATCATATGATATGCAGCACACAATCTCAGATTCATCTATTCAACCAACACAAAGAACTTCAAAGAGTGCCCCAAAGTTTCTACCGGAGAGTCTAATATGATGCTCATATCACTAAAACAGAGAATGTTTAATTGGCCACCTAATGTTCCTATATTCGTTTCAAAAAGCATGTGCGCCACCCACTGGTCCAACTAGTTCCACTTTCTTGATTTTACTCTTGATGCTTAGGGTTTTCCCCTTTTATCTACTCTACTATGATCTGCGTAGGTGCTTTCTGTCCTACTAGCATTACCCCACACTTCAAGCTAAACAACACAACACTCAAAATTCCAAAGCTTAGTTGTTCAAATATGATTGTGATATGATACTGATATTAGTTAACAGACACATTTAATTGGTTAGCTAAAGGTCCCACTTGAGTTTCCAAATGCATGTCGCGACATATAGAGAGACAGCAGAATTGCATTTCTTTGTCACTTGTTGACTGTACTTTCTTGTCCATACCAAATCTTAGTTGTTATTTCAAAGAAAAGATCGGTTGCTAACTACCCTTTGCGCGGTTTGCAGCTTCAGATCTGCCATCCCGCTGCCACGGTCAACACTATACTCATCATGCTTACGGTTTCCCCAATTTATGATGACCACGATTAGCCTACGTGGTTCGTGTCGTAATAGCACTGCTCCACCCATCGAGCTAAACAAGCTTAGTTGTACAAATTCAAATCGAATATTATGTTGATATTAGTAAAACTGAGAGATGTTTAACAGCTAAATGTTCCTACTTTATTTTTGAAATGCATGTGAGCCACATATGGAGAGACCGGAAGGAATAGTATTTCTCTGTGCGCTCGGGTTCATCATGGGTGGCCAACCGACATTGTATAGAAAGACTTGTAATATCTTCAATCTGCTTGCTCTTCTGCTCTTCTTTAAGATGATCCTCTTCTCTTCTTTAATAAGTATGTTCCTTGTTGGGAAGAGTACCAGAGACATTTGCGGTCGACTGGTCAGGTCGAGTTGTTCTCCCTTAGTATATTTTGAATCTGTCAGGTCAGATCGACTTGTTCTTCTTTACTATATGTTGAAGCTGACATCTGCGAAGTATCATCACTTTTGGATCTCTCATATTTTGAGTAGTAGGCCACATTATATTAATGCACACACCAAATTACAGCATGCATGTCATCTCTCAGAAGAATTGCAGAGATAGCATAAAGGGGTTTACAGGGAGGCAGTATTGGATTAGAATCACTTCTGCATTACAAAGATAATCTCACTTGTTTTTTATGTTTTCATGCATGTCAGGTATTGAAAATTATCAAAATGAATATGAGAATGGGCGCACAAGAGGAATATTGCGGAACAATCCACTGGCTAACAAACTTGGCATGGTGGAGGATGACCTATCTTATTCACCCATCAAGGTGCTTGCTCTAACTTGCAAGGTTGTATTGGTCGCACATATTTTGCATCTGACCTCTTGCATTACTTCTACTTTGTTACACCATCTGCTTAGTTTAAGCATCATATATGAGTATATGCCATACCTATCCATTTTCTATACCTATTCCATGTGTCGTCATACTATGTTTTTCTAGTCAAATGTTGTTCTTTCGTAATAGATATATGTCCAAAAGGAAGAGGGTGAGTGTAGATCCTCAAGGAGTACAAACTGGGTATTTGGAAAAGGTAGTGATACTTGTTAAATCAGATAGATCAGTAGCCACAAAAAACACAGGACCAACTGTACCACACTTTACCCCTACTCCACTGGCCAAACCCCTATTAGAACTGTTGAGAGCCCAGCGTCAGGTGTTGTCTATGATATCAATTCAAAATTTGAACTCCTAAATTTCTGCATGTGCCTTACCTTCTCTCTTGTATGAAAACTAGTTTCATATGAATCTCCTTGCTCAAAGGATCATAGGATCTCACAACAGTACTGAGCTCTGCATTGCTCTTGTCAGTACCTCTTGCCCTTTGTCAACATACTTACACTCATTGTTGTTTGATTATGTAGCATCACTATAAATGTTCGCTTCTTTATCCACCCTTTGCTTGAAATTATAAGATCTATATTTACTCTTAGATATGAAGGAAATATGCCCTAGAGGCAATAATAAAGTTGTTATTTATATTTCCCTATATCATGATAAATGTTTATTATTCATGCTAGAATTGTATTAACCAGAAACTTAGTACATGTGTGAATACATAGACAAACAAAGTGTCCCTAGTATGCCTCTACTTGACTAGCTCGTTAATCAAAGATGGTTAAGTTTCATGACCATAGACATGTGTTGTCATTTGATGAACGGGATCACATCATTAAAGAATGATGTGATGGACAAGACCCATCCGCTAGCTTAGCATAATGATCGTTTAGTTTTATTGCTATTGCTTTCTTCATGACTTATACATGTTCATTTGACTATGAGATTATGCAACTCCCGAATACCGGAGGAACACCTTGTGTGCTATCAAACGTCACAACGTAACTGGGTGATTATAGAGATGCTCTACAGGTGTCTCCGATGGTGTTTGTTGAGTTGGCATAGATCGAGATTAGGATTTGTCACTCCATGTATCAGAGAGGTATCTCTGGGCCTTCTCGGTAATGCACATCACTATGAGCCTTGCAAGCAATGTGATTAATGATTTAGTTACGAGATGATGCATTACGGAACGCGTAAAGAGACTTGCTGGTAACGAGATTGAACTAGGTATGATGATACCGACGATCGAATCTCAGGCAAGTAACATACCGATGACAAAGGGAATAACGTATGTTGTTATGCGGTTTGATCGATAAAGATCTTCATAGAATATGTAGGAGCCAGTATGAGCATCCAGGTTCCGCTATTGGTTATTGACCGGAGATGTGTCTCGGTCATATCTACATAGTTCTCGAACCCGTAGGGTCCGCACGCTTAACGTTCGATGACGATTTATATTATGAGTTATGTGATTTGATGACCAAAGTTTGTTCGGAGTTTCGGATGAGAACACGGACATGATGAGGAGTCTCGAAATGGTCGAGAGGTAAAGATTCTTATATTGGAAGGTCGCATTTGGACATCGGAATGGTTCTGAGTAGTTCGGGCATTTTTACGGAGTACCGGGAGGTTACCGAAACCCCCTGGGGAAGTTAATGGGCCTTAATGGGCTTTAGTGGAGAGAGGGAAGAAGGGCCACGAGGTGGCGCGCACCTCCCCCTTCCCAAACCGAATTGGACAAGGGGTTAGGGTGCGGCCCCCTCCTTCCTTCTCCTTCTGCCCTCCTTCCTTTCCCTCCGGTGGAAGAAAGGAAAAGGGGGGCCGAACCCTACTTGGACTAGGAGTCCAAGTAGGACTCCCCCTGGTGCGCCCCTCCTGGCTAGCCTCCTCTCTCCCTCCTTTATATACATGGCCAGGGGCACCCCTATAGCACAACAAACAAGCTCTTAGCCATGTGCGGTGGCCCCCTCCACAATTCAACACCTCGGTCATATCATCGTAGTGCTTAGGTGAAGCCCTGCGCTGGTAACTTCATCATCACTGTCGCCACGCCGTCGTGCTAACGGAACTCTCCCTCGTCCTCAACTGGATCAAGAGCTCGAGGGATGTCATCATGCTGAACGTGTGCTGAACATGGAGGTGCCGTACATTCGGTGCTTGGATCGGCTGGATCATGAAGACGTTCGACTACATCAACCGCGTTACTAAACGCTTCCGCTTTCGGTCTACGAGGGTCATGGACACACTCTCCCATCTCTTTGCTATGCATCTCCTAGTTAGATCTTGCGTGATCGTAGGAAATTGTTTGGAATTACTACGTTCCCCAACAAGATAAATGTAGAATTGACACAATGGTTATGAAGTTTTGGATTGCTCATCTAAGTACCTGTTGTCATGTACTTCCTCTGTATCAAATTAATTGTTGATCAATTAGATGTATTTAAAACTTAATAGTGCTAGATACATCCATTTGAGCGACAAGTAATAGCGGACGGTGGTGGTATTACTGTACTTGCATCACAAGATAGTTGATTGTCTAGCATTACTCTGCATCTTATCTGCCCTGCCCTCCACTTTCTCCAAATTATCATATCTACATTTACTCTTACCAAAATGTTGAATAAAGCCAATGTCACTACACACGTTGATGTCTGCATTCCTCTTGTCAGTACCTTTTGCCTTGTAACGTTGTACTTATTAATTGCTATTTGATTATGTATCATTAGTCTGCACCTGAGCTTCATTATCCTCTGTTTCTTCCAATATTATTTGATCTATATTTACTCTCTGCAAAATGTAGAATAATGGCAACGCTTATAAAGAATTTTCTTTGGGGAATTTACTGAATTATCCTTCCATCAACATGGAGAAAGGCTTTGTCCAGCCCATGTTAACATGTAATGTAAGTTCATCCTTCTCCAGCCTTCAAACTTTGTTCTAGTATAGATTTGGATAGGCATCATTTCATCCACTGTTGTTTACATCTGATTGGATGTTTGCAACAACTACCAGTTTTAAATTGTAGTTGTAAAAACATGTTCCTTATGTAGAACAGATCCATTTATTTGCTTATATAATTGTGAAACTTGTTATGTGTCTCCTTGTTTCTCTTTCAGAGTCATATCTCTTATGCCAGGCAAAACTTGAGGGAAGATAGTGAGCCAAACCATCTTGAGGACAGCGAGATGACCCCAAGGTCTTGTCTTGATGAAGACAGTGAGTTGAAGCTACTCACCAGCAGGTGTGAGACAACCTCTGTGCAGTCGTTGCCTCAATCAGTTTGACTTCTTCAGTCTCAACTTAAAGCGGAAAGGCTTGCTTCGGCTCAGCTCCGACTTGAAGTCAAAGATGCAATGAAGATGTTAGAGGTCTGCCTTGCGCACTATGGTGCCATACAACTAGGGATGGAGCATCTATCGTTGACACAACTGAGGTATCATGAGCTTGTTCGGCTCCTTGCGGGGCATGTCCTGAACAGGCCCAGTGCCTTCTGAAGTGCTCTCAGTTTTGTATATTCTTTTGTCGGTGCTTTTATATGCACTGGTGGCGACCTTCGATGCTCAGTGTATGTACTCCAAGGTCACATTGCGCTTTATTATCACCGGTAGCGAACTTTGATTCCCAGTGGATGTAATATGCCGTAATTTCTTTATTGTATAGTCTAGGTTTATTCTTTGGTCGGTATGTTGTAATTTAGGCGAGAAGGTTCGGTGGATCTCAGTGTTGTCGGTCTTCAGGCCGGCCCGTTACTCATATGGGCCAAAATGTGGGCCTATAATCATCTTGGGCCATTAGCAGGTCTAAACCTATAGTAGTTTCCCGCCTTTAACAGGCCGAGTAAAGTTCTGGACAGCTGGGCTAGAGAATACCATGGGATTTTAACAGGCTAAAACCTAGACTGGGCTAGAGTTGAGCCAAAAAATTACGGGCCAATACAGGCCGAAACTGCCTAAGGCCCATGTTAGGCCCAAATATGACGAGCAGTTAACATGCCAAAATATATCTCGGGCCTGTTTGGCCCAATAAAATTATGGGATTTCACTGGTACGCGTCGGTGCTATACAAACGGGTTTTAACCCCTTTCTGCAGCGACACTTGGAACCGTCGCCAAGTGAGTGTGGGCGATAGGGGGGTCCTTCCCACACGACCCAGAAACCGTTGGGGATAGGGAGCCTTGATGCATACAGTTGTCCCTATATAACCGTTTTCGATATCTCGAATATCCCAAAAGCTTCATCCTTGCTGCTCATTTGTGCTCGCATTGCCATCGCAGTCGGAGTTTTGTGGTTTTACCTAAAACCAAGCAGATTCCAGGCAGATTCCAGGCACGGGAGTTTTACGATGTCTGGCACATCACAAACAGTTCATGATTATAAACCATGTACAATAGGTAGACAATCACACACATTTAGTTTTCCCGCACCGTATGTGATAGTGTCTGACATCACACATGCTTTGTAAACGGCAACTGTGTGCATGCTTGCACACATTTCCTCTCTGTGAACCGTCTCGGATTATCGTGTATATCGCAAACATTTGTGTTTTACCAACCGTGTGTGCCGTAATGACCTGCACAACGTAATTTCGCCCTAATTTAATTGCTGCTATTTAAAATTGTACCTAATTTAAACTTGAAATTAGGCTATAGCTTTATTCATATCCATCAGGTTCAAACAACCAATGCATTATTCAATTCACAGGTACATATGTTTAAGAATTACATAAGCACCAAATAAAGAATGATGAACCAGGGTTCTATACTTGTACTATTATAGATGGTAAAGAAAGAGGCGACAAACATTCCGGTTGCTGAACAAGGTGAAGCCGAATGGCCCTATTGTCCTCTCCTGGATGCAAAAGGCATGCAGGACTCTAGTCCAACCCCTTGTGATGGCCGGCCACCAATCATGTAGTTTGAGAGGTAATCTTGAGTAAACTACTTCAGGATCCACTGCAAAAGAAAAAAGATTAAGATATTGTCATCTAACACAACTCATTACGGGCAGTAAAAATAAGGCTACAAGGTTCTTACTTACCATCCTGCAGTTCACTGTTGTCTTGCATAAAGTGTAAACAAATAGTTCAATTGACATATTTTGACCCATTTTAGTAACAATCTTTATCAGTTTCCTCAGTTGATGCTGGTTCATGAATATCTCATTGCCCTATACGCAGAAAGGGTCGAAGTGCGGATCTTTGGCAATGATATATGTACCTAAAAGGACCAAGTTAATATTATAAGCTAAACAACAATTAAAAAATGATGTAGTACAACACTCCCTCCATCCCATTATATAAGATTGTATTACATGTATATCTAGACATCATCAGAACATTAAGGTAACAATCTTCCTTGTTGCTATGTAGCCTGGGATTGCATATTTAGTCATTCAGTACAATGCATGTTGCTATGTAGCCTCAGATATATTAAATACGGCCCTAGTTAACCTACTGATAAATGGGTTACAGATATATTCAGTGAAATGTCCGATTCGACGATTAATCCCTTATCAGCCCCAGGCTATATGGTACCAGCTACCGATATCCTGAACAGTGAGTACATATAAGCAATGCGATGAAACTAACCTCGATGGAAAACAACACTGTTCTCAATATTGTCTTGCATGAGTACATATAAAGGCATGTTAAGCACAACATGCTAAACATCAACCAAATATACCCATGGTAGACAACATAATCTACAAATGATAGATTCAGTGTGCGGGCTTAAGCATGCTAGTTAAGAAAACAAGAAGTGGAAATGTGTGTTAACTGCATCAGGCATAACATTTAAAAACAAGCAAATAGTCATTCAAACTGGTATTGTGCAGGTCTACAGTACACTAGTTATTGTTAAAAAATGAAAAGGCATGTTAACTGCAATATCCTTAACAGCAACCAAATATCATAATTGATAGTGGTATTATTGAAACTATTATTGATGAAATTGAACGGCACGACAAATAGTTGCACATATAGAGCATCACATTATGAAGAACTAAAATAAACAAGTCATAAGGACATCTCTAGGCGATCCTTAAAAAGTTAAAGGACTAAAACCCTTAGTGGATATATATATATACTCCAGCAATTTTTGGCATTTTCTAGTGGATATCAATGCAGACACCGCAGTGTTAACATTAAGGGCAATTGCCGTTTCTTACCGCTCAAATAGAAGTTGGGAAGGCTCAAGTGTCACTGCAATGATATGTCAACGCTCATGGCCGCTTTGGTTAAATACGCCGATTCAGATAATACCAATGACCCGGATTCGGAGGAGGACAAACCAGGGAAAGGTAAGAAAAAGGCAACGCCAAGGGTCAGCAGCATAATCCGGCAGGCCATGGAAACGACGGTTAATGCAAGGCCGACAGCAGCTTGGACTTTGTTGCTAACACTAATGCACAGGAGAATGGCCAGCGCCGTAAGGGCAAGCAGCCCTAGAGGGGCGGAGGTTCATGCCCCAATTTGGAACGCCTGTTAAATCAACCCTGTCCAAAGCATGGATCAAAGGAGAAGCCGGCATCACATCTTTGGAAGGACTGTTATATCATGCGGGATTTCAAGAATTCCAATATGTTCCATTATGATAACGGCCTTCCCGGCGGTTCAGGAGGAGGTTTCCATGGGCTGGGTTACGGCGGTGGTGGTTCTGGTTTAGGATTTCAAGGCAACCAAACCGGACACATCAATCAAGGGCACCAAGGCAACCAGGGAGGTTACAATCATCAGGGGAATCAACAGCAGCAGCAGTCAGGTTATCAGAGCAATCCCAAACAGCTAAATAGCGGGCAATATCATGTCTTCACCACTAGTTTGTGTAAGCGTGATCAGAAGCTTCACAAGAGGGCAGTAAACTTTGTTGAACCGGCAGTACCTCAGTACTTGCGCTAGTCTGAGCAACCTATTTTGTGGAGTAGAGAGGATCACCCACCCCGGGTTGATAATCCAGGTCACTTGGCCCTGGTGGTAGCCCCTCAAGTTGGGGGATACAAGTTTACTAAAGTGCTCATGGATGGCAGGGAGCAGTATCAACATTCTGTATTATGACACATTCCGCCGTATGGGGTTGACAGATAAGAATCTTAAACCATCAAATACTGTCTTTCATGGCGTGGTGCATGGTAAGTCTGCATATCCTGTTGGCAAGATAGCCTTAGAGGTGGCTTTTGGAGATGATTATGATTCAAGGTCAGAAACATTGACGTTTGAGGTGGTAAAAATTAAAAGTCCGTACCACGCTTTGTTTGGGCGGCCGGCTTATGCTAAGTTCATGGCAAGGCCATGTTATGTTTATTTACAGCTTAAAATGCCAGGTCATAAGGGGACTATCACAGTACATGGAAGCAAAAAGATTGCATTGGAATATGAGGAAGGTGATGCGGCTTATGCTGAGTCGGTTTGTGCCACGGAAGAGTTGAAATTCTATAAGGAGCAAGTTGATCCGGCAGATATGACCTCTTTGAAAAAGCCGACTACGGAACATGATCCGGCGTTGAAGTTCAAATCGGCTACAGATACTAAGATGGTTGACTTTGTTCCTGGCGATTCATCCAAACAGTTCAACATCAGCGCTAACCTGGATCCCAAATAGGAAAGCGCGCTCATTGAGTTCATCTGTGAGAATCGGGACATCTTTGCATGGAAACCTTCTAACATGCCAGGTGTACCGAGGGAACTCGCTGAGCACACACTCAACATTGATCCTAAGTTTAAACCGGTCCGACAGTTCCTCCGCCGCTTCAATGAAGAAAGACGTAAGGCTATCGGTGAAGAGGTAGCCCGTCTGTTGGCTGCAGGGTTTATTGTAGAGGTCTTTCACCCATAGTGGTTGGCTAATCCAGTGCTGGTTCTTAAGAAAAACGACACTTGGCGTATGTGTGTGGATTACATAGATTTAAACAAGGCTTGCCCTGCAGACCCCTTTGCTCTCCCTCGCATTGATCAGATAATTGATGCTACGGCAGGTTGTGACCGTTTTTGTTTTCTGGATGCTTACTCTGGTTATCATCAGATCAAGATGGCAGTTAAGGACCAGGAGAAGACAGCTTTCATAACTCCCTTTGGAGCTTTCTGCTATGTGTCCATGCCTTTTGGACTCAAGAGTGCCCAGGCAACTTACCAGCGATGTGTCCAGAATTGCCTTCATAAGCAAATTGGGCGCAACGTTCATGCATATGTGGACGATATTGTGGTAAAGTCCAGAAAGGAGGAGACATTGATAGATGATTTGAGAGAAACCTTTGACAATCTCCGGGTTTACAATATGATGCTCAATCCGGAGAAGTGTGTCTTTGGTGTCCCAGCGGGCAAGCTCTTGGGTTTTCTGGTGTCCAACAGAGGCATTGAGGCTAATTCGGAAAAGATTGCAGCAATTACATCCTTGGCTAAACCGGCGTGTATCAACGACGTTCAACGTCTGGCCGGCCGGATTACAGCCTTGAGCTGGTTTATCAGTCGCCTTGGAGAGAAGGCCATCCCTTTATATCAGATGCTCAAGAAACAGATAACTTTGTCTGGAGCGAGGCAGCTGATAAAGCATTCGAGGATCTGAAGAGGCAGCTAGTTGAACCGCCCATACTTGCAGCACCAATTGATAAAGAGCTGTTATTGCTGTACGTGGCTGCTAATGCCCGGGCTGTTAGCATAGCTATTTTCGTAGAGTGCAAGGAGCTTGGCAAAGAATATCCGGTTCAACGGCCGGTTTATTATATCAGTGAGGTGCTCATTGAGTCAAAGCAGAGGTATCCGCATTGGCAGAAGTTGGTGTATGGAGTGTTTATGGCAAGCCGGAAGCTTAAACATTATTTTCAGGGCCATCCCATCACAGTGGTCAGTTCAGCTCCTCTGGGTGATATCATTCAAAACAGAGAAGCAACTGGCCGGATTGCCAAGTGGGCTATTGAGCTTGGACCTCATGGGCTCAAATATATACCCCGCACAACGATCAAATCCCAGGCACTTGTGGACTTCATGAATGATTGGACAGAGTTGCAGGCACCTGAAGAGAAACCAGATAATACATATTGGACTATTCATTTTGATGGGTCCAGACAGTTGGAGGGCTCGGGGGCTGGAGTCATACTAACTTCCCCACGAGGTGACAAGTTTTGTTATGTCCTCCGTTTATTGTTCCCTTGTACTAACAATGCAGCTGAATATGAGGCTTTGCTCCACGGTCTTCGGATGGCTAAGGAGATGAATTTGAGCCGGGTTAAGTGCTTTGGCGATTCAGATCTAGTGGCTCGGCAGGTGTCTGGCACTTGGGATTCTAAAGACCCAATCATGGACGCATATCAGCGAGAGGTGGACACAGTGGCTGGTCACTTTAAGGGTTATCAGGTGGACCATATAGAACGGCGGAAGAATGAAGCGGCGGACGCTTTAAGTTGTCTTGGTTCCCAGTGTAAACCAGTCCCGCCCAATGTCTTTCTTGATGTATTGCATAATCCGTCAGTCAAGGTGCCAACTGAAGAAGATTTGGCTATTCCTGATCCGGAGGCTCAGTTGGTGGCAGCTCTGCATGCCATACCGGATTGGACAATCCCGTATCTGGCTTACATGAACCGGGGCAAGTTACCAGACGATGAAATGTTGGCCCGACAGATAATCCGGCGTTCCAAGTCCATGACCATACTCAACGGGGAGTTACATCGCTATAGCGTTTCAGGAGTAATTCAGCGTTGTGTTTCTCCTCAAGAAGGTTGTGAGATTTTGCGAGAAATCCATGAAGGGGACTGTGGTCACCACGCCGGTTCAAATTCTTTGGTTGCTAAAGCTTTTCACCATGGTTTTTACTGGTTGACAGCACACGCCGATGCGGAGGATTTGGTCAAGAGATGTGACGGCTGTCAGAAATTCGCACGTCGTGCTCATGTGCCGGCTCAAGAGCTGAGGATGATTCAAATAACTTGGCCGTTTGCGACTTGGGGGCTTGATATGGTTGGACCCTTCAAACGATCCAAGGACAAAAAGACCCACTTATTAGTGGCAGTTGATAAATTCACCAACTGGGTGGAAGCAGAGCCAGTCAGCAAGTGTGATGCGGCCACGGCGGTTCAATTCATCAGAAAGGTGATATTCCGGTTTGGTTTTCCACACAACATTATAAATGATAATGGCACTAACCTGTCAAAAGGGGAGATGGAGGAATTTTGCCAGTGTGAGCACATCCGGCTTGATCTAGCATCAGTGGCTCACCCCCAGTCTAATGGTCAAGCGAAAATGGCAAATCAAGAAATTCTACGAGGTATCAAACCCAGGCTTATGGTTCCCTTAAAGCGGACACCGGGTTGTTGGGTTGAGGAGCTACCCTCTGTGTTATGGAGCATCAACACCACACCCAATAGATCTACGGGTTACACACCTTTCTTCATGGTCTATGGAGCGGAGGTCGTTCTTCCTAGTGATATCCGTCACGACTCGCCCCGTGTGACGTCTTATGTTGAAGCTGATAATGAAAAGGCACGTCAGGATTCTCTGGACCTGTTGGATGAAGAGCGTGATCTTGCAGTAGCACGATCGGCGATTTATCAACAAGATCTCCGACGTTATCACAGCCGCCGGGTTAAAACCAGAACCTTTCAAGAAGGCGATTTGGTGCTCCGGCTCATCCAGGATCAGACTGATATGCACAAGTTATCCCCACCTTGGGAAGGACCCTTCGTGCTCAGCAAAAATCTGCACAATGGGTCTTACTACCTCATTGATCTTCGAGAGCACAACGATTCACGCCAATCGGAGGAGGAGACCAAGCGGCCATGGAACATAGCTCTCCTTCGGCCTTACTATACTTGAAGCCATAGGCTCTTCATCTGTACATATTTATGACAGTGTATATATCATATAATAAACCGGAGCCTCCATCATAAGCGGGGTATCTGTTCTTTTTACATCCTGTGTGTGTCATACAAGTTAACTGACAAAGCGGAGCTTTTATTAATCCGGTCTTAGCAGTTGCACGGATATAAAGAAAATCACTAGGGGGCTTGGTCATATTTAGGCTACAGCTACACCTCTTGATCGGTTTTGAAACCACGAAGGGAAATCACTAGGGGGCTCGGTTGTTATCACACCATAACTACACCTCTTTATAGGCATTTAGGCCACAACAGAAAAATATGTGGAGCCAAAGAGAGTGTTGCACAAAGCACAGACTCAAACATGGGCACACATTGAGCACAGCTCACAAAGTTACTTGGGGGCTCTTTTTGCAAAGCAACAAAGAGTTTGAAAGGACCCTTGTAATTGGCTATCAAGCCATGGCTTGGAAGCCTGGTGTATTCACCTAAAAACCCGGGTTAACCTGCCTTCATCAAGTAAGCCACTCCTATCCAGGTAATCCTGGTATGACCCTTCAAACGTTTGACATGTCAATCTTTTATAGACCTTGAACTTGTCAAAGTTAAAACGATGATTGGTTAATTGGAGGCCCATCTTAAAAGGCTTTGTTAAATGGTTTAACTCAGAGGCCTGGCAGCCCATGAAAAGCCTTGGCAGCTCGTAAAAAGCCTTGCATATTTTTCCTTTTTGAGTTTTATTTGTTGAAGTTCATTCGAATCTTTTGATAATCCGGCGTCCTTGACCTGGCTTGCTTTTCAACTATAAGTTGTCAGCACATGATCAGTTATAAACCGGTGTTTATTGACCCGGTCTGGTTTGACTAAATCACCAATGTTATAAAGAAAACCCGGTCGTTATCCCGGTCCGGTTTAATAAATAGACAGGCATTACAAAGATGGAGTTATCAACGTTCCGGATTGGTATTAACACCTTTGTCGTATACACAGTTGGTCAACCAAAGAGGTATGTTCTGTACATTGCTTTTGTACAAACACTTGCTTATTCATCTAGGTGTTATATACTTCTCGGACATCATGACCCGTCTAGCGGTAAACCGCTAGATACTTTTAAGTTGTTGTACCCAGGGACACAATTCATTAGGGGTTATGCATAAATATATCCCAAAAAGTGGCACAAGATTGTCACAAAGCATTACGAAACATGCTCGATGGCATGGCAGATAAACGAAGTTTTTGTCTATCCTATTACAAGAAGCCTTCAAAGCGGCTCCAATAGTATCATTGTTTTTCATGGTAGCCATGTAAACCGGCGACCGGATCAGGACTCTTCATCTGGACAGTTTGACGGCTGAGGGTCAGTTGGTGTGGGCACTTCTTCATCCCTCCCCAAACGCTGGAAATCAACCGTTGACCAATCGATTCCAGTTAAAGCTTGGAACATTGCTTCTTCATGGATAAGATTGGAAGGGTTAATATCAGGAGCATAAGTGTGCTTACGAATCGGAGGCACAAGTTCTTCAACTTCGTGGATGTCGGCCGACTGTCTTTTCCCCTCTGCATCATAAAACGGTTGAAAATGAGACAGATCGGTATCATCGGCCAACTTGCTGGCTGCTGGCTGCTGGCCGCATCTATTTGGTCAGCCGCCGAAGGTCATCATTGTTGAAGTTTGAACCGTCTTCCTTTACACCTGGGTATCCTTTAATAATATCCTCCGCTTCATGGTCTGGAATCCAGGCTTTGGCTCAGATCAGTGCAGTTAAAGCTCCGACTCTGGCAGCTGCTTTCTTCAACTCGGCAATACGGGCTGGTAACATGGCCAACTTCTCAAGAGTTTGTTTAATCAAAGTTGGGGCCGGTTCGTTATAAGCTGCCGTGCAAATAGCCCGTTGAGACCCAGAGTACAGCTGTTCAACCAATGTATATGCTTCTTTGAGCTTCATCCGCATATCTGTACCAAGATGAGCGATCCGAGTGCCTGCCAAAGATTTTTCAACGGTCAGTGATAAGGTTCATCGACTTGTGCAACACACATAAGCAGACGCTTACCAAAGTTAGCAGAGGTCATAGCATTGATTTGGCGTTTCAAACCGGCAAGTTCATCTACCACTGGCTTCAGGGCTGCCTCAGCGTCTTCAGCTCTTTTGGTTAAACCAGATTTCTCGGTTTCCCAGTCAGCACGATCTTTGTTGAAAGATTCTTTCAGCTTTTCCATTACGGCCAGGGCCTGGGCCGGCTCCTCTTTGGCTTTTGAAGCCTCAGCTTGTTGTGACTTCACATTCTCTTGCAAGTCAGAATTTTGGGCATCTTTGCTTCTCAGTTCAGCCTGCAACGTTGAAGGTATATTAAACAAACAGCATATATATGTGCTAAGTACAAAGCGTATAACAAGTTATGCACTTCATACTTGGGGGCTAATGCCAATTGGCTCTAAAAGTACTACGTTTTATACAAGTCTCCAGAACAATGCAAGCATTATCCTTGACACTTGGGGGCTAATGTGCGTCTGTTCTAAAACGGATGTGTGGATTAAAACCCGGATTAACTTGCCAAAGTTAAACCGGCCTTTGGGGGCTATGCTGCAGAAAGTTATCTAATTATTTCAAGATGAGTCTTATCTCTTATTAGCGAACTGCCATTGCAAGGATCCATGATGAGAAACTTCAAGTATTACAAAGACCCAGTTTGTGATTAACATCATAAAACGGCCCTTGGGGGCTACTTAGGATGGTGTTTCAGCTATAAAATCAATAAACAAAGGGAGAGGAATTTACCTCATATCGCTCTTTCATCAGATTCACCAAGCCGGCCTCATAGTCCCGATTTGAGTGCAGACGGTTCAAGAAGCCAGAGTGAAGCTCATCAGCGTTAAGATGAGCATAGCTTGATAAATCGCTGCTCCATTTGCCTTTTTCCCTAGCAACTTGCTCTTCTTTGGCACTATGTTGAGCCAAAATGATGGGATGGCCGGGAGAGCTATGGCCCATTCCAGTGATAATAACATCATCTCCTTGGCCTTCAGTATGTTTGGTTGGGGACAAGGGAGTTTCAGTATTTTTCACCGGACTAGCCCGATTTGGCTCTGCCTGCTCAGTGTCAGGTGCGGCAGGTTCAGCGTCTGCTGGTTCATTAGTGCGTTGGCCCTGAAGGGGCGGTTCATTAGAAGTGGCTTCAGGATGAGGGCCCTCCGGTTCAGGAGTTTGTTCCGGTTCACCTCTGGGTTCTTCGTCAAAAGTGGCCGGGTCTTCAGGCGGATTGGTGAGCCGAGCTTTCTTGCTGGGTCTGGCTTTGGCCCTACAAACAAAATAAAATAAAATAAAGGATTAACATCTTATTCAAGTTCTGTGATGCATTGAAGGAAAAGGTTTTACAACTTACCCGACCACAGTTTTCGGAGGAGGGGGTTGAGTTGTTGTTGACTCGCCAGATGATGAGGGAGGTGTCACCTGATAATTTGAATCGGACAGATTAAGAGGTTGTCTGAAATAACCTGCCTTGGGGTAAGAATGGTCAGAAGTAGGAGAGACCTCAGACCGGCGCTTCCGAACAGGAGTATCAGGTAAACCGGCTGAAGTGACCTGTTGGCCACTGTGTCGGGTTGTCCGGCGGGCTTCATGCTGTTGAGTCTTCAAAATAAATGTTGGATCCAAGTGAGCAAGAGGATGAGAAAAGCTTACTTTCCGGATTGCTTGGCGGATTTTGTGTGTTGGCATAGAGTCTGAACCGGAGAAAAGGGTAATTACCTCTACATCATCAGCTTGACTGCCTTCTATGTCCTCCTGAGGAATATCATTGTTAATGAGATGCATGAAAAGAGAGCCAAGTGAGTCAAGTTCTACCTCAACTTCTGGATCCTCAGTGTCATCATCAAGCTCCATGTTGATCCGGTCCACTGTTTTCCACTTTGATGTCCGTTTGACGGCTTTAGTTTTCGGGCGAGATGGTTTGACCGCTTTGTCCCCAGTTGGTTTTACCGCCTTTTCTATGGTTTTCTGTTTCCAGAAGGGGTCATCACCCTATACATACGTACACATAAGAAGGATTACAAGTTGCTCACAGATAAAAATACTAGAGGTGAAAAAGGAGGGATAATGCTTACAGCAGGCGGTTTGTTCTTTGTATAAAAGGGACTCAAATCGGTTTGGCTACAGGCCAGTTCAGATTCATTCAGAATCTTCTTTACGCCTTCAGTGACTTCTTCCTCAGATAGTTGAAGGCTGCAATGGCGTTGAGGGTCATCAACCTCACCGGTATACTCACACATTAAACCAGGACGCCGGCTTAACGGCAAGATACTCCAGGATATCAAACAGCGTACAAAGTCCACGCCTGTTAAACCGTTCGCCATAAAGGCCCGTAGTTTGGCGAGTTGAGGGGCATATTTCGCCCTTTCTAAAGAGCTCAAACGTTGTGGCATTGGATGGGTGTTGGATAGTCTATGATCACGAAAGCCGTGGAGTGGATTTTCATCTTCAGGGGATGTATCTCTGAAGTAGAACCAAGTTTGATTCCATTCCTTTGGATGGCTGTGCAGTTTGGCATGAGGAAATTCAACCTCTTTCCGCTTTTGAATTGAGACACCCCCAAGTTCAGTGTTAGGGCCATTTACGAATTATGTGCGCCGGTTTAGATGAAAGAAGTCCCGGAACAGCCCGGCAGTAGGTTCTTCTTGTAAATATACTTCACAGAAGACCTGGAAGTTGCATAAATTGGAGACCGAGTTGGGACCAATATCTTGCGGGTGAAGTTGGAAGCTGGCAAGCACATCTCGGTAGAACTTTGACCCTGGCGGTTTGAAGCCACGGCCTATGTGGTCAAGAAAGACCACCACCTCGCCATGCCTTGGGGTCGGAGGATTTTCTGTTCCTAGATCTCGCCATTTAAATTCAGTCTTCTTAGGCAAGGAGCCGATGCTGACCATATCATTCAACTGATCCTCGGTGACCCGGAAACGAGCCCAGTTGCAAGCGGTGAATTGTTTGGCCATTATGAAACGAACAGGCTGAAAATGAAAGGCCGGTTTATAAATCCCTCATGATGATATGCAAGATACAATGGAGTAAGAAACATACTGATATGCGAAATGGTATAAACCGGAAACTATTGCAATCAGGAGTTAAAGATAATACCAGGACAGGAATATTCAGACACTGTTAAACCGGAGTATAGCTATGAAGGTAAAATGCTCCTCCGGTTTAGCAGAGGGCTAATGGTATAGATTGCTTATACAAGGTTAAACCGCCTACGTTGGCATGAGGAGAAACAGATTTCACAGGGACATATGAAAATTTCGGATCTAAGGTAAGACAGAAAAGCAAAATATTTGGATCTAAAAAGGATGAAGAACCGAAGCAACTTATGAAGGACTAGATCAGTTCTTTGCGCATAAGGGTTTGTGGTGATAACAGAAGATTAGCTATGGCTAGGAGTACGTCAGGTACGAAGTGTTCATCTAAAGGCCAAGGAAGAACAACACTGAAAGCTCTAATGAACCTCAAGAACAGCGAAGAGCAAGGAAACCCTAATGGATCTAGGAAAGAAGGGGGGAAGGACTTACTGCGACCGCAGAAGCAGCGGAAGGGCGCTGTGGAACTCTGGTGCGAACAGGTTGATGCAGCGGCCGACGGCGAAGTAGAGGTGAGGTTCGAAGATGACGGCGGCGCTCGGGTGCGGGGTCGTCGAAGAGGAAGAAGAAGAGATGAATGGGCGGCAGAAAGAAAATAAAGGGGTCCTCTGCCCCTATTTATAAGGCAAAGCAATAAAATGGCAAGCGCGGGAATCGAGGAGCCCAAAAATGGATAAATTAATAAAAGTGTCGCCTCGGTGGCTGAATACACATTAAATGAAGGTAATCATCGACATTAACGGATAGATGACGTTAGGGAAGTTTATCATAATTTGGAAGTATGACGTCACGGCGGTTTACAAAATCAAGGTGAAGATATGAGGGAAGGTTTTTTATAAAGTGTAGAAGATTGACATGAACAAGTTCAAACCAATCTGGGGCCTAATGTTGGGGATATTACTACTGGAGGTAAACCGGCCTTATGTAGCCGGGTTGACTCCTTGAAGATTAGAAGCCCATAAAGATGCAAGGATGATGGCGCTTCACGAAGGCCCAAGGCCCGAAGGCGGGTTAAAGCCTGTAAATGTAAACCGACCTAGTCATGTAACTTGTATTGTAAGATAGGAAGGATAGAGACCGAACCGGATACGTTTATAATCCGGCTTCGGGACTCTGTAGCCCGGCGGGCGTCAACCTATGTATATAAAGGGACGACCCGGCAGCGGTTGAGGGGGGACAACAACTTGAGAGCCAGACAAAGCGGATTCGCTCCCTGGCCTTCGAAACCCTAGCAATACCAATCACAACTAGACGTAGGCTTTTACCTTCCTTGAAGGGGCCGAACTAGTATAAAACTCCACGTGTCCCCTTGTCCAGTTTAAACCCTTTAAGCTAACCCGTAGCGATGGCTCCACAACTAAGTCCTTTCACAAGGACATCTGCCGTGACAAACCCACGACATGAACATTCAAAGAATCAGACATTATATCTCAGGTAATCCTATAAATGTTGAAACCAATGTTATTGAAACCGTAACCCCGGAGGAATACATAAGGGACACTTTCCGAAACGTTTCAGACTCCGAAAAGGAATAGGTATGTGGTACGGTAAGTAAACCGACTCCAAAACAATTCTAATGGCAATTTTTTCCGTTTGGAATATTTAGAAAAATAGGAAGCAGTCCAGGAAGGACACGAGGGATCCACGAGGGTGGAGGGCGCGCCCTACCCCCCTGGGCGTGCCCCTGCCTCGTGGGCACCTCGTGCGCTCTCCGGACTCCATTTTCTTGCACGTTACGTATTTTGGTCGGTAAAAATTCATTATATAATCTCCCAAAGGTTTTGACTCCTGTATCACGCAATTGTCCTCTGTTCTTGTTTCGAGTTGTTTTTCTGACAGATCTAGATCATCATGACGTCTCCAAGTGCCCCCAAGGACAAGTTTTTTGAGAAGGTCATCAACCCCTACCTCGCGGAAGTGCTGCAACACCCTCAAACCATTGAGATGCATGAGGGGGTGCTGCACATCCGCGATGTTGAGGGACCAAGGAGGACCGGAAGCGTGGAGACAATGCTCGAGGAAATGGAGCAACAAGTTTTCAAGTGCCAGGAGATGGTGGAGCTGGACTTGACTCCAATCACATTATGATCACGGAGTTCACCAACAACCACAAGCTGGACGCCAAGGACATTGGGGAGGCCATCTTCAAGCTTCATGAGAAAATCGAGCACCTCCAAGCCCAGATCTATGACCTGCAAAACCAAAACTGTGAGTATGAATATAGATTCAAGAGGATGAGTTTGGCTGCAGATTTGAGGATCCCGGAGACTCGTTCATCCTTCTATGATGGTGAGCCTATGCCTTGGAAGATGGACGACAAGCCTACTTCATCAACAACCCCGTCACCACCACTTCCGAGAAAGGAGACATAATCATATGGGTATGGGCACTCCCCTTGGCAACTGCCAAGCTTGGGGAAGGTGCCCCGGTATCGTATCACCATCACACTCCTATCTTTACCGTTTTTCTTAGTTCAATCCTTTTAGTAGTATTTTGATCTAATGGAATAAAGCTTTACTATGATCTAGTTTTGAGTTTTGCTTTATGATCCCTTTATGTAATCGAGTCCGTGAGCTATATAATAAAGATTAGTGTTGAGTCAAGGTTTGATTATTTTCCCATGATCTTGAGTGAATAAAAGAAAAGAGAAAGAATAAAAGAAATAAAAGAGATCATGTGGATTTTATGGAGAGTAATGAGCTCACATATAAAGAGTATGATGATTAAAAGTTGTTGAGAGTTGACAAACATAGTTTTGGTCATCGTTGAAATTAATAGGAAGTAATAAAGAAAGAGAGGTCTTCACATATAAATACACTATCTTGGACATCTTTTATGATTGTGAGCACTCATTAAAATATGACATGCTAAAGAGTTGACGTTGGACAAGGAAGACAATGTAATGGGTTGTGTTTTCTTACATCTGAGATAAATTATATTGTCATGGATCATCCAACATGATTGTGCTTGCCTTTCCCCCTCATGCTAGCCAAATTCTTTGCACCAAGTAGAGATACTACTTGTGCTTCCAAATACCCTTAAACCCAGTTTTGCCATGAGAGTCCACCATATCTACCTATGGATTGAGTAAGATCCTTCAAGTAAGTTGTCATCGGTGCAAGCAATAAAAATTGCTCTCTAAATATGTATGACTTATTAGTGTGGGAGAAAATAATCTTTATACGATCTTGTGATGTGGAAGAAATAAAAGCGACGCACTGCATAATAAAGGTCCATATCACAAGTGGCAATATAAAGTGACGTTCTTTCGCATTAAGATTTTGTGCATCCAACCATAAAAGTGCATGACAACCTCCGCTTCCCTCTGCGAAGGGCCTATCTTTTACTTTTATCTCCCACCTTACATAAGAGTCATGGTGATCTTCACCTTTCCTTTTTACATTTTATCTTTTGGCAAGCACAATATGCTGGAAAGATCCTGGTATATATGGCTAATTGGATGTGAGTTTTCATGAACTATTATTGTTGACATTACCCTTGAGGTAAAACGTTGGGAGGCAAAACTATAAGCCCCTATCTTTCTCTGTGTCCGATTAAAACTCCATACCCATAAGTATTGCGTGAGTGTTAGCAATTGTGAAAGACTATATGATAGTTGAGCATGTGGACTTGCTGAAAAGCTCTTATATTGACTCTTTCCTATGTTATGATAAATTACAATTGCTTCAATGACTGAGATTATAGTTTGTTAGTTTTCAATGAAGTTTATGATTCATACTTGAAATTGTGATTGAATTGTTACTCTAGCATAAGAGATCATATGACAATAATTATATAAGCTGCTGTTCTAAGAATGATCATGATGCCCTCATGTCCGTATTTTATTTTTATCGACACCTCTATCTCTAAACATGTGGACATATTTTTCGATTTCGACTTTCGCTTGAGGACAAGCGAGGTCTAAGCTTGGGGGAGTTGATACGTCCATTTTGCATCATGCTTTTATATCGATATTTTTTGCATTATGGGTTGTTACTACACATTATGTCACAATACTTATGCCTATTCTCTCTTATTTTACAAGGTTTACATAAAGAGGGAGAATGCCGACAGCTGGGATTCTGGGCTGCAAAAGGAGCAAATATTATAGACCTATTCTGCACAGCTCCAAAATTCCTGAAACTTCACGGAAGTTATTTCCAGGATATATAAAAAATATTGAGTGCAAGAAGTATCACAGGGGGGCACTCACCAGCCACGAGGGTGGGGGGCGCGCCCTACCCCCCTAGGCGCGCCCCTGCCTCGTGGGCCCCCTGGTGGCCCTCCGATGCCCATCTTCTGCTATATGGAGTCTTTTGTTGAGGAAAAAATCATAAGCAAGCTTTCAGGACGAGACTCCGCCGCCACGAGGCGGAACCTTGGCGGAACCAATCTAGGGCTCCGGCGGAGCTGTTCTGCCGGGGACACTTCCCTCCGAGAGGGGGAAATCATCACCATCGTCATCACCAACGATCCTCTCATCGGGAGGGGGTCAATCTCCATCAACATCTTCACCAGCACCATCTCATCTCAAACCCTAGTTCATCTCTTGTATCCAATCTTTGTATCCAAACCTCAGATTGGTACCTGTGCGTTGCTAGTAGTGTTGATTACTCCTTGTAGTTGATGCTAGTTGGTTTACTTGGTGGAAGATCATATGTTCAGATCCATTATGCATATTAATACCCCTCTGATTATGAACATGAATATGCTTTGTGAGTAGTTACATTTGTTCCTGAGGACATGGGAGAAGTCTTGCTATTAGTAGTCATTTGAATTTGGTATTCGTTCGATATTTTGATGAGATGTATGTTGTTATCCCTCTAGTGGTGTCATGTGAATGTCGACTACATGACACTTCACCATTGTTTGGGCCTAGAGGGAGGCATTGGGAAGTAATAAGTAGATGATGGGTTGCTAGAGTGACAAAAGCTTAAACCCTAGTTTATGTGTTGCATCGTAAGGGGCTGATTTGGATCCATATGTTTCATGCTATGGTTAGGTTTACCTTAATACTTCTGTTGTACTTGCGGATGCTTGCAATGGGGGTTAATCATAAGTGGGATGTTTTTCCAAGTAAGGGTAGCACCCAGGCACTGGTCCACCCACATATCAAATTATCAAAGTACCAAACGCGAATCATATGAACATGGTGAAAACTAGCTTGACGATAATTCCCATGTGTCCTCGGGAGCGCTTTCCTTCATATAAGAGTTTGTCTAGGCTTGTCCTTTGCTACAAAAGGATTGGGCCATCTTGCTGCACCTTATTTACTTTTATTACTTGTTACTCGTTACAAATTACCTTATCACAAAACTATCTGTTACCGATAATTTCAGTGCTTGCAGAGAATACCTTGCTGAAAACTGCTTATCATTTCCTTCTGCTCCTCGTTGGGTTCGACACTCTTACTTATCGAAAAGGCTACAATAGATCCCCTACACTTCTGGGTCATCATTAATCATACAAGATCGAAGATGGCACGTTGGTGCATTTTACAAATCCTGCAAACCAAATGGGCGTGTAGCAGTGTTCAAAACTGCATGTAGGCACTAACACATTCTCTTCTTTTGTGGATAATAATAGGCCCGGAGGTGGATAATGTTTATAATGACAATCACATCGAATGCCTGGATCTACATCTCTCAAATATTACTTTGAAATCCTACTGAGGGACCTTACCGGAGATTACACTCGCCAGGTTCTTTTTTGCCAGAGCAAAGGTGCTGAGGGTACTGAGGTTGAACACGCATTTAGTTAGGAAAGATGAATGGTATGATTATCAGAGCCGGCAGGTACTGCGGAATGGAAGAGCCTCCAAAAATGCCAAACTTCGTATTGGAAGAGCATATGGCAAAGCAATTGGAAGTCATTGTGTCAAACCCATACATGACTTGTTAGCGGCTGATCCCTTTTCAGAAATGACGCAGTTTGCAATGTTTGAATTTGGGCGTTGTAATCTTTGAATTTGAACCTTGCAATATTTATGGTATTTGTTATATTGAACTGTTTCTGTTCTCTTGTCTCAACGCAAACAGTTCATCTGAGTGAACCGCATGTCGTATATCGCACACACCTTGATGTGGCTGACCGTTTCTTTTGTGTTGCCTAATCACAAACAGTTCATCCGAGTGAAGTGTATGATGTACATCGCACACACCTTGATCTGGCTGACCGTTTCTTTTGTGTTTCCTAATCACAAATAGTTCATCCGAGTGAACCATATGTTGTACATCGCACACACCTTCATCTGGCTGCCCGTTTCTTTTGTTCCTCCTCATCGAAAACGGTTAATTGAACTGAACCATATGTCGTACATCGCATACGCAACTCAAATCTGAACCGTGTTTGATGCATCCTCCATCGCAAACATTTTGCACATTTTTCATGGTTTTTTACACCATCGTTTTCGATTGTTGCATCGCACACAGTTTCGTCGAAGGGTCTCTGATCGTAGTGTCACGTTAGCAGCATCCTGCAGTAGTATTTAAGCAGGCCAGTATCCACGTGGGCCATAGGCCCAAAAGTGTCACGGGCCATTATTAGATGGGCTATAAGTAGGCCGGATTCAACGCGGGCTATAATTAGGCCCAACTGTTACATGGGCCATTAACAGGCCGATAGGCCAGTTGGGCTGAAATTTATCCACGAAGACTACGGGCCGTTAAGAGGCCTAAAGTTACTTCGGACAAGAAATAGCCTAGTTTCTGCATGGGCCGTTAAATGGCCTAAACTTAAACCGGTCCAACAACGTCCCAGATGCACCACGGGCCGCTAACAGGCCGGAACTATTATCGGGCTGAACTGGTAAACGGGAATTTAACAGGCTGAAAGACAAACCTGTCTTGGAATGGGCCCAAAAGAATAGTGGCCTGTTAATGGGCCTGATCGGATATGGGTCATAATTTGGCCCAAAACATGGCATGTTGTGAATGGGCCTAATCTGGTATGGGCCTCAATTTGACCCAAAACATGGCGGGCTGTTAACGGGCCAGCCCACGAGTGTCTTAAAAAACATGGTGGGCCTTTAGCTGGGCTGGCCTTGTTACCTAAAATGGGCCACTGTTGGGCTGTGCCACATGTCGACATATCGTAGGTGTCTTCCGTCCATTGTAGGAATGACATTTGTCCCAACGATTAGCTGACACGTGCATTATCCGGCGAATGAGAATTTTACACGTGGAAAATCCCCATTGGTCGGGGCTGTTAACGGGTTATCGGATCCAAATCGGAACCCTATAGCTTAACGGCGACCCATTACAGTGGATGCCACGTGTCGGTCATCCTTGATGAAAGCACTTCCATGACGCGTGATTTATCGTCATGGAAGTGGACACTTCCGTGATGATAATTTTGGTAATTTCATGGAACACTTCTACGACAGCACAAGTATGACTATCTTGATTCTGTCATAAAATCATCATGGATGTACATGCATGATAGAAAACGTGACCTACTATGACAAACACGTATCATCACAGAAGTGTATTTTTTGTAGTGAATGCTACCGCCGTACTAAGCAAAATAGGATGCATAAAAGAAAAACATCACATGCAATCAAAATATGTGACATGATATGGCCATCATCATCTTGTGCCTTTGATCTCCATCTCCAAAGCACCGTCATGATTTCCATTGTCACCGTCTTCACACCTTGATCTCCATCGTAGCATCATGGTCATCTCGCCAACTATTGCTTCTACAACTTTAGCTAACGCATAGTGATAAAGTAAAGCAATTACATGGCGTTTGCATTTCATACAATAAAGCGACAACCATAAGGCTCCTGCCAGTTACCGATAACTTTTACAAAACATGATCATATCATACAATAATGTATATCACATCATGTCTTGACCATATCACATCACAACATGCCCTGCAAAAACAAGTTAGACGTCCTCTACTTTGTTGTTGCAAGTTTTACGTGGCTGCTACAGGCTTCTAGTAAGAACCGTTCTTACCTACGCATCAAAACCACAACAGTGATTTATCAAGTTTGTTGTTTTAGCCTTCAACAAGGACCGGCCGCAGTCAAATTCGATTCAACTAAAGTTGGAGAACACACACCTGCCAGCCACCTTTATGCAAAACTAGTTGCATGTCTGTCGGTGGAACCGGTCTCGTGAACGTGGTCATGTAAGCTTGGTCCTAGCCGCTTCATCCAACAATACTGCCAAATCAAAATAAGACGTTGGTGGTAAGCAGTATGATGATCACCGCCCACAACTCTTTGTGTTCTAGTCGTGCATGTCATCTACACATAGACCTGGTTCTGATACCACTGTTGGGAAACGTAGCATGAAATTTCAAAAAAAATCCTACGCTCACGCAAGATCTATCTAGGAGATGCATAGCAATGAGAGGAGGAGAGTGTGTCCACGTACCCTCATAGACCGAAAGCGGAAGCATTTGACAACGCGGTTGATGTAGTCAAACTTCTTCTTGTTCCGACTGATCAAGCACCAAACGTACGACACCTCCGAGTTCTGCACACGTTCAGCTCGATGACGTCCCTCAAACTCTTGATCCAGCAAAGTGTCGAGGGAGAGTTCCGTCAGCACGACGGCGTGGTGACGGTGATCATGAAGTAATCCACGCAGGGCTTCGCCTAAGCACTATGAAGATATGACCGGAGGCGTAAACTATGGAGGGGGGGCACCGCACACGGCTAGGAATCAATGTTGTGTGTTCTAACGGTGCCCCCCCACATATATATAGGTGGGAGAGGGAGAGGGGCAGCAAGGGGCACCCCAAGTAGGAGTAATCCTACTTGGGAGCCTCCCACAATTCGGCCTCCCCCCTTCCATAAGTGTCGGAGAGGGAAGGAAAGAGAGGGGGAAGAGAATGGAAGGGAAGGGGCCGAATCCTCCCCTTTCCTTTCTCCCTTACCCTCCTTCCTTCTCCTCCTATTCGGCCTATATGGGGGCGTACCAGCCCACTAGGGGCTGGTCTGTCCCGCCCTTGGCCCAATAAGGCCCATATCTTTGCCGGGGGGTGCCCGGAACCCCTTCCGGTGACCCGATACGTACCTGGTACCCGCGGAACACTTTCCGGTGTCCGAATACTATCGTCCTATATATGAATCTTTACCTCCCGACCATTTCGAAACTCCTCGTCATGTCCGCGATCTCATCGGGACTCCGAACAACATTCGATCACCAAATCACATAACTCATACAATATAAAATCATCATCGAATGTTAAGCGTGCAGACCCTACGGGTTCGAGAACTATGTAGACATGACCGAGACACCTCTCTGGTTAATAACCAATAGTAGAACCTGGATGATCATATCGGCTCCAACATATTCTACGAAGATCTTTATCGGTCGTATCGTAATGACAACATACGTTATTCCCTTTGTCATGGGTATGTTACTTGCCTGAGATCCGATCGTTGGTATCTTCATACCTAGTTCAATCTCGTTACCAGCAAGTCTCTTTACTCGTTCTGTAATACATCATCCCGCAAGTAACTCATTAGTCACATTGCTTGCAAGGCTTATTATGATGTGCATTACCAAGAGGTCCCAGAGATACCTTTCCGATACTCGGAGTGACAAATCCTAATCTTGATCTATGCCAACCCAAAAACACCTTCGGAGATACCTATAGAGCATCTTTATAATCACCCAGTTACATTGTGACGTTTGATAGCACACAAGGTATTCCTCCGGTACCCGGGAGTTGCATAATCTCATAGTCGAAGGAATATGTATTTGACATGAAGAAAGCAATAACAATAAAACTGAACGATCAACATGCTAAGCTAACGGATGGGTCTTGTCCATCACATCATTCTCCTAATGATGTGATCCCGTTCATCAAATGACAACACATGTCTATGGTTAGGAAACTTAACCATCTTTGATTAATGAGCTAGTCTAGTAGAGGCTTAGTAGGGACACTGTGTTTTGTCTATGTATTCACACATGTATCAAGTTTCCGGTTAATACAATTCTAGCATGAATAATAATCATTTATCATGATATAAGGAAATATAAAATAACAACTTTATTATTGCCTCTAGGGCATATTTCCTTCAGCCACCACATAGAGAGAGTGAGATAGTTGATAGGTCTTGTTAGGCCATTTTCATTTCTAACAACTTGAACTATACCTCTATTGTGTCTTCTTATTTGGTGCTAGGTCCCATATACAATGACGCCCTGGTCCTCGACAACTTCATCCCTCCTTTCGACAAGATGATGGCCATGGTGGAATATGATGCACCCCCAGATGGTTCTATCAAGATGAACGTGATGACCGCGATTTGGTCTTTGCCACCTCACCTACACCATTAGAGTGGAATGACAAAGGTAACATAGGTGAAGGTGATTGATAACCCACAAGTATAGGGGATCACAACAGTTTTCGAGGGTAGAGTATTCAACCCAAATTTATTGATTTGACACAAGGGGAGCCAAAGAATATTCTCAAGTATTAGCAGCTGAGTTGTCAATTCAATCACACCTGAAAGACCTAATATATGTAGCAAAGTATTTAGTAGCAAAGTAATATGGAAGTAATGGTAACGGTGGCAAAAGTAATAGTAGCAGTTTTGTAGCAATTGGAACGGTGGCAACAGAAAAGTAACTTAGCAAAGATCAATATGAAACGAGCTCGTAGGCAATGGATCAATGATGGATAATTATGTCGGATGGCATTCATCATGCAACAGTTATAACATAGGGTGACACAGAACTACCTCCAATTCATCAATATAATGTAGGCATGTATTCCGAATATAGTCATACGTGCTTATGGAAAAGAACTTGCATGACATCTTTTGTCCTACCCTCCTGTGGCAGCGGGGTCCTATTGGAAACTAAGGGATATTAAGGCCTCCTTTTAATAGAGTACCAAACCAAAGCATTAGCACTTAGTGAATACATGAACTCCTCAAACTACGGTCATCACCGGGGGTGGTCCCGACTATTGTAACTCCGGGGTTGCCAGATCATAACACGTCATAGGTCACTATAACTTGCAATATCGGATCAAGAACACAAATATATTCATGAAAACATAATAGGTTCAGATCTAAAATCATGCCACTCGGGCCCTAGTGACAAGCATTAGGCATAGCAAAGTCATAGCATAATCAATCTTAGAACATAGTGGATACTAGGGATCAAACCCTAACAAAACTAACTCGATTACATGGTAAATCTCATCCAACCCATCACGGTCCAGCAAGCTTATGACGGGATTACTCACGCACGGTGGTGAGCATCATGAAATTAGTGATGGAGGATGGTTGATGATGACGAAGGCGACGGATTCCCCTCTCCGGAGCCCAGAACAGACTCCAGATCTGCCCTCTCGAGGAAGAACAGGGCTTGGCGACAGCTCCGTATCGTAAAACACGATGAATCCTTGTCTCTGATTTTTTTTCTCCCCGAAAGTGAATATATGGAGTTGGAGTTGAGGTCGATGGAGGTCCAGGGGGCCCACAAGGACGGGTAGTGCGCCCCAGGGGGTGGGTGCGCCCCCACCCTTGTGGCCAGGGTGTGGGCCCCCTTCACTTGATTCTTTCACCAATATTTTTCATTAATTCGAAAACTGATCTCCGTGAAGTTCCAGGTCATTCCGAGAACTTTTATTTCTGCACAAAAATAACAGCATGTCAATTCTGCTAAAAACGACGTCGGTCTGGGTTAGTTTCATTCAAATCATGCAAGTTAGAGTCTAAAATAAGGGCAAAATAGTTTGGAAAAGTATATATGACTGAGACGTATCAACTCCCCCAAGCTTAACCCATTGCTTGTCCTCAAGCAATTCAGTTGACAAACTGAAAGTGATAAAGAAAAACTTTTACAAACTCTGTTTGATCTTGTTGTTGCAAATATGTGAAGCCAGCATTCAAGTTTTCATTAAAGATTATGAACTAACCATATTCACAATGACATTTAGGTCTCACATTTACTCATACCAATGGCATAATGAACTAGCGAGCAATAATAATAAATCTCGGATGACAACACTTTCTCAAAACAATCAGGATACGATATAACAAGATGGTATCTCACTAGCCCTTTCTGAGACCGCAAAACATAAATGCAGAGCACCCCTGAAGATCAAGGACTGACTAGACATTGTAATTAATGGTAAAAGAGATCCAGTCACAGTGATACTCAATATAAATTAATAGCAATGCATACAAATAACAGTGGTGCTCTCTAACTGGTGCTTTCTATGAGAGGATGATGACTCGGCAATCAAAGTAAATAGACAGGTCCTTCGCAGAGGGAAGCACGGATTTGCAGAGGTGCCAGAGCTCGAGTTTTGAAATAGAGATAAATAATATTTTGAGCGGCATGCTTTCATTATCAATGTAACAACTAAGAGATCTCGGTATCTTCTATACTAGATACATTATAGGCGGTTCCCAAACAGAATGGTAAAGTTTACACTCCCCCACCACCAACAAGCACATTCCACGGCTGGTCTGAAACAATGGGTACCGTCCAACTAACAACAGTCCTGGGGAGTTTTGTTTGCAATTATTTTGATTTGATTTGAGCATGGGACTGCGCATCCCATTACCAGCCATTTTCTCATGAATGATGAGCTGAGTCCACTCATCGTGAGAATAACCCACCTAGCATGGAAGATATTGACAGCCCTAGTTGGTACATGAGCGATTCAAGCATACAAAACAGATTATCATTTGAAGGTTTAGAGTTTGGCACATGCAAATTTACTTGGAACAGCAGGTAAAAACCGCCTATAGGAAGATATGGTGGACTCATATGGAACAACTTTGGGGTTTATGGAAGTGGACGCACAAGCAGTATTCCTTCTTAGTACAAGTGAAGGCCAGAAAAGACTGGGAAGCGACCAACTAGAGAGTGACAACAGTCATAAACATGTATTGAGATTAACCAACAATGAGTGCAAGCATGAGTAGGATATAAATCACCATGAACATAAATATCCTAGAGGCTATGTTGATTTTGTTTCAACTACATGCGTGAACATGTGCCAAGTCAAGCAACTCGAATCATTCAAAGGAGGATACCATCCTATCATACTACATCACAACCATTTTAAAAGCATGTTGGCACGCAAGGTAACCCATTATAAACTCCTAGATAATTAAGCATGGCATGAGTAACTATAATCTCTAATTGTCGTTGCAAACATGTTTCATTATAATAGGCTGAATCAAGAATCATGAACTAATCATATTTACAAACACAAGATAGGTCGAGTTCATACCAGCTTTTCCTCATCTCAATCATTTCATCATATATCGTCATTATTGCCTTTCACTTGCACGACTGAATGGTGTGGATAATAATAATAGTGCACGTGCATTGGACTAAGCTAGAATTTGCAAACATTTATTCAAAGGAGAAGACAAGGTAATATGGGCTCTTTGTTAGATCAACAATAATGCATATGACACTACACCACAACACTAAATTGGGGGCAATTAACTGCCGGGAAAAATATGAGAATAAGGGCAAACCATCTGCCGGGGATCAGGTAACTGCCGGCAAAAATGCACAAGGGTGGATAAACTGCCGGTAGAAGTTAAGCAGCAAGGGCGCATGCACTGCCGGCAATGATATGCCCATCTTAGGTCATCAAAACTGCCGGGAGAACTAAACTACAGCCCACTGTCTGTCGGGCCTATCCGTGGCGCGAGCCCACAAAAATAGTTGGGCCCAAACGCGTGCTGGTGCGGGAGAGCGCGCGACAGACCAAAATTTTCGCTCAAAAGAATTACAGCCGCCGCCCTGACCTGTTCTCCCCCAAATCGAACCTCCTTTACCCCTCCTCTTCGACCACTGCTGTCGCCACCGCCCCTTCCTATTCTCCCACAAATCGAACCCTCATTTACCCCTTCTCCTCGATCGACACCGCCGCCGCACCGCCCCTTCTGCCACCACCGCCCCCTACACCACCACCCCCTCAGCCGACCTGTGCGACCGCATCTGGATCTATGGCGCCGGTGCGTAGAGGTCGTGTCTCATGAGAGCCACTCAATATTTTCATGGTGGTCTTCTCCTCTTGACCCCCAAAGAAAAGAAAAGAATTTCAAATAAACACACTATTTTTTTGGAGTTTTTGTTTTTCTGAAGAAAGAGAAACAAGAACGAGAAAAACTATTTACACGGGAAAGCTCCCAACAAGCAAAAGAAGAACGAGAAATCTTTTTGGGTCTTCTTTTAATACTACAACTAAACATGCATAGAAAGGAAATAAACTACAACTAATTTTTTTGGTTTTTCTTAAGGTTTTTCAAACACACAAGAAGAAAGCGGAAAAAAGAAATAAACTAACATGGATATACAATGAAAAGGTAGGAACACCGACAACTAAATGAGTGTGTGAACATGAATATAATGCCGGTGAGAAATACGTACTCCCCCAAGCTTAGGCTTTTGGCCTAAGTTGGTCTAAGGCCACAGTTGGCCTGGCGGATATCCAAAGTTGTAGTCGGGGTTGTACTGAGATGCATCGGCCACTGTCTGAAGGGCTGCAGCATGGAGGCAAGCAGCCTCCACTATTCTCTCATACTCGTTTGCCTCCTCTCTAGTTATAAAATATCGCATGTTTACCTAAAAATTAAAGGAAGCAGGAGCAGGAAGAGTAACATGGATGGCACACTGTCTATCAAAGATTATTATGTAATGGAGGAACCATTCGTTCCTCTTAAGAAACTGGTAGCGTACCATAGCCTCATCATCTAGAAAAGCAGGTGGCAACTCAATATCATACCGCCTTACGGGTATACCCAAATAACTAGCTAAACGAGTTGCATAAATCCCACCAAATAAATCTCCATATTTAGCATTATGGTGTACAATTCCTATGCTCCGCTCCGGGGAATACAATTCCTACTCAATCTCTAAACCCTTGCAAGCATCCAAGTGTATAGCTAAACCTAGGATTGTACCTATAATATTGCGCAACTGCTGCAGAAACCAGACCCAACTTTCCTCGGAATCTACCTCCAACACACCAAATGCAACTAGGAATAGCGACTTGTGTCCATCAACTTTAGAAGCTGCTACTAGTTGTTGTCTCCATCTTCCATTCAAATAAGTTGCATCGACAGCCAAATAGGGCCTGCAACCATCCAGAAACCCCTGCCAGCAAGCCTTGAAACAAACAAAATCACTCCTAAAGCACTCCTTCTCAAATGACTTCCCTCTTATTTTGTATGAAACTGTATGCTTGTCAATCTCTACGACACTCCTTGGACTAGCCATCTCGACCTCAGCTTTGTAAGTGTAAAACAGCTAAAAACTCTTATTCCATGGACCATCTATCCTATCAAGAGTCATTTCCCTACCATAAAAAATCCTCACGTAAAGTATATCAATTGTGTACTTCTCAAAAAGCTTCCCTTAGAGTGTTGTTGGACCAAGTGTTGGTGTTTCTAATCCAATATTGCATCTGCCACCCACCTAGTCTTTGCTAGCTTTGTTTTGGTCTTTCCCCCTCCCCCTCTAGGTGGCCAAGTGTGCTGGTGTGGGTTTTGTTTTATCTAAAACAAAATAAAGTACAATAAAGACATTACACAATGATCTAAAAATAGAATGAATCAATAAACTGAAATCCCCTATGAGGTGTAATATCTGAGTCCATTTGCTCTTTAGCATACAGGATGCATGCAGCCTCCACCTACACCTATCATATGGGCAATGTTGGTGCAATGATAGGCCCCTTATGTTTTGGAGTTTGTCGACATAAACAGTTCGGGACTTATGTGTTTGCTAGTGCACACATAGTAATAGGTCCCTGAGATCACGAGGAGTTTGATGTAAACGACAAAGATAATCTCCCTGGTGCAGCGAAGGTTATCACCGAAGATTATGATAACAAGAGTGACCCCACAAAAATTGCTGAAGTGAAGCAATTGGTTCGGTGTCTGTCGTGGTTTTGTCACGGTAGATGTCCTTGTGAAAGGACTTAGTCGTGGAGCCATCACTATGGGTTAGCTTAAAGGGGTTAAAGCAGACAAGGGACGCGAGAGTTTTATACTGGTTCGGCCCCTTACGATGAAGGTAAAAGCCTACTCCAATTGTGATGGAATTGCTAGGGTTTCGATGACCAGGGAGCGAATCCGCTTTGCCTGGCTCTCGAGTTGTTGTTTGTTGTCCCTAAACTGCCGCCGGGTCATCCCTTTAAATACATAGGTCGACGCCCGTCGGTTTACAGAGTCCCGAGGCTGGATCATCAACGTGTCCAACTAGGTCTCTATCCCTCCTATCTTACAATACAAGTTACATGATAATGTCGGTTTACATCTACAGGCCTTAACCCGCCTTTGGGCCTTGGGCCTTCATAAAGCGCCACCATCCTTTGTCTTCCTGCGCTTCTAATCCTCATAGAGTTAACCCGGCTACTCCTGGCCGGTTTACGTCCAGTAGTAATAGCCCCAACATTAGGCCCCAGATTGATTTGAACTTGTTCATGTCAATCCTCAATACTTAGAAAAATTCCCGCCCTTGCACCTTCGCATAAATCTTGTAAACCGCCCTGACGTCATCCTCCGGATTTGTAGTAAACCGTCGTGACATCACCTGCTTATTTAAAACTTAAGATATCCCTTTTATTAATCAACATCCGACAATCGAGGCAACAATCTCGTTATCTATCTATTTTTTGGGCTCCTCGATTCCCGCGCCGGTCACTTATCTCTTTGTCCTTATAAATAGGGTGGAGGACCCCTTCCTTTTCCTTCTGTTGCCCTTTCCTCTCTTCTTCATCCTCGCGAAGCCTCTGCACCTGAGCGCTGCCGCCGTCGTCAAGCTTCGTCTCTGCCTCATCCTTGGCCGCAGCATCAACCTAACTGGATCAGAAAAACGCGGCTCACCTCTTCTGCTTCAACAGCTTCGGTAAGTCTTCCCCCTTTTCTTCGGTGCTGTTCTTCTCTTTCCCTCCTAGTAGCATCAAAGACTAGTTGGATTTGTTAGCTCTTTGTACGACCGTAGCCATACTCACACTTTTCCTTATCAGACCATCCTCTTCATATAGGAAAAACTCATCTGAACCTGATAAACTGGTATCTGAAATTTAGGTCTGAATATATTCTAGTTTTCTGTTGTACCACAGATCTGAAATCATCATATAACTCTTGTGAAACTTGTTTTCCTTCACTTAGGCATTTGTAGATCTGTACTCTTCATACCAATATAGGCGATTTATCCTTTGGAAGTATGATAACCCGGCATATACCATTAGTCCCCTTGTAAACCGTTCATCACTTTACCACTTAAAAACACTCGTCTTTAGGCGATTTATAACCTCCTCTGGTTTATCAATAATACATGCTTGAATTCCTTTTTCCTCCATTTGTTATGCCATACGCTTTGTCATTAATGAATCATAAACTGGCACTATTTTCTTTCCAGCTCTTCACTTGCAATGGCCAAACAGTTCTATTCCTATAAATGGGTCCCTACCCGGGTTACACAGGAGCAACTGAACGAAATGGTCAAGATTGGTACCTTACCGAAGAAAAATGAAATCTGGTGGCGAGTTCCTGGGCTGGAAAATCCTCCTACCCCCAGGCAGGGTGAAGTAGTGGTGTTTGTTGATCATATAGGTCGTGGCTTTAAATCGCCCGGATCTAAGTTTTTCCGAGATGTACTTGCCAGCTTTCAGATCCACCCTCAAGATATTGGACCCAACTCGATATCCAATATTTGCAACTTTCAGGTTTTTTGTGAAGCGTATCTACAAGAAGAACCAACTGCCGAGCTGTTCTGGGATTTCTTCCATTTAAACTATTGCACTGAATTCATAGACGGGCCCAATACTGAACTTGGTGGCATCTCCATTCAGAAAAGGAAGGATGCTAGTTTTCTTCATGCCAAACTTCACGGTCACCCAAAAGAGTGGAATCAAACTTGGTTCTACTGCAAGGACACCTCTCTTGAAGATGAGAACCCTTTGCCGGGTTACCGTGATCACCGGCTCACCAATACTTATCTGCTTCCGTAACGACTAAGTGCCCAGGAACGGGCCTCGTACGCACCACAACTCACCAAGCTTAGAGCCTTTATGGCCAACGGTTTAACAGGTGTGGACTTCGTCCATTGTTGGATATCCTGGAGTATCCTGCCATTAAGTCGCTGCGCCGGTTTAATGTGTGAGTACACTGGTGACGTAAAAGACTCCCAACGTCATATTGACATTCAGCTAACAGATGAGGAAGTTACTGAGTCTGTCAAGAAAATGTTGAATGAACCAGAAGCTGTCTGTAGTAAGACTGGGTTAAGCCCCTTCTACACGCAGAACAAACCACCTGCTGTAAGTATTGTTTTTTGCTTCCGCTTTACACCTGATATTTTTGAACTGTGCAACTTTGAATACCCTCTGCCCATTTTTAAACAGGGTGATGATCCGTTCTGGAAAAACAAACCTCAGGACAAAGCAGTGAAGCCTTCTCGACCTAAAACAAAAGTTGTTAATAAAACCACGAAGAGAAAGGCACCTGAACCCATCGGTTTAGAGCTTGATGATGACCCTGATGAACCGGAAGCAGAGGTAGAACTTGGTTCACTTTTCATGCACCTCATTAACAATGATATTTATCAGGAGGACGCTGAGGGCATCCAAGCTGATGATGCAGAGGTAATTATCCTTTCCTTCGGTTCAGACCCTCTGCCAACACAAAAAATCCGTCAAGAAGTCCGGAAAGTAAGATTTTCTCACCCTCTTGCTCACTTGGATCCAAAATTTCTTTGGAAGAAGCAGCAGCATGAGGCTCGCTGCACAGCCCGGCACAGCGGCCAAACGGTCACTTCGACCGGTTTACCGAACACCCCGGTTTGAAAACACCGACCTGAGGTCTCCCCCACTTTTAACACTTCTTATCCCAAGGCCGGCTATTTCCGACAACCTCTTAATCCGTCCGATTCGAATTATCAGGTGACACCTCCTTCATCATCCGGCAAATCAACGGCCACACATCTCCCTCCTCTTAAGACCATTGTTGGGTAAGTATTTCAACTCAATCTTTTTGATATTTCACACTTTATATGCTATGCTAACCTTTGCATCTGTTCTTTTCAGAGCCAAAGCCAGACCCAGTAAGAAGGCTCGGGTGAATAACCCGTCTGAAGACCATGTGGTGACTGAACTGGAGCTGACTACTGAACCGAAAGGTCCAAATACTGAGGCCACATTAGATGAACCGCCCCTTCAAGATCATAAAATTGATGAGCAAGCAGAAGTTGATACCACTGTGCAAGATGATAAACCGGCAAATCCAGTCCGGACTGATGACGGACCTTCTAGTCCAGTGAAGGCTGCTAATATTCCATCAACTCCAAAAAAAGCTGATGGTGACAAGATGAGGTTATCATTACTGGTATTGGCCACACCTCTCCCGGCCATCCTGTTGTTTTGGCAAAACATAGTGCCAAGGAAGAGCATGCTGCCATGGAAAAAGGCAAATGGAGCACCGATTTACCATGCTATGCCCACCTCAGTGCTCAAGAACTCCACTCTGGCTTTCTAAACTGTCTGCACTCAAACCGTGACTATGAAGCCGGTTTGGTGAATCTGATGAAGGAGCGCTATGAGGTATTTTCATCACTTTTCATTTCTTAAATCCAATTTGTAAATACCAACTCTAGTAGCCCCCAAGGGCCGGTTTATGATGGCAATCATAAATCGGGACTTTGTAATATCTTAACCCTTGCATGCTTATCTTTCACATGTCAAGTAGTCTTTAAGATAAACCGGTACTTTATCATTGTGTTCCTGTACTTTTCTCCTGTGCAGTCCCCAAGGGCCGGTTTATCTTTTCAAGATAAACCGGGTCTTTAACCAATGCTTCAATTTAAACAGATGTACATTAGCCCCCAAGTGTCAAGGATAATGCTTGCATCGTACTTGGGACTTGCAAAAATTTCTGATAACAGAGCAAATAGGCATTAGCCCCCAAGTACAAAGTGCATAACTTGTTATGTGCTTGGTACTTCAAATATACATAACCCATTGATGATATATCTTGTCTTTGTAGGCTGAGCTGAGTAAGAAGGATGCTCAAACCGCCGACCTTCAGGAGAACATTAAATCTCAGCAAGCAGAGGCGTCCAAAGCCAAGGAAGAACTGACTAATGCTTTAGCAACCATGGATAAACTGAAGGAAAGCTTTAAGAAAGAGCATGCAGATTGGGATACAGAGAAGGCCGCTTTAGCAAAGAAGGCCGAAGACGCAGAAGCAGCCCTGAAACCGGTGGTTGAGGAACTCACCGGTTTAAAGCAGCAAATAAATTCTATGACTTATGTTGTGTTTGGTAAGCGTCCTCATCTGACGTTTTTCCAGGTCACCTTTTCCTTATCAGCTTCCGGTTTACTGATTCTTGCAATGTCACACGGGCCCGCATTACCCATCTGGGCTTTGATATGCGGATGAAGCTGAAGGCTGCCTATACATTGATAGAGCAGCTATATTCCGGATCCCAATAGGCTATCTGCGCTGCTGCTTACAACAGGCCTCCTCCAACTTTGATAAAAGAAACCATCGAGAAGCTGTCAATGCTACCTGCCCGGTTGGATGAGCTGAAGAAATCAGCTGCAAGGTCAGGCGTTGTTACTACGCTAATCCAGGCCAAGGCATGGATTCCAGATCTTGAACCGGCAGAAATTGGCCAAGGCTACCCCAGCGTAAAGGAAGACAGTTCAGAATTCAACAATGATGATCTCTGAAGACTCACAAGGGAAATGCGACCCATAGCGAGCAAATTGGCGGATGAAACGGATCTGTCTCATTATCATCCGGTTTATGATGTTGATCAGAAAAGACATCCCGCGCCGATACATGATGTAGAGGATCTTGTTCCACCAATTCGTAAGCACACTTATGCCCCTGACATTGATCCTTCCCCCTTATAAGTGAAGAAGCCGTGTTCCAAGCTTTAACCGAAATCGATTGGACAACAATTGATTTCCAGCCACTGGTTAGAGAGGAGGAGGATGCACCTACTCAAGATGATCCGTAATCGTCAAGTCGTCCTGATGATGAATCCTGAACCGGAGAGCCGCTTTAGCCCGTCAGAGCCTACCCTTTCTTGCTGAAACATTTATCCTGTGTGGGCTGAAAAAACGCCTTATAATAGGCTAGCTCAAACACTTTGTCTGTTATGCCATCGAGCATACTTATGTTGATGGATACTGATAACTCGCCATGCTTTTGGGATTGTTATTTTATATTCATAATCTGTAGTGGCTGTATGTTAACTTGCTCCTGCATACAAGAGATTTGAAAAAAGGGTCCTGGCGGTTTACCGCTGGACGGGTCATGATGCCCAAAAAATAGAAACTGGATGTAGGACCAAGGCTGTTTTACAAGATAGAAAAATACTTGTTACATTGTTCTTTTCGCCCATGGTTGTGTAAAAGAGGTGATAACACCAAGCTCGAGTGTAGATGACTCCTTGCAGGCTTGCCGGTTTACGATAAAACCATACCGAGTTATAATAAACACCGGTTTAACCATATAATACTGGTGACTAGTAGTCAAAACCAGACCGGAACAGAAAAAGCCGGATTATAGCTGATCATGTACTAACAATTTAGCATTGTAAGTCACGCCGGGTTTTAATAAATGCCGATTTATCAGAAAATACTTATGAATATCAAAAAGGAACAACTTCAAAAAACACAAGAAGAATATGCAAGCCTTTTCATGGGCTGCCAGGCCCTAAATCGAGGCTTTTCATGGGCTGCCAGGCCACTGAGTTAAACCATTTTTCAAAGCCTTTTAAGATGGAACTCAATCTTTAACCAATCATCGTTTTAACTTTGACAAGTTCAGGGTCTATGAGATGGACTTGTCAAACGTTCGATGGGTCATACCAGGTTTACCTGGATGGAGTGGCTTACTTAAAGAGGGAGGATAACCCGGGGTTTTAGGTGAATACACCTGGCTTCCAAGCCTGGCTTGATAGCCTATTGCAAAGGTGCAGACTCTTTGTTCTTTGAGAAGCAAAGAGCCCCTAAGCAGCATTTGAGCTGTGCTCGGTGGGTGCCTATGTTTGAGTTGTGCTGGTGCAACACTCTCTTTGGCCCCACATAATTTCCTTTTTGGATTTAAGCCTATCAAGAGGTGTAGTTATGGTGTAAATACAACCAAGCCCCTAGTGATGCCCCTTTGGCTATAAGCCGATCAAGAGGTGTAGCTAAGGTTCAGATATGACCTAGCCCCCTAGTGATTTCCTTTTATATATGTGGCTTGACAAGCCGGATTAATAGAACTCCGCTTTGTAAACAGAAGCCCCCATGAAAACACATGATGTAAAACAAACAGAGACCCCACTTTATCTAAGGCTCCGGTTTATTATATTGACTATAATATATACATTGTCATAAGTATGTACATAGAAAGAGCCTATGGCTCAAGTATAGTAAGGCCGAAGATGAGCTATATTCTACGGCCGCTGGGTCTCCTCCTCCGATTTACGTGAGTCTTTGTGCTCTCGAACATCAATGAGGTAGTACGATCCATTATGCAAATTTTTGCTGACCACAAAAGGCCCTTACCAAGGTGGGGATAACTTGTGCATATCAGTCTGATCCTGGATGAGTAGGAGCACCAGATCGCCTTCTTGAAAAGTATTGGTTTTAAACTGGCGGCTGTGATAACGTCGCAGATCTTGTTGGTAAATCTCCGAACGTGCTGCCACAAGATCACGCTCCTCATCTAACAGGTCCAGTGAGTCCTGGCGTGCTTTCTCATTATCAGCTTCAACATAAGCCGCCACGCGGGGCGAGTCATGACGTATGTCACTAGGAAGAACTACCTCGGCTCCGTAAACCATGAAGAAAGGCGTGTAACCTGTAGATCTGTTTGGTGTGGTGTTGATGCTCCATAACATGGAAGGTAACTCCTCCACCCAACAACCCGACGTCTGCTTTAAAGGAACCATAAGCCGGGGTTTGATACCTCTCAAAATTTCTTGATTGGCCCTTTCTGCCTGACCATTAGATTGGGGGTGAGCCACTGATGACACGTCAAGCCGGATGTCCTCTCGTTGACAGAATTCCTCCATAGCACCTTTGGACAGATTAGTACCATTATCAGTGATAATGTTGTGTGGAAAACCAAACCGGAATATCACCTTTTTGATGAATTGAACCGTCATGGCTGCATCACACTTACTGACTGGCTCTGCCTCTATCCACTTGGTAAACTTATCCACTGCTACCAACAGTTGAGTCTTTTTATCCTTGGACCTCTTAAAAGGTCCAACCATATCGAGCCCCCAAGTTGCAAACGGCCAAGTTATTGGGATCATTCTTAACTCTTGGGCTGGAACATGAGCACGGCGTGCAAACTTTTGACAACCATCACACCTCTTTACCAAATTATCAACATCAGCATGAGCCGTCAACCAATAGAAGCCGTGACAAAAAGCCTTAGCTACCAAGGATTTTGAACCGGCATGGTGACCACAATCTCCCTCGTGAATCTCATGCAAGATCTCACAGCCTTCTTGAGGAGAGACACAACGCTGAAACGCTCCTGTGACACTACAATGATGTAGCTCTCCATTGACAATGGTCATTGATTTGGATCGCCGGATTATCTGCCGGGCCAGAGTTTCGTCGTCTGGTAACTCGCCCCGGTTCATGTACGCCAGGTACGGGACCATCCAATCCGGAATAACATGAAGAGCCGCCACCAATTGAGCCTTCGGGTCAGGCACAGCCAAATCCTCTTCCGTAGGTATCTTCACTGACGGATTATGCAATACATCGAGGAAGGTATTGGGTGGCACCGGTTTACGTTGAGAGCCTAAGCGACTTAAAGTGTCTGCTGCTTCATTCTTTCGCCGATCTATGTGGTCCACTTGATAACCTTTGAAGTGACCAGCCACTGCATCCACCTCTCGTCTATATGCTGCCATAAGTGGATCCTTGGAATCCCAAGTGCCAGATACCTGCTGAGCCACCAGGTCCGAGTCACCAAAGCACTTAACCCGGCTTAAGTTCATTTCCTTAGCCATCTGAAGACCATGGAGCAAAGCCTCATACTCAGCTGCATTGTTAGTACAAGGGAACATTAAACGGATAACATAACAAAAATTATCACCTCGTGGGGAAGTTAATATGACTCCAGCCCCCGAGCCCTCCAATTGCCTGGACCCATCAAAGTGAATAGTCCAATAAGTGTTATCTGGTTTTTCCTCCGGTGCTTGCGACTCTGTCCAATCATTGATGAAGTCCACAAGTGCTTGGGATTTGATTGCTGTGCGAGGTGTATATTTGAGCCCGTGAGGTCCAAGCTCAATAGCCCACTTAGCAATCCGGCTAGTTGCTTCTCTGTTTTGGATGATATCTCCCAGTGGAGCTGAACTGACCACTGTGATAGGATGACCTTGAAAATAATGCTTGAGCTTCCGGCTTGTCATAACAACTCCATACACCAGTTTCTGCCAATGTGGGTATCTCTATTTGGACTCTATAAGCACCTCGCTGATATAATAAACCGGCCATTGAACCGGATACTCTTTCCCAGCCTCCTTGCGCTCCACAGCAATGGCCACACTAACAGCTCAGGCATTAGCAGCCACATATAGCAATAAAGGCTCCTTATCAACCGGAGCTACAAGGACAAGTGGCTCAGCTAACTGTCTTTTTAGATCTGCAAGTGCTTCATCAGCAGCATCACTCCAGACGAAGTGATCCATTTTCTTTAACATCTGATACAAAGGGATAGCCTTCTCTCCAAGGCGACTGATAAACCGGCTTAAGGCTGCAATCCGGCCCGCCAGACGTTGAACATCGTTAATGCACGCCGGTTTAGCCAGAGACGTGATAGCTGTGATTTTCTCCGGATTAGCTTCAATCCCCCTGTTAGACACCAGAAAACCCAAAAGCTTGCCTGTTGGTACACCAAAGACACATTTGGCCGGATTAAGCATCATCTTATAAACCCGGAGGTTATCAAAAGTTTCCCTCAAGTCACCTATCGATGTCTCCTCCTTTCTGGATTTCACCACAATATCATCCACATATGCATGTACGTTGCGTCCAATCTGTTTATGTAGACAATTCTGAACACAGCGCTGATAAGTTGCCTGGGCACTCTTGAGCCCGAAAGGCATAGATACATAGTAGAAGGCTCCAAAGGGAGTTATGAAGGTTGTCTTCTCCTGGTCCTTAACTGCCATTTTGATCTGATGATAACCAGAGTAAGCATCCAAAAAACACAAACGGTCACAACCTGCTGTAGCATCAACAATCTGATCAATACGAGGGAGAGCAAAGGGATCAGCTGGACAGGCCTTGTTCAAGTCTGTGTAATCCACACACATACGCCAAGTGCCATTTTTCTTAAGTACCAACACCGGATTAGCTAGCCACTTAGGGTGAAACACTTCCACGATAAACCCTGCTGCCAAAAGCCAGGCTACCTCCTCACCAATAGCCTTACACCTTTCTTCGTTGAAGTGGCGAAGAAACTGCTTGACCGGTTTAAACTTAGGATCTATATTAAGGGTGTGCTCAACGAGTTCCCTCGGTACACCTGGCATGTCAGAAGGCTTCCATGCAAAGATGTCCTGGTTCTCACGGATGAACTCGATGAGTGCGCCTTCCTATTTCAGATCCAAGTTAGCGCGGATACTAAACTGCTTGGATGAATCGCCAGGAACAAAGTCAACCAGTTTAGTCTCCTCAGTGGATTTAAACTTTAGTGCTGGATCATGCTCAGTAGTTGGCTTTTTCAAAGAAGTCATATCTGCCGGATCAACATTGTCTTTGTAAAATTTCATCTCCTCCGTGGCACAAACCGACTCAGCATAAGCTGCATCCCCTTCTTCACATTCCAAAGCGATCTTCCGGCTTCCATGCACCGTGATGGTCCCCTTATGACCCAGCATCTTAAGCTATAGATAAACATAATAAGGCCTGGCCATGAACTTAGCATAAGTCGGTCGTCCGAACAGGGCGTGATATGGACTCTTGATTTTCACCACTTCAAAAGTCAACACCTCTGATCTTGAATCATGATCGTCTCCGAAAGCAACTTCCAGAGCTATCTTACCAACTGGGTATGCTGATTTACCAGGCACTACCCCATGAAACACAGTGTTCGATGGTTTAAGATTCTTATCTATTAACCCCATGCGACGAAAGGTTTCATAGTAAAGGATATTGATACTGCTTCCTCCATCCATAAGCACCTTGGTAAATTTTTACCCCCCAACCTGGGGTGCCACCACTAAAGCCAGATGACCCAGATTGTCAACCCGGGGTGGATGATCCTCCCAGCTCCACAGGATGGGTTGTTCAGATCAGCGCAGATAATGAGGTACCACCGGTTCAACAGAGTTAACAGCCCTTTATGAAGCTTCTGATCGCGCTTACATAGGCTAGTGGTGAAGACATGATACTGTCCACTATTCAACTGTTTTGGATTGCTCTGATAACCAGATTGCTGCTGCTATTGATTCCCCTGATGGTTGTAACCTCCCTGGTTGCCCTGGCTGTTCGGATTGCCATGTCCGGTTTGGTTGCCCTGAAACCCTAAACCGGAACTGCCATCACCATAACCCGGCCCATGGAAACTGCCTCCTGAACTGCCGGGCGGTCCATTGTCATACTGAAAAAGATTTGAATTTTTGAACTCCCGCATGATGAAGCAATCTTTCCAAAGATGCGTAGCGGGTCTCTCCTTTGATCTGTGCTTTGGGCAAGGCTGATTTAACATGCGCTCTAGGTTGGGGCCTAACCCTCCACCCCGCTGGGGCGGTTTACCCTTACGCCGCTGACCATTATCCCGGGCGTTGTTGTTAGCCACAAAGTCCAAGCTATTGTCTGCCTTGCGTTTACCATTGTTCCCATGACCTGCCGGATTATGTTGCTGCCCCTTGGCATTGCCGCTCTTCTTTCCCTTCCCTGTCTTGTCATCCTCAGACTCGGGGTCCTTGGTACTCTCAGAGTTGGCATACTTTACCAGAGCCGCCATGAGTGTTCCCATGTCATTACAATGGCGTTTAAGTCGTCCCAATTTCAGCTTCAAAGGTGCAAACCGGCAATTTCCCTCCAATGTTAAAATGGTTGTGTCAGCGTTGATGCGGTCCGACGAATGCAAAATCTCTGAAACTCGTCGCACCCAATGGGTCGTTGATTCTCCTTCCTCCTGGACACAGGCAGCTAAATCCACGATGACATGGGCTGTTTGCACGTATCTTTGAAGTTCTGGATAAACTAGGCCCTTAACTCGGCCCATGATCCAATAGAGTTAGCTGGCAGATTTTTTTAGCCATGTGCGAGATGTTCCCTCTAACATCATGGTAAAGTACTTAGCACACGCCGCTTCGTCCACATCCAGCATCTCCATTGCCATCTCATAACTCTCCACCCATGACTCAGGGGATAAATCGGCGGTGTAATTCAGCACCTTATGTGGGCCCTTGAAGTCCTTGGGTAACCGTACGTTGCGCAGCGCTGGAACAAGACATGGCACTCCCAAAGAACTGGAAGTAACCCCTGGTTCCACCGATGTTATTGGACGAACCAGAGTAAACTGACGAACCGGCGTGAGCTGACGAACCGGAGCCTCATGTTGCGCCGCTAACTCGGCTTCCCGACGTGCCCTAGCACGATCCACTACATCCTGGGCATTGCCACCGCCACCCGCCGGGTTATTGCCAAGGGGCGGATTACGATTCCTCGCACTGCTTGACACGGCCGGCTCATCGATGTGCCTGCTATAGCTCCGGCTTGGGCGGGGAGTGGAATGAATCCTTTCGCGGCTATATGAATAGGCATGTTGTTGAGTCAAAGCCGTCTGTAGGAGCTCCCTAACCCGTCGTGTCTCAACCGCTATGGGGGACTCGCCATCAATCGGAAGAGCTGCCAATCGTGAAGCGGCCGCAACGATGTTATCCAACGGGTTAGAGTAATGACCCAGAGGTGTTGAGACACGATGTGGTGGAAGGTCGTTTTGACGAGGCGGAGGAGGCGGGTCCGTCGCACGAGGCTGAACCGACGCCCCGGTCTCAGGTGCCTCCGCCTGGTTTACCACAGGTTGGTTGCTGGTGCCTGCTCCGGGTGTGTTAAAGAGATACCTCACCTCCAAGACCGACGGAAGGCGCAATCGGTATCTTCTCCTCATGACGTCATCCGAAGCACTCTGATCCAGCATAAGCCAGTACGCCTGAGCCTCCAATCCGGCCCGCTCTATAGCCATCCTGGTATTTTCTGCTGCCAGGTCCGCTTTAGCTTGAGCGATCTGATCCTTCACCTTTGCAATCTCTGCGTTGTGCTGATCCCGGTTTGCCGCGTCCACCTCCACCGCCAACAATGTTGCTAAAGCGTCGAATAGATCGGACAAAACCTGAGCCGGAGGCGGTGCAGAGCTCCCTGCCCCCGCTGGTGTTGCTGTTGCTGAACCGGAGATCATTGCTGCAGCGGTAGAAGAGTGCTGCGCTAGTTGTGTACCGGCCATGAAGCCTGCGATCCGGTTTGGCAGATCCAGGGGGTCCGGAATACTGTTGCCCTCGGAACCTCCACTAATCCAGCCATCCTGCAGCTGGTATAGCGACTCAGTCTCTTCGGTTGAAGACTCGTCATCGGAGCAGACAACGGTTTCGCCACCAGATGTCGATCCATCCTCATATTCCGCTCCATGGATGACACCTACGAAGACATGCTTTATGGTGGGCTGAACCGGGGCAGAGCTTGCACGCTGAGCCATCTCGATGATGTCGGTGCGGATGTCCGGCTCAGGGCCCGGTTCGCCGATCTTGCCGATGAAGACGTGAATTCCGCCAAAGGGGACCCAGTACCCGTATTCAATTGAACCGGCCTCGAGACCCCATCCCGCGTCGTCAATGTAGAGCTTGCCGCAACGACTTTTAGTGATCTGGCCCATAGCTATCCCTTGAGTCCTTCGAAGCTGCCCTTCAAGAACTCGAAACCATCGTGCGATAGCCCCACGCTGGGCGCCAACTGTCGTGGTTTTTTCACGACAGATGTCCTTGTGAAAGGACTTAGTCGTGGAGCCATCGCTATGGGTTAGCTTAAAGGGGTTAAAGCAGACAAGGGATGCGAGAGTTTTATACTAGTTCGGCCCCTTTAAGATGAAGGTAAAAGCCTACTCCAGTTGTGATGGAATTGCTAGGGTTTCGATGACCAGGGAGCGAATCCGCTTTGCCTGGCTCTCGAGTTGTTGTGTGTTGTCCCTAAACCGCTGCCTGGTCGTCCCTTTAAATACATAGGTCAACGCTCGTCAGTTTACAGAGTCCCGAGGCCGGATCATCAACATGTCCAACTCGGTCTCTATCCCTCCTATCTTACAATACAAGTTACATGATAATGTCCGTTTACATCTACAGGCATTAACCCGCATTTGGGCCTTGGGCCTTCATAAAGCGCCACCATCCTTTGCCTTCCCGGGCTTCTAATCCTCATAGAGTTAACCCGGCTACTCCTGGCCGGTTTACGTCCAGTAGTAATATCCCCAACAGTGTCTGTCCGAGGAAAATGACTGCGTCCGAGGAGATTGAAAACAAAGTGAAGACATAGCATTTGTTTCATTCTTCTTCTTCTATTTATTGAGTCATAGGACCACCATACTATTAAGAGGGGTGTAGCATTCGAAACTTTGATTCTCTGATGCTAAACCCAAATCCTATGGAAGTTGCGAAAGAAATCTCTTTGTGTTCCTAGCAAATACTTGCCAGCAAGAGACTGTGATCTTCTTCGCTGCAAGAGATTTGTCTCAGACCGAGGAGTTAGCATTACTAGTTCCTAAAGTAATGTTATCGTTGCTCCAAAATTTGACCGTTGTAAATGTGTCAGTTAGCCATTGGCTAGACCGCGTGTCCAAAATGGTCATTTCCCATCAGGGAAGGCTGCGGCTATAAATAGCCACCCCGCACTGGCTTTGTCCGGTGGATGCTCTGTTTGATTCTGAGAAGATTGTTGAGCAACCGCCTCTTTGAAATTTGAGTTTAAAATCCACCGGAGAAAACCCCTAGAGCCGAAGAATTGGATAGTGGTTCAGCATCACTCGAATCTAAGTTCACTGCGCTCCGCCTATTAGTCTTGAGAGCTGCAAACTCTCTAGATAGTTAGGTGTCAATTTCTTCAGAGACCAAGAGTGATTCTGGTTCTTGAAGAAGAAGTCTGTAAAGGTTCGAAGATCGCCTCAAGTATCTACCATGAGTAATCAGCATTGGTTGACGAACCAATTATCAAGGAGAATAGGGTGAAGAGAGTTTATCTTCCGTGTTAAGTCACAGCCCCTCCAACCAGACGTAGTCCTTGTGCAGAAGGACGAACCGGTCGAACAAATACCCCGTCGCCATAGAGCATCACTGGTTACCTCTGTTACCCACGTTTATATTCAATATGTTTTCCTTCATGTGATTCATCTCGATGCATGTTTAGTTTCCTTTCGGCACTTAGTTTTTGCTCGGTATAGTTTGTTTTTCGTTCGCTCCATTGCTGGGTTCCGACAATTTTGAGATTTAACGTTTTTTTAACTCCCATTCACCCCCTCTGGTAGACATACTTCATTCCTACAGGCAATGAACAGTGAACCTTGTTGGCTCACCTACCAATCACATAATTATTTTCAGTGATAATGCAATATGTAGTCAATGCATTACGACAACCCACCATCGATTTGAATATGGTGCCTGGAGTAAGGTGAGGATCTTCCCTGTTCCACTCAATTGTTGGCATGTTGTCACCATCATATTCATCTAAAACTAAGCTGTCAATGTCCTCATCCCTCTCTTCATCATCAGTGTCATCAAATCTTCCATTTCCTGTTGATTAACTGTATCTACCAGTTCAGGGTACATCATCTCATCCTCATCATCAAGTTGAGGCACTTCCTCGTCAGGCTCTGCATCTACTTCTACAACAGTTGTAGAAGGGACAGGAGAAGCGGCAGCAGACATGTTGTGGCTTTCAAAATCACTAGGTTTACTTGGTATCGACCTACAAGGAGTGCTGGGGCGCTCGCTATTATCATATATAGATGATGTATGAACACTCTTCCCGTTGTCCCGTTCTTTGGGTGGCTGAAGCACTTCGATACGGATTTTACCTAAATGTCTGTCAGCATTAAAACTAAATAGCAATTGCAAATGCATGTCACTACTGGCAGGTTAGTGGGAGAAATCTTTGCTTGCTACTGTTGAAATACTTCAGTTCAATAGCATTGGCACAGCTCCAGTAATACAAGTAACGGAGTGCATCACGAAAAATCTTTGAATGAAATGTTGGTTTCTACCACCTTTGGGTAGAAACATCTAGAGATCATATGCGGCTTAGTACCACGCAGAACACTAGTTTCCATTCTAACCGCCAACTGAAAAGCAAGCGCATGATGAATCCTATTCGATTGAAATAAAAGGGTGCAGTCAGGCCGAAAAAATTCAGCAACCCAAATAGGTATGATTCAAGCGACCAGCGGTCAAAATATTACCTAATTTATGAGTTTGCTCATTAGTTCGAGGGGAAACAACACTTACCCATATGGAATCCATGAACTATTCGCCTTCGACTCAACCCAATCATCTCCGCGGTCGATGGGCCAAAGGACGTCCTCCCCCGACATTACTTCTTAAACCAAAATTGAGGGGGACTGGGGTTATGTGGCGGAGGCACGGTGTCACCAACAAACGGAATAGGTTTAGAGGGTGGAGGGCATGCACATGGCGGCGGCAGCACAGGAGGCGGGGTGGGGCGGTGCGGGAGTGGCTCGATCTGTTTTAGACAAGCTGCTCTGACGTGTATATATCCTTGCAGCCCCACTCGTCAGCATGTTAACGGTCAAGCCTTTGACCCGTGGCAAACGTCCAGTTTGATCATTTGTGAGAGTTTCAGACAAGACGGTGGGGAAAGGTGAGCAAAAGTTTAGAGTGTGGGGACAACTGAATGCAACTAAGGAACCAGGGGCACTATCATAAAAAAACACTAAGATTAAACCCCGTAGGAAGGCATACATATTTATTTAATAATGTAGCAAAGAAACTTCAAGAGATTCAATATAAATCAATGAACAATCTGATCATAAATCCACAATTCATCGGATCCCAACAAATAGACCACAAGAATTACATGGAATTGATCTCAAAAGAGAACATGGTATTGGAGATCCAAGAGAGAGAGAGAGAGGGAGAGAGAGAAAGAGCCATCTAGCTACTACTATGGACCTGTAGGTCCTGAAGGAACTACTCACACACCATCATGGAATCAACAAGGTTGATGAAGATGGCCACCCCAATGGTTTCCCCCTCTGACAGAACTTCGGAACAGTGCTCCGGATGGGATCAATTTGGAACAAAGGCTTGCGACGCTGAGAAAGTTGTTTTGGGTCTCGCTCCAAGGGTTTTGGAATATTTATGAATTTATAGGCTAGGAATTAGGTCAAGACGAGTCTCAGGAGGCCTACAAGCCTGGGTGGTATGGCCACCCCCTGGCCATGCCACCCGTCCTTCTGGGGCCCTCGGGCATCCCCTCGATGACAGCCGAAGCTTCTAGGGTTCCTTTGGGTCTACACAAAATCGTCAAAAACTGTCATCATGTTTGGACCTCCGTAGGTATTGATATTCTATAAACCCCAAAACAAGCAGAAAATAGAAACTGACATTGGGCACTACATTAGTATGTTAGTCCTAAAAAATAATATAAAATTATGGCAAAAGTATGTAGGAATGATAATATAATAGCATGAAACAATCAAAAATTATAGATACATCAAAGACGTAACAACTACAACATGCAACCAAGTGCACTGGAGGGCCCATTAGGGCCACGGGTGGAATACACATACCTTGTGATGTGCTTGAAAACGAGTATCCCAAGTATCATAACAAAAAGGTGTCACCACTCGAAATGTCATGTCAACCTATGATTTCAGTATGAGTTTCAATTTTGTTGTTGATGGATGGTATGGATCTGTTCATGACACGCGGGTATGGGTAGATGAATGAGTTGAATATCCTAGTTTCCCACACCCTCCAAACGGTAATGACTCATACATGTGTTCTTTTACACTAGCCTTTTGATTTAACTTACTGGTCTTCATTGTATTTTTGTTCCCTGTATAGGCAAATACTATCTTGTTGACTCGGGCTATCCAAACAGAGGACAATAGTACCATGTACCTGATTTTGAACAAGTACCTTCACGAGGGAGAAATGAGACCTTCAGAGCATCTCCAACAGATGTGCTAGATAAGCCACATGCTGAAAAAACGACTGTATAGCACGCGCGCGACCGAAACTGGCGCTCCAGCAGCGCGCTATAATCCCACATGCGGTAAACAAGGTTCAACGTGCTGGGGAAAACCGCATCGTGTGCTGCGTATTTGTGCGCCCGCTCGCGCGGGCTGGACAAGCCAATTGTGCGCGTGAATCTCACCAACCTCCCGATCTGAAACCTCCAGGTGCTGGCGCCTCCGCCCGCACCTTCCCACATTCGCTCCGGCGACCCATCGACGCTTCCCTCACCTATCCCCAGTGACCGTCGCTGCTTCCTCTCCTCTCCGCCACCCCTCGAGCACACTGTTCCTCCGACAAACAACGCTCGATGGTTGTTCGCAGCTCGGCGCCCACAAGGTGTTTGACAAAACACTTGCAAGGTATATAGTGCTTCTAACTTTATATTTGTAGATGAATTTGGTGCATGTTTTTTTGTAGTTTTAATTTAGCTTAAATTCAAGTTTTTAGATGAGTTCGTCCTATGATTCTTCTGATCAAGAATTTGATCTTCAAGAGGAGGAGGACGTCGCAATGATCCTAGCTATGCACGTCAATAAAAAGCCAAAGCACGATGGTTCAGTTTTCGGTCATCAAAAAATGTGGAGGGAAAGGATCGATGCCCACAATAGACTGATGAGGAACTATTATGTGGAGTATCCCACGTACCTCGAGTCCTGCTTTCGGCGTCGTTTTAAGATGAGCATCGAGTTGTTCAAACACATTGTGGAGAAATTGGCGAGCCATGATTGGTTTTTTTAGTAAAGGAGGAATGCCACCGGAGAACTCGGGCATAGCACCTTTCAAAAGGCGACTGCCGCTTTGCGTATGTTGGCATACAGTATTCCGGTGGATCTAGTTGATGACCACTTAGCCATGTGTCGCGGAATTGTCATGGCAGATGTCCTTAATGTCAGGACTTAGTCGCGAGGCCAACGCATCTATGTGGTAGCTTGAAAGGGGTTGAGCGGGACGAGAGACGCGATGTTTTACCCAGGTTCGGCCCCTCACGGTGGAGGTAAAAGCCTACATCCTGCTTCATTGATATTGATGATGATGATCACGGTTACAAGAGTGCTCTATCTCGAGAGCTATTGTCTAAACCTAACTTGTCCAACTTGTGGAACTTGTCCATCTTGTCCCTTTTGGGGAGCCCTGCCCCTCCTTATATATGTTGGAGGGGCGGGTTACATGTAGAGTCCTATTAGGATTAGGACTAGTCTATCTCTAATACAAACCGGATACAAGTCCAGGTCTTAACTCTTTGTAAGATAAATGTTCCTCATGCCTTTCCTCTTAAATCGGCCCACCGTAATATAAACCGGCCTGCTGGGCCTTGGGCCTTGTCATCCATCTGGAACACGTGCCGGGTCACCAATGAGTCTTCAGGCTCGTGAATCGTCATACCAGTGAACCGCCAGACTCGTAAACTGCCAGGCACGTAAACCGCCAATCCTCTGGAAGTTTACCAATGAAACGCCTAGTCCGGCCGGGTTATACTTCCGGCCGGTTTACACCGCGGGGAATATCCCCGACATTAGCCCCCAAGTTTAGCTTGGATTTATCCATGGTAAACTTATGCTGCAAAAATAAACATAAGAACAAATTTGACAGGTTGTGCTCCGGGTTAAGAATTCTTGTAAACCAGTACCTGATCACCCTTAAGTCCTTGTTATTTCCTCCTTCTGGGAAGTCTGGGTCAACAGACCAGCTTCATAATCAATTTTCCGACATTGGTTTGTCACAGAGAAATATTGTGAAGAATAACTCCTTTGACTCAGCTCCCAAAGCGCCGGTTTAAGAAATATGGGTCTTGAAATACTTATCTGATATTCAACCGGTTTGAAGATGTAAAACTTGCCAGTTTAATATTACCAAAATGGCCGGTTTATAAATATTGATGGCACCGGGTCATAATTGTTGTCGACACCGGGTCATGTAATTGATCTTCCCGATTTGCTCAAAACTGATAAAATGAAGATGTTCCTCCTTTATATGCATAATACATGTAGCCCCCAAGTCTTAAGAGGAGAACATAGTGATAACTTAAGACTTGCTCCAATAAGTGTTTCAACCTTGAAGAAATCCGGTTTGTTCATCTCAATCATATAAATTGAATACTCCATATATGTAGCCCCCAAGTACTGGGTTGTCATGCTTGCAGCAACCTAGGACTTGTAATTGCTTATAAAAACTTCAATCAGTGTAACCCCCAAGGGCCGGGTCATTATGCAATAATGATCAGGGATTTTAGCAGTGATGTGTAGTCCCCAAGGGCCGGCTTAGTAAGATAATACTGAACCGGGACTTGATATATACTTCAATGAAAATAACATCTTATAATGTAGCTTCCATCATAGGGCTTGAACCCACGTCCACAAGGTTAAGAGTTTTGTGCTTTACCAACTGAGCAATGGATCCTTCAATATTATGGACGAAAACTTGTGTACCTTGAATTGTTGACAGGAGCAATTGGTAGCCCCCAAGGGCCGGCTCATTATAATATGGTGTGTCGGGTCTTCAATAAGACTAGTAAAAAATGACTTTGCATTAGCCCCCAAGTGTCATGATGCATGCTTGTAGCGACATGAGACTTGCATGTAATCTCAATTTGAATAATGTAGCCCCCAAGTGTCGGGTTGTAAGCCTGCAGCGACTCGGGACTATTCCTTCCATGGCAAAATAAATCATATTCATTGACAAAATAATATCCATTGCGCTAAAGCGATTTTGAAAAACCTCAATCATAATATTAATAACCATAATAAAAATCCAGCCATGTTGGCTATTCAAGATAATATAATCCGGTATGAAAATCTTATTCATCCAATATCATAATGAAAATTCAGCCAAGTTTGGCTATTTGAATAATAGAACCCAATCATTTATAAGTGCATGATTCCAATGGCGCAATCCAAATATATATTGGCGACTTATAGTCCAAAGCCATGTCGGTTTAATAAACACCGGATAATTTCTCATCATATATTGGCGATTTATCATCTTAAAGCCAGGCCGGTTTAATAAACACCGGATAATTTATCATCATACTGGCGACTTATAGTCGAAAGCCAGGTCGGGTTAGTAAACGCCGGTGATTTATAATCATGCTTTATTCAACCTGTTTCTGCATACAACAAGTTTAAAGTGTCCGGGCGGTTTACCGTCGGACGGGTCATAATGCCCAACATATAACCCAGGTTTATAACCAAGGCTGCACTTAATAATAATCAAATATGAAATATATCATACCTGTGACATTGAATCACATCGTTGGTTTACCAACTTTTTGGAATAGGGGTAATAACCTAGATTTTGAGTACTGATAACTCCTTCCATATTGTGTCGGTTTATGATAAAACTGTACCAGGTTGTGATAAACACCGGTTTAACCACATATAATACTGGCGACTCATAGTCAAACCAGACCGGGCTGATAGTCTTCGGATTATAACTTGATCGTGTACTGACAACTTGTAGTTGAAAGCCGAGCCGGGTTGATAAACACCGGTTTACTCCATAATAGGATGGTAACAGAAAATCAAACTGGGCAGATAGCCTTCGGATTAAGATTTAACCGTGTTCAGTCAATTTGTAATTTGATAGTCGAACCGGTTTAACAATTGTCGGTTTAAAATGCAACAAAAGAAATATTTATCAAAACAAAATTTTAAGCAAAGGCAATGATAAAACCATTTGCAAAAAGAGGCTATTGAGCCGATCAAATGGCGTTACCATGGTCGGACACGACCAAGCCCCCGATAGGCGTAGCTATGGTTCAAGTCAGCCAGGTCCCCAAATGAAACAGTGGCATTATGCCGATCAAAAGGCGTGGCAATGGTTCGGGTTCGACCAAGCCCCCAAGTGATTCTGTGGCCTTAGGCCAATCAAGAGGCGTGACTATGGTTCAGACGTGACCACAAGTCCCCAAGTGATGCATTGGCATTACGTCAATCAAGAGGTGTAGCGATGGTTCGGGCTCGACCAAAGCCCCCAAGTGATGCTGTGGCACTAGGCCGATCAAGAGGCGTGACTATGGTTCAGACGTGACCACAAGTCCCCAAGTGATGTTGTGGCTTTACGTCTATCAAAAGGTGTTGCTATGGTTCGGATACGACCAAGCCCCCAAGTGATCAATAATATGATAGGCCAATAAGGCAGGATACCCATGTTTGAACCGCGCATCATGGCAGCAGGTCCTCTTTGGCACCCTTTAACTTTTTGCAAGAGATAAATCCTTCTTGAACCGGGATTCTGAACCGGATATTGAGAGCTTCAAAGCTTTGTGGGAGAATATATTTCCCTTGAACCGGATTTTAAAGCGGCATTCTTCATTTTGAACCGGAATTTTTCAGATGGCCTTTGAATTTGCACCAATATGGTGGGTTTAGGGTCCTGCATTAGATAACTTTGCAAGCTCGAGTAATTGCTATTTTAAAGAAAGCAATATATAATTTATAAAAATATGCTGGATGGATTTCACCTGATGCGTCAGGTCAGCAATTATCACCGCGGAGTTGATGATCACCATGGTGAAATTGAAATCAATCACGGCCGAGTCGGCCGCGGGTGCTGACAGATCTGTCGGCCACGGCATTTTTAAACCGGTGTGGATGGGAGAGTCGACCACGACGTTGTAAACCAGCGTGGATGGTTGAGTCGGCCACGGGTGTTATAAACCAGCGTGGACGGTTGAGTCGGCCACGGTGCTGTAAACCGGCGTGGACGGTTGAGTCGGCCACACGTGTTGTAAACCGGCGCAGACGGAGAGCCGCCAGCGGGCATTGTGAACCGGCGCGGACGGGGAATTGGCCGCAGGCGTTGTAAACCGGCGTGGATGGTTGAGTCGGCCACGAGTGTTATAAACCAGCGTGGACGGTTGAGTTAATCGCGGGCGCGGTCCCGGCAAGCTGATGTAAATCGGACCACAGGGACGGTGATTTGCTCACGCTCATTCATCAGGTGGCATGACACGGACGAAACCCACGATATAAACACAGTTTATCCTGCGTACAAAACATACAGCAGGGCAAAGTAGTTGTTTGACCAAAGAAATCAACATGTACTTAGCAAGAAATATATAGGAAAAATATCACCTGATTTATTTAGGCGAAAGCTCCGTACGCAGACCCTCTTTCCAAGTTCCCTTGGCCAGTTAAAATATTCGGCCCTTGTTTTAAAACACTGGCAAAGCACAGTAGCAGCAGAAGCGCTCGTGGCAAAGGTGGAGGCCGCAGCAGCGGCTCTGCCACGGCTGAGACGGAGCAAGGCCATGGCTGTGGAGGTGAAGGCGAAGGCGGCGACGAGGCGGGGCCCGGGCAGCGGTCCACAGGCTGCCCTCAGCCGGGGCGGCCCGCAGCAGCAAGGAGGAGGAGAGCTCGGTGGCGACTCGGGAACGGGCGGTTTTAGTGCGAGGGGGAAACGGCCAGTGAGGCGCCGGCTCAAAGAGCCACACCGGTGGAGGCAGGCAAAGAAACGGAGGCAGCCGCTCGAGGCACGACGACGCGGGAACCAGCCCGGAGCAACGAAGGCTGGAGGCAGAGGCGCAAGGCGAGAGCCGGCCCGGAGCAGCAACGGAGTCCGTGCCCACGACCTTATCCTCTTCCGAGTCATCTTTGGTTTGACTTGTTTTCCTGGTAGTTTTCTCACGTGCACACACCAAGCGGAGGAAAAAACTGACTTTGGCTTCTCGTGAAGAGTAGCAAGGCTACTGGTAGAATCGGTCCTCTCAAGCGCAACCCGACAGCTTAATGAATTTGATGTGTGTGCTGCGCTATCGGTTGATGCCCTCGGGACTTGCCACCAGCGTCGGCACGGGCAGAGAAAATTTTACTGTCTTCGGTTGCCGTGATTGAATCTGATTCCATTGGTCTCGGCAAAACTTGCAGCTAAACGGATTAGACAGATCGTACTCCTGTCAGTCTTGGCAATTTTCGAGGCGGCAACCGCGTGTGATGCAACTCTAGTCTCATCGACTTTAGACCTCATACTGCCAACTCTAAAATTAATTACAATTCCGATTTCCTAACGACAATTTCACCGGCTCCGCCCATGGTTGTCCGGTGGTTCACGTGATTGTCCTTTGTTGATCCGTCAGCAATAACTTTCCTACCAACACGGAGATCCCCTTTTTTGTTGTTTCTCCTTCCTATCGTGCAAGCAAATCCACGAATCGCCTTTGGCTTTATACGTGTTGACGATCTGTACACATTGGATCCAGCAAATCCACATTGAACACAAACGGAGACTTCGACGGGGCCAAGTCGTCATGATCTTCTCTGTTGATCTTGCTAACTAGTGAACTCAACGTTGATGTAAATTCTTCAAAAACCATCTTTTTCTTCAACTGGGATTTTGCAAGCTTCTCGAAACCCTGGGAAAGATCCCTCCAAGAACTCAACACCACCGTGCGCAGGCCCCACGATGGGCGCCAACTGTCACGGAATTGTCACGGCAGATGTCCTTAATGTCAGGACTTAGTCGCGAGGCCAACGCATCTATGTGGTAGCTTGAAAGGGGTTGAGCGGGACGAGAGACGCGATGTTTTACCCAGGTTCGGCCCCTCACGGTGGAGGTAAAAGCCTACATCCTGCTTCATTGATATTGATGATGATGATCACGGTTACAAGAGTGCTCTATCTCGAGAGCTATTGTCTAAACCTAACTTGTCCAACTTGTGGAACTTGTCCATCTTGTCCCTTTTGGGGCGCCCTGCCCCTCCTTATATATGTTGGAGGGGCGGGTTACATGTAGAGTCCTATTAGGATTAGGACTAGTCTATCTCTAATACAAACCGGATACAAGTCCAGGTCTTAACTCTTTGTAAGATAAATGTTCCTCATGCCTTTCCTCTTAAACCGGCCCACCGTAATATAAACCGGCCTGCTGGGCCTTGGGCCTTGTCATCCATCTGGAACACGCGCTGGGTCACCAATGAGTCTTTAGGCTCGTGAATCGTCATACCAGTGAACCGCCAGACTCGTAAACTGCCAGGCACGTAAACCGCCAATCCTCTGGCGGTTTACCAATGAAACGCCTAGTCCGGCCGGGTTATACTTCCGGTCGGTTTACACCGCGGGGTATATCCCCGACACCATGGGTGAGAGTCAAGCCATCATGTGTGTCAAGCGCTTCGCAGTTGGAATTGTGCAAGTGTTTGGTCTAGAATATTTGATAGCTCCCAATGTTGAAGACACAACAAGGCTTTTGGACATGAAGAAAGCTCGCGGGTTCCAAGGTATGCTTGGGTCAATAGATTGCATGCATTGGAGTTGGAAGAACTATCCTAAGGCATGGCATGGACAATTCCATGGCCAGAAAAAGGGTTCCACAAGGTAAGGAAAATCTTGATTTCCACAATGCTTAGACGGCGGCTAGGAAGGATGTGGAGAGAGCTTTTGGGATTTTGCAAGCCCAATTTGCTATTGTGAGAGGACCGGCTAGATTTTGGGATCAAAAGATCCTTTGGTACATCATGAACGCTTGTGCGATCATGCATAACATGATCATCGAGAATGGGCAAGGGCAAGATTTAGACTATTCTCAGTATGAGTTGATGGGACACCCCGTGCGAGTGCGCTGGAGGGCTGCAAGGGTGGCCCACTTTGTTGCCTCCTATCATGCCATTCGACGTGCCGAAACACATGATGACCTTTAAAAGGATCTAGTCGATGAGTGGCGTTCATGGAATGAGTGACAAAACTAGTTTGATGGTGTATGTTTGTTGTATTGTTGACTATTTGTTATATTGTTCATGAACTATTTGTTGTAATGAAGATAAACTATTTGTTTGAGTTGTAATAATAATTGAACTATTTATTGTTGATTTATTTTGTGTGTGTTTGATCTTCTTGGTTCTATGTTGAGTGGGAAATGTATTTTGTGCTAGGCGCACGCGCTACCTACGGTGCGCAATATATAACACTTCTGGTAAAGCAAAACACCAGCCCAACGCGCTAAAACATTATTTGTGGCGCTGTAAAAAAATTAGCGCGCCATGCAACCGCGTGTCTGTTGAAGATGCTCTTAATCATCTACATTCCTCACTATGTAACTTCATTGAAAGAACTTTTGGTCTTCTCAAGACAAAATGACGAATCTTTCTTGGCATTAGGCATTACAAAGTTGATACGCTAACAATGATAATTACTTGTAACACCCCGGATGTAACTTTCCCTATTTGTACTCCAACTCTTGCCGTTTCCGGCGTTAAGTTATATTCATTCCTCGGGTTCGGGTCTTTGTCTCCGTGTGTTGTTTTCTTTTCATGCATCTCATATCATGTCATCATGTGCATTGCATTTGCATACGTGTTCATCTCATGCATTCGAGCATTTTCCCCGTTGTCCGTTTTGCATTCCGACGCTTCGTTCTCCTCCGGTGGCCATTTCTAGCTTTCTTTCATGTGTGGGGATTAAACATTTCCGGATTGGACCGAGACTTGCCAAGCGGCCTTGGTTTACTACCGGTAGACCGCCTGTCAAGTTTCGTATCATTTGGACTTCGTTTGATACTCCAACGGTTAACCGAGGGACCAAAAAGGCCTCGTGTGTGTTGCAGCCCAACACCCCTTCAATTTGACCCAAAACCCACCAAACTCTGCTCCATGTCCTAGAGCGTTCGATCACGATCGCGTGGCCGAAAACCGCACCTCATTTGGACTCTCCTAGCTCTACTTATGCCTATATATACAACCCCCCTCGTAAATCCCGGGTCTCTACCACCCCTAACCCTAGATCCATCTCTCCCGCCGCCGTCGGACGAAACCGCGCGAGGCGGACATGTCCGGATAGCCCGCCGCCGCCACGTGTCACGTCGTGATTCGCCCCGCCGCCCCGGTCCACATCGCCGCCGCCTCCCACCGACGTGGGCCCGCAGGCCCAGCGCCGGCCCGTCCGCCGCCCGACCGGGCCACTCCGCCGCCTGTCCTTCTTCCCCCGAGCCGACCGGCCGCGCCGCCGTGCTCCATCAACGCCGGCCGCCCCGCTCCGCTCCGGCAAGCCGCCGCCTCGCCCTCAAGCTGCTCCGCCGCCCGAGCCGAAGCTCACCTCGCCGCCGCCCCGCCCGACGTCCTCCGCCGCCGTGCGCCGACCAGGTCGCCGGATCCGGCCCCGGCGACCGCTTCCTCAACTCCGGCCGGCCAAGTTCCGGCGATCCCCATCTCCGTTCGGCAATCCTCGAAGGCCGCACCGCTACAGTGCATCTCAGATCTGAGATCCGTTTTAACCTAACGGTTGACTTTTTCCTCTCCCCCTTAATCTTTTATGCATACTTTGACCGATGATATCTCCGCATCCGTAGCTCCGTTTTGGACGTACAATATATCAAAATGTTCGTCTCGACGAGTACATAATTTCATTCCACTGCATCATTTTCATTTGAGTTCGTCTTGATGCCCAAAATGCTGCTAGAAGGAGGCTTCGTGAGTTAATTGTCAGATCTGCTAGTTCATCTTAGACTTTTGTCATTTTTGCCATGATTAATGTGTGCATGCTATGCCTGTGAGTCCTTCATATGTTTTGTTAAGCATTTTGTCTTCTTTCCAGAGGTGCAACCCATGCATTTTTAGGATGTGTGTGGTGACTTGTGCAAGCTCGCAAAAAGAGGCACCCGGGAAATCTGTTTTCAGAGACTTAGTTGTTTTCACTAAGTCTGGGATATTTTAGTTCATGATGCCATATGTTCAGCTTGTTTCCTAGTGATCCGTGCCTCTTTTGAGGATGATCAGTAAAGGAGTTTTGTTAATCATGTTATGCTCTATCCATCCATGTCTTTGCTTGCAATTATGGAGCACCCTAGCTTGAGTCAATCGAGCTCTACTTTTGCTTCGTGGTGAATCTGGGCAGATCGTCAACTCGTTTGCGATTTTGCCGGCGTTGTTGTAGTTGATCCGTGCATGCTATTCCATTGTTCTTGCCATGTCTAGATTGTATTTTGTGCCTTCTTAATGTGTGTATGCCTGCCTTGCCATGACTTGCACCGTGGTGAGTGCATCGATCTCGTTTACATGCCTTCGTGAGTTATATTTCAGCATGTCTCAGTTTTCACTAAGTCTGAAAACTGATTGTGTTTTAGCTATGTTCGTGTGCCCGTTGATATATTTTGTGATCCCTTTTGGCCCCAGGTCACTTTGGGACTTTTGTTAAGCTTGTTGAGTAGCTCCATGCCATGTCAACCTCTAACCCACCTTGTCCTAGCAAACCGTTGATTGGCTATGTTACCGCTTTGCTCAGCCCCTCTTATAGCGTTGCTAGTTGCAGGTGAAGATTGGAGGCCGTTCCTTGTTGGAACATCATTTATTTACTTGTTGGGGATATCATTATATTGCTATGTTATCTTAATGCATCTATATATTTGGTAAAGGGTGGAAGGCTCGGCCTCTCGCCTAGTGTTTTGTTCCACTCTTGCCGCCCTAGTTTCCGTCATATCGGTGTTATGTTCCCAGATTTTGCGTTCCTTACGCGGTTGGGTTATAATGGGAACCCCTTGATAGTTCGCCTTGATTAAAGCTTTTCCAGCAATGCCCAACATTGGTCTTACCATTTTCCACCTAGCCTTTTCTTTCCCTTGGGTTCTGCGGACTCAAGGGTCATCTTATTTTAACCCCCCCCCCCCCGGGCCAGTGCTCCTCTGAGTGTTGGTCCCACTGAGCGATGTTCGAGGCTACCAGGGGCAACTCTGGGCTGGCTTACCCGACGTCTGGCTCATCTGAGTGTGCCCTGAGAAAGAGATATGTGCAGCTCCTATCGGGATTTGTCGGCACATTCGGGCGGTGTTGCTGGTCTTGTTTTAACCTGTCGAATTGTCTTGTTGTACCGGGTTACCGAGTCTGATCGGTGTGTCTCGGGTGGAGGTCTATTCCTTCGTTGACCGTGAGAGCTTGTCATGGGCTAAGTTGGGACTCCCCTGCAGGATTGAACTTTCGAAAGCCGTGCCCGCGGTTATGGGCAGATGGGAATTTGTTAATGTCCGGTTGTAGATAACTTGAACCTTAATTAATTAAAATGAATCAACTGAGTGTGTTACCGTGATGGCCTCTTCTCGGCGGAGTCCGGGAAGTGGACACGGTGTTGGAGTAATGCTTGCGCAGATTGTTCCTCTAGATTATCGCTCGTGCCTTGCCTCCTCTTCTCGCTCTCTTTTGCGTATAAGATAGCCACCATATATGCTAGTCGCTTGCTGCAGCTCCACATATATTTGCCTCATCCATTCCTGTAAGCTTAAATAGTTTTGATCGCGAGGGTGCGAGATTGCTGAGTCCCCGAGGCTCACAGATACTATAATTCCAGATGCAGGTCCAGGGGTTTTCGCTCCAGGTGACGAGTACGAGCTCAAGTGGGAGTTCGACGAGGACTCTCAGCGTTATTATGTTTCCTTTCCCAATGACCAGTAGTGGTGCCTAGTTGGGGTTTGATTCAGGGCCTTGTCGCATGTTGGGTTCTTTTCTATTTTGGCGCCGTAGTCGGGCCATGAGTGTCTGCCTGATGGATGTTATTTATGTACTTTGATGTGACGTGGCGAGTGTAAGCCAACTATGTATCTCCCCCTTTTATTATGTATTACATGGGATGTTGTAATGATTGCCTGACTTGCGACATTGCTTTCAATGCGGTTATGTCTCTAAGTCGTGCCTCGACACGTGGGAGCTATAGCCGCATCGAGGGCGTTACATTACTGCATGCACTTGTCTTCAAAACTACATCCATGATAGAAATCTACCCGATGAGCATTTCGACATGGTTGAGAATGGATCCTATGTTCATGAAGAGAGCGCTTCTCATCATGTTGCACCCTATGATGAGTGTAATATGGGTAGCATACGATATGCTATTGCTGCGAGTGTCTTTCCTTGACGACTAGCTAGCTTTATGGTGTATTCTTTTGTTGGGAGAACCTTCTTATATTTAGAATATCCTCCTTTTGTGTGACTTGTTCTCCAGCACTAGTGACAATGATGTTTTTATGATGTTTGAATGTGTGACAATGAGCTTCCTTATGTGGACTTGTTACAATTTAGGGATGTTTCAAATCAAATTTATGTTCGTAACTTCATATGCACGATAAACACAAGAAAATAACACAAATATTATTTCTTGAAACCAATTCCAGTTGTTGCATCAACTGCACGTCTGGTTGAGGCGGCCGAGTCACAACTCAGAGGACACACAGTCCTCACCATATTCCTCTTGAGCTAAGATCACTTAGTCCTCACCCAATCACTCGTAATAAGTCTTCAAGGTAGACTTCCAAAACCTTCACAGACTTGTTCACAAGCACACCACAATGACTCTTGATGTACTCGGAACTTGACGCCTAACCGTCTAGAAGAATGACAGTCTTCAAAGGTAACAGACGTCGGATCACATAGATCAATCTCTTCAGTGATGATCAATCACTTTGGCTCTAGGTTTTTCCTCACTTACGATTCTCTCAGAGTTGTCAGATGATGGGTTGCTCTCAAATGACAAGTGGCAAGTTCTCTCAAAGCAGCCAACCAACAAGTGGTTGTGGGAGGCGGCTATTTATAGCCAGGGGCAACCCGACATGAATTGTCATAAATGCCCTTCTCCCATTCGACCATTGTCAGGATAATGATCCACTCGACAGCTGGCATGCGGCGCAACAGCGACCGGAATATGAACTCTCAAATTCGTGGGGGCACTCAATTTCCTCACTTTTAGGCAATACACACTGGCGAACTCCTAACTCCTCAGCATGACCAAATTCGTCAGCGACCAGATGAACTTCGTCACTGTCGCTAGCAAATGTGTCAGTTATACTGGAGATTTCCAAAGGCTTCACTCGAAGCAGCTTTTGTGTATGGGTTTGAGTAGGTTCGAGCATCACTTTGGAAATGTGAAATATGTTTCACCTAGATCCCCTTAACAGTACGGTTTTTCCTATGACTCAAAGAAGAAGAAAAGAAACTATGAAAACAAAATCCTCAAGCTTCAAAGTCTTCACATCAATTTGTTCGAAGGTCGTACCAATTTCACCACCAAATTCTTCACTTGAAGAAATCCATTTTTAGGGGTCGTCTTCCATGTGTTAAACCAAATCTTTTGGAACTCTGTCTCCTATGTATACCCAAACACATTATTTCCTCAACCTATTTGTCTTCAATACTCCAAAACAACTAAGGGGGCACTTGATGCACTTACAACTGAGAGAGCACCTACATGCATGTATAGGAAAAGAATTTTGAGGAAGCTGTTGGAGATGCTCTAAGAGGGTCGCTCGATCATCTTCCTCCAGAAAACGTTCTCTCGCCCCTCTGTTTTCCTGAATTGCTGGCGCCCCAAATATTCACACCTCTCCTCCACACAAAAATAATGGTGCAGATCTATTCAATAAGTAGCATTAAAGATGATTTATCCATCTAACTGATCTGAAGGACCAACATGTTTAATATTTTAAATTTCTCCTATTGTCTTAGGGTTTGTTTGACGTGTTGATTTTTTTATAATTCCTTGAAAAGATGGTTAATCATGTGGATTGCACAATTAAGATTAAATCTCAAGTCATACCCCCATCACAATATAATATAGAGAGGTAAGTACTTTTGTAATTGGAGCTTATTTTATTATGATACATTGTCAACTATGATTTCTTATTTATGTGTGCTTACTAAATAAATATTATAGACATCTTAGTTGATATGAGGTACAACTTTTTTAGCCATATATTATCGCTACTTTGTTTTTGTTCTTGAGGTATATGTTAGTGCTATCTATTTGCGTTAACACCTATGACCTTTCTTCCTGGCTTAGGGCATCTCCAACGCTAATCCCAAATCAGACACTGTATCCGTCTGCCTACCGGTGAGGACTAGTCCACAACCACCGATACAAGAGCCGACCATTCAAAGCTAGCCGTAAATGTTCGGTCACATTTGATGCAAATTTAAACAAACTTGACAACTTTCATTCAAACAAAGATAATTTTGACATAAACCGAATGATTTTCATCTAAACCAAAGCACGCTCATTACATTTTGAACGCATTTCAATTAAACTATAGCAGACTAGCCTATTCTAACCTAGTATAAAAGATCATCGACCGCCGTCGCGCCCGTTTCCCATAACATGTCTTCCATGTCCAACAACAAGCTTGCTGGCCGACCATGAGCCCCGGGAACTGAAGCTACAACGAGAAGGTAAATAACACCCACCTTTGCGAAGCGGGCAAGCTAATCGACCAACGATGATGAGTATGCCAAGCTTAACTTCAATGGGAGGGGAAGAGTAGTGGCCTCCGGCTCCGCGAAGCAGATAAGCTCATGGCTATGCAACCCGACAAGATGATGGTCATGGCCTTATTGGGACCCAAGCGGTGGCGACCTCCCATGTTCTACTATTCCTCGCTATCGGCGGTAGCCATGGATGTTCTGGCCTCGTCGTCGCAGCGGCGTGGCGCCATAGATGCAGAGTTGGCGATGTCATCAGTGTTGGGGAACGTAGCATGCAATTTCAAAATTGTCCTATGATCACGCAAGATCTATCTAGGAGATGCATAGCAACAAGAGGGGGAGAGTGTATCTACGTACCCTTGTAGACCGAAAGCGGAAGCGTTTGACAAAGCGGTTGATGTGGTCAAACTTCTTCTCGTTTCAACCGATACAGCACCGAACGTACGGCACCTCTAAGTTCTACACACGTTCAGCTCGATGACGTCCCTCGGACTCTTGATCCAGCAAAGTGTTGAGGAAGTAGATGAGTTTTGTCAGCACGACGGCGTAGTGATGGTGATGGTGAAGTGATCCGCACAGAGCTTCGCCTAAGCACTACGAGAATATGACCGAGGGTGTAATATGTGATGGGAGGCGCCACACACTGCAAACAGTTGTTGTTGTGTGTTCTAGGCGCCCCCTCCCCACGTATAAATAGGTGGGAGGGGAGGGGAGCAGCCATGGGGCGCCCCAAGTAGGAGGAATCCTACTTGGGTCCTAATCCAATTCGCCCCCCCCTAACCATATTTTTCGGAGGGGGAAGGAAGGAGGAGAGAGGAGGGAAGGAAGGTGGAGGTCGAATCCCTCCCCTTCCTTCTCTCTTCCCCTCTTTCCTTCTCCTCCTGCGGCCCATATGGGAGGAGCAGCAGCCCCTGATGGCTGCTGTATTTCCCCTCTTGGCCCATTAGGCCCATATCATTTTGTCGGGGGTGCCCGGAACCCCTTTCGGTGACCCGATATGTACCCGGTACCCTCCGAAACACCTCCGGTGTCCGAATACTATCGTCTATATATCAATCATTACCTCTCAACCATTTTGAAACTCCTTGTCATGTCCGTGATCTCATCTGGGACTCCGAACAACATTCGGTCACCAAATCACATAACTCATATAATACACAATCGTCATCGAACGTTAAGCGTGCGGACCCTACGGGTTCAAGAACTATGTAGACATGACCAATACACCTCTCCAGTCAATAACCAATAGCAGAACCTGGATGCTCATATTGGCTCCTACATATTCTACGAAGATCTTTATCGGTCGAAGCTTATGACAACATACATTATTCCCTTTGTCCATCGGTATGTTACTTGCCCGAGATTCGATTGTCGGTATCTTCATACCTAGTTCAATCTCATTACTGACAAGTCTCTTTACTCGTTCCATAATACATCATCCTGCAACTAACTCATTAGTCAGTTTGCTTGTAAGGCTTCTTATGATGTGCATCACCGAGAGGGCCCAGAGATACCTCTCCGATACTCTGAGTGACAAATCCTAATCTCGATCTATGCCAACCCAACAAACACCTTCGGAGATACCTATAGAGCATCTTTATAATCACCCAGCTATGTTGTGACGTTTGATAGCACACAAGGTATTCCTCCGATATCCGGGAGTTGCATAATCTCATAGTCGAAGGAATATGTATTTGACATGAAGAAAGCAATAGCAATAAAACGGAAAGATCAATATGCTATGCTAACGGATGGGTCTTGTCCATCACATCATTCTCCTAATGATGTGATCCCGTTCATCAAATGACAACACATGTCTATGGTTAGGAAACTTCACCATCTTTGATTAACGAGCTAGTCTAGTAGAGGCTTACTAGGGACACGGTGTTTTGTCTATGTATCCACACATGTATCAAGTTTTCGATTAATACAATTCTAGCATGAATAATAAACATTTATCATGGTATAAGGAAATATAAAATAACAACTTTATTATTGCATCTAGGGCATATTTCCTTCAGTCTCCCACTTGCACTAGAATCAATAATCTAGTTCACATCGCCATGTGATTTAACACCAATAGTTCACATCTTTATGTAATTAACATCCATAGTTCACATCGCCATGTGACCAACACCCAAAGGGTTTAATAGAGTCAATAATCTAGTTCACATCGCCATGTGATTAACACCCAAAGAGTACTAAGGTGTGATCATGTTTTGCTTGTGAGAGAAGTTTAGTCGATGGGTCTGCCACATTCAGATCCGTATGTATTTTGCAAATTTCTATGTCTACAATGCTTTGCATGGAGCTACTCTAGCTAATTTCTCATATGTTCAATATGTATCTAGATTGAGACTTAGAGTCATCTAGATTAGTGCCAAAGCTTGCATCGACATAACTCTTTACGGCGAACTCTTTATCACCTCCATAACCGAGAAACATTTCCTTAGTCCTCTTTAGGTACCTAAGGATAATTTTGACCGCTGTCCAGTGATCTACTCCTAGATCACTATTGTACCCCCTTGTCAAACTCATGGCAAGGTATACAATAGGTCTGTTACATAGCATGGCATACTTTATAGAACCTATGGTTGAGGCATAGGGAATGACTTTCATTCTCTCTCTATCTTCTACCCTGGTCGGGTTTTGAGTCTTACTCAACTTCACACCTTACAACACAGACAAGAACCCTTTCTTTGACTGATATATTGAACTTCTTCAAAAAAATGCCAAGGTATGTGCTTTGTGAAAGTCCTATTAAGCATCTCAATCTATCCCTATAGATCTTGATGCCCAATATTTAAGTATCTTTACTAAGGTCTTTCATTGAAAAAATCTTATTCAAGTATCCTTTTATGCTATCCAGAAATTCTATATCATTTCCGATCAACAATATGTCATCCACATATACTATCAAAAATGCTACAGAGCTCCCACTCACTTTATTGTAAATACAGGCTTTACCATAAGTCTGTATAAAACCATATGCTTTCATCGCCTTATCAAAGCGTATATTCCAACTCCGAGATGCTTGCACCAGTCCATAGATGGATTGCTAGAGTTTGCACACTTTGTTAGCACCTTTAGGATCGACAAAACCTTTTGGTTACATCATATACAACTCTTCTTTAAGAAATCCATTAAGGAATGCAGTTTTGACATCCATTTGCCAGATTTCATAAAATGCGACAATTGCTAACATGATTCGGATAGACTTAAGCATTGCTACGAGTGAGAAAATCTCATCGTAATCAACACCTTGAACTTGTCGAAAACCTTTTGTGACAAGTCGATCTTTGTAGACCATCAGTGTCCGTCTTCCTCTTGAAGATCCATCTATTCTCAATGGCTTGCCAATCGTTGGGCAAGTCCACCAAAGTCCACACTTTGTTCTCATACATGGATCATATCTCAGATTTCATGGCCTCAAGGCATCCGTCGAAATCTGGGCTCATCATAGCTTCTTCATAGTTCATAGGTTCGCCATGTTCTAATAACATGACTTCCAGAACAGGATTGATTATCGTACCACTCTTGTGTGGAACGTGCTCTGTTCGACCTACGAGGTCCAGTAGTAACTTGATTCGAAGTTTTCATGATCATCATCATTAGCTTCCTCTCTAGTTGGTGTAGGCATCATGGGAACGGATTTCACTGATGTGCTACTTTCCAATTCGAGAGAAGGTACAATTACCTCATCAAGTTCTATGTTCCTCCCACTCACTTCTTTCGAGAAAAACTCCTTCCCTAGAAAGGATCCATTCTTTGCAACAAAGATCTTGCCTTCGGATTTGTGGTAGAAGGTGTACCCAATTGTTTCCTTAGGGTATCCTATGAAGACACACTTCTCCGATTTGGGTTCGAGCTTATCAGGCTGAAGCTTTTTCACATAGGCGTCGCAACTCCAAACTTTAAGAAATGACAGCTTTGGTTTCTTGCCAAACCATAGTTCATACGGTGTCATCTCAACGGATTTAGATGGTGCCCTATTTAACGTGAATGGACCGTCTCTAATGTATAACCCCAAAATGATAGTGGTAAATCGGTAAGAGACATCATAGATCGACCATATCTAATAAAGTACGGTTACGACGTTCGGACACACCATTACGCTATGGTGTTCCAGGTGGCGAGAGTTGTGAAACTATTCCACATTGTTTTAAATGAAGGCCAAACTCGTAACTCAAATATTCGCCTGCGCGATCAGATCAGATCGCAGAAACTTTATTTTCTTGTTACGATGATTATCCACTTCACTTTGAAATTCTTTGAACTTTTCAAATGTTTCAGACTTGTGTTTCATTAAGTAGATATACCCATATCTGCTCAAACCATCTGTCAAGGTCAGAAAATAACGATACCCGCCATGAGCCTCAACACTCATTGGACCACATACATCAGTATGTATTATTTCCAATAAGTCATTAGCTCGCTCCATTGTTCCAGAGAATGAAGTTTTAGTCATCTTGCCCATGAGGCATGGTTCGCAAGTATCAAATGATTCATAATCAAGTGATTGCAAAAGTCCATCTGCATGGAGTTTCTTCATGCGCTTTTACACCAATATGACCAAAACAGTAGTGCCACAAGTATGTTGCACTATCATTATCATCTTTGCATCTTTTGGCATCAATATTATGAATCTATGTATTACTATGATCGAGATTCAATAAACCATTTACATTGGGTGTATGACCATAGAAGGTTTTATTCATGTAAACAGAACAACAATTATTCTCTTACTTAAATGAATAATCGTATTTGCAATAAACATGATCCAATCATATTCATGCTCAATGCAAACACCAAATAACATTTATTTAGGTTCAACACTAATCCCGAAGGTAGAGGGAGTATGCGATGGTGATCTTATCAACCTTGGAATCACTTCCAACACACATCGTCGCCTCTCCCTTAACTAGTCTTTGTTCATTTTGCAATTCCAGTTTTGAGTTATTCATGTTAGCAACTGAACCGGTATCAAATACCCATGGGCTACTATGTACACTAGTAAAGCACACATCAATAACATGTATATCAAATGTACCTTTGTTCACTTTGCCATCCTTCTTATCCGCCAAGTATTTGGGGCAGTTCCGCTTCCAGTGACCATTCCCTTTGCAGTAGAAGCACTCAGTTTCAGGCTTAGGTCCAGCTTTGGGCTTCTTCACGGGAGTGGCAACTTTCTTGCCATTCTTCTTAAAGTTCCCTTTCTTTCCCTTGCCCTTTTTCTTGAAATTAGTGGTCTTATTAACCATCAACACTTGATGCTCTTTCTTGATTTCTACCTTCGTTGATTTCAGCATCGCGAAGAGCTTGGGAATCATTTTCATCATCCCTTGCATATTATAGTTCATCATGAAGTTCTAGTAACTTGGTGATAGTGACTAGAGAACTCTGTCAATCACTATCTTATCTGGAAGATTAACTCCCACTTGATTCAAGCGATTGTAGTACCCAGACATTCTGCGCACATGCTCACTAGATGAGCTATTCTCCTCCATCTTGTAGGCAAAGTATTTCTCAGAGGTCTCATACCTCTCAACATGAGCATGAGTCTAAAATACCAATTTCAGTTCTTGGAACATCTCATATGCTCCGTGGCGTTCAAAAACGTTTTTGCAGCCCCGATTCTAAGTTGTAAAGCATGGCGCACTAAACTATCAAGTAGTCATCATACCGAGCTTGCCAAAAGTTCATAGCGTCTGCATCTTCTCCCGCAATAGGTTTGTCACCTAGCGGTGCATCAAGGACATAATTCTTCTGTGCAGTAATGAGGATAATCCTCATATCACGGACCTAGTCAGCATCATTGCTACTATCATCTTTCAGCTTAGGGGAGCTACATCGCGAGCTATTGATCTACAAGATAATTTGCAAATGCTATCAGGACTAAGTTCATGATAAATTAAGTTCAATTAGTCAAATTACTTAAGAAGTCCCACTTAAATAGACATCCCTCAAGTCATATAAGTGATACGTGATACAAATCAACTAAACCATGTGTGATCATCATGTGAGATGGAGTAGTCATCAATGGTGAACATCTCTATGTTGATCATATCTACTATATGATTCATGTTCGACCTTTCGGTCTCCGGTGTTCCGAGGCCATGTCTGTACATGCCAGGCTCGTCAAGTTTAACCCGAGTATTCCGCATGTGCAAAACTGTCTTGCACCCATTGTATGGGAATGTAGAGTCTATCACAGCCGATCATCACGTGGTGTCTCAACATGATGAACTGTCGCAATGGTGTATACTCGGGGAGAACACTTATACCTTGAAATTTTGTTAAGGGATCATCTTATAATGCTACCGCCGTACTAAGCAAAATAAGATGCATCTACTACCACTATAAAAGCACGAGAGGGCGGAGAACCAAGTCATCCTATCCATCCAAACCTGCAATCTGATGGTCTACATCCCTTCAAAACACCAAACACGTTTTATGCTTTAATTACCCACCATGCCATGCGGGCAGTTTGGCCACCGCCCACCTCTTCCCCCACATCCTCCCCGCCAGACCCCCACGTCCTCCCGCCCCGTTCCTCCCGCACCTGTTCGCGCCCTTCGCCCCACCCACCCCCTCCTACCGGAGCCGCCCCCCCCCCCCCCGCTAGATCCGCCCTTCGCCGCACCCCGTTGGAGCCGCCCCCTCCCGCGCTGGATCCTCCCTTCGCCGCCCCCCTCCCCCGTGCCGCTGGAGCCACCGTCGGAGCTGCCTTCGCCGCAGGCCGCCGCCGTACCGCTCGCCGTTGTTCCTCTTCTGCTTCACATGAGACTACAGGTGCACGGGCGGGAGGATTTCCCAAGCCCTGCCCCGTCCTCTCATCTCTCGATCTGATGAACACCAAGAGGCTGTGATTCAAGATCGAACTAAAAGTGGTGATGGAGGGTCTGCTCAATCTACTACTTGCAAGGTGGATCTGCAAGCCCCTGGGTGGACTTAGAGGTAATAGGCATTTACTTATAAGAGGTAAATGGTCTGTAGCAAAACCAGAGTTGCGATGATGTCTTGGTTATTGTAGTTTCATATGATCCCCTGAGGCATTGTAAGAGTAGCCCAGCTTTTTTGTTTTGGTTGCATGGACTATGAGAAAGTAAATAGAACTGGAAATGTTGTGATGGATATGAGTGTTGTAGTTGTGCTGCCATGTGTTGGATCTTGCATTTCCCCTGAATTAGTTTCTTGTTACAAAAAAAACTAAATAGATGTACAAAAAATGATTGGTATTTCATATATAAGAATTTTGCTTCATGTTGTTGCAGAGTAAGAGTCGGGAATCAGCCAACGGATAGAGCCCCATGCCCAGAAAGATTAGATGCGCTGGAGGAGACAATTCGAGGGCATGCAGATAAATTGGGGGACCATGTAGTTGAGCCTGCTATTGGCTTAACATTCGACTCCTTGGGTGAAGCATATGATTTTTGCAACCTTTATTCGTGGGAGCATGGTTTTGGTATCAGGTAGTAAGACATGCCATTTTGCTTGTTTTTCATGGTAAACACATCTATGGCAAGTGCACACATAGTTTTCAATGCTTCAGTAAAGAGCCATCCATCGGGCATGAAGCAGTAGAACCATTGACTGAAGATTCCTTAGTTTCCACACGATGTCTGACGAAGTGTGTCACTGCTCATGGAATTTTTAGAGTTAGAGTAAGAGGTCATCGATCCGACAGAGTTAGAATATTGATCATTTAAAATTAGATTGTAGGTCATGGACAGTGTGTGAACATGTATGCTAATTGCCGACTAAATTTTCGGAGTAAAATATGACGTAGATTAGAAACACACGATTTCGTCATGTCATTGCAGAGCTTGATTAAGTTTATACAATACATTTTATGGAGTATGCTAACTCTCCGCTGCACTGAAATTATAGGACACCCTGTCCCAGCGGGCTCGGCACACTCTCCGCTCCGCTGAAATTACAGGACACCCTGTCCCAGCAGGCTCGACACTCTCCGCTCCGCTGAAATTACAGGACCAGGCACTATGTCTGGGAAGAATTGGTGCACTGGAGCAAATGATTTAGGGGTATACAGATTAGTTGGGTGAGCACGGTGCTATTGGGCTAACACTAGACTCTATGTAAGAAACCTATGGTTTTTACAATATTTATTCATGGAAGCATGGTTTTGCCATTAGATATTATGGGAAAAGTAGGCTTAATGTCAGGAAGACAAAATGTATGAAGGAAGTTTTCTGTGGATGGTTGGGAGAGGAGAGTGGCGCAGCAGTGGTGGCTGGTGGCAGGAGGAAGAAGATTGCTCCATCCATCAGTTGGCCGAGCTCCGGCGTCCTCACGTCAGGCTTGGCTTGGAGTGCTGACAATGAAGCATTCTACATGGTATGCATCCAGATCCGCTTCATCTGCTAGACGCTAAATCGAGTCAATGGACCAATTGGCTAGAATTAGAAATTAACTACGTGTATTTTTTGTTTGCGCCTCCGTGTATTTTGCTGGACGCTTAGTGTGTACATCGCTGGGAGGAACTATCTCTAAATTAGTTGTTATTATTGCAGTGTAGTAGCCAACGTGCGTGTGGACTAATGTTTAATTATGTGAGATTACCCCAAAATGCCTGATGCTGTTAAGCTGCAAAATGCATCTTCGTAGATAGACTGAGAACCTGACAACCAACGTTTTTCCAGCATTTTATTTGCCCAAGTGATGTCTTTCCGACTTTTTTTCCTGTGTCAGTGACAAATCTTGCCATGTGTTGGTTGTGCGTGTAAAAAATAAAACCTCTACCCATGGACTCCTATTGTGAAATTTTAGAAGATGCCCGGTACATTTTAGGGGGCTCATGTGTAAAACTTGTACTTAGTCTATCTGTACGTGACATCTACCAGTTTGAATTAAAAAATCGTTAATCATGGGACGTAAGGTGTCGATGGAGGTGGTGGGGGCAGCTAGAGTACCACGGGCGGCTCCGTTTGTCCCAATGTCTGTACCAGGGATGGCGTCAGGGAGGAAGCGTGCGCATTAAGTGATACTGTTGTGTGGGCATCATGTACTGTTTTTATATTAGAAATACGAACCGAATACCAAGCCATGCCCAAATCATAAGGCACCTGTGTGGTCTAGATTGCAGGAGCATCTGGACCCGGGAGCTGAATTGCATTTCTGGTTCTAACTTTTCTCTAAATCGAAAGAATAAGACACGTTTTAGTTTGTTTGTTCATTCATTTTAGTCCATATGTAGTTCATATTGATATATTCAAAACATCTTATATTGGTGAATGGAGGGAGTATTATTTACACCTTCCATGCGATTTAATTTTTCTTTCACCCAAACAAATACTATTTTTTGGTGAAACAGATGCAGATGAAAAACTATGTAGAACCAAACAACTGTGTTAATAATCATAATTATGTGATAGAGTTAAGACGTGCGTTGCACGTGCAAGCTTACTAGTAATAGATAAACATCACATGCAATCAAAATATGTGACATGATATGGCCATCATCATCTTGTGCTTTTGATCTCCATCTCCAAAGCATCGTCATGACCTCCATCGTCACTAGCTTGACACCTTGATCTCCATCGTAGCATCGTGGTTGTCTTGCCAACTATTGCTTCTACAACTATCGCTAATGCATAGTGATAAAGTAAAGCAATTACATGGCGTTTGCATTTCATACAATAAAGAGACAACCATAAGGCTCCTGCCAGTTGGCAGTAACGTTTTACAAAACATGATCATCTCATACAATAACGTATATCACATCATGTCTTGACCATATCACATCACAACATGCCCTGCAAAAACAAGTTAGACGTCCTCTACTTTGTTGTTGCAAGTTTTACGTGGCTGCTATGGGCTTCTAGCAAGAACCGTTCTTACCTACGTATCAAAACCACAACGGTGATTTATCAAGTTTGCTATTTTAACCTTCAACAAGGACCGACCGCAGTCAAATTCGATTCAACTAAAGTAGGAGAAACAGACACCCGCCAGCCACCTTTATGCAAAATTAGTTGCATGTCTGTCGGTGGAACCGGTCTCATGAATGTGGTCATGTAAGGTTGGTCCAGGTCGCTTCATCCAATAATATCGCAGAATCAAAACAAGACATTGGTGGTAAGCAGTATGATGATCACCGCACACAACTCTTTGTGTTCTACTCATTCATATCATCTACGCATAGACCTGGCTCGAATGCCACTGTTGGGGAACGCAGCATGCAATTTCAAAAAAAAATCCTACGCTCACGCAAGATCTATCTAGGAGATGCATAGCAACGAGAGGGGGAGAGTGTGTCTACGTACCCTCGTAGACCGAAAGCGGAAGCATTTGAGAACGCGATTGATGTAGTCGAATTTCTTCTCGTTCTGACCGATCAAGCACCGAACGTACGACACCTCCGAGTTCTTCACACGTTCAGCTCAATGATGTCCCCGAACTCTTGATCCAGCAAAGTGTCAAGGAAGTAGATGAGTTCCGTCAACACGATGGCGCGGTGATGGTGATGGTGAAGTGATCCGCAGGGCTTCGCCTAAGCACTATGAGAATATGACCGAGGGTGTAATCTATGGAGGGAGGCGCCACACATGGCTAACCGATGTTGTTGTGTGTTCTAGGCGCCCCCTACCCACGTATATATAGGTGGGAGGGGGAGGGGAGCAGCCATGGGCACCCCAAGTAGGAGGAATCCTACTTGGGGCCTAATCCAATTCGCCCCCTTACCATATTTTCGGAGGGGGGAGGAGGGAGGAGGGACGGAAGGGGGAGGCCGAATCCCTCCCCTTCCTTCTCTCTTCCCCTCTTTCCTTCTCCTTTAGTGCGGCCCATATGGGGGGCGCAACAGCCCCTGCTTCCTGCTGCGTTTCCCCTCTTGGCCCATTAGGCCCATATCTTTTGTCGGGGGTGCCCGGAACCCCTCCCAGTGACCCGATATGTACCCGGTACCCTCTGGAACACTTTCGGTGTCCGAATACTATCGTCCTATATATCAATCTTTACCTCTTGACCATTTTGAGACTCCTCGTCATGTCCGTTATCTCACCCAAGACCCTGAACAACATTCGGTCACCAAATCACATAACTCATATAATACACAATTGTCATCGAACGTTAAGCGTGCGGACCCTACGGGTTCGAGAACTATGTAGACATGACTGAGACACCTCTCCGGTCAATAAAACATAGCGGAACCTGGATGATCATATTGGCTCCTACATATTCTACGAAGATCTTTATCGGTCGAACCGTTATGACAACATACATTATTTCCTTTGTCCATCGGTATGTTAATTGCCCGAGATTCGATCGCCGGTATCTTCATACCTAGTTCAATCTCGTTACTGGAAAGTCTCTTTACTCGTTCCGTAATACATCATCCCACAACTAACTCATTAGTCACTTTGCTTGCAAGGCTTCTTATGATGTGCATTACCAAGAGGGCCCAGAGATACCTCTCCGATACTCAGACACGGAGTGACAAATCGTAATCTCGATCTATGCCAACCCAACAAACATCTTCGGAGATACCTGTAGAGCATCTTTATAATCACCCAGTTATGTTGTGACGTTTGATAGCACACAGTGTATTCCTCCGATATCCGGGAGTTGCATAATCTCATAGTCGAAGGAATATGTATTTGACATGATGAAAGCAATAGCAATAAAACTGAACGATCAATATGCTATGCTAACGGATGGGTCTTGTCCATCACATCATTCTCCTAATGATGTGATCTTGTTCATCAAATGACAACACATGTCTATAGTTAGGAAACTTAACCATCTTTGATTAACGAGCTAGTCTAGTAGAGGCTTACTAGGGACACGGTGTTTTGTCTATGTATCCACACGTGTATCAAGTTTCCGGTTAATACAATTCTAGCATGAACAATAAACATATATCATGAGATAAGGAAATATAAAATAACAAATTTATTATTTCCTCTAGGGCATATTTCCTTTAGTCAGTGCCGTGTTAGATTCCTCTGCCACCGTGTTGATCTATGCGAACATAGCTTCTTTCTCTGCCTGTAGCAAGTGGAGTTGCCATCACTCGTGACGGATTTCGCGGGCGGGGCCATAGGCCCGGAGAAGCACCTTATACTTTTCCACATCCGCCATAATGCTTGTGTCGGTGATTTGCTCCTTCGTGAGCCGGTGCTAGTCGAGGAGGAGGAGGTTGTACCTTTGGTTGTCCCGCGTTTGCCGGAGCGTGGCCTCCCACTCTTTCAACACCATGACAGTGTAGTGTGCCCGCGCCTCGCCCATGGTGATGCCGACATGGACCAACGAGGGCGGTGGCACAAGATCGTCGTCAGCCGCCTCTTCCATTTGTTCGTCCGCAACGCTGGTCTCCATGGAGAGCTCGTCGGCAAGCCAACCTCTATCTGTCTAGCTCGGCAGGCCTGCTAACCGGCAGCAATGCCAGTGAGCTCCTACTTCTGTTCGTCCGATAGACTCTCCCACAGGGCTTTGGAGCTCGAGGCCATGGCGGATGTGGTGTAGAGAGGAGATCGGGGAGCGGAGGTGGGATGCACCTGTTGCCGGTCCTAGCCATGTTTAAATGGCGAGCGGATACAGGCCAAGCGACAAGGTGGTTAATGCCAGTTTTTTTTCTCAAGTACGCATAGCATGTGTATCATCTATATAGAAAGAGAAAGGGTACAAGAGACCCTCCACCATTTACAGTTACATCAAACTATAGCTTAGTGGCTCAAACCACACCCACACTCTGGCGCTCATCCACACCTAGATACATACTACACATTACTGATACCTTGTCCACTGATGGAGCGCTCCTAAGAACCTCTCCATGTCTCCTTTGAACTCACCTGCTGCTTGCCATGCCCTTCCTTCGCATTCCACTCTTTGCAACACCACATGAGTAGTCGGTGTCACTCCGTCCAAGACTACCGCATTCCTATGTTTCCATATCTCCCAAAGCACTAGCAAGAGGATAGCCCTCGTATCCTTAATTTGTTGTCCATCCTTGCTTCTGCTAGGGCACCAGACGCACAGAGAGTCATCCATTGTTGGTGTTCATCCTAGTTCCTCCATTGCCATCGCTACTTGGTACCATACTTCTCTGGCCAACACACAGTTAATGCCAGTTGGCAGGCGAACGAATGGGTGGCGTCGCATGCAGGCGTTGCAGTAGGTTCCTGGGCAACCGCACATGTTTAATGGATGGAGGTGGATGTATAGGTGTCGTTTGAATGCGGAGAGAAGGCGCGTGCACCGGGACGCCGTGCAGGCTTTGCTCTCGGCCGACGTTCCACTTCAATACTGGCTCCAATGAGAGGTCACGTCCGGTATGACCCAACATGAAAGCGTCTGACAGTGGTCTTGACGCCCGCAAACCTCATGTCTGCTTCTTGTTTACTGTTTACGGAAAACGGACGTTCGGACCAGTCCACGAAGGGATGCGGGGCCGCATTGTTCGAACAGATGGGGTCTAAGACTATCCACAATGGGAGTAACATATGTGGTAATATCACACATATTTAGACAAAATAGATGATGTGACAAGTAATTAATGAAGAAAGAGAGTGATGTGGTAACATAACTAGTTACTAGTAGGCTAGTCATAGTGGGAGTAACATAAGTAGTAACATAGATGCCACATAAGCAAAAAAGATGATGTGTCATGTAATTAAAGAGGAAAGAGATAAATAAGAGTAACATAATATGTTACCATCACATAGCGGTTCCCAGTACAAAATGAATCTACAAGGCAATAAATGAGGATATGCATGTTACTACACCTTTGACACTTCCCACTATGAGGATGATAACATGGACTAGTAACATATGTATGTTACTAGTCTAAGTTACTCCCCACTATGACTAGCCGTAGTATCAGTAACATCACACATACCAAGACAAGATGAGTCTATAACTTAATAAAGGAAGTGTTGCATGACACCACACATATGTTACTCCCCATTGTGAAGGTATTAATATAGACTAGTAACACATGTTACTACTGTAAGTTACTCCCCACTGTGGCTAGTCTAAGAGCATCTCCAGCCGTTCGCTCCCCCAGGGCGCCGAAAAAGAGCCGCCTGGGGGCGAACAGGCGCTAGATTGGCCCGTGGGGGTGATCTAGGTCCCAGCCACGCCCCTAGACGCCGCCCCCAAGTCGCGACAAATTCAAACTTGGTCATTCCCGCTCACAAAAAAATGCCACAAGTCCGGCGATCAGCAGCCCAGTTCGGCGATCACCTTGCCACAGTTCGGCGCACAAAAAAAGAAAGGATGTGTGGGCAACACATCAAATGGCGGGGTCGGCCTCCGGCGTCGGCGGAGTCGGCGTGCGCGGGCTTGGCGGTGTCGGAGCTGCTTCTGTGTTGGGCGGCGTCGGCGCGGCTTCTGTGCTGCTGGGCGTCGTGGAGGCATCATCGCTCGGGCTTGGCGGCGGCGGCGGCGTTGGCGTGGGAGTTGGCGGCGCCGTCGACGACATCTGGTTCAGGATGAGGCCGTGCTCCGCCATGTACCACGCCTTGACCTGCTCGTCCATTGCCGACATGTCCGCCCCACCCATTTGGAAAGCCAGGTCGGTGTTCCTCTTCTTCGCGGCGACGTTGGTCCGGAGCAGGTCGAGCTTGACGGCGCTGTTCATCACCAACGTCGACCACCGCGCCTCGGTCTTCTCTTTTCCCGCTGGGCGACCCGGGTCTTGGCGTCGGCGAGGCAATGCTCAATGGACTCCTACACTCGCGCGGTAGCCGCGTCGGCGTGCTTCCCCTTCTTAGCCCCTTTGTTGCCTTCGGGGCGCCCGTCACCCGCGCCCGGTGTCGGCGCGTCTGGCTTGTACGTCTCCCTGGCCTTGGCGAGGGTGCACCGGACATCCGCCCACTTCTCGCACTTCTCGATCCACTTGAAGACGTGGAGGTACTTGAAGTCTTGGTCGCTGTTGTCCTGGCGATACATGGCGAACATCCGCAGTAGCTGCGCCGAGGAACAAATAGTTGGCGGGCGCGCACGGCGAAAAGAAGTGGGAGACCAGCGTGCCATACCTGATCCTCCATGCTAGCGCCGCTCTCCGGGCGAGCCGCGATCTCCTCGACGATCCCATGCCATTTGTTACACGCCGTTTGGATGAGCCCCCAATGGTTCGCCATTGCCTTCGACCCGTGCTGCATGTGGACGCCTTTGAAGTAGGGGCCGACGAGCTTGCGCTCGTCGAACTCGGCCTTGATGCGGTCCCAATACATGTCGATGCTCTGGTACGTGCCGGTGATCGGGTCGAGGCAGGCGACTTTCCACGCTTCGGTGAGGCACTTGTCCTCCTTAGATGCCCACTTGATGCGTGGCTCGCCGGTCCTGGCCGCCCCCTTCTTCTTCTTCCGTTTCTTCGCCGGAGCAGGCGTCAGCTCCTCCTCCTCCTCCTCCGGCTCCTCCTCGCCGTAGTCGAGCTCGCCATCCATGTCGTTGTTGAGGTCCATTGTGTCATCCTGGGTAGTGAACGGGGGGGAGGGGGACGCAGCGGGGCGGCCAAGCCGGCCGTGATGATGTCGTCCATGTCGGCTTCGGTCGCGTCGGTGTCACCGAGATGCGACGTGGAGGCTTGTGAGAAGGGCAGCGCGCCACGGCGGAGAGGGGGCGTCAGGGAGGATGCGTAGGCCGACGGTGGGTAGGTGTACGGAGGGTACTGCACGCCGGCGAAGGCGGGCGAGGGCGTCCGCTGGGCCGGGTGACCATGGAGGAAGGTGATGTTGGGGTTGAAACCGCCATGCGCGTCACCGTCGGCGTACCCCGGCGACGGCGTGCAGCCCCAGGGTTGCGGCGACGACGAGAAGCTAGCCGGTGAACCGACGATTTGCTGGCTCTAGGGTGCGTACGGGGCGTGGCCGCCGGGTGGATTCATCATCCCCATGCAAGCCGCCTCCGCTTGTTTGGCCGACCGCTCTACCTGCTCCGCCGCTGCCGCAGCCGCGATCGCCGCGCTGTCCCGGGCCTTCTTAGCGTTGGCCCTGTTCGGCCGGTCAGTGGTAATAGCCTCCTGGCGATGAACTTCCGCCCTCCAGTCAGCGTTGGACATGCTTGGGGGCTTGGACGGTGGCGCCCTCGGCTTCCTCTGCTTCGGCTGGGCGACGACGGCAGTCGCACCCGTCGCGGCGCGGGGGATCACGTATTTCTTCAGCGGCATGGTGGTCGGCTGGGAGGGGAGGAGGAGGAGATTGGCAGGAGGAATGAAAAGAATGAGAGGGAAGTCGGGGGGAAAGCGGGAAGAAACGACAGGAAAAGGCCCTCCTCTTGCCGAAGGAGCGGCCCCATGCCCCTTTTCGCTTGTGCCGGTGACCTCAGGTGCCCCTCAGCACGCCGGGTTTGGCTCGGGTGTGCCAGCTGTTATTTCGGTCCAACCCGATGAAAAACGGACTCCTAGACACGGCTGAACCGATTTTCGTACGTCGGCATTAAAAAATCGCCTCGGGGAGCCTCTTGGGGACGCGGCGGGAGATGCTCTAAGAGCATCTCCAACAGGCGCCGAACGCGCTGATGAAGCTATGTACCTAGGGTAGGGGCATGGACCTGTCCAAACTGACCTACCCAAGGACATCTCCAGAAGAAATCATCTTTCAATCGACTTGGAGGTGTTCCACTCGACAGACTCGAAGATACTCGACCAAGAAGCAACCACTCGACCAAGACCAAGCCACTCGACAGTCAGGAGATCTAAAGACACTCCGCATGCTAACGGTCGGTTATTAAGTAGCTTTTATGGTCATCATAGCACTTTATTACTAGCGTTACCAGTAACGCGCTTCCTTAATGTACATTGAACCCTTTGTAACGTGGGCTGGCTGGGGTCCTGGCGCACTCTATATAAGCCACCCCCTCCTCCGAGACAAGGGTTCGCACCCCTGTAATTCATACACGCATAATCCAGTCGACCGCCTCCGGGCTCCGAGACGTAGGGCTATTACTTCCTCCGAGAAGGGCCTGAACTCGTAAACCTTGCGTGCTTACAACTTCTCCATAGCTAAGATCTTGCCTCTCCATACTTATCCCCCTACACTACTGTCAGACTTAGAACCACGACAGTTGGCGCCCACCGTGGGGCAGGTGTTTTAGCGTTTTCTTGGAGGAGTTGCGATCTTTTCCGACCCGAATCATCATGGTTTTCGGCGGAGTTTTGGTGGAGGGCCGCGAGATCCGTCTCGGCGCGCTCACGTTCATCGCCGATGACTCCGCTTGGCTTCAGGCGGCTCTGATCGACGTGGACGCACTCCCTGTCCGTGGGGCAACGCACTTTAGCGCGTGCGTCCGCGGTGTTCTCCTGCGGCAACCTTCGACCCCCTACCGATCGGCTCCTGTGTTGTCCTCCCTCCCTGTATCCCACCGGCGCAAGCGCTCCGGTCAGTCGAGACTTCAACGGTGGGTGAGACACGCGGTGGCACGCCAGTCGGCCACCCCTCAAGTCGCGGCGATCGAGCCCGACGAATCCCTCTACGGCCTGTTCGACCTGTCGACTGGCTCCGCAGAGACCGCATCCGCGTGCAATAGCAGTGATCCGGCGGCGGAGGTTCTGATGGTCGATGGACCGCCCAGTCCTCCCGGTTTTCCCCGCACCACCGGAGGCGCGGGTGGAGGCGACCCGTCGCGTCCCCATGAGGAATATCTTCCCAAGCCTCTCACGTCGCTGCAGAGAGAAGAACTTCGTCGCCGGAACATGGATGCACTGCACACTCCTATCGTTGGAGAAACCCCCGAGGATTGTGCCTTGGAAGACACGCGCCTGGCAAACTTGGCCGAGCGCACTCGACTGGAGAACCTCCAGCGAGCACTCGATGAGCGTGCGTGACAACGGGTTCCCGAATCTAGTCGACGTCAGCTCTTCCCGCCCCCGCAGGTATATCGAACTTCGATTCAGAATTTAGCAGCTGCAGCCCGTATAGCAGAGTCGATTCAGCCTTCCCAGTCGGAGGCTGGCAGAGGCTTGCTGCAGATCAGAGCGTTACTCCGGGCAGCAGGAGACCAGAATTCCGCTGTTTCTCAGTCGCGGAACAGGATTCACAGCAAATCCGTTGCCGCGGACACAGTCCAGTCGGCTCATAGCCCAAGATCACCCCCGAGGCGTGAGGGACGTGGGGACCGGCGTAATCAGTATGGGAACCTTGAGCAATATGATCACCGATTCGATCATGATGATCGACGTCGAGTGCCCACCCCTCCCCCGAGGAGCGGGTCGTATGCGCCTCGACAACAGGATGACATGCGCCCTCGTACTGTTGGGCGAAGGATTCCAGTTGACTCCAGGGAGCCAGGCTTTGATGCGAGATCCATTCTCGTTCAAGGTTTGGTCGACAGGAATAGAGCTCACCGGGAAGGTCACGACAGAGATGCTCCTGCCAGCAGCAGAGCACATGTTTCAGGGCCAGAATGCTTTAGTAGAGCCATCAGGGCCGCTGTGATTCCTCCCAACTTCAGGTTGGCGACTGGAGTCAGCAAGTTCACTGGCGAGTCCAAGCCCGATACTTGGCTTGAAGACTACCGAGTGGCCGTCCAGATTGGCGGCGGCAATGATGAAGTGGCCATGAAGCACCTGCCTCTCATGTTGGATGGCTCGGCCAGAGCATGGCTGAACCAGTTAGCACCCAGCAGCATTTACACTTGGGAAGATCTCGCCCAAGTGTTTGTCACCACATTTGAAGAAACATGCAAGCGGCCGGCAGGGCTGACGGAACTGTGGTCTTACGTGCAGAAGCCGAATGAAACCTTGAGGGATTACATCCAGAGATGGATCACGTTGCATCACACGGTAGAGAATGTTCCTGACCACCAAGCAGTGTGTGCCTTCAAAGAAGGCGTCAAGTACAGAGAACTGAATTTGAAATTCGATCAGACCGGAGATATGTCTCTGAACCGGATGATGGAGATTGCCACCAAGTACGCTAATGGTGAAGATGAGGATCGACTCAGGAGTGGCAAGCTCAAATCAGTCGCCCAAGAAACCGGAGGAAATCCCAATCGGAAATAGAAGTGGAAAGCCGAGCCGGCTGCTCCTAGGGAAGCCTTAGCTGTAACCCAAGGAAAGTTTAAAGGGAAACCTAAAGGACCTTGGAACCCCAAGAAAGTTAAAGACCAGGACGGAAATGATGTGTTGGATTTGCCATGTCTCGTCCACACCAAGAAAGATGAAGAGGGTAAGTTCATTTACCCGAAACATACCACTCGACAGTGTCGACTCTTGATCCAGCAGTTCCAGGGCAAGCAGCCCAAAGATAAGGAAAAGGAGTCGGACAAAATTGAGGACAAGGAAGATAGTGACGACGGATACCCTCATGTCAATTCCACTCTGATGATTTTTGCTGATGTTGAAAGCAAAAGTCGACTGAAAGTTATCAACCGAGAGGTGAATATGGTCGCTCCGGCGACACCCAGTTATCTGAAATGGTCTCAGACTGCCATAACATTCGACCGGTCCGATCACCCAACGCACATCGCCACCCCTGGGAGGCAAGCTTTGGTGGTCGACCCAGTTGTTGAAGGCACTCGACTGACCAAAGTCCTGATGGATGGTGGCAGTGGTTTGAACATATTATATGCTGAGACGTTGAAAGGGATGGGCATTCCGATGTCCAGACTCAGTGCCAGCAACATGAGCTTCCATGGAGTCATTCCTGGGAAGAAGGCTGAATCACTCGGCCAGATTGCTCTTGATGTGGTTTTCGGTGATTCCAAGAATTACCGCAAAGAAAAGTTGACATTTGAAGTTGTAGACTTCCAGAGTGCCTACCACGCTATTTTGGACAGGCCGGCTTATGCACGCTTCATGGCCCGACCATGTTATGTGTATCTCAAATTGAAGATGCCTGGCCCCAAAGGTGTGATCACTATTATGGGCAATCGGAAGAAAGCGGAAGAATGTTTTCAGAAAGGTTCGAAGATCGCCGATGCTCAGATGGCAGTGGTGGAGTTGCAGGAATACCAGAAGACTACAGACCCGAGTGATTTGTTGCGAGCCAAGAAGCCCGCTATAGAATCAGCTTTTCAGTCGAATGGCGATACGAAGACAGCTCACATCCACCCGACCTACCCCAGCGCTGCTCCAACTCATATCTCGACAACACTCGACTCCAAATAGGAAGAAGCGCTCATCCAGTTCCTCCGTGAGAACTGGGACATTTTCGCATGGAAGCCTTCTGACATGCCGGGTGTTCCCAGGGAGTTGGCTGAGCACCTCCTAAGAGTCGACTCAAAAGTAAAACCTGTCAAGGAACATCTCCGACGGTCCGCCGTCCAGAAGAGAAAGGCCATTGGCGAGGAGGTGGCTCGGCTCTTAGCAGCGGAGTTCATCCGAGAAATCTACCACTCCGAGTGGCTCGCCAACGTTGTTATGGTCCCCAAGAAGGACAAGTCACTTCGCATGTGCACTGACTTTAAACATATCAATCGGGCCTGCCCGAAAGATCATTTTCCTCTCCCCCGCATCGATCAGATAGTCGACTCGACTGCGGGATGTGAGCGACTGTCTTTTTAGACGCCTATTTCGGGTACCATCAGATCCGTCTGTATGGACCTTACGAGATCAAAACAGCCTTCATCACTCCATTCGGGTGCTTCTGTTATGTTACCATGCCGTTCGGCCTCAAGAATGCCGGAGCCACATTCATGAGGATGATTCAGAAGTGTTTGCTCACTCAAATCAGTCGGAATGTGGAGGCGTACATGGATGATATTGTGGTCAAGTCACGGAAGGGTTCCGACCTGCTGACTGACCTTGCTGAAACCTTTGCCAACCTCAGGAGGTATGATATCAAGCTTAATCCATCAAAGTGCACATTCGGAGTTCCTAGCGGAAAATTACTCGGTTTTCTCGTTTCCGAACGGGGAATCGACGCCAATCCAGAAAAAGTCGGTACTATACTCCGAATGAAAAGTCCTGTGCAAGTGCACGACGTCCAGAAGCTTACTGGTTGCTTGGCCGCCCTAAGTCGATTCATATCTCGTCTCGGTAAAAAGGCATTGCCTCTTTACCGGTTGATGAAGAAGTCCGACAAGTTCGAGTGGACTCCTGAAGCTGATGCAGCGTTTGCACAGCTCAAAGCTCTGCTCTCCACCCAGCCGGTGCTTGCTGCCCTAATCAGCAAGGAGCCTTTGCTGCTTTACATTGCAGCCACAGGACAAGTCGTCAGTACGGTACTTACGGTCGAGCGGGAAGAAGAAGGAAAAACCTTCAAAGTTCAGCGCCCAGTATATTATATTTCTGAAGTCTTGACCCCATCGAAGCAAAGATATCCTCATTATCAGAAGCTTGTATATGGGATTTATATGACCACAAAGAAAGTTGCTCACTACTTCTCTGATCATTCCATTACAGTCGTCAGCGACGCTCCATTGTCAGAGATCCTGCATAACAGGGATGCAACTGGTCGAGTGGCAAAATGGGTGATTGAACTCCTTCCTCTAGATATCAAGTTTGAGGCAAAGAAAGCTATCAAGTCCCAGGCAATCACAGATTTCGTCGCCGAGTGGATTGAACAGCAACTGGCGACTCAGGTTCACTCGGAGCATTGGACCATGTTCTACGACGGCTCCAAGATGTTGAATGGTTCCGGTGCCGGAGTGGTGTTGGTCTCCCCCAGAGGAGAACAACTCAGATATGTTCTTCAAATCCACTTTGATTCCTCCAATAACGAGGCAGAATACGAAGCACTTTTATATGGGTTGCGCATGGCCATTTCACTCGGCGTCCGTCGCCTCATGGTCTATGGCGACTCAGATTTGGTGGTTAATCAGGTGATGAAAGAATGGGACGTCAGAAGTCCCGCCATGACTGGTTATTGCAATGCAGTGAGAAAGCTGGAGAAGAAATTCGAGGGGTTAGAGCTTCATCACATACCCCGACTGAAAAATCAAGCAGCTGATGATCTGGCAAAATAGGTTCCAAAAGAGAAGCCATTCCCAGCAATGTGTTTTTGGAACACATCCACACACCATCAGTTCAGGAGGATCCCTTCACTGAAGAGGCCCCGCAGCCAAAAAGTGCCACGGATCCGACTGAAGTTGAAATTCCAGCTGTGGTCGACCTGATCATGGAAGTCTTGGTCATCACTCCCGTCTGGACAGTACCGTACATCGTGTACGTCCTAAGGAAAGAACTCCCAGAGGACGAAGAAGAGGCTCGGCAGATCGTCCATCGATCCAAGGCCTTTACATTCATAAAGGGACAATTATATAGAGAAAGCGCGACTGGGGTCAGCCAGAAGTGTATTACACCAGAAGAAGGTCAGATGATCCTTGATGATATCCACTCGGGGACCTGTGGTCATCATGCGTCCTCTCGGACCATTGTGGCTAAAGCATACCGAGCGGGATTCTACTGGCCAAGAGCCAATGAAATGGCAAAAGAGATAGTCGACAAATGTGAAGGATGTCAGTATTACTCCAATATGTCGCACAAGCCCGCGTCAGCCCTGAAAACCATTTCACTCGTCTGGCCCTTCGCTGTTTGGGGGCTGGACATGGTTGGACCACTGAGAACGGGCAGGAGCGGCTTCACTCATGTACTGGTAGCAGTCGACAAGTTCACCAAATGGATTGAAGCCAAGCCTATCAAGAATCTTGATGCTTGCACTGCTATCAGTTTCATCAGAGAGTTGATATTCAGATATGGAGTTCCGCACAGCATCATCACTGACAATGAGTCAAACTTCGATTCCGACAAATTCAGGGCCTTTTGCGCCTCTCAGGGCACTCGGGTCGACTATGCGTCGGTCGCTCACCCCCAGTCGAATGGGCAAGCAGAAAGGGCAAACGGCCTAATTCTCAAAGGACTGAAACCCCGATTGATGCGCGATCTCAAGCACGCAGCAGGTGCATGGGTCGACGAGCTTCCATCAGTCCTTTGGGGATTGAGGACAACCCCGAACCGATCGACCGGAAGAACCCCATTCTTTCTGGTCTACGGAGCTGAGGCAGTCTTGCCGAGTGACCTGCTTCTCAACGCTCCCCGAGTCGAGCTCTACTCTGAAGATGAAGCAGAACAAGCCCGGCAAGACGCAGTCGACCTCCTGGAAGAAGAAAGGGAAATGGCCATGATCCGATCGACCATCTATCAACAAGACTTGCATCGATTCCATGCCAGAAATGTGAAGAGTCGAGCCTTCCAAGAAGGAGACTTAGTCCTCCGAGTGGGTCAGCAGAAACCACACAAACTCGCTCCTACTTGGGAAGGCCCCTTCATAGTCACCAGAGTCCTCCACAAATGGAGCATACCACCTCTACAATGTCAATCGCCAGATTGATGAGCCGCGAGCCTGGAATGCGGAGCTCCTCCGCCCCTTTTATACTTGAATTCTCACTCGGATGAGATGTAATAAGAAAAAACTCCTGTAGTTTATTTATCAAAGACAAGAGCGTTATAATTTTCCCAGTGATTATTATTGTTTTTGTTTGCGTGAGAAATCCCCTAGTGGGTGGCTTAGCTACGAATCCGCTTTGCCTAAGTTTGTAAAAATAATTTCCTACCGAGTGGCGAGCCAGCCTCCCACTCGGGGGCTTAGCTGCGAATCCGTTTCGCCTAAGTATTTAAAAAATCCTACCGAGTGGAGAGCAACCCTCCCACTCGGGGGCTTAGCTGCAGTCCAGTACTCGCCTAAGTTCTCTCACTTGGAGACTTAGTTGCAGTCCGGCACTCGCCTAAGTTTGAAAAAATCCTACCGAGTGGAGAGCAATCCTCCCACTCGAGGGCTTAGCTGCAGTCCAGTACTCGCCTAAGATTCTCTCACTTGGAGACTTAGCTGCAGTCCAGCACTCGCCTAAGTTTGAAAAAATCCTACCGAGTGGAGAGCAATCCTCCCACTCGGGGGCTTAGCTGCAGTCCAGTACTCGCCTAAGTTCTCTCACTTGGAGACTTAGCTGCAGTCCGGCACTCGCCTAAGTTTGAAAAAATCCTACCGAGTGGAGAGCAATCCTCCCACTCGGGGGCTTAGCTGCAGTCCAGTGCTCGCCTAAGATTCTCTCACTTGGAGACTTAGCTGCAGTCCGGCATTCGCCTAAGTATTTAAAAAATCCTACCGAGTGGAGAGCAACCCTCCCACTCGGAGGCTTAGCTGCAGTCCAGTACTCGCCTAAGTTCTCTCACTTGGAGACTTAGCTGTAGTCCGGCACTCGCCTAAGTTTGAAAAAATCCTACCGAGTGGAGAGCAATCCTCCCACTCGGGGGCTTGGCTGCAGTCCAGTACTCGCCTAAGATTCTCTCACTTGGAGACTTAGCTGTAGTCCGGCACTCGCCTAAGTTTGAAAAAATCCTACCGAGTGGAGAGCAATCCTCCCACTCAGGGGCTTAGCTGCAGTCCAGTACTCGCCTAAGTTCTCTCACTTGGAGACTTAGCTGCAGTCCGGCACTCGCCTAAGTTTGAAAAAATCCTACCGAGTGGAGAGCAATCCTCCCACTCGGAGGCTTAGCTGCAGTCCAGTACTCGCCTAAGTTCTCTCACTTGGAGACTTAGCTACAGTCCGACACTCGCCTAAGTTTGAAAAAATCCTACCGAGTGGAGAGCAATCCTCCCACTCGGGGGCTTAGCTGCAGTCCAGTACTCGCCTAAGTATCTGAAAATCCTATCGAGTGGTGAGCCAGCCTCCCACTTGGAGGCTTAGCTGCAGTCCAGTACTTGCCTAAGTACGAAACACGTCTGAATCCTCAAGGACGACGAGGTGCAGGTCGACTGCCACCTTTTCCTTGAGAGCTTCGCCACAAATACAATGTGCGCTCCATCCTGCTCTGCAGTAACGAGGTGCAGGTCGACTGCCACCTTTTCCTTGAGAGCTTCGCCACAAATACAATGTGCGCTCCGTCCCGCTCTGCAGTAACAAGATGCGGGTCGACTACCACCTTCTCCTTCGGAGCTGCGCCACAAATACAAAGTTGTCTCGAATGAAGAACGATTCCCACTCGACGGGGGATTCATGAAGATATTTAACGATAAACCAAGTTCAGATAAACCCTAAAGGTTCCGGACCACAGATCGAAGTGCTCGGGCTTTCAGCCCGAAAGAGTTTAACGGTTACAAAAACCACTCGGCATCCCGAGGCAAATTTAAGGTGAGGCATAAAAGTTTGTTCACTCCGCGGGAGGAGGACTAGCAGGCTCGATGAACTCGTCTAGGTCGACGCCGTCGGCGATCCGAGTGGCCGCAGCGATGAAAGTCTCCATAAAAGATCGGAAGTCATGCTTCTGGGTGTTGGCGACCTTGATTGCCGCTAGCTTATCTTGACGCACCTCCTTGCAATGGACGCGAACCAGAGACAGGGCCACATCAGCTCCACACCGGGCAGAAGATTTCTTCCACTCCTGCACTCGATCAGGGATTTCGTTAAGTCGAGTCATCAGGGACTCGAGATCATTCCGAGGCGTGGTCTCTGGCCAAAGTGCCGGGTCGATCCACGACATGGCGACCTTCAGTCGAGCCAAGTAGTCCACGACACCGTCGATGTGGGATTCCAGCCGGAGTAGATTCATGGCAGTTTCATCTTTTATGGGAGAATTGATTGGGTCCAAACCTGGCTCAATCCGCCCAGTCTCCTCCTCGAAGTTCTGGCAAAACTCTGCATTCACGATCCAAGGATAATTCAATTTTCGTACACTGAGTCGACATAAAAAAATCAGTCAGAACAAAATGTGCACATTCAAGCTTGATGAACAACTTCTTGGCAAGGCTCCTTAGATAGCTCTCCAGATCGTACCTCCTGCGAGCAATGCTTTCCATCTTCTCGCCCAGGATGAGATTCTCCTTCTTCCAGCGCGAGCACTCCTTGTTGGCGTCATTCAGAGCAGATTTCAGCCTGGTATTCTCTTCTTCCAACTGGCCGACCGAAGCCAGTTTCTGTTCAGCTAGAGCGGTTCTGTCGTCAGCCTCCTTTCGAGCAGCATCCAAATCCCGATCCTTCTTCGCCAGAGCTTCTCTCAGTTTTTCTACAAAGAAATGATGTCTGATTCAGAAAGAGCAGAAGGGTACTCAAGCCTAAGACAGACCAGTCAACAAATTCATTTTACCAGTGGCGTCGTCCTTGACCCTTTGCAGCTCTGTCTTGGACAGCTCCAAGTCAAGGTTCAGTTGGATCTGCTGTTTCTCTAAGTCAGCAAAGCAAACTCCAAGATCACAAGATTTTTGAAATCAAAGGGGAGAAGTTATTTTTACAGCGAAAAACAACAAAGTCAATAAGTACTAAGGCTACGGTCGACTGCCCGCAGTCCACCATAGCCTCGGGGACTACACCCAGTGGGTGCACTTTGCGTGCCCCCACTAGTTCTGATCCCACTCGACCGGCCCGCCGGAGTCGAGTATAGGGAGTAAAAAAAGAAGAGAGAAAGGACTCAGACCACAGTCGACTGCCAGCAGTCGACCACGGTCTCGGGGACTACACCCAGTGGGTGCACTTTGCGTGCCCCCACCGGTTCTGATCCCACTCGACCGGCCCGCCGGAGTCGAGTGCAGGGAGTGGAAGAGACAAACTATCAGTTCGGTTTACACTCGACAAAATACAAAGACTACAGTCGACTGCCCGCAGTCCACCGTAGTCTCGGGGACTACACTCAGTGGGTGCACTCAGCGTGCCCCCACTAATTCAAAGTTCAATCAACGCACCCAGTGGGTGTACTAACGCAAAGATTTTCGAAAAGAGTCTTCAGATATCATATCCTAACAGAACAAGCGGCAACCAACTAACCTGAACGTTGCTTTGGAGAGCCGAGCTGGCGTCGTAGGCAGCCTGACTGGCGTCCCGCACCATCTTCATCTTCTCCATCATGACGCCCGCCTGGCGTATAGCTTCCCTGGCAGCATTCACTTCGTCTTCTGGGACATGATGGGTCGCAAAAACTAAAGGTGGGTCGACAGGGGCCTGAGCAGTCGACGAAGAAGGCAAGGCACTCGACAGTGGCACGACGAAGGTAACAGAACCCCGATTGGCGTCGCCAGTGTCCTGAACGACTGGTTCCGCCCTCGGCGTTGACTGTAGCGCCTCGCTTGCAGGAGCTTGCCTATTCTTCCTCGTCAAAGACCTCTCGGGCTCTTCATCATCATCGGGGAGGTCAATAATGTTGGGAGCTGTGCAAAGTTCAATTGCCAAAATCACATCACCCAATGATGCACATTGCAGTTGAATCGACCGAACAAAGACAGTATGGCAGAAATCATACCCAGATTAGAAGTGACCGCATCCTCCATCACCTCATCATTGTCCCTATAAGCTGAGGTCCCGGAAGTGGCAGCGCTGACAGTTCCAAAGTTCGTCCAGTTAAAACAAGAAAAACAAACAGCGTGGAGCGTCGAGTGAATACAAAGAGAGACACTCACGCGGAAGCGACGGGGATATCAATCTTAATCTTCGGCAACGCCTTCCGAGTCTTCGACTCTGCAACTTTGGGGTGCTTTGGCGCCTTCTCAGTCGGGGTTGGTGAAGAGATCCGAGGACGCTTCAAAGACTGACCAGCCTGAGCAGTTGCCTTTTTGCGGGCGCTCGGTCGTTCTTGGTCAAGCTTGGATCGCCTCTCCCTGAGTCGACTTCTTCTCCATCGCTTGAGTCGTCGCTTCCTCCATCCCCTTCACCGTCGGAAGTCCACTCGCCACTGTCGCCGCCGCTCACCTCGCCTTCCAAAGCTTGCTCTTGCTCTCCGTTGGGCATTGAATACATTTCAATGATGGCCTGAAAGAAAGCAGGGAGAACAAAGTCAGTCGACGCAGTATAGGCAGCTGCGCGAGTGAATTCAGATTACAAGCAAAAACTCAGAATCAGACCTTCTCTGGTGCATGAGACTAGTCGAATGGGGGAACTCTCCTGGCTCCCCTGGGGTTATCCTTGTTTCCGGCAATGCCCGACAACCACTTCTCCAGTGTGTCGTCATCGCCCTCCTCCGGGTGAATCCGAGTGGAGTCTTCAAGACCCGAATACATCCACATCGGATGGTCTCGGGCTTGAAGAGGCTGGATGCGCCGCTGAAGGAAGACCTCCAAGAGACCCATACCGGTGACCCCGTCACGGATAAGCTGGACCACTCGCTCGACCAACACCCTCACCTGCGCTTTCTCCTCCGGGAGCACCTTCAAAGGGGATGGTTTCCTCACTCGGTCCATGGTAAAGGGAGGGAGGCCAGTCGACTGCCCTGGCGTCGACTGGTCTTTACAGTAAAATCAGGACGACTGCCATCCGCGAACTGAGTCGGGAAGAATCATGGCCGGAAAGGAGATTTTCCCTCTCATATGGATACCAAGACCCCCACACATCTGGATCACTTGAGTCCTCTCATCACTCGGATTAGCCTTTTTCACTATCTGGGAGCGACAAGTGAAAATATGCTTGAAAAGACCCCAGTGAGGCCGGCAACCCAGGAAATTCTCACACAAAGAAATGAAAGCGGCGAGATAAACGATTGTGTTGGGAGTAAAATGGTGGAGTTGTGCCCCAAAGAAGTTCAGAAATCCTCGAAAAAAAGGGTGAGGAGGCAAAGAAAATCCACGGTCGACGTGGGTGGCAAGAAGAACGCGCTCACCCTCCCGGGGTTGCGGCTCGGATTCCTTCCCCGGAAGCCGCGCCGAGTCATAGGGGATCAGCCCTCCTTCGGCCAGGTCGTCGAGGTCTTCTTGGGTGAGCTTCGAGTGGATCCAGTCACCCTGGATCCAGCCCTTCGGCAGGCCGGTTCGCGAGGAGGATCCGCCCCGACTGGTCGCCTTCCCCTTCGACCTCGCCGTCGCCTTCTTTGCCCGCTCCAGAGCCGTTGTCTTCTCCTTCCCCATCGTTGCCGGCGAGACGCGTACGGAACGGTGGCGCGAGGGCAAGAGCGAGTGCAGCGGAGGAGCGTGAAGAGGAGAAGAGATAATGGGGACGCACTGTTCGGGAGACCCCGGTCAAACGCCTTATATGAGGCCGCTTTCGAGTGGCTGACTGGTAGGCCCGGGCGGTTCTGTCAAATCCCGTAGCAATCGCGCGCGTGATACGTGGCGAAAAAGGTGGCGCGGGGATTGAGGCGGCTCCGCTCTATCCCATCCGATTACTGCGGCCTCCCCCGTCCCGCGCGCTTCCCAAAATTCGGATCCCACGAAATCTGCGGGCAGTGGAACAACTTGTCAGACCAAAGATCTCCTCCGCACCGTCACTCGGAGCCTTTCAAGTAAAGAAACTCACTCGACAAAAACCTAAGAATGGATCAAGGCGACTGGAAAGGAAGTCGCTGCCATCGCTCGGGTTCATTGATCTGAAACAAGAAATGCTCACGGCATGAAAAATGAGTCGGAGAAGTGCTCAATCCCTTTCCCACTCAAACATCGATCCATTCGGGGGCTAATGATGAAGCTATGTACCTAGGGTAGGGGCATGGACCTGTCCAAACTGACCTACACAAGGACATCTCCAGAAGAAATCATCTTTCAATCGACTTGGAGGTGTTCCACTCGACAGACTCGAAGATACTCGACCAAGAAGCAACCACTCGACCAAGACCAAGCCACTCGACAGTCAGGAGACCTAAAGACACTCAGCATGCTAACGATCGGTTATTAAGTAGCTTTTATGGTCATCATAGCACTTTATTACTAGCGTTACCAGTAACGCCCTGCCTTAATGTACATTGAACCCTTTGTAACGTGGGCTGGCTGGGGTCCTGGCGCACTCTATATAAGCCACCCCCTCCTTCGAGACAAGGGTTCGCACCCCTGTAATTCATACACGCATAATCCAGTCAACCGCCTCCGGGCTCCGAGACGTAGGGCTATTACTTCCTCCGAGAAGGGCCTGAACTCGTAAACCTTGCGTGCTTACAACTTCTCCATAGCTAAGATCTTGCCTCTCCATACTTACCCCCCTACACTACTGTCAGACTTAGAACCACGACACGCGCCGCGCGCAAAAAACTGCTTTGCCGCGCGCCCATTGCCTGGTTTGGCACGGCGCACAGCGCTGGCTCCAGCAGCCGCGCTAAAAAGCAGCGCGCGCACCGCTCCAGCAGCGCGCAAAAATGCAGTGCGCAACTCTCGCACAAACAACATATGCATTCTATAAAAGATGAAACACAAACAAAAAAATCAAAATAAATAGTTCAATTTCATTATTACAACTCAAACAAACAGTTTATCGTTCAATACAACAAATAGTGCAATAAACACAACAAATAGTTCAACAATACAATATCAAACGCACAAATCATGATGCTCTTTGTCGTCCATTTCATGCCCACCACTCCTCAATGAGATCCTTCTGAAGATCATTATGCGCTGCGGGACGTCAAATGGCATGATAGGAGGCAACAAAACGTGCCACTCTTTCAGCCCTCCGTCACACTCGCACGGGATGTCCCAAAAGCTCATACTGAGAGTAGTCTATATCTTGACCATGCTCATTCTCGATGATCATGTTATGCATGATCACACAAGCGTGCATGATGTACCAAAGCATTTTCTGATCCCAAAATCTAGCCGGTCCTCTCACAATAGCAAATTGGGCTTACAAAATCCCAAAAGCTCTCTCCACATCTTTTCTAGCCGCCGCCTGAGCATTGTGGAAATCAAGATTTTTCTTACCTTCTGGCTTTTTCAACGGCTTGACAAAGGTTTGCCACTTTGGATAGATGCCATCCGCTAGATAATAACCATAGTTGTATGTACGACCATTTGCTACAAACTGCACCGGTGACAACTCACCATTTGCAATCTTATTCATCAGTGTTGACCGGTTGACAACATTGATGTCATTCAAAGATCCAAGCATTCCAAAGAATGCATGCCAAATCCAAGTCTCTTGATCGGCCACAGCTTCAAGGATTATAGTGAAACCCTTTTTTTGGCCGTGGAATTGCCCATGCCATGCCTTTGGACAATTCTTCCAACTCCAATGCATGCAATCTATTGATCCAAGCATGCCAGGAAAGCCGCGAGCTTTGTTCATCGCCAATACCCTTGCGACGTCTTCAGCATTGGGAGATCTCAAATACTCCTCGCCAAACACTTGCACAATTTCGATTGCGAAGCGCTTGACACACATGATGGCTTGGCTCTCACCCATAGCCAAGTGATCATCAACAAGATCAGCCGGTATACCGTATGCCAGCATACGCAAAGCGGCTGTCACCTTCTGAAAGGTGCTATGCCCTAGCTCTCCGACGACATTCCTCCTTTGCTGAAAAAAGCGGTCATGCCTCGCTAGTTTCTCTCCAATGCGCCTGAACAACTTGGTGCTCATCCTAAACCGGCGACGAAAATACGACTCGGGGTATGTGGGATTCTCCGCAAAATAATGCCTGATTAATCTGTTGTGGGCATCGATCCTATCCCTCCAAATTTTCTGCCGACCCATAACCGAACCACCGTGCTTCGGTTTTTTATTGATATGCATAGCTATGATCATTGCAAGATCTCCTCCTCTTTCATATCAAATTCTTTTTCGGAAGAATCATACGACGAACTCATCTACAATGCTCAATACTATGATATAAAAACTACAATCAACATGCACGGAATTCATGGCTTTTGAGCAATACATACCTTCTAGGCGTTTTGTCGAACACCTTGCGGGCGCCGAGCACCAGCGAGCGCGCGGGCGCTGTTCGTCGGAGGACGGACGCGCGCGAGGGGCGGCGGGACTAGAGGGGGGCCGGAGAAGCCGCCGCGGGGCGGGGATAAGCCGGGGAAGCGCCGGAACGGTCGCCGGGTGGCGCGGTCGGCGGCGGCGGCGCAGTTGGATGGGGGGTGGGAGTTGCGAGCGAGCGCGCGAGAGTTCAGCGCGCGGGAGCGGGCGTAGCAAATAAGCGACGCGCGATTGAGTTTCGGGCTGCGTGCTGAACCGCATATGCTGCGCGCGCTGTTTTTACGCGCCCGCTGGAGCAACTATACCAGTTGCGCGCGCACTAAAACGAGTAATTTTGCGGTGCGGCACTAGTTTGGCGCGGCTGTTGAAGATACTCTAAGGGTCAGCTTTGAAGTTGGCCCGGACAGCACGAATTACGGAGCAACTGTGGGGTTGGATATAGCAGGTCACCCGATTGACGGAAGGCCAGCATGTGACGTCCGCACCACCATGCCCGTGCTGCCGCCGCTCGCCGCGCCGCTGCTCCGGCCACATCCGCGTCTTCCTCGGCCACCGCCCACCGCCTTCCCCTCCTGGAACTGCCAAACGAAGAGTAGGCTCTTGCAACCGGGGCTCTTCGCCACCGGCGCCGACGTCCCCGGCCGCGGAGGCCCGCTCCCGGAACCAGAGCAGCGCGCCCCGCTCCTCCTCGCCGCTCTCCGCGCCACTCGCCTCAGGGACGAAGAATCACGCCGCCCAGGTTAGCCATATGCATCGGATGTTCCGGCTTGTCTGGGTCAACGATTGTGCTGATGTTGGCACTACTGCGTTGCGCACAACGTGTTGGACGAATTGAGTGGATGCGTTTTGCTCCTATGATCTGATTGGATTTGCTTAGAATTGCAACTTGTTGTCCTTTTAGGCAAGTCAAGGACTAAGTCAGGTTCTCCAAACCGCAGTCCTAATTTTTCCATTTTCCTTTTTGGCATGTACTCCAAATTTCTACTTTGGTTTGGCAAAGATTTTTAACAAAACTTTGGCCAGATCAGCATCAAAAAATTAAACAACATTGCAAACTAGTTAAGTTCATATGTATCATGTATGGGGGAAATTTTTGTCGAAGCATGCTTGCTCGTCAAAGACTAGGGTGGGGCAAGCGGCACAGTCGAGGTGGCGGGCGGCCCAGGCTTCCCTAGCCATGAGGCTGGGGCGCTGAAAAGCCGAGGTCGGAGCTGATGGGGGGAGGGGAGGGCTGGCTGTAGAGGCCTCGGCAGCAGGTGTTTTATTGCTGCTGGAGGCGCGATGCAGGAAATTGGTGTGGGCGGCGGGAAAAATAGGCGGCAACGGCTGCGGGCGGGCTGGACACGCGGTGGTGGCTATTGCTGGGCGTGTTTCCCGGTGCTACGGGCAGCAGCGTGATTGGCAGGCAGAGGAAGAATTTACCTGAAAGTTCACTCCCGCCGTGTCGGTTCTAAAACAGCACCCCCAACCTCCAAATATGGAGGCTGCAACCCAGTTCTTGGAGTGCACTCCTTAATTTTTGAAGATTCAGGCGGGTATAGAGATTTACCACAGTAATTTGCTATAGAGAATTTCTAATTTCTATTAAATAAAAATAAGATATTATTGCTGGAATAAATCGTTATCTGATTTGATACATTGATACTTAATGTTGATGAATTAAGAAAAACGGAAAGAGAGGAATTGAAACCCTCGGTAAACAAAAGGCTACATAGCAGTTCCAGTGCTACTCCTTGAACCGCTTGGCCATCTCTCCTAGATTACTTTATTATGGAAAATAAACTGAGTGAATAGCGAGTTTTCTTATTCTTTACCACCCCTAGCCTCCATATTGGCGGTTATTAGGGAGGGAAGGGGTGTATGGTGAATCTGCTGGCATTTCTTTTGCCAAGAAGTCCACTTTACCCCCTGAACTTGTCCTAGAGTTCACGTTACAACCTCAAACTTTGTTTTGGTTCAGTTTACCCCGTGAACTCTGAAAACTGTTCGTAGTACCCCCTTCTTTCTCAATTGACAACACAATTGGCGTCCTCCAAGAAATGTGTTTCAGCACCTAATGTAACTTTGTGTGGATCTCTACATACAATGTACCATCTCACTTTCGATATGCTAAATTAGAACTAAGAACAGCTAGGTATTTTTTGGCAGCACAAATTGTGATCCTCAGAAATGTTTGGCATCACCTTTCATGCTGAATAACCATTACCCAAAAAGGTTAATATTCTTTTCTGTGTCATTGTCAAGCTATAATGTCCTCAGCTAAAAAACACAGACCATTTAGCCGTCAATGTCTCACCTTCTCTTGGTCACGGGATAAGTTCATTTTAGGGCAATATATTGATACCTGCCTGTGTTGAGTTTATTTGTCAAAGCACAATCTCATTTTGTTTGTTATTTCAGCACCATAAATTGATGTTTGCTGCACTAGACAAGCCTTTAACAAATAACAACCCATAGTGTGTGCTTTATGGGTAAAAAAGAAGTCGTAAATGTGTATAATATCTTGTTTCTGTTTGTGATGACATGGTGTGATGTTTCATTTTGTGCCCTCACATGATTACTTTAAGTTTTCCCGTTCTAGTTGCATCTAGCATGCTCATTTGATTTCCGAAGTAGCTAATACAGCAACTATGTCTCAGTCGCATACAATGTAAAGCTTGATACAGTTTTTTTTCGAGAAAACGCAGACGATTTGCGTTTCATTGTATTGAAAAGAGGGGGTTTGTAACAATCCTCCTAGGAGGCAAGTTGTAGGGCAAATACAAGGGTTGAATCATGTTTTGCAAAGCTTGGATAATGATCTTTGTAGACTGTAGAGTATTACTCCACATTTCTTTTTGGAGGTATAAATGTGACTAATAATATGACTGTTTGCTGATTCCAATGTTTTATAATAATTTTTGTGGTTGCAGATCCCCTTTTTATTGATCCATATGCTGCTGTGCTACTTTCACTTGATGTGGCACATCAAGCTTCGGAATCTCTCGTCTCTCATTTAATGCCATCTGCAGAGCATTATAGGCTAACTACTAGATACCTTGATGACAAATTGCAACACTTGATAAGTAGGTCAGACAATTTTAGACAGGTACTGAAATTAACCAGTTTTATGCCAAATATTTTCTGCTCCGCCTGTTACCAGGGCTTATTCCGTACAGATTGTTTTGTTGACAGATGGAATGGACACTCGCCCATATAGGCTTAGCTGGCCAAGGATGTCTATCGTGTATGATGTATCACCTGGAAGAATCTTCAGTACAGCAGCCCAGCAACTCCGAGGTGTGATTAGTATTATGCTACACAGATTCTTATTCTGTCCCATTTTGAGGAACTGGTGCTTGTTTGTGATGTATTATTATCTTGGATGAGCGTTTAATATTTCATTTGTCTCCCGAGTGCTAATTGTTCGCAAATCTAAAGCAATAAGATATGTCCTATGCGAAGTTAAATAGAAATATAGACTCACCAAAGCTGTATTTTTATTACAGCATATTGAAGATCTGTTTCTTCTTCTCTACCGCTATATTCATAACTGTGGAAGACAAAAATAATACATGCTATCTATCATTTGCATATTCAAAATTTATATGCTGAGAACTTGACAAAGGATTTTCACAAGCACATATAATTTTATCTACTTATTGGGGTATGACAGGAGCAGGAGCAAAAACACCGCGGAGCTGTGTTCTCTTTCATACTCCTTTAGAGTCTCCTGATTTACAAGAGGGCCTGTGCAAAAATGGCTTCAATGGAAATAGGCCAAGCTTGTGGGTACTGCAGGTAATAACCTTACCATTTCGTGCAAACAAATCTCTGCTAGCAATTCAACATAAAAAAATCCATCGCCCTTGATAGTTAATTTTATCAGTTCAAGGATGCTTCTGTATGAGCTTTTCAGTGGTGCATTTTTTATGGATGTGGCACTGGCACAATTAGAGTGTTAGAATTAGTGTGGACTTAATTGTTCAGTAGATAACATCAGCTTAAAAGGTCCAAACCAATTGCTGTGTCTTGATCTTGGATTATGCACCAATTGCAAACCGCAAAATCCAGCGTGCGACAAACTTGCTCTTCTTTTGCATTCACAATAACCAGCATATTTTCTCACAAGAAAAAATTGCAAAGTTACCACTTACTACATGCTTCCGTTACCATCCCATCCCATGTGTGTGCCAGAGTATAGGAAACAGTGCCCAGTGGAAAAGGGCTCGTCCCCAGATTTCCTGGTGGGTGCAGGGTACCACAGTAGATTCTGCAATTGGGTTAGTTTCTCTGTTGTTTAACCTCAACTGTATATGTGGAGTATTAGTAATACTGTGAGGTTGAACTTGAAGATTAAAAGTCTTGGGAATAACCAACAAAGCAGAACCAGCAAAAACTGACCATTGGATACACGAGATTACCCCATTTTGTGCACCTCTCAAATACCTCCTCTGATGTAGGGTGGAAACCCTAGGGCCGATCTTTCACGAAATGGAGGGGATCCTACGAAGAACACGAAGAACACGATGAACACGAGGGGAAACACGAGGGAAATCACGAGGGGAAACGAGAGGAATCACTCAAATCAACGAGAAACGATCACACATGTGCTAGATCCATGAACACAAAGAGATACATGATCCACGATCAACAAAGGATGATACAAGAGGTAACTAGTTCATCTCCGTGAGGAGGCCTTGAGGGGGTCTTCCCGTGAGGGATCTTGAATCCGCTTGGGGGATCTTCTCCGAAGAGGTCGTGAACTCCAATGGAGAAGTAACCAAGTGGGTGAGCAAAGCTCTATCTCTCAAATGAGCTAATCCTTTGCTAACCCTAACTAGGAGGAGGTGGAGGAGTATATATAGTCTAGGGCCACGAAGGGGTAAGTGAGGGATACATGGGCCTCGGCCCGATACACTGTGCGCAGACAGGCGTCGGACGTCCGACGGGTGTCGGTCGTCTGGTCTCTCGCGGGCGTCCGGTCGTCCGGAGGAGGCCGGACTTCCGACGTTTCGGCTCGGTTGAGGTGGCGCCGGATTTCCGGTCAGCGTCGGTCGTCCGGGCGCTGATGAGTGTCGGACGTCCGGTGTCTGGCGGTTGTCCGGGCGTTGTAGGTTGCCTCGGCTTGAGTCGATCTGGCTGGTGGAGTCTCCAGGCGTTGGACGTCCGGAGATCGTCGGACGTCCGAGAGCTGTAGCTTCCTGGCAGCTCTTCCTCTTGTTCCTCGCACTTGGTGTCATCGCCGTCTTGTCCAATGCTCCTAGCTGTTTCATGGCCTTCCTCTTGGTTCTTTGTCATGCATAGCACATATGTTTGAGGTAGTAGCCATGTCTCACTTGTGGAAAGTGACGATTCGGAGAGGAGCGAGTTAACCTTGTGTCCAATGGCGTATACTTGAGGTCTCGTCTTATGTCCTCTTGGGGCTTGGAGAGTAGACGTAGTGTACATGGGGATGATCATAGGATGCTCCGCATCATCCTCTTAGATCAACTTCAATACCAAATTGCTTCTGGCATATATCCTGAACTCCGAATCTGCAGAAAATGGGTAAAAGGCAAAAGTCTGGATTATTTTTGCCAGTTTCAGACGTTTTTTTTTAACTCAGAAATTTCATGCCTGATAAAGGTTTTGGGTCTGGGAGTCTGGCTCTAGTGTTACAAAATCTGGTTAGTTGCCCTGTTAAGTTCTGAAAAGTTTTATCAAATCCGGTGTCTACCAATTTAGCCATCATACACAATGCATATTAATGCTTGGCCTACAATACGCTCGCAGTTCCATGCACATGGGCAATTTCTTAGTAGTAGGAACAGACACGCCTGAACCAATCCTGTATAATCCAGTACTGATGGGTCGGGTTGGGTTTGTAACATGGTGGGAATGTTTAGGCGGAGATGGTCCTGGGCCCTTGTGACATGACACGTAGTCAAAGATGGTGCAGTGGCACTGCAAGGGCAGGACTTGAAAGGGGAAAGGGGTACATGGGATAACACTTTGCTTGTTTGATAATCAAATAGGGCCAGTCATTTAATAGCTAGCTTACATGCAAGGATGGGGAACACAAACAAGATAAGTATGTGTGTGGAAAATAACAAACCTGAAATATCTCTTAACAGATCCAGACTTCCTATTTGTAAAGAGTTTAGGGACTCTTATCCCTGTTTTGATGTGGCTGGCACTCTAGGGCCCACTTACCTCCCTATGGGGTTCTCTTACAGTGAGGTATGACCCCTGAATTCAGGGTTAGCATCCAACTGAAGAAGTGGTGGTTGGACTAGCTGCGGGTTGAGCCTGAGTAAACCGTAACTGTCAGACGCATTACCATGCTTCCAAGAAATCCCTGTTCGACCATGACCCAATCAAAATATGCCAGAAGTGAGCAAAATATACCTTTTGAAGTTGACTTCCCTGTCGAGAAATTTAATCTGCATTGGGAAATTCTATAGAAATATCAAATTTTCTGGTCTTCTATTCAATAGGAAAAGCTCTAGAAACTGCATTTTGTGTAACAAAACTTCCATGGCATTGCAGGGTTTACCTTTGCCCTCTTCTTCAACCTTCAAAAGCCTTCTGCTCGTTATAAGCAATTTAGCAATGAAGGGGGGTATCTTCATAGGAGAGGTGCCACATTTTCCAGACTGGACGGCAGCAGCAGACATGGTTGATCAATTATTTACCACAGTACAAAATAACATCAATATACTTGTAAATTTCTTTATCTATAACAGTGTCATTGTCCTACGCTATGCAGGTCTCCGAACAAGACAGGCTAGAAAACCTTTTCTTTACCCAGGGTTTCCGGGTTAGCTTTGTTCTCTATGAAAATGTTGCAAAGGATTTCGGCTTAGATCTAGCTCCTCAAAGGGAACAATGTGGTAGAGTTCTTTTTGTTGCAGAACAGCTGCGGTTTTCAGATGCACAGGTAAGCCAATGGAAGACACTAAACTTCAATTTTGCCTTTGATAATTTTGGGAATTGGTATGAGCTGGAATAGTTTATAATGACATCATTTTTACATGAGGAACCTGTCCATCTCTTTTTCTCACATCTGGATCTTGTTCCTAACCTCCTGATTCCATTCTCTTGAGTGATTGGACAGCCAAAGGATTTGATATGTGTTGTTCAATGTTAGTTGCATCTATTGCTACACTTGAACATTTCTCTGCCAAATTGCATCTTAAGCCCTTCAACTGTTTTGGTAATTGAGCCCCCAGCGGCCATCCGATTTTCATCAACAAAGTCCTAAAAATGTATAGGACTAGACACTTCCAACTAAGATATCTGTTACTACATGGTGTGATGGTCATTAATGTAAGACAGTGTGAGTTCAGTTAAATTAAATATAATAAGGCGATTGACTAAATTGATCATATTAACGCCCTTGGGAGATTTCTGATATATCATTCTCGTAGAATCTTGAAAGCAAAGTATAAAGTTTATTAGTAGTTAATTGCATCTCTTAGTCTTATTTGAGTTGATAATCCACTATAACATATATCGGCAGCACCATATTGTTAATGGTGCAACCAAATAGACCCAGTTAGATAAACCAAATAGTGGATGGGACTTGAATAGACAGATTGAACCAAAAGAGAACAATTTTACGAATGATTGTGTCGTTGAGAGGCTAAAAAGACAGTATACTTCAAGCTGACCCCATTTTCCTTGTTTGCATGTGTCGACAGATGGAAAGCTTCTGGACGCATTTTGAAAGAACAGAGGAGGACGCTGATGAAGAAGGATTCGAGGAACTTTAGTTCCGTATTGGATGCACTTGAGGGTTGAGAATGGTTTTGACTTGCCGGGAAACGTGCAGAGCACAAAGTAATCATGGATTTTCAGTTATGTGTTTTTGGTTACAGATAACTCATTTTCAACTCTGGTACCTTTTGAAAGATCGGGTACTTTCCAAGACTTTCACGTTGTATGACTGTTTTCAGTTGTGTCGTCTAGAGGAATTTCGTTATGGAAATACTCCCTTCGTAACTTAATATAAAACGTTTTTTTGACATTGTCATAGTGTAAAAAAAAGTATTATTATATTAAATTACAGAGGTAGTATGTGGCGAACGGACGCAGCTTCGGTGCGTTAAAGGCACCTGCCTTTGGGTCACTGACGTATGGGCCCACATGTCATAGATACAAAGGTAGGTACCGTAAGGCACCGAAGCATTGTCCGTGGCGAACACATGAATCCTACGACTCCGTTGTTGATTGTAAATTTGTGTGTATGTTTTTCCATCTACTTTTTTAGAGGAAAGGCCAAGGCCTGATTTTAAATTAATAAAGCCACAAAGAATCACAGACAAGGTTCCAAACAAATACATCAATCCCGGTGCAGATGTACATAGAGATAGGGTATGCACGTGTATATAAGCGCTTGCGTCTGTACTATGTTAAAAAAAGAACTGCCACCGACAAGATAAGACACGCAGGCCAGACAGAAACCAAGTTGACGACAAGAGCCCCAACAAAGAGTTCGCCATAGCCCGCACGCAAGAGATCAAAACCTCCACAGCCGCCTTGTCGTTGTTTTAGTCAAAGATTTCCATTGCTGTATGAGAATAAACACTTTGAAAATACAGTCAACAACCTTGTTAGGGAACACAAGTTTAATACTAAACGTATTCTTGGTAGTCCATAGAGTCTAGCACATAGCTGAGAATCCGAACAAAAAAAGCCTCATAATCTGGCCCACAAGCGGGGACACCAGGGTTCTAATCTCATCAAAGCTATTTGGGGTCCAAGTCATCCCTATCCATTCCATAAGGCAGCTCCAGAAAAGCTTAGCCAAAGGGCAACGAAAGAGAATGTGTTTAGTATTCTCAGCAAGGCTACAAAGCACACAAAATTCGGAATCAGGACCATTCCTATTCTTCATTTAATCTGCAGCAGGCAATTGGCCACGGATTGTCTGCCACATAAAAATCTTCATTTTCATAGAAATGAGTGCCTTCCAAACTCCATTGAAGCGAGAAACCACCGGACCCACCAAAAGCTTACGATAGCAAGACTTAACAGAAAAATAACCAGACGGCGAGTGTAGCCAAAAGACAACTTTTGATAACCCACAAGTATAGGAGATCGCAACAGTTTTCGATAAGTAAGAGTGTCGAACTTAACGAGGAGCTAAAGGTAGAACAAATATTCCCTCAAGTTCTATCGACCACCGATACAACTCTACGCACGCTTGACGTTTGCTTTACCTAGAACAAGTATGAAACTAAAAGTACTTTGTAGGTGTTGTTGGATAGGTTTACAAGATAATAAAGAGTACGTAAATAAAAAGTAAGGGCTATTTAGATAAAGAAACAATAAAGTAAATATAGCGAGTGTGGAAAAGTGGTGGTAGGAGTTGCGGAATTGCCCCTAAGCAATTGACTACTTTACTAGACCGATAGCAAGTATTATGTGGAAGAGGCCACTGTAGCATGTCATCCCTGACTTGGAATTCTATGCACTTATGATTGGAACTATTAGCAAGCATCCGCAACTACTAATGTTCATTAAGGTAAAACCCAATCATAGCATTAAGATATATTGGTCCCCCTTCAATCCCGTATGCATCAATTTCTATGCTAGGTTGAAGCTTCTGTCACTCTTGCCCTCCAATACATAGTCCTATCAACATACAACTAACCCTAGAATGTGATCCACGCGCGCAATCATATGATGGGCACCAAAGGACAGCAATATAACCACAAGCAAATTAAATCAATCATAGCAATTCATCAACCACCGATAGGACAACCAAAATCTACTCAGACATCATAGGATGGCAACACATCATTGGATAATAATATGAAGCATAAAGCACCATGTTCAAGTAGAGGGTACAGCGGGTTGCGGGAGAGTGGACCGCTGTAGATAGAGGGGGGAAGGTGATGGAGATGTTGGTGAAGATGGCAGAGGTGTTGGTGTAGATCGCGGTGATGATGATGATGGCCACGGTAGCGTTCCGACGCCACCGGAAGAGAAGTGGAGAGGGGGCCCCTTCGTCTTCTTCTTCCTTGACCTCCTCCCTAGATGGGAGAAGGGTTTCCCCTCTAGTCCTTGGCCTCCATGGCATGGGAGGGGCGAGAGCCCCTTCGAGATTGGATCTGTCTCTCTGTCTCTCTCTGTTTCTGCGTTCTCAGATTCTCCCCTTTCACCGTTTCTTATATTCCCGGAGATCCGTAACTCCGGTTGGGCTGAAATTTTAACACGATCTCTATCCGGATATTAGCTTTCTTGCGGCGAAAGAAGGGCACCAACCGCCTTACGGGGTGGCCACGAGGGTCAGGGGAGCGCCTAACACCCTGGGGCGCGCCCCCTACCTCGTGGACCCCTCGAGCATCGTCTCGCGTGGATTCTTCTTCCCCAAAATCATATATATTCCAAAAAAAATCTCCGTCAGTTTTTATTCCGTTTGGACTCCGTTTGATATGGATATTCTGCGAAACAAAAAACATGCAACAAACAGGAACTGGCACTGGGCACTGGATCAATATGTTAGTCCCAAAAATAGTATAAAAAGTTGCCAAAAGTATATGAAAGTTGAATAATATTGACATGAAACAATCAAAAATTATAGATACGACGGAGACGTATCAGCATCCCCAAGCTTAATTCCTACTCATCCTCGAGTAGGTAAATGATAAAAAAGATAACTTTTGATGTGGAATGCTATCTAGCATAATCTTGATCACATATCTAATCATGGCATGAATATTAAGACACGAGTGATTCAAAGCAATAATCTATCCTTTGACATAAAAACAATAATACTTCAAGCATACCAACCAAGCAATTATGTCTTATTGAAATAACATAGCCAAAGAAAGCTCATCCCTACAAAATCATATAGTCTGGCTATGCTCCATCTTCACCACACAAAATATTTACATCATGCACAACCCCGATGACAAGCCAAGCAATTGTTCCATACTTTTGACGTTCTCAAACCTTTTCAACTTTCACGCAATACATGAGCCTGAGCCATGGACATAGCACTATAGGTGGAATAGAATGGTGGTTGTGGAGAAGACAAAAAAGAGAAGATAGTCTCACATCAACTAGGCATATCAATGGGCTATCGAGATGCCCATCAATAGATATCAATGTGAGTGAGTAGGGATTGCCATGCAACGGATGCACTAGAGCTATAAGTGTATGAAAGCTCCAACTGAAACTAAGTGGGTGTGCATCCAACTTGCTTGCTCATGAAGACCTTAGGCATTTGAGGAAGTCCATCATCGGAATATACAAGCCAAGTTCTATAATGAAAATTCCCACTAGTATATGAAAGTGATAACTCAAGAGACTCTCTATATGAAGAACATGGTGCTACTTTGAAGCACAAGTGTGGAAAAAGGATAGTAGCACTGCCCCTTCTCTCTTTTTCTCTCATTTTTATTTTTATTTTTTTGGTGGGCTCCTTTGGCCTCTTTTATTTTTTTGTAAAGTCCGGATTCTCATCCCGACTTGTGGGGGAATCATAGTCTCCATCATCCTTTCCTCACTGGGGCAATGCTCTAATAATGATGATCATCACACTTTTATTTACTTACAACTCAATATTACAACTCGATATCTAAAACAAATATATGACTCTATATGAATGCCTCCGGCGGTGTATCGGGATGTGCAATGATCTAGCGTAGCAATGACATCAAAAAACGGGCAAGCCATGAAAACATCATGCTAGCTATCTTACGATCATGCTAAGCAATATGACAATAAATGCTCAAGTCATGTATATGATGATGATGGAAGTTTCATGGCAATATATCTCGGAATGGCTATGAAAATGCCATAATAGGTAGGTATGGTGGCTGTTTTGAGGAAGATATAAGGAGGTTTATGTGTGATAGAGCGTATCATATCACGGGGTTTGGATGCACCGGCAAAGTTTGCACCAACTCTCGAGGTGAGAAAGGATAATGCACGGTACCGAAGAGGCTAGCAATGATGGAAGGATGAGAGTGCGTATAATCCATGGACTCAACATTAGTCATAAAGAACTCACATACTTATTGCAAAAATCTATTAGTCATCGAAACAAAGTACTACGCGCATGCTCCTAGGGGGATAGATTGGTAGGAAAAGACCATCGCTCGTCCCCGACCGCCACTCATAAGGAAGACAATCAATAAACACCTCATGCTCCGACTTCGTTACATAACGGTTCACCATACGTGCATGCTATGGGACTTGCAAACCTCAACACAAGTATTTCTCAATTTCACAATTACTCGACTAGCATGACTCTAATATCACCATCTTTATATCGCAAAACTATTGCAAGAAATCAAACATATCATATTCAGCGATCTACAAGTTTATGTAGGATTTTATGACTAACCATGTGAATGACCAGTTCCTGTCATCTCTCTAAATAGATAAGTGAAGCAAGAGAGTTTTAATTATTTCTACAAAAGATATGCCCGTGCTCTAACAAATATAAGTGAAGCAAAAGAGCATTCTACAAATGGCGGTTGTCTAAGTGAAGAGAAACAGGCAATCCAAACTTCAAATGATATAAGTGAAGCATATGAAGCATTCTATAAAGCCATACTCAAAAGATATAAGTGAAGTGCATAGAGCATTCTATAAATCAACCAAGGACTATATCATACCAGCATGGTGCATAAAAATAAGAATAAAACCTAAATGCAAAAGATGCTCCAAGACTTGCACATATCGCATGAACGAAACGAATCCAAAAACATACCGATACTTGTTGAAGAAAGAGGGGATGCCTTCCCCAGCATCCCCAAGCTTAGACGCTTGAGTCTCCTTGAATAGTTACTTGGGGTGCCTCGGGAATCCCCAAGCTTGAGCTCTTGACTCTCTTCCTTCTTCTCACATCGAGACCTTCTCGATCATCGAACACTTCATCCACACAAAACTTCAACAGAAAACTCGGTAAGATCCGTTAGTATAATAAAGCAAATCACTACTCTAAGTACTGTTGCAAACCAATTCATATTTTGTTTTTGCATTGTGTCTACTGTAATATAATTTTTCCGTGGCTTAATCCACTAATATAAATTGATAGTTTCATCAAAACAAGCAAACTATGCATCAAAACAGAATCTGTCTAAAACAGAACAGTCTGTAATAATCTGAACATTCACCATACTTATGATACTTGAAAAATTCTACCAAAATTAGAAAAAATAAACAATTAGTATAGGAAGGCAGTGCAAAAATAATCAGAACCATTTGACGTTCCAGCTAAAAATGTAAAATCGCGCACTACAGCCAAAGTTTCTGTCCTGCACCGTACAAACCATCAAGCAAATGTAAACATCCTAAAAGGCAAACCTTGGCACATTATTTTTATAATACAATGAATTGTACAAGGGGATAATTATTTTTTTTGAAAAGTTTTTGTAATCAAGATTCACAAAGTTTTAGTGAGTATGAACAAAGTTCAAGGAGCTCTCCCACTTCAACAATGCTTGTCTTTCTCACTTTCACTTTCCTTTTCGAAAAAGTTTTGGGTTCCCCTATTTATTTTTGTTGTTTTTAAACTATATATATGAAAGCACTCAACAGAAATAAATGACTCTCTAAAACTTCCGGGTTGTCTCCCTGGCAGCGCTTTCTTTAAAGCCATTAAGCTAGGCATATAGTGCTCAAGTAATGAATCCACCCGGATCCCAAGGTATATCAAAGCCAATTTTAATTAGCAATGATTTGTAATTTAGTAGTGAGCACAAAGTAACATATATCATGCAACAACAAAGTCTAACTCTCTTCCTATGCATCGGCATGTCATAAAAAACAATTCATGCACACAAAGTAAAGGCCAATGCATAGTATAAACAGTTTCTTATAATTTTTTCATATTGGAAACATAGAGAGGTGGAGATATAGTTCCTCTCTCATAATAATTGCAAGTAGGAGCAGCAAACACATGCATATTATATCTATCAAAATCATCATGTGCAACGGTAAAAGGCAACCCATCAATATAATCCTTAATAAGTGCAAACTTCTCCGATATAGTGTAGTTGGGAGAATTCAAAAAGATAATAGGACTATCATGCGTGGATGCAATAGCAACAATTTCATGTTTAACATAAGGAACTATAGCAAGTTCATCTCCATAAGCATCATTATATTGACATCTTGGCCACAAGCATAGCAAGCATCATCAAAAAGGGATATTTCAAGAGAATCAAAGGGATCATAACAGTCATCATAGCAAACATCCTTCGGTAAGCACGAAGGGGAATTAAACAATGTATGAGTTGAAGAGTTACTCTCATTAGAAGGTGGGCACGGGTGATCAATCCGCTCTTCCTCCTTTTGTTCTTCGCTCTCCTCATCATCTTTTTCATCCAATGAGCTCACAGTTTTATCAATTTCTTCTTCCATAGACTCCTGCAAAATATTAGTCTCTTCTTGGACAGCGGAGTATTCCTTAATATATTGTTTAACATAGGTATTAGAAGCATAATTATCATAGCAAAATTTAAGTATAGCAAAATTTTCAGATTTGTAAAGAGTAGCATCATACTTTTCAATCAAAGAAGCAATTTCAAAAGCACCCTTAAAAGCAACAAATTCTTCAATTTGTTGAACATCATAGTAATTATAAACACCCTTAGCATATGAAGATAATATTCCATTATCAACAAACTCACATTGGTAGGGAAGGTGTTTCTTAGGGTTTTCAGAAGAACAAGTAAAATCATAATAATAGCATAAATTCCAAGCATAGCATTGCATAGTATTAATTTGATGCTGTAAAAGTTTCCCTTTTTGAGATATTCGGTGTCGCACATAACAAGCATGCTCATCTAAAGATATGCCCTCAACTAAGCTAGTTGGGGTTTCAGCACGAGCACAAAGGGATCGAAGATGATCCAAGTAATAAGCTTCAGCAGTGTGATAGATTTTGAGTGGTTCTTCAACCATTGGTTCAGTAGGTACAACTAATTTTTTTGGTATTTTGCGTTTCCTACCCATGACTAAAGATAGAAAACAACTAAGAACAGCAAGTAAAAATTACTTAGTGATAAAGCAAACAAGCACACACGAGAATATTCTCCCCACGCTATTGCTCCCCGGCAACGACGCCAGAAAAAGGTCTTGATAACCCACAAGTATAGGGGATTGCAACAATTTTCGATAAGTAAGAGTGTCGAACCCAACGAGGAGCTAAAGGTAGAACAAATATTCCCTCAAGTTCTATCCACCACCGATACAACTCTACGCACGCTTGACGTTTGCTTTACCTAGACAAGTATGAAACTAGAAGTACTTTGTAGGTGTTGTTGGATAGGTTTGCAAGATAATAAAGAGTAAATAAAAAGTAGGGGCTGTTTAGATAAAGAAACAATAAAGTAAATATAGCGAGTGTGGAAAAGTGGTGGTAGGAGTTGCGGAATTGCCCCTAAGCAATTGACTACTTTACTAGACCGATAGCAAGTATTATGTGGGAGAGGCCACTGTAGCATGTCATCCCTGACTTGGAATTCTATGCACTTATGATTGGAACTATTAGCAAGCATCCGCAACTACTAATGTTCATTAAGGTAAAACCCAACCATAGCATTAAGATATATTGGTCCCCCTTCAATCCCGTATGCATCAATTTCTATGCTAGGTTGAAGCTTCTGTCACTCTTGCCCTCCAATACATAGTCCTATCAACATACAACTAACCCTAGGGTGTGATCCACGCGCGCAATCATATGATGGGCACCAAAGGACAGCAACATAACCACAAGCAAATTAAATCAATCATAGCAATTCATCAACCACCGATAGGACAACGAAAATCTACTCAGACGTCATAGGATGGCAACACATCATTGGATAATAATATGAAGCATAAAGCACCATGTTCAAGTAGAGGGTACAGAGGGTTGCGGGAGAGTGGACCGCTATAGATAGAGGGGGGAAGGTGATGGAGATGTTGGTGAAGATGGCGGAGGTGTTGGTGTAGATCGCGGTGATGATGATGATGGCCACGGTAGCGTTCCGGCGCCACCAGAAGAGAAGGGGAGAGGGGGCCCCTTCGTATTCTTCTTCCTTGACCTCCTCCCTAGATGGGAGAAGGGTTTCCCCTCTGGTCCTTGGCCTCCATGGCATGGGAGGGGCGAGAGCCCCTCCGAGATTGGATCTGTCTCTCTGTCTCTCTATATTTCTGCGTTCTCAGATTCTTCCCTTTCACCGTTTCTTATATTCCCGGAGATCCGTAACTCCGATTGGGCTGAAATTTTAACACGATCTCTATCCGGATATTAGCTTTCTTGCGGCGAAAGAAGGGCACCAACCGCCTTACGGGGTGGCCACGAGGGTCAGGGGCGCGCCCCCCTACCTCGTGGGCCCCTCGAGCATCGTCTCGCATGGATTCTTCTTCCCAAAAATCATATATATTCCAAAAAAATCTCCGTCAGTTTTTATTCCGTTTGGACTCCGTTTGATATGGATATTCTGCGAAACAAAAAACATGCAACAAACAGGAACTGGCACTGGGCACTGGATCAATATGTTAGTCCCAAAAATAGTATAAAAAGTTGCCAAAAGTATATGAAAGTTGAATAATATTGGCATGGAAGAATCAAAAATTATAGATACGACGGAGACGTATCAACAACATCAGCAGAATCTGAGAGAGAGGGGAACAACCGAACAAGGCAGCGAGACGATGCCAGTCTTCCAGCTCTACAGGAGACACAACCCGACGAAAACCAAGGTCCCATTGTCTAGTCGAGAGCTCTGCCATGGAGATCGAAGGGGAAGCAACCAAAGAAAAGAGAACATGAAAAGAAACCGAGAGCCGGACATCTCCGGTCCACTAGTCTACCCAAAACCTAACCGAGGAACCGTCATTATCAGAAAACTTAACCAGTGCTCGAAAGTCATCACGAACTTTGACCAATTGACGCCAAAATTGGGAGCCGCCAACTCCTAAAGCAAGCAAAGGATTGGAGTTCCGGAAGTATTTAGCTTTGAGAGTCCACAACCAGAGCGACTCAAAGTCAGAAGAGAGGATGCGCCATCACCATTTCAAAATAAGGCATTTGTTCATAATCAAAGGGTCGATAATACCCATCCCACCAAGGTTTCCAGGGCGACACATCATTTTCCATTTGACCATTCTATATTTCTTATTATCCATCGTATTCTAGAAAAAACAACTCTATGTTTATCAAAGCCCACGTGTGTACCCCCACCCCCCGGCAAGCAGTAGAAACCCATGAGGAACATAGGCAAGGAGGACATACATTGTAACGCCCTCGATGCGGCTATAGCTCCCACGTGTCGAGGCACGACTTAGAGACATAACCGCATTGAAAGCAATGTCACAAGTCAGGCAATCATTACAACATCCCATGTAATATATAATAAAAGGGGGAGATACATAGTTGGCTTACACTCGCCACGTCACATCAGAGTACATAAATAACATCCATCATACAAGCACTCATGGCCCGACTACGGCGCCAAAATGGAAGAAAACCCAACATGCGACAAGGCCCTGAATCAAACCCCAACTAGGCACCACTACTGATCATCGGGAAAGGAAACATAATAACGCTGAGAGTCCTCGTCGAACTCCCACTTGAGCTCGTACTCGTCACCTAGAGCGGAATCACCTGGACCTGCATTTGGAGTTATAGTATCTGTGAGCCACAGGGACTCAGCAATCTCGCACCCTCGCGATCAAAACTATTTAAGCTTATAGGAAGGATAAGGCAAGTATATGTGGAGCTGCAGCAAGCGACTAGCATATGTGGTGGCTAACTTATACGCAAAAGAGAGCGAGAAGAGGAGGCAAAGCACGAGCGAGAATCTAGAGGGACAACCTGCGCAAGCATAACTCCAACACCGTGTCCACTTCCCGGATTCCGCCGAGAAGAGGCCATCACGGTAACACACTCAGTTGATTCATTTTAATTAATTAAGGTTCAAGTTATCTACAACCGGACATTAACAAATTCCCATCTGCCCATAACCGCGGGCACGGCTTTCGAAAGTTCAATCCCTGCAGGGGAGTCCCAACTTAGCCCATGACAAGCTCTCACGGTCAACGAAGGAATAGACCTCCTCCCAAGACGTTCCGATCAGACTCGGTATCTCGGTAACTCAAGACACTTTGACAGGTTAAAACAAGACCAGCAACACCGCCCGAATGTGCCGACAAATCCCGATAGGAGCTGCACATATCTCTTTCTCAGGGCACACTCAGATTGTCCTAGGTATGGGTAGGCCAGCCCAGAGTTGCCCCTGGTGGCCACCGGTAGCTGACAGGTGGACCAACACTCAGAGGAGCACTGGCCCGGGGGGAGGGGGGGTAAAATAAGATGACCCTTGAGTCTGCAGAACCCAAGGGAAAGAAAAGGCTAGGTGGAAAATGGTAAAACCAAGATTGGGCATTGCTGGACAAGCTTTAATCAAGGCGAAATATCAAGGGGTTCCCATTATAACCCAACCGCGTAAGGAACGCAAATTCCGGGAACATAACACCGATATGACGGAAACTAGGGCGGCAAGAGTGGAACAAAACACTAGGCGAGAGGCCGAGCCTTCCACCCTTTATCAAGTATATAGATGCATTAAGATAACATAGCAATATAATGATATCCCAACAAGTAAAAAAATGATGTTCCAACAAGGAACGGCCTCCAATCTTCACCTGCAACTAGCAACGCTATAAGAGGGGGCTGAGCAAAGCGGTAACATAGCCAATCAATGGTTTGCTAGGACATGGTGGGTTAGAGGTTGACATGGCAATTGGGAGGCTGACAAGCAAAAGGTAGGCATCGTAGCATTGGCATAGCAAGAGCGAGCAAACTAGCATAGCAAAGATAGTAGTGATTTCGAGGGTATGATCATCTTGCCTGCACAGTTGTCAGAGTTGACTGGATCCTCACAAGCAAACTCAACGGGCTCCTCGGTAGCGAACTCGTCTCCCGGCTCTACCCAGACAAGATAAACAAGCAACAAGGATACAATCAACCACGTGCAAGAACAAGCAATATGATGAAATGATGACATGCTATGCGGGATGCGATGCGGGATGCAAAATGCAAGATATGACAGGAAATGCATGAACCTGGCCTCAACTTAGAATTCCAAGGTTGCCACTGGAAAGATGAGATGAAATCGCTTGAAAACGATATAAAGAACGCCGGAATCGGAGTTACGGTTTGGAAATGGCAAGCTTTTTAAGAATGACACCGGTCTGCGATTTTCAGCAAGTAGGCATCTAAATGCAATGCAATGAACATGCTACAGCCACCAAACATGACAACAAAATACATGGAAGGGATGCACACAAGATGCTTAACAAAAGACTAGCACTGAGCTACGGCCAATTCATCCATTATGAGGTTCAAACAAGCATGGCAAAAACGCAAATGCAAAACAGATTCCAGACTTAGTGAAATTAACACTTGTCTGAAATTTCAGATCACGAAGCCCTCTTCGGAGCAGCAAAACAACATGATAAATGATCTGATTATGAAAAATAAGAACATGGCATGGAGCTACTTAACAAGCTTAACAAAAGACCCAAAGTGACCTGAGGCCAAAAGGGTTCACAAAATATACTAATAAGCACACGAACACAGCTAAAACACAATCAGTTTTCAGACTTAGTGAAAACTGAGACATGCTGAAATATAACTCACGAAGGCATGTAAACGAGGTCGATGCACTCACTACGGTGCAAGTCATGGCAAGGCAAGCACACATCCATTAAGAAGGCACAAAATACAATCTAGACATGGCAAGAACAAAGGCATAGCATGCACGGATCAACTACAATAGCATCGGCAAAATCGCAAACAAGTTGACGAACTGCCCAGATTCACCACGAAGCAAAAGTAGAGCTCGATTGACTCAAGCTAGGATGCTCCGTAGTTGCAAACAAAGACATTGATGGATAAATCATAACATGATTAAGAAAACTCCTTTACTGATCATCCTCAAAAGAGGCACGTATCACTAGGAAACCAGCAGAACATATGGCATCATGAACTAAATAATCCCAGACTTAGTGAAAACAACCAAGTCCCTGAAACAGATTTACCGGGTGCCTCACTTTGCAAGCTTGCACAAGTCACCATACACATCCTAAAAATGCATGGGTTGAACATATGGAAAGAAGACAAAATGTTTAACAAAACATATGAAGCACTCACAGGCATATCATGCACACATTAATCATGGCAAAAATGACAAAAGTCTAAGATGAACTAGCAGATCTGACAATTAACTCACGAAGCCTCCTTCTAACAGCATTTTGGGCATCAAGATGAACTCAAATGAAAATGATGCAATGGAATGAAATGATGTACTCGTCGAGGCGAACATTTTGATATATTATATGTCCAAAACGGCGCTACGGATGCAAAGTTACGGGGCCTTGAATAGGAGCATATGGAGTAAAAATTTCCGGGACTTAGCAAAAAAAAACAACCTCTGGATCCAGATCTAGGGTTTCGGGGCACTGTTCACCGGCGCGAAAAACGATGACGGCCGGCGTTGAGGATGGCGGCGGCCGGAGTAGGAGGGGTCGCCGGGCGAGGAGAGGCCGGGGCGCGCCGGCCGGAGCAAGGCGGCGCCGGGCTCGGACGGGGGCGGCGGTGGTGGCGCGGGGCCGGCTCGGGCGGCGGCGCGCGGTGGTCCGCGGCGGCGGTGGTGGCGGTCCGCGGCGGCGGCGGTGGCGGCCACCGGGGATGGGAGAGGCGGCGGGGAGAGCGGCGTCGGGCGGCGGCGCGCGTACGGGCTCGCGGGGGGCCCGGATCGGGCCTCCCGGGCCGGCGGCGGCGGTGGTTGGCGCTGCCCATGTGGCAGCGTCTGGTAGGCTGAGGGGGGGCGTGGCGGACGTGTCCGGCTAGGCTCCGGACATGTCCGTCGGTGCGGGGATCTATTTTTTTAGACTAGGGTTTCGTGGGAGGAGATGATCCGAAAACGGGGGGGGGGCTATTTATAGGCATACGTGGAGTTAGGAGAGTCCAAATGAGGTACGGTTGATACGAAACTTGACAGGCGGTCTACCGGTAGTAAACCAAGGCCGCTTGGCAAGTCTCGGTCCAATCCGGAAATGTTTAAACCCCACACACGAAAGAAAGTTAGAAATGACCACCGGAGGAGAACGAAGCGCTGGAATGCAAAACGGACAACGGGGAAAATGCTCGAATGCATGAGACGAACACGTATGCAAATGCAATGCACATGATGACATGATATGAGATGCACGAAAACGAAAACAACACACGGAGACAAAGACCCGAACCCGAGAAATAAATAAAACTTAACGCCGGAAATGGCAAGAGTTGGAGTACAAATAGGGTTTATATCCGGGGCGTTACAACACTCCACCACTACGAAAAGATCTCGTCCCGAGATCTAGGACTGAAAGAACTCCGGGTACTCAGAACGGAGGTGATCCTCGCGTTCCCAGGTAGCTTCACGGTCGGAATGGTGTGACCACTTGACTTTGAGAAATTTGATTGACTTGTTGCGAGTCTTGCGTTCAGTCTCTTCAAGAATAGCAACTGGGTGCTCACGATAAGAGAGATCTTCTTGGAGCTCATTGTCCTCGAATTTGACTGTGCGGTCAGGAGTCTTGAAGCACTTTCGAAGCTGAGAGACATGGAACACGTCATGAACATTTGCAAAGTTTGAAGGAAGCTCGAGTTGATAGGCGAGGTCGCCTCTCTTGCTGACAATCTTGAAAGGTCCCACGTATCTAGGGGCAAGCTTCCCTTTGATACCGAAGCGACGAGTACCTTTCATAGGAGAGACACGGAGGTAAACATGATCTCCGATCTCAAAAGCCAAATCACGGTGCTTACTATCATAGTAGCTCTTCTGGCGGGATTGGGCTGCTTTGAGGTTATCACGAATGACTTTGCACATTTCTTATGCTTCTGTGATTAAGTCATTACCCAGCAGCTGACGTTCACCGGTTTCAGACCAGTTGAGAGGGGTACGACACTTCCTGCCATACAGAATTTCAAAAGGGGCCTTGCCCGAACTTGCTTGAAAACTGTTGTTATAGGAGAATTCAGCATAAGGAAGACAATCCTCCCACTTCATGCCGAAGGAGATCACACAAGCCCTGAGCATATCTTCAAGAATCAGGTTGACACGCTCGACTTGACCGCTTGTTTGAGGATGGAAAGCTGTGTTGAAGCGGATGTTGGTGCCCATGGCCTTCTGAAAAGAATCCCAAAACTTCGAGGTAAAGATGCTGCCACGGTCTGAAAAGATCACTTGAGGAATACCGTGCAGAGAGACAATGCGAGAGGTATAGAGTTCCACCAATTGAGCTGCAGTGATCGACTCTTTGATAGGCAGAAAGTGAGCCACTTTGGTGAGTTTGTAGATGACAACAAATATAGCATCATTGCCACGCTTGGACTTTGGAAACCCAGTCACGAAGTCCATTTCAATGTGGTCAAACTTCCATTCTGGAATGGCAAGAGGTTGGAGGAGACCTGCTGGCCTTTGGTGTTCTGCTTTCACTCTTCTGCAGACATCACATTCATTCATGAATTGAGCGATCTCGCACTTCATTCGAGTCCACCAATAAGCTTGCTTAAGGTCCTGATACATCTTCGTACTCCCAGGGTGGATGGAGAGGAGAGAATTGTGAGCCTCGTTCATGATCACTTTACGAAGTTCACCTTTGGGCACAACAATACGTTCCTCGAAGAAGAGAGTGTCCTTGTCATCAAGGCGGTAGCACTTGTACTTGGACTGACTCTTGGCAATCCCAATCTTCACCTTTTTCACCATAGCATCAAGAAGCTGGGCTTGGTGAATCTGGTCTTCTAAGGTAGGAGAGACTTTAAGGTTGGCGAGGAAACCTTGAGGAACAACTTGCAGATTAAGTTTGCGGAAAGCTTCACAAAGCTCGGGTTGATAAGGCTTGAGAATCAGACTGTTGCAGTAGGCCTTCCTGCTCAAAGCGTCAGCAATCACATTTGCCTTGCCTGGAGTATACTCAATACTCGGATTATACTCTTGAATCATTTCGACCCATCGAGTTTGCCTGAGGTTGAGATTAGGCTGAGTGAAGATGTACTTGAGACTCTTGTGATCAGTGAAAATGTCCACTTTTCTTCCCAATAGAAGATGTCTCCAAGTCAAAAGAGTATGTACAACTGCCACCAACTCTAGATCGTGAGTGGGGTAGTTCTTCTCATTAGGCTTCAACTGGCGAGATGTATAAGCAACAACTTTCTTCTCTTGCATCAAAACTGCGCCAAGACCTTGGAGAGAGGCATCACAAAAGACCTCGTACGGCTTGGATTCATCAGGTGGAGTCAGAACTGGAGCAGTGATCAATTTCTCTTTCAAAGTGTTGAAAGCAATATCACACTCCGGAGACCAAACGTACTTGACGTGGTTCTGAAGAAGATTAGAGAGAGGCTTCGCGATCTTAGATAAATTTTCAACGAATCTTCGGCAATAGCTTGCGAGACCGAGAAAACTGCGGAGTTGCTTCACGTTCTGAGGAGGTTCCCAATTCACAATTGCAGACACCTTCTCGGGATTCACAGAAATGCCCTTGGCAGAGATGATATGACCAAGATAAAGAACCTCATCAAGCCAAAATTCACACTTGGAGAACTTGGCGTAGAACTGATGTTCTCTGAGCTTATCAAGAACCAAACGCAAGTGCTTGGCATGATCTTCCTTGTTCTTCGAGAAAACCAGAATGTCGTCGAGATAGACCAAAACAAAGTCATTGGTGTAGGCGTTGAAGATAAAGTTCATCATGCGAGAGAACGTCGGAGGAGCGTTGGCGAGGCCAAAAGACATGACAGTGTATTCATATGAACCAAAGCTTGTTCTGAATGCTGTCTTGGGAATATCTTCTTCACGAATGCGAATCTGGTGATAACCCATACGGAGATCAAGCTTGGAGAATACTTGGGCACCTTTGAGTTGTTCGAACAGCTCATTGATGTTGGGAAGTAGGTATTTGTTCTTGATGGTCTTCTTGTTCACTGGACGGTAATCAACACAAAGTCGGTCCGTTCCATCCTTCTTCTTCACAAAAAGAACACCACAACCCCACGGAGAAGAACTAGGCCGGATGAGACCCATTCTTTCTTGCTCATCGAGTTGCTTATTCAGCTCCTTCAACTCTTCAGGTCCGAGCTTGTAAGGACGTTTGCACACAGGTTCCGTGCCAGGCTCAAGTTCAATAACGAATTCAACTGGCCGGTGCGGAGGCATTCCTGGGAGCTCTTCTGGAAAGACGTCTTGATATTCGCAAATGACAGGAATTTGAGAGATGGCATCCAATTCACCCTTCTCATTGAGAGAAAACAGACAGATAGTATTATCCCGAGCGGCAAAGACAATTACATCCTCAGACGAATGAGTCAATTGAATCTGCCTGGCTGCACAATCAAGCTGAGCCTTGTGTTTAGAAAGCCAATCCATTCCGAGAATAAGATCAATATCCGAGTCACCGAGAACCGTAGGAGAAGCCAAGAACTTGTAGTCACCCAAAGTGATAGAAACATCCGGAACGATGGAGTTAGCCTGCATGCGCTTACCGGGAGAGACAACTGCTAAAGGACTAGGCAAAACTTGTGAAACCAATTCATGCCTATTTGTGAATGGTCTCGAGATGAAGCAATGCGATGCACTAGTGTCAAAAAGAACTTTTGCAGGAATATCATTAACAGGAAGGTTACCCATGATCACATCTGACGAGTCCTCTGCCTGAGCTGCATTCATCAAATTGACCTTGGCATGCTTGGGGTTATGCTTGACCACAGCTGTACTTGCCGATCTGACAGGAGGAGGAAGACGCCTCTGGTTGAAACACTTGTTGGCATAGTGACCCTTCTGTTGGCACTTGTTGCACGTGACCTCAGAAAGCGGACGGTGATACGGAGCACTCGATCTTGGAGGTTGAGACGAAGTCTTGTTCTGAAAGCCAGGGTTGAGTGGGTGGGAAGAACCACTGCCACCTTTGCTCTTCTGCTGATACGGCTGACGGAACGGAGGAGGAGGAAGCCAAAACTTCTGTTGCTTGGCCACTTGAGTAGAGGAAGAAGGAGTAACATCTCTGACTCACTTCCTGGAAGCATCACACCTCAACTGAGCAGCCTCTTGCTTCAATGCCATGTTGTAGAACTCATCGTATCTCAAGGGCTCAAAGAGAACAAGAGCGAGCTGAATATCCTCTCTGAGACCACCCCTGAACTGATATATCATGCTCTTCTCATCAGGCACGTCCTGCTTGGCAAAGCGGGCAAGCTTCTGGAACAACTTGTTGTAGTCATAGACAGACAAAGAGCCTTGCTTCAGATTGCGGAATTCCTCACGCTTGCTTTCAACCACACTCTGCGGAATATGATGAGCTCGGAAATCTCGACGGAAATCATCCCAAGTGATAACACGTCCACCTCTGGAATCCTTGTACTGCTGGAACCATTCTACTGTCTGATCTTTGAGTTGGAAGGAAGCGAACTTGACAAAGTCCTCAGGCCTGACGTTATTGCACTCGAAATGCTTACACAGATCCACAAGCCAATCGTCAGCATCGGTTGCCTCAACACAATTGATGAAAGTCTTTGGCCCGTTAGCAAGGAACTGGTTGAGTGTAGCAAAGTGACTCTGATTGCTGCCTTGATTCCCTTGACTGCCTTGATTGCGCTCTTGAAGAATCTGCATGATCAGCTGAGTGTTTGCATTGGTTGCGGCCATCACAGCTTGCCATGCCTTTGGAGGAGGTGGAGGCGGTGGCGGATCTTGATTCTGGTTCTGACTGGTGCTCTTAGCGGGAGCCATCCTGAAGAGGTTGACCACCGTTAGCACATAGATAGATAAATATTGAAGCTGAATCCAATGGAATGAAAATTGCAACATATAGTCTTCACATCCGAACAAAATTAACGAATGCATTCCTCTTCAAATGGTCACATATCCATAAATTGAGAAGCCACGTAGAATTAAGGTAGAGAAATAACTCAACAAGGTACGGATCAAGAACGAATAATCGGTAAGAAATCCCAATCTCAAACCAATATTCGTGGAAGAAGAACTAGAGCTACTAGAATTCCCACCTATGAAACTCCCGAACCTTTCCGGTTATGCAATCAGGTGTTGGGGATACAGGGGAAGCATAATATCTCACCCAAACTAGCAAATCCTACATCCAGCTGTATCCATCCTTCAACACATAACCAAGAAAACTTCGGAAACCATCTACCTCAACCTTCGAAAAGCATCCGTTATACAAGTTATGGCGATACTCCCGAACTCCCGCCCCAGTACTGGGTGGCGTCGAGGTTATCTCACCAATGAACTGCATAAAAGAGATTTTCGATGTCGGCGAACATATCTCAAGTATTCCAGAATTGCAACGATAAAATTATGATGACAACACCTCAGAGCTCAACTCCCCGGGACACTTCCACTAAACCCCTGACAGGAGGCACCAAGACAGTATTCTCATCATAAGCCATCGGAACAAATCCAAGATACTCGCGTGATCCTAAAATTTATTTTAGTGAAATTTGAGAAGAGAAGAGTCAAAACTCTACGTCAGGATGCCTTACCAGAGCGATGAGGAGACTGGGAAGTAAAAAGAATTCCTAAGCTCTCCGATATATAATTCCTAAATGACTCAAAACATTTTTCTAGACACAACTCGGCTGCTAAAAACGATCAAGCAATGGGGCTCCTAAGGTCGGGAAAGGCTCTGATTACCAACTTGTAACGCCCTCGATGCGGCTATAGCTCCCACGTGTCGAGGCACGACTTAGAGACATAACCGCATTGAAAGCAATGTCACAAGTCAGGCAATCATTACAACATCCCATGTAATATATAATAAAAGGGGGAGATACATAGTTGGCTTACACTCGCCACGTCACATCAGAGTACATAAATAACATCCATCATACAAGCACTCATGGCCCGACTACGGCGCCAAAATGGAAGAAAACCCAACATGCGACAAGGCCCTGAATCAAACCCCAACTAGGCACCACTACTGATCATCGGGAAAGGAAACATAATAACGCTGAGAGTCCTCGTCGAACTCCCACTTGAGCTCGTACTCGTCACCTAGAGCGGAATCACCTGGACCTGCATTTGGAGTTATAGTATCTGTGAGCCACAGGGACTCAGCAATCTCGCACCCTCGCGATCAAAACTATTTAAGCTTATAGGAAGGATAAGACAAGTATATGTGGAGCTGCAGCAAGCGACTAGCATATGTGGTGGCTAACTTATACGCAAAAGAGAGCGAGAAGAGGAGGCAAAGCACGAGCGAGAATCTAGAGGGACAACCTGCGCAAGCATAACTCCAACACCGTGTCCACTTCCCGGATTCCGCCGAGAAGAGGCCATCACGGTAACACACTCAGTTGATTCATTTTAATTAATTAAGGTTCAAGTTATCTACAACCGGACATTAACAAATTCCCATCTGCCCATAACCGCGGGCACGGCTTTCGAAAGTTCAATCCCTGCAGGGGAGTCCCAACTTAGCCCATGACAAGCTCTCACGGTCAACGAAGGAATAGACCTCCTCCCAAGACGTTCCGATCAGACTCGGTATCTCGGTAACTCAAGACACTTTGACAGGTTAAAACAAGACCAGCAACACCGCCCGAATGTGCCGACAAATCCCGATAGGAGCTGCACATATCTCTTTCTCAGGGCACACTCAGATTGTCCTAGGTATGGGTAGGCCAGCCCAGAGTTGCCCCTGGTGGCCACCGGTAGCTGACAGGTGGACCAACACTCAGAGGAGCACTGGCCCGGGGGGAGGGGGGGTAAAATAAGATGACCCTTGAGTCTGCAGAACCCAAGGGAAAGAAAAGGCTAGGTGGAAAATGGTAAAACCAAGATTGGGCATTGCTGGACAAGCTTTAATCAAGGCGAAATATCAAGGGGTTCCCATTATAACCCAACCGCGTAAGGAACGCAAATTCCGGGAACATAACACCGATATGACGGAAACTAGGGCGGCAAGAGTGGAACAAAACACTAGGCGAGAGGCCGAGCCTTCCACCCTTTATCAAGTATATAGATGCATTAAGATAACATAGCAATATAATGATATCCCAACAAGTAAAAAAATGATGTTCCAACAAGGAACGGCCTCCAATCTTCACCTGCAACTAGCAACGCTATAAGAGGGGGCTGAGCAAAGCGGTAACATAGCCAATCAATGGTTTGCTAGGACATGGTGGGTTAGAGGTTGACATGGCAATTGGGAGGCTGACAAGCAAAAGGTAGGCATCGTAGCATTGGCATAGCAAGAGCGAGCAAACTAGCATAGCAAAGATAGTAGTGATTTCGAGGGTATGATCATCTTGCCTGCACAGTTGTCAGAGTTGACTGGATCCTCACAAGCAAACTCAACGGGCTCCTCGGTAGCGAACTCGTCTCCCGGCTCTACCCAGACAAGATAAACAAGCAACAAGGATACAATCAACCACGTGCAAGAACAAGCAATATGATGAAATGATGACATGCTATGCGGGATGCGATGCGGGATGCAAAATGCAAGATATGACAGGAAATGCATGAACCTGGCCTCAACTTAGAATTACAAGGTTTCCACTGGAAAGATGAGATGAAATCGCTTGAAAACGATATAAAGAACGCCGGAATCGGAGTTACGGTTTGGAAATGGCAAGCTTTTTAAGAATGACACCGGTCTGCGATTTTCAGCAAGTAGGCATCTAAATGCAATGCAATGAACATGCTACAGCCACCAAACATGACAACAAAATACATGGAAGGGATGCACACAAGATGCTTAACAAAAGACTAGCACTGAGCTACGGCCAATTCATCCATTATGAGGTTCAAACAAGCATGGCAAAAACGCAAATGCAAAACAGATTCCAGACTTAGTGAAATTAACACTTGTCTGAAATTTCAGATCACGAAGCCCTCTTCGGAGCAGCAAAACAACATGATAAATGATCTGATTATGAAAAATAAGAACATGGCATGGAGCTACTTAACAAGCTTAACAAAAGACCCAAAGTGACCTGAGGCCAAAAGGGTTCACAAAATATACTAATAAGCACACGAACACAGCTAAAACACAATCAGTTTTCAGACTTAGTGAAAACTGAGACATGCTGAAATATAACTCACGAAGGCATGTAAACGAGGTCGATGCACTCACTACGGTGCAAGTCATGGCAAGGCAAGCACACATCCATTAAGAAGGCACAAAATACAATCTAGACATGGCAAGAACAAAGGCATAGCATGCACGGATCAACTACAATAGCATCGGCAAAATCGCAAACAAGTTGACGAACTGCCCAGATTCACCACGAAGCAAAAGTAGAGCTCGATTGACTCAAGCTAGGATGCTCCGTAGTTGCAAAAAAAGACATTGATGGATAAATCATAACATGATTAAGAAAACTCCTTTACTGATCATCCTCAAAAGAGGCACGTATCACTAGGAAACCAGCAGAACATATGGCATCATGAACTAAATAATCCCAGACTTAGTGAAAACAACCAAGTCCCTGAAACAGATTTACCGGGTGCCTCACTTTGCAAGCTTGCACAAGTCACCACACACATCCTAAAAATTCATGGGTTGAACATATGGAAAGAAGACAAAATGTTTAACAAAACATATGAAGGACTCACAGGCATATCATGCACACATTAATCATGGCAAAAATGACAAAAGTCTAAGATGAACTAGCAGATCTGACAATTAACTCACGAAGCCTCCTTCTAACAGCATTTTGGGCATCAAGATGAACTCAAATGAAAATTATGCAATGGAATGAAATGATGTACTCGTCGAGGCGAACATTTTGATATATTATATGTCCAAAACGGCGCTACGGATGCAAAGTTACGGGACCTCGAACAGGAGCATATGGAGTAAAAATTTCCGGGACTTAGCAAAAAAAAACAACCTCTGGATCCAGATCTAGGGTTTCGGGGCACTGTTCACCGGCGCGAAAAACGATGACGGCCGGCGTTGAGGATGGCGGCGGCCGGAGTAGGAGGGGTCGCCGGGCGAGGAGAGGCCGGGGCGCGCCGGCCGGAGCAAGGCGGCGCCGGGCTCGGACGGGGGCGGCGGTGGTGGCGCGGGGCCGGCTCGGGCGGCGGCGCGCGGTGGTCCGCGGCGGCGGTGGTGGCGGTCCGCGGCGGCGGCGGTGGCGGCCACCGGGGATGGGAGAGGCGGCGGGGAGAGCGGCGTCGGGCGGCGGCGCGCGTACGGGCTCGCGGGGGGCCCGGATCGGGCCTCCCGTGCCGGCGGCGGCGGTGGTTGGCGCTGCCCACGTGGTAGCGTCTGGTAGGCTGAGGGGGGGCGTGGCGGACGTGTCCGTCTAGGCTCCGGACATGTCCGTCGGTGCAGGGATCTGTTTTTTTTAGACTAGGGTTTTGTGGGAGGAGATGATCCGAAAATGGGAGGGGCTATTTATAGGCATAAGTGGAGCTAGGAGAGTCCAAATGAGGTGCAGTTTTCGGCCACGCGATCGTGATCGAACGCTCTAGGACATGGAGCAGAGTTTGGTGGGTTTTGGGCCAAATTGGAGGGGTGTTGGGCTGCAACACACACGAGGCCTTTTCGGTCCCTCGGTTAACCGTTGGAGTATCAAACGAAGTCCGAATGATATGAAACTTGACAGGTGGTCTACCGGTAGTAAACCAAGGCCGCTTGGCAAGTCACGGTCCAATCCGGAAATGTTTAAACCCCACACACGAAAGAAAGCTAGAAATGACCACCGGAGGAGAACGAAGCGCCAGAATGCAAAACGGACAACGGGGAAATGCTCGAATGCATGAGACGAACACGTATGCAAATGCAATGCACATGATCACATGATATGAGATGCACGAAAACGAAAACAACACACGGAGACAAAGACCCAAACCCGAGAAATAAATAAAACTTAACGCCGGAAACGGCAAGAGTTGGAGTACAAATAGGGAAAGTTATATCCGGGGCGTTACATACATGCATTGATGATACAAAGCCTACCAGTCGTTGAGTTGCAGCACCCTCTCTAGGGATAACTCGGTTACCAACCTTGATAACAAAGAAGATAAAGTCCTTAGAAAGCAATTTGAAGGGAGAGATAGGTAGCCCAAGGTATTTGAAGGGGAAGGAGCCCAGGTTGCAATTGAGCAAGTTGGCCACACGACAAGCCACAACATTACAAGCTCTTTAACAAAAACTTCGCTCTTAGAGAAGTTGATTTGGAGGCCAGACAAAGCCTCAAAGCAGAGTAGAATGAACTTAAGATTCACAATACACCGATTGTTATTCTCAACCAAAATGATTGTGTCATCTGCATATTGCAAATGACAAATTCCATCCGAAATTAGGTGAGAAATAACATGAGAGTTATGAACCACCTCCACAGCACGGTTAAGAATACATGAGAAAGCATCAACTACAAAGGTGAAAAGCAGGAGTGAAATGGGGTCACTCTGCCTAAGGCCCTGACCATTTTTGAAATAAGGGCCCACCACCCCATTAACCGGGATAGTCGTGTAACCACCACAGACCAATCGCATAAGCCACGTGACCTATGCACCATCAAACCCTTTGGCCAAGAGAACGTCACAAAAAAGGCCAACTAACTGAGTCATAAGCCTTCTTGAAGTCTAACTTTAGGATCACGACATTGCACTACCTAACTCTTAAATGATGAACAATCTCGTGAAGGCTAAGAATAACGTACAGGATAAATTGACCTTTAATGAAGGCCGATTGTTGCTGGCCTATAACCTTATGAGCAATAGGAGAAAGACGTGTCACAAAACCTTTGGAAGGAAACTTAGCGATGGCGTTGATTAGAGCGATAGGCCTATAGAGCCGAATGAAATCAACACCCTTCACCTTAGGGATTAAAGAGATGATAGCATAATTCAGTCTGGAGATATCCACTGTGCCCAAGCAAAAGCCGACGATAATCACGTAAACAAGATGTTTTAGTACCGGCCAAAACTTCTTAAAGAAGGTGATCGAACACCCATCCGGACCAGGAGCAGAATTAGAATTACAAGAGGAGACCACTGATGTCTACTACACAACCTTCTTCTTGTAGACGTTGTTGGGCCTCCAAGTGCAGAGGTTTGTAGGACAGTAGCAAATTTCCCTCAAGTGGATGACCTAAGGTTTATCAATCCGTAGGAGGCGTAGGATGAAGATGGTCTCTCTCAAGCAACCCTGCAACCAAATAACAAAGAGTCTCTTGTGTCCCCAACACACCCAATACAATGGTAAATTGTATAGGTGCACTAGTTCGGCGAAGAGATGGTGATACAAGTGCAATATGGATAGTAGATAAAGGTATTTGTAATCTGAAATTATAAAAACAGCAAGGTAACGAATGATAAAAGTGAGCGTAAACGGTATTGCAATGATAGGAAATAGGGCCTAGGGATCATACTTTCGCTAGTGTAAGTTTCCTCAACAATACTAACATAATTGGATCATAAAACTATCCCTCAACATGCAACAAAGAGTCACTCCAAAGTCACTAATAGCGGAGAACGAACGAAGAGATTATGGTAGGGTACGAAACCACCTCAAAGTTATTCTTTCCAATCAATCCGTTGGGCTATTCCTATAGGTGTCACAAACAGCCCTAGAGTTCGTACTAGAATAACACCTTAAGACACAAATCAACCAAAACCCTAATGTCACCTAGATATTCCAATGTCACCTCAAGTATCCGTGGGTATGATTATACGATATGCGTCACACAATCTCAGATTCATCTATTCAACCAACACAAAGGACCTCAAAGAGTGACCAAAGTTTCTACCGGAGAATCACAACGAAAACGTGTGCCAACCCCTATGCATAGGTTCCCAATGTCACGAAACCCGCAAGTTGATCACCAAAACATACATCAAGTGACTCACGTGATATCCCATTGTCACCACAGATATCCACGACAAGACATACATCAAGTGTTCTCAAATCTATAAAGACTCAATCCGATAAGATAACTTCAAAGGGAAACTCAATTCATTACAAGAGAGAAGAGGGGGAGGAGAAACATAGGATCCAACTATAATAGCAAAGCTCGCGATACATCAAGATCGTGCCAAATCAAGAACACGAGAGAGAGAGAGAGATCAAACACATAGCTACTGGTACATACCCTCAGCCCCAAGGGAGAACTACTCCCTCCTTGTCATGGAGAGCACCGGGATGATCAAGATGGACACCGGAGAAGGATTGCCCCCTCCGGCAGGGTGCCGGAACGGGTCTAGATTGGTTTTCGGTGGGTACGGAGGCTTCTGGCGGCGGAACTCCCGATCTATTGTCCGTTCTAGAAGTTTTACGATACGTAGGTATATATGGGTGCAAGGGGTACGTCGGTGAAGCTTCGGGGGCCCCACGAGGCAGGGGGGCGCGCCCTGGGGGGGTGGGCGCGCCCCCCACCCTCGTGGCAAGCTCCTGTATCTTCTGACGTAGAGTCCAAGTCTATCTGGTGGCTTTCCTTCCAAAAATAACTTCTCCAGTTGATTTCGTTCCATTTCGACTCCGTTTGATATTCCTTTTCTTCGAAACACTGAAATAGGCATAAATCAGCAAATCTGGGTTGGGCCTCCGTGTTGGGGAACGTAGTAATTTCAAAAAAAATTCCTACGCACACGCAAGATCATGTGATGCATAGCAAAGAGAGAGGGGAGTGTGATCTACATACCTAGTAGATCAACAACGGAAGCGTTTGGTTGATGTAGTCGTACGTCTTCACGGCCCGACCGATCAAGCACCGAAACTACGGCACCTCCGAGTTTTAGCACACGTTCAGCTCGATGACGATCCCCGGACTTTGATCCAGCAAAGTGTCGGGGAAGATTTCCGTCAGCACGACGGCGCGGTGACGATCTTGTTGTACTACTGCAGCAGGGCTTCGCCTAAACTCCGCTACAATATTATCGAGAACTATGGTGGCTGGGTGCGCCGCACACGGCTAAGGAAAAGATCACGTGGATCAACTTGTGTGTCTCTGGGGTGCCCCTGCCTCTATATATAAAGGACTAAAGGGGGGAAGGCTGGCCGGCCAAGGAGGGCGCGCCAGGAGAGTCCTACTACCTCTGGGAGTAGGATTCCCCCCCCCAATCCTAGTTGGAATAGGATTCGCGGAGGGGGGAAAAGAGAGAGAGGGGCCGGCCCCCTCTCCTTGTCCTATTCGGACCAAGGGAGGGGAGGGGCGCGCGGCCCATGAGGGGCTGCCTCTTCTCTTTTCCACTAAGGCCCATCATGGCCCATATAGCTCCCGGGGGGTTCCGGTAACCTCCCGGAACTCCGGTAAAATCCCGATTTCACCCGGAACACTTCCGATATCCAAACATAGGCTTCCAATATATCAATCTTTATGTCTCGACCATTTCGAGACTCCTCGTCATGTCTGTGATCACATCCGGGACTCCGAACAACCTTCGGTACATCAAAATGCATAAACTCATAATATAACTGTCATCGTAACCTTAAGCGTGCGGACCCTATGGGTTCGAGAACAATGTATACATGACCGAGACACGTCTCCGGTCAATAACCAATAGGGGGACCTGGATGCCCATATTGGCTCCTACATATTCTACGAAGATCTTTATCGGTCAGACCGCATAACAACATACGTCGTTCCCTTTGTCATCGGTATGTTACTTGCCCGAGATTCGATCGTCGGTATTCCAATACCTAGTTCAATCTCGTTGCCGGCAAGTCTCTTTACTCGTTCTGTAATACATCATCCCGCAACTAACTCATTAGTTGCAATGCTTGCAAGGCCTAAGTGATGTGCATTACCGAGAGGGCCCAGAGATACCTCTCCGACAATCGGAGTGACAAAACCTAATCTCGAAATACGCCAACCCAACATGTACCTTTGGAGACACCTGTAGTACTCCTTTATAATCACCCAGTTACGTTGTGACGTTTGGTAGCACCCAAAGTGTTCTCCGGTAAACGGGAGTTGCATAATCTCATAGTTATAGGAACATGTATAAGTCATGAAGAAAGCAATAGCAACATACTAAACGATCGGGTGCTAAGCTAATGGAATGGGTCATGTCAATCAGATCATTCACTTAATGATGTGATCCCGTTAATCAAATAACAACTCATTGTTCATGGTTAGGAAACATAACCATCTTTGATTAACGAGCTAGTCAAGTAGAGGCATACTAGTGACACTTTGTTTGTCTATGTATTCACACATGTATTATGTTTCCGGTTAATACAATTTTGGCATGAATAATAAACATTTATCATGATATAAGGAAATAAATAATAACTTCATTATTGCCTCTAGGGCATATTTCCTTTAGTCTCCCACTTGCACTAGAGTCAATAATCTAGATTACACAGTAATGATTCTCACACCCATGGAGCCTTGGTGCTGATCATGTTTTGCTCGTGGAAGAGGCTTAGTCAACGGGTCTGCAACATTCAGATCCGTATGTATCTTGCAAATCTCTATGTCTCCCACCTGGACTAGATCCCGGATGGAATTGAAGCGTCTCTTGATGTGCTTGGTTCTCTTGTGAAATCTGGATTCCTTTGCCAAGGCAATTGCACCAGTATTGTCACAAAAGATTTTCATTGGACCCGATGCACTAGGTTTCACACCTAGATCGGATATGAACTCCTTCATCCAGACTCCTTCATTTGCTGCTTCCGAAGCAGCTATGTACTCCGCTTCACATGTAGATCCCGCTACAACGCTTTGTTTAGAACTGCACCAACTTACAGCCCCACCGTTTAATGTAAACATGTATCCGGTTTGCGATTTAGAATCATCCGGATCAGTGTCAAAGCTTGCATCAATGTAACCTTTTACGATGAGCTCTTTGTCACCTCCATATATGAGAAGCATATCCTTAGTCCTTTTCAGGTATTTCAGGATGTTCTTGACCGCTGTCCAGTGATCCACTCCTGGATTACTTTGGTACCTCCCTGCTAGACTTATAGCAAGGCACACATCAGGTCTGGTACACAGCATTGCGTACATGATAGATCCTATGGCTGATGCATAGGGAACAACTTTCATATTCTCTCTATCTTCTGCAGTGGTCGGGCATTGAGTCTTACTCAACTTCACACCTTGTAACATAGGCAAGAACCCTTTCTTTGCTTGATCCATTTTGAACTTCTTCAAAACTTTGTCAAGGTATGTGGTTTGTGAAAGTCCAATTAAGCGTCTTGATCTATCTCTATAGATCTTAATGCCTAATATGTAAGCAGCTTCACCGAGGTCTTTCATTGAAAAACTCTTATTCAAGTATCCCTTTATGCTATCCAGAAATTCTACATCATTTCCAATTAGTAATATGTCATCCACATATAATATCAGAAATGCTATAGAGCTCCCACTCACTTTCTTGTAAATACAGGCTTCTCCAAAAGTCTGTATAAAACCAAATGCTTTGATCACACTATCAAAACGTTTATTCCAACTCTGAGAGGCTTGCACCAGTCCATAAATGGATCGCTGGAGCTTGCACACTTTGTTAGCTCCCTTTGGATCGACAAAACCTTCTGGTTGCATCATATACAACTCTTCTTCCAGAAATCCATTCAGGAATGCAGTTTTGACATCCATCTGCCAAATTTCATAATCATAAAATGCGGCAATTGCTAACATGATTCGGACAGACTTAAGCATCGCTAAGGGTGAGAAGGTCTCATCGTAGTCAATCCCTTGAACTTGCCGAAAACCTTTTGCGACAAGTCGAGCTTTGTAGACAGTAATATTACTGTCAGCGTCAGTCTTCTTCTTGAAGATCCATTTATTTTCAATTGCTCGCCGATCATCGGGCAAGTCAACCAAAGTCCATACTTTGTTCTCATACATGGATCCCATCTCAGATTTCATGGCTTCAAGCCACTTTGCGGAATCTGGGCTCACCATCGCTTCTTCATAGTTCGTAGGTTCATCATGATCTAGTAGCATGACTTCCAGAACGGGATTACCGTACCACTCTGGTGCGGATCTTACTCTGGTTGATCTATGAGGTTCAGTAGTATCTTGTTCTGAAGTTTCATGATCATCATCATTAGCTTCCTCACTAACTGGTGTAGGTGTCACAGAAACAGTTTTCTGTGATGTACTACTTTCCAATAAGGGAGTAGGTACAGTTACCTCGTCAAGTTCTACTTTCCTCCCACTCACTTCTTTCGAGAGAACCTCCTTCTCTAGAAAGTTTCCGAATTTAGCAACAAAAGTCTTGCCTTCGGATCTGTGATAGAAGGTGTATCCAATAGTCTCCTTTGGATATCCTATGAAGACACATTTCTCCGATTTGGGTTCGAGCTTATCAGGTTGAAGCTTTTTCACATAAGCATCGCAGCCCCAAACTTTCAGAAATGACAACTTTGGTTTCTTGCCAAACCACAGTTCATAAGCCGTCGTCTCAACGGATTTTGATGGTGCCCTATTTAACGTGAATGCGGCCTTCTCTAGAGCGTACCCCCAAAACGATAGCAGTAAATCAGTAAGAGACATCATAGATCGCACCATATCTAGTAAAGTACGATTACGACGTTCGGACACACCATTACGCTGTGGTGTTCCGGGTGGCGTGAGTTGCGAAACTATTCCACAATTTTTCAAATGTAAACCAAACTCGTAACTCAAATATTCTCCTCCATGATCAGATCGTAGAAACTTTATTTTCTTGTTACGATGATTTTCAACTTCACTATGAAATTCCTTGAACTTTTCAAACGTTTCAGACTTATGTTTCATTAAGTAGATATACCCATATCTGCTTAAATCATCTGTGAAGGTGAGAAAATAACGATATCCGCCACGAGCCTCAATATTCATCGGACCACATACATCTGTATGTATGATTTCCAACAAATCTGTTGCTCTCTCAATAGTACCGGAGAACGGCGTTTTAGTCATCTTGCCCATGAGGCACGGTTCGCAAGTACCAAGTGATTCATAATCAAGTGGTTCCAAAAGTCCATCAGTATGGAGTTTCTTCATGCGTTTTACACCGATATGACCTAAACGGCAGTGCCACAAATAAGTTGCACTATCATTATCAACTCTACATCTTTTGGCTTCAACATTATGAATATGTGTGTTACTACTATCGAGATTCAACAAGAATAGACCACTCTTCAAGGGTGCATGACCATAAAAGATATTACTCATATAAATAGAACAACCATTATTCTCTGATTTAAATGAATAACCGTCTCGCATCAAACAAGATCCAGAAATAATGTTCATGCTTAACGCTGGCACCAAATAACAATTATTTAGGTCTAATATTAATCCCGAAGGTAGATGTAGAGGTAGCGTGCCGAATGCGATCACATCGACTTTGGAACCGTTTCCCACGCGCATCGTCACCTCGTCCTTAGCCAATCTTCGCTTAATCCGTAGTCCCTGTTTCGAGTTGCAAATATTAGCAACAGAACCAGTATCAAATACCCAGGTGCTACTGCGGGCATTAGTAAGGTACACATCAATAACATGTATATCACATATACCTTTGTTCACCTTGCCATCCTTCTTATCCGCCAAATACTTGGGGCAGTTCCGCTTCCAGTGACCAGTCTGCTTGCAATAGAAGCACTCAGTTTCAGGCTTAGGTCCAGGTTTGGGTTTCTTCTCTTGAGTAGCAACTTGCTTGCCGTTCTTTTTGAAGTTCCCCTTCTTCTTTCCTTTGCCCTTTTTCTTGAAACTAGTGGTCTTGTTGACCATCAACACTTGATGCTCCTTCTTGATTTCTACCTCCGCAGCTTTCAGCATCGCGAAGAGCTCGGGAATAGTCTTATTCATCCCTTGCATATTATAATTCATCACGAAGCTCTTGTAGCTTGGTGGCAGTGATTGGAGAATTCTGTCAATGACGCAATCATCTGGAAGATTAACTCCCAATTGAATCAAGTGATTATTATACCCAGACATTTTGAGTATATGCTCACTAACAGAACTGTTCTCCTCCATCTTGCAGCTATAGAACTTATTGGAGACTTCATATCTCTCAATCCGGGCATTTGCTTGAAATATTAACTTCAACTCCTGAACATCTCATATGCTCCATGACGTTCAAAACGTCGTTGAAGTCCCGATTCTAAGCCGTAAAGCATGGCACACTGAACTATCGAGTAGTCATCAGCTTTGCTCTGCCAGACGTTCATAACATCCGGCGTTGCTCCTGCGGCAGGCCTGGCACCCAGTGGTGCTTCCAGGACGTAATTCTTCTGTGCAGCAATGAGGATAATCCTCAAGTTACGGACCCAGTCCGTGTAATTGCTACCATCATCTTTCAACTTTGCTTTCTCAAGGAACGCATTAAAATTCAATGGAACAACAGCACGAGCCATCTATCTACAATCAACATAAACAAGCAAGATACTATCAGGTACTAAGTTCATGATAAATTTAAGTTCAATTAATCATATTACTTAAGAACTCCCACTTAGATAGACATCCCTCTAATCCTCTAAGTGATTACGTGATCCAAATCAACTAAACCATGTCCGATCATCACGTGAGATGGAGTAGTTTCATTGGTGAACATCATTATGTTGATCATATCTACTATATGATTCACGCTCGACCTTTCGGTCTCCGTGTTCCGAGGCCATATCTGTATATGCTTGGCTCGTCAAGTATAACCTGAGTATTCCGCGTGTGCAACTGTTTTGCACCCGTTGTATTTGAATGTAGAACCTATCACACCCGATCATCACGTGGTGTCTCAGCACGAAGAACTTTCGCAACGGTGCATACTCAGGGAGAACACTTCTTGATAATTAGTGAGAGATCATCTTATAATGCTACCGTCAATCAAAGCAAGATAAGATGCATAAAAGATAAACATCACATGCAATCAATATAAGTGATATGATATGGCCATCATCATCTTGTGCTTGTGATCTCCATCTCCGAAGCATCGTCGTGATCACCATCGTCACCGGCGTGACACCTTGATCTCCATCGTAGCGTCGTTGTCGTCTCGCCAAGCTTGTGCTTCCACGACTATCGCTACCGTTTAGTGATAAAGTAAAGCATTACATCGTGATTGCATTGCATACAATAAAGCGACAACCATATGGCTCCTGCCAGTTGCCGATAACTCGGTTACAAAACATGATCATCTCATACAATAAAATTCAGCATCATGTCTTGACCATATCACATCACAACATGCCCTGCAAAAACAAGTTAGACGTCCTCTATTTTTGTTGTTGCAAGTTTTATGTGGCTGCTACGGGCTTAAGCAAGAACCAATCTTACCTACGCATCAAAACCACAACGATAGTTTGTCAAGTTGGTGCTGTTTTAACCTTCGCAAGGACCGGGCGTAGCCACACTCAGTTCAACTAAAGTTGGAGAAACGGTCACCCACAAGCCACCTCTGTGCAAAGCACGTCGGGAGAACCGGTCTCGCGTAAGCGTACGCGTAATGTCGGTCTGGGCCGCTTCATCCAACAATACCGCCGAACCAAAGTATGACATGCTGGTAAGCAGTATGACTTATATCGCCCACAACTCACTTGTGTTCTACTCGTGCATATAACATCAACATATAAAACCTAGGCTCGGATGCCACTGTTGGGGAACGTAGTAATTTCAAAAAAAATTCCTACGCACACGCAAGATCATGTGATGCATAGCAACGAGAGGGGGGAGTGTGATCTACATACCTAGTAGATCGACAACGGAAGCGTTTGGTTGATGTAGTCGTACGTCTTCACGACCCGACCGATCAAGCACCGAAACTACGGCACCTCCGAGTTTTAGCACACGTTCAGCTCGATGACGATCCCCGGACTCCGATCCAGCAAAGTGTCGGGGAAGATTTCCGTCAGCACGACGGCGCGGTGACGATCTTGTTGTACTACTGCAGCAGGGCTTCGCCTAAACTCCGCTACAATATTATCGAGAACTATGGTGGCTGGGTGCGCCGCACACGGCTAAGGAAAAGATCACGTGGATCAACTTGTGTGTCTCTGGGGTGCCCCTGCCTCTATATATAAAGGACTAAAGGGGGGAAGGCTGGCCGGCCAAGGAGGGCGCGCCAGGAGAGTCCTACTCCCTCTGGGAGTAGGATTCCCCCCCCCCCCAATCCTAGTTGGAATAGGATTCGCGGAGGGGGGAAAAGAGAGAGAGGGGCCGGCCCCCTCTCCTTGTCCTATTCGGACCAAGGGAGGGGAGGGGCGCGCGGCCCATGAGGGGCTGCCTCTTCTCTTTTCCACTAAGGCCCATCATGGCCCATATAGCTCCCGGGGGGTTCCGTAACCTCCCGGTACTCCGGTAAAATCCCGATTTCACCCGGAACACTTCCGATATCCAAACATAGGCTTCCAATATATCAATCTTTATGTCTCGACCATTTCGAGACTCCTCGTCATGTCCGTGATCACATCCGGGACTCCGAACAACCTTCGGTACATCAAAATGCATAAACTCATAATATAACTGTCATCGTAACCTTAAGCGTGCGGACCCTATGGGTTCGAGAACAATGTATACATGACCGAGACACGTCTCCGGTCAATAACCAATAGGGGGACCTGGATGCCCATATTGGCTCCTACATATTCTATGAAGATCTTTATCGGTCAGACCGCATAACAACATACGTCGTTCCCTTTGTCATCGGTATGTTACTTGCCCGAGATTCGATCGTCGGTATTCCAATACCTAGTTCAATCTCGTTGCCGGCAAGTCTCTTTACTCGTTCTGTAATACATCATCCCGCAACTAACTCATTAGTTGCAATGCTTGCAAGGCCTAAGTGATGTGCATTACCGAGAGGGCCCAGAGATACCTCTCCGACAATCGGAGTGACAAAACCTAATCTCGAAATACGCCAACCCAACATGTACCTTTGGAGACACCTGTAGTACTCCTTTATAATCACCCAGTTACGTTGTGACGTTTGGTAGCACCCAAAGTGTTCCTCCGGTAAACGGGAGTTGCATAATCTCATAGTTATAGGAACATGTATAAGTCATGAAGAAAGCAATAGCAACATACTAAACGATCGGGTGCTAAGCTAATGGAATGGGTCATGTCAATCAGATCATTCACTTAATGATGTGATCCCGTTAATCAAATAACAACTCATTGTTCATGGTTAGGAAACATAACCATCTTTGATTAACGAGCTAGTCAAGTAGAGGCATACTAGTGACACTTTGTTTGTCTATGTATTCACACATGTATTATGTTTCCGGTTAATACAATTTTAGCATGAATAATAAACATTTATCATGATATAAGGAAATAAATAATAACTTCATTATTGCCTGGCATATTTCCTTCACTCCGGTTAACAGGTTAGTCCCAAAAATAATATAAAAGTGGATAATAAAGCCCAATATTGCCCAAAACAGTAGATAATATAGCATGGAGCAATCAAAAATTATAGATACGTTGGAGACGTATCAAGCATCCCCAAGCTTAATTCCTGCTCGTCCTCGAGTAGGTAAATGATAAAAAAGATAATTTTTGATGTGGAATGCTAGTTGACATAATTTCAATGTAATTCTTCTTACATGTGATATGAATATTCAGATCCGAAAGATTCAAGACAAAAGTTCATATTGACATAAAAATAATAATACTTGAAGCATACTAACTAAGCAATCATGTCTTCTCAAAATAACATGGCCAAAGAAAGCTATCCCTACAAAATCATATAGTCTGGCTATGCTCCATCGTCACCACACAAAATATTTAAATCATGCACAACCCCGATGACAAGCCAAGAAATTGTTTCATACTTTTGATGTTCTCAAACTTTTTCAATCTTCACGCAATATATGAGCGTGAGCCATGGACATAGCACTATAGGTGGAATAGAATGGTGGTTGTGGAGAAGACAAAAAGGAGAAGATAGTCTCACATCAACTAGGCGTATCAACGGGCTATGGAGATGTCCATCAATAGATATCAATGTGAGTGAGTAGGGATTGCCATGCAATGGATGCACTAGAGCTATAAATGTATGAAAGCTCAATAAAAAACTAAGTGGGTGTGCATCCAACTTGCTTGCTCATGAAGACCTAGGGCAATTTGAGGAAGCCCATCATTGGAATATACAAGCCAAGTTCTATAATAAAAGATTCCCACTAGTATATGAAAGTGACAACTTAGGAGACTCTCTATCATGAAGATCATGGTGCTACTTTGAAGCACAAGTGTGGTAAAAGGATAGTAGCATTGTCCCTTCTCTCTTTTTCTCTCATTTTTTTATTTTTATTTGGGCCTTCTCTTTTTTTATGGCCTCTTTTTTTATTTGGGCTTCTTTGGCCTCTTTTATTTATTTATTTTCGTCCGGAGTCTCATCCCGACTTGTGGGGGAATCATAGTCTACATCATCCTTTCCTCACTGGGATAATGCTCTAATAATGACGATCATCACACTTTTATTTACTTACAACTCAAGAATTACAACTCGATACTGAGGACAATATATGACTCTATATGAATGCCTCCGGCGGTGTACCGGGATGTGCAATGACTCATGAGTGACATGTATGAAAGAATTATGAACGGTGGCTTTGCCACAAATACGATGTCAACTACATGATCATGCAAAGCAATATGACAATGATGAAGCGTGTCATAATAACGGAACGGTGGAAAGTTGCATGGCAATATATCTCGGAATGGCTATGGAAATGCCATAATAGGTAGGTATGGTGGCTGTTTTGAGGAAGGTATATGGTGGGTGTATGATACCAACGAAAGGTGCGCGGTATTAGAGAGGCTAGCAAAGGTGGAAGGGTGAGAGTGCGTATAATCCATGGATTCAACATTAGTCATAAAGAACTCATATACTTATTGCAAAAATCTATAAGTTATCAAAGCAAAGTATTATGCGTATGCTCCTAGGGGGATAGATTGGTAGGAAAAGACCATCGCTCGTCCCCGACCGCCACTCATAAGGAAGACAATCAATAAATAAATCATGCTCCGACTTCATCACATAATGGTTCACCATACGTGCATGCTACGGGAATCACAAACTTCAACACAAGTATTTATCAAATTCACAACCACTCAACTAGCATGACTCTAATATCACCATCTCCATATCTCAAAACAATTATCAAGTATCAAACTTCTCATAGTATTCAACACACTCATAAGAGAATTTTATTATTCTTGAATACCTAGCATATTAGGATTTTAAACAAATTACCATGCTATTTAAGACTCTCAAAATAATCTAAGTGAAGCATGAGAGTTCATCTATTTCTTCAAAATAAAACTACCACCATGCTCTAAAATATATAAGTGAAGCACTAGAGCAAACGACAAACTACTCCGAAAGATATAAGTGAAGATCAATGAGTAGTCGAATAATTATGCAACTATGTGAAGACTCTCGAACATTTAATAATTTCAGATCTTGATACTTTATTCAAACAGCAAGCAAATCAAAATAAAATGATATCTAAGAATATCAAACATCATGTGAAGAAGCAAAAACTTAGGATCAACCGATACTAACCGATAGTTGTTGAAGAAGAAAGGTGGGATGCCAACCGGGGCATCCCCAAGCTTAGATGCTTGAGACTTCTTGAAATATCATCTTGGGGTGCCTTGGGCATCCCCAAGTTTGAGCTTTTGTGTCTCCTTAATTCCTCTCATATCAAGGTCTCTCTAAATCTCAAAAGCTTCGTCCACACAAAACTCAACAAGGACTCGTGAGATAAGTTAGTATAAACCATTGCCAAAACCTTATCAAACTCTACTGTAGCAAATCACTAAAATTATTATTCAACATTTCATACTAAATTCCTCTGCATATTTAATAGTCCTATCCTCAAATAGAATCATGAAAGAAGCAAACATATGCAAACAATGCAAACAATGCAAACATAACAGCAATCTGCCTAAACAGGACAGTCTATAAAGAATGCAGCAACATCCATACTTCCCTAGCTCAAAAAATTATGAAAGAAAATTCCCACTGTATTAAATTTATCATATCTTAATATGCAAAAGGTTTCAACATTTTATCACATTCTGAATTTTCTAGGGAATTATTGCAACAGCGGTAAACTTTCTGTTTTCAAACAGCAACATGTGGACTTGTAACATAGGCATAGTAAAGGCTATTAATGCCACTTTTATTGAAATAAAAGATGAAAAACATTTTTATAAATAACAGCAAGCAAATCCTAACAAAATAAATTGATGCTCCAAGCAAAATACATATCATTTGGTGAATAAAAATATAGCTCCAAGTAAAGTTACCGATGAACGAAGACGAAAGAGGGGATGCCTTCCGGGGCATCCCCAAGCTTAGGCTCTTGGATATCCTTGAATATTACCTTGGGGTGCCTTGGGAATCCCCAATATTAGTCTCTTGCCACTCCTTATTCCATAGTCCATCGAATCCTTACCCAAAACTTGAAAACTTCACAACACAAAACTTAACAGAAAACTCGTAAGCTTCGTTAGTATAAGAAAGCAAATCACCATCATAAGTTACTGTAATGAACTCATTATTTATTTATATTGGTGTTAAACCTACTGTATTACAACTTCTCTATGGATTATAAACTCTTTTACTAGCCATAGATTCATCAAAATAAGTAAACAACACATGAAAAACAGAATCTATCAAAAACAGAACAGTCTGTAGTAATATGGATCAAACGTATACTTCTGGAACTCATAAAATTCTAAAATAAATTTCTGGACCTGAGGAATTTATCTATTAATCATCTGCAAAAATAATTAACTAAATATCACTCTCCAAATAAAAATGGCAGCAGTTCTCGTGAGCGCTAAAGTTTCTGTTTTTTACAGCATGATCAACAAGACTTTCCCCAAGTCTTCCCAAAGGTTCTACTTGGCACAAACACTAATTAAAAGCATAAAGACACATCCAAACAGAGGCTAGATGAATTATTTATTACTAAACAGGAACAAAAAGCAAGTAACAAAGATAAAGTTGGGTTGCCTCCCAACAAGCGCTATCGTTTAATGCCCCTAGCTAGGCATGATGATTTCAATGATGCTCACATAAAGGATAAGCATTGAAATATAAAGAGAGCATCATGAAGAATATTACTAGCACATTTAAGTCTAACATACTTCCTATGCATAGGGATTTTTTGAGCAAACAACTTATGGGAACAATAATCAACTTGCATAGGAAGGTAAAACAAGCATAACTTCAAAATTTTAAGCACATAGAGAGGAAACTTGATATTATTGCAATTCCTACAAGCATATGTTCCTCCCTCATAATAATTTTCAGTAGCATCATGAATGAATTCAACAATATAACTATCACATAAAGCATTCTTTTCATGATCTACAAGCATAGAAAATTTACTACTCTCCACATAAGCAAAATTCTTCTCATTCGGGATGGTGGGAGTATCATAAGAGACTTGGATACTATAAATTGTTTCCACATTAAAAGAGTAATGTTCAGAGAAGGGTTAATCATAATCATGACAAGTTTTATAAATATAATCACTACTTTTTATAGCATAAGTATCATCACAATAATCATCATAGGTAGGAGGCATGCTATCATCATTACAAATTTGCATATCAAAACTTGGGAGACTAAAAATATCATCTTCATTAAACGTAGCATCCCCAAGCTTGGGACAAACATTAATTGCAGCAAATATATTCTCAAAAACATCATCTTCATCAAACATAGCATCCCCAAGCTTGGGCCTTTTCATATCATAAGCATAATCACTCTCATCATTAATAGTATGGATAGCACCAATAGTATAGCAATTATCATATTCTTCCAAGCAAGTGCCAAAAAGATTTTCAAGATCATAAGAAGTATCATTATCTTCCACAGTTATATTTTCACGAGGCACAATAGTAATAGGAGCAGCATTATTTGGGAGAGATATCTTTTTACCTCTCTTCCTTTTTCTTTTCTTCTTCTTCACCACATCATGTGTGGGTTCAATCCTCTTTTTGGAGCTCCTTATTAATGAGATTGGTTGAATAGGAGGCTCCTCCTCATTACCTGATTCATCATAAGAAATAATAGGAGTATATTGGGAAGTCTCTTCCCTTTCATTAGTATTCTCTTCATCTTCTATTTGTTTTCTTTTCTTTATGTAGTTGGCAATATAAGGATTTTCAATACAATTCACCACACAATACATATAAATATTCTCTAGATCAAAATGAAGAACTTTATCAAGATTAAACTTTGGAATACCCTCAGTTATACGTTTCATTTCCTCATACCCCAAAAGAAGACTAAGCTCTTTATGATGTTCAAGAGTAATCAAATTATCAAATTTTTTGGATACGATTCGGTCATGAAACAATTTACATTGGATATTTAAATGACCATGTTCATTGCAAAGTTCACAAGGGGCGCGAAAAATATTGAATTTTTCAGCACAATCATCAAGACTTTCTTGCAACAATTTAGTTTCGAAGTACTTATGCCTCTTGCAATATCTATCTTCCCTATTTGGTGTGTACTTACAAACCCAATGCACTCAACAAAAATTGACATGTTTATAGGAGACATTTTCATCATAACTAGTGCAATCATCATTAGTATCATGGATATTCAAAGAATTCGTACTAACAACATTGCAATCATGCTCATCATTCAAATATTTAGTGCCAAACATTTTATAGATTTCTTCTTCTAGCACTTGAGCACAATTTTCCTTTACATCATACTCACGAAAGATATTAAAAAGGTGAAGCGTATGAGACAAACTCAATTCCATTTTTATAGTTTTCTTTTATAAACTAAACTAGTGATAAAACAAAAACTAAAAGACTCGATTGCAAGATCTAAAGATATACCTTCAAGCACTCACCTCCCCGGCAACGGCGCCAGAAAAGAGCTTGATGTCTACTACACAACCTTCTTCTTGTAGACGTTGTTGGGCCTCCAAGTGCAGAGGTTTGTAGGACAGTAGCAAATTTCGCTCAAGTGGATGACCTAAGGTTTATCAATCCGTAGGAGGCGTAGGATGAAGATGGTCTCTCTCAAGAAACCCTGCAACCAAATAACAAAGAGTCTCTTGTGTCCCCAACACACCCAATACAATGGTAAATTGTATAGGTGCACTAGTTCGGCGAAGAGATGGTGATACAGGTGCAATATGGATAGTAGATAAAGGTATTTGTAATCTGAAATTATAAAAACAGCAAGGTAACGAATGATAAAAGTGAGCGTAAACGGTATTGCAATGATAGGAAATAGGGCCTAGGGTTCATACTTTCGCTAGTGTAAGTTCCCTCAACAATACTAACATAATTGGATCATAAAACTATCCCTCAACATGCAACAAAGAGTCACTCCAAAGTCACTAATAGAGGAGAATGAACGACGAGATTATGGTAGGGTATGAAACCACCTCAAAGTTATTCTTTCCAATCAATCCGTTGGGCTATTCTTATAGGTGTCACAAACATCCCTAGAGTTCGTACTAGAATAACACCTTAAGACACAAATCAACCAAAACCCTAATGTCACCTAGATACTCCAATGTCACCTCAAGTATCTGTGGGTATGATTATACGATATGCGTCACACAATCTCAGATTCATCTATTCAACCAACACAAAGGACCTCAAAGAGTGCCCAAAGTTTCTACCAGAGAATCATGACGAAAACGTGTGCCAACCCCTAAGCATAGGTTCCCAATGTCACGAAACCCGCAAGTTGATCACCAAAACATACATCAAGTGACTCACGTGATATCCCATTGTCACCACAGATATCCACGGCAAGACATACATCAAGTGTTCTCAAATCTATAAAGACTCAATCCGATAAGATAACTTCAAAGGGGAAACTCAATTCACTACAAGAGAGAAGAGGGGGAGGAGAAACATAGGATCCAACTATAATAGCAAAGCTCGCGATACATCAAGATCGTGCCAAATCAAGAACACGAGAGAGAGAGAGATCAAACACATAGCTACTGGTACATACCCTCAGCCCCGAGGGAGAACTACTCCCTCCTCGTCATGGAGAGCACCGGGATGATGAAGATGGACACCGGAGAAGGATTTCCCCCTTAGGCAGGGTGCCGAAATGGGTCTACATTGGTTTTCGGTGGCTACGGAGGCTTCTGGCGGCAGAACTCCCGATCTATTCTCTGTTCTGGAAGTTTTACGATACGTAGGTATATATGGGTGCAAGGGGTACGTCGGTGGAGCTTCGGGGGCCCCACGAGGCAGGGGGGCGCGCCCTGGGGGGGGGGGGCGCCCCCACCCTCGTGGCCAGCTCCCGTATCTTCTGATGTAGAGTCCAAGTCTATCTGGTGGCTTTCCTTCCAAAAATAACTTCTCCAGTTGATTTCGTTCCGTTTCGACTCCGTTTGATATCCCTTTTCTTCGAAACACTTAAATAGGCATAAAACAACAAATCTGGGCCGGGCCTCCGGTTAATAGGTTAGTCCCAAAAATAATATAAAGTGGATAATAAAGCCCAATATTGCCCAAAACAGTAGATAATATAGCATGGAGCAATCAAAAATTATAGATACGTTGGAGACGTATCAACCACCTTGTCGATCGCTTCCGCCAACAGAGGTACGATGAGGGCAGTGTTGTCCTCAGTAGAGATAAGGGCATCAGGAGCCCCCAGATTAGGGGAGATGCAAAAACCATAGGAAGGCACAATAGGGAGAAGGGACAAAAAGAAAGGGTAAATATGATTCTGGATGATGGTTGGGTCAGCCCCCACCTTCCCATTGTTAATAAGTCTAAGAATTGAGCACCTCCTACGCCTCCCATTGGCAATAGAAAATAAGTACGCCGTGATAGCATCACCTTGAAGCATCCAGGACAACCTCCTGCGTTGCTGCGAGTACACTTCACCCTACCGGTGGATATGGAGAAGAACCTTTTCTAACTCAGACCTATGAGCCCAACCAGCAAAATCAAGCCCACCCGAGTTCGCAAGGAAGTCAATGGCCTTGATGCTATTCAGAATTAGATCTTTCTCCCTATGGTTGTCGGCAGCATGGTTCATGCCCCAACCTTTCAAAAATCTACGCAGATTAGAGGCACAGAAAATCCAATCATCCAGAGGACCAAAGGAACGGTGACTAGACAAAAGGTGGAAGGAAATTTTGTTCAGCGCCAGCGGGATGAACCCGTCCACCAAGAGCCAAGAGGAATCAAATCTAAAATGGTGAGAAGGGGCAGAGGCGCGTGATCACTGCCAATGTGAGATTCAATGATGAGGGAGGACCTAGGAAAGGTGATATACCATTCAAGAGAGATGGGCACCATGTCTAGCACCGACCTAACTAGACCCGGCTTATGGTTGGACCACGTGAATCGAGCACCAACTCTATGCAACCCCCTTAGAGAAAAAATAATGATGAAATCATTAAAACCTTCAACCCTAGACATGAGAAATTCGAGTTGTTCATGTCCCATGGAAACCTTCAGCACTAGCATCATGGCGTACTTGTGTTGTCCGCCACTACTCGAACACGACAAGTGGTGGTGGTCGGTGTGGTCTTCCTGCTTCCTTCCATGGTGGAGGGGAGGGCTCTTAATTCTACGAATAAGTGTGTTGCTTCTCCAGGGCGAGCTGTTTTGATGATCCCCTCCTATTTTCTCTGCATGGTGGTGATGACCTATGAGTGGATGACATGTCTCGCCGTGGCCCCATTTCATGGGGTGGTGTCTGGTAAGATCTAAGCTTTCTACGAGTTTGGTGTCTTGGCTTGAGCCAAATGAGGTCCTCCGTCTCTTCCTTGGCCACCGATGCCATCAAGTGACGAAGAATCAATGGAGATATGGATTATTGGAAGTGATAAATGGAATTGGAGCACATACTAGACACAGAGGTTCTGGAAGACCTAGGGTGCCCACAGTGGTCGGAAGTTAGGCTCCTTCGATGATCCATCCTTCTTTATGGTCAAACGCCAGTCCTTTTCCTCCCGATCAAGATGCCTAAGGGGAGGGGGGCAGTTCTACTTCTATAAGGGCTCCAGACATGGTGCCATGGAGATTTCGTCGACCCAAGTGGCCTCATCCCAGGCGTCAGCGAGATGGAAATCCATAAGGTACTATGATGGGATTCGGTTGTCCGGTTCTCCTGGGATCTGCTTTGTAAGAGGGTGTCGTGGAGGAGCACGATCACCTATGGGACCAAGAGGCCCCGTTGTGGTTCTGTGGGGGACGATCACATTGTACAAAGAGCAGAGGCAGCAGGGCAGCGCGACGAGGACAACTCTCTTTTACCCAGGTTTGGGCTGCTGAGCAGCGTAAAACCCTACTCCTGCTTTGGTGGATTGATATGTAGGAACACGAACACACGGAGCGCTCAAGCCCGGCAAGGGTGCCTCGGGGAGAGCAGCTATGCGCGTGCAAGTGTTGAGGGATCAAAAGTTTGAACCCTTTGCTAGGTTGCCTCGGGCCTCCTTTTATAGCTTAGGGGGCGACCACAGTGGCAAAATAGTCATTATAGTATGATTAGATAGCTAACAGTGCTATCATACCTAACTCTGGCATTTAGGACAAACTGAATTAAATGCACCGCTAGGTGTCATGTGGAGAGGTAGCCCCGGCAAGGTTTCTCCACCGCTTGCCTAGCTGTTGGGGAATGTAGTATTTCAAAAAAATTCCTACGATCACGCAAGATCTATCTAGGAGATGCATAGCAACAAGACAGGAGAGTGTGTCCACGTACCCTCGTAGACCGAAAGTGGAAGCGTTTAGTAAAGCGGTTGATGTAGTCGAACGTCTTCACGATCCAACCGATCCAAGCACCGAACGTACGACACCTCAGTGTTCAGCACACGTTCAACACGATGACGTCCCTCGAGCTCTTGATCCAGTTGAGGACAAGGGATAGTTCCCTCAGCACGACGGCGTGGCGACGGTGATGATGAAGTTACCGGCGCAGGGCTTCACCTAAGGACTACGACGATATGACCGAGGTGTTGAACTGTGGAGGGGGGCACCGCACACGGATAAGAGCTTGTCAGTTGTGCTATTGGGGTTCCCCCTGGCCACGTATATAAAGGAGGGAGGGATAGAGGAGGCCAGCCAGGCGGGGCGCGCTAGGGGGGAGTCCCACTTGGACTCCTAGTCCAAGTAGGATTCGCCCCCCACCCCTTTTCCTTTCTTCCACCGGAGGGAAATGAAGGAGGGGGGAAGGAGAAGGAAGGAGGGGGCTGCGCCCCCACCCCTTGTCCAATTTGGTTTGGGCACGGGGGAGGCACGCGCCACCTCGTGGCCCTTCTTCCCTCTCTCCACTAAAGCCCATTAAGGCCCATTAACTTCCCCCGGGGGTTCCAGTAACCTCCCGGTACTCCGGAAAAATGCCCGAACTAATCGGAACCATTTCGATGTGCAAATGCAACCTTCCAATATATGAATCTTTACTGATGAAGATATGTACCTAGGGTAGGGTCATAGGCCTGACCTAGACACCCTCCCCTAGGACATCACCTTAAAACCAGAAGCATTCGAAGAGGAGTCATCATCCACTCGACCATGAGGACTTCCACTCGGAAGACTTGAAGTCACTCGACCGCAGAGACTGTCACTCGACCACTAGAAGGTCTAAGGTCGCTCCAGACCACAACAGTCAGACATCACCTCATAGCTTTAATGGTCATTATGTCTCTTTATTTACTAGCGTTACCAGTAATGTCTACCCTTTAATGTACCTTAAACCCTTTGTAACGTGGGCCGGCTGGGGTCCTGGCGCACTCTATATAAGCCAGCCCCCTCCACAGGCACAGGGGTTCGCATCTTTTGTAAACTCACACACACATATAATCCAGTCGACCGCCTCAGGGCACCGAGATGTAGGGCTGTTACTTCTTCCGAGAAGGGCCTGAACTCATAAAACTCGTGTGTACAACTACTTATAGCTAGGATCTTGCCTCCTCATACCTATCCCCATTCTACTGTCAGTCTTAGAACCACGACAGTTGGCGCCCACCGTGGGGCAGGTGTCTTAGCAGTTTATTGGAGAAGTTGCGATTCTTCCGATTCCCATCATCATGGTTTCCGGCGGAGGATTGGCTGAAGGCCGCGAGATCCGTCTCGGCGCGCTCATCTTCATCGCCGACAACTCCACTTGGCTGCACGAGGCTCCACTCGACGTCGAGGCGCTCCCCGTCTGCGGGGCAACGCACTTCCGCGCCTGCGTCCGCGGTGTCCTTCTTCGACAGCTGTCGACTCAGTATCTGTCGGCTCCTACGACATCCTCGCTTCCCATTGTTCGCCGGTGCCAGCGATCCAGTCGGTCGCAGCTTCAGCGGTGGGTGAGGCATGTGGTGGCCCGCCAATCGGCCACCCCAGAAATCGTGGCGATCGAGCCTGATGAAACTCTGTACAGCCTGTTCGACCTATCGACTGGCTCCGTCGAGACTGCATCCGAGTGCGACAGCAGCGACCCTGCGGCGGAAGTTTTGATGGTCAATGGACCCCGTAGTCCTCCTGGCTTCACCCGTGAAGATGGTGATGGCGTTGGCGACCCATCACATGCCCACGAGGAGTACTGCCCTGAGCCCCTCGCTTCGTAGTGGAGGGAAGAGCTTCGGCGCCGTAACATGGATGCACTTCACACTCCTATCATTGGAGAAACCCCCGATGCCCAGGCCTTGGAGGAGGCGCGCCCGGCCAACTTGGCTGAGCGCACTCGACTAGAGAACCTCTAGCGCGCACTCGACGAGTGTGCTCGGCAGCGAATTCCTGAATCCATTCGATGACAACTTTTTCCGCCTCCGACTCAGGTATACCGAACTCCGATCCAGAATCTCACAGCTGCAGCTCAAATAGCAGAGTCAATTCAACCTTCCCAGTCAGAAGCTGGCCGAGGTTTGATGCAGATCCGGGCTTTGCTCCGGGCAGCGGGAGAACATAATACAGGAGTATCTCAGTCACGAAATAGGATTCATAGCAGATCTATGGTGGCAGACACTGTCCAATCTGCTCACAGCCCAAGATCGCCTCCACGGCGTGAGGAACGTGTGCACCGGCAAGATCAGTACAGGAACCGCGAGCAGTATGATCATCGACTCGACCACGATGACCATCGTCCAGTGCCCATGCCTCATCCAAGGAGTGGGTCATACGTGCCTCGACGGCAAGATGACAGGCGCCCCCATAGCGGCGAACGAAGAATTCCAGTCGACCCCAGAGAGCCAGGCTTTGATGCAAGATCTATCCTCGTTCAAGGTCTGGTGGATAGGAACAGGGCTCACAGAGAAGGCCACGATAGAGATCATTCGACTGGAAGCAGGGTGCACGTTTCAGGACCCGAGTGTTTCAGCAGAGCCATCAGAGCAGCAGTGATTCCTACCAACTTCAGGTTGGTGACTGGAGTCAGCAAGTTCACCGGTGAGTCCAAGCCAGACACTTGGCTTGAGGACTACTGAGTGGCTGTGCAGATTGGTGGCGGCAATGATGATGTGGCTATGAAGCACCTCCCCTTGATGTTGGAGGGCTCAGCCAGAGCATGGTTGAATCAGTTGGCTCCTGGCAGTTTATATAGTTGGGAGGAACTTGCTCGAGTGTTTGTTAGGACCTTTGAAGGCACTTGCAAAAGGCCGGTAGGGTTGACAGAATTGCAGTGTTGTGTCCAGAAAACGAATGAAACCTTGAGGGATTATATCCAAAGATGGATCACGTTGCACCATACAGTGGAGAATGTGTCAGATCACCAAGCAATTTGTGCCTTCAAGGAAGGCATTAAGTATCGGGAGTTGAATCTGGAATTCGGTCGGACAGGAGATATGACTCTGACTCGGATGATGGAGATTGCCACCAAATATGCCAATGGTGAAGAGGAAGACCGACTCCGGAGTGGCAAGCACAAAACAGTCGCCCAGGAAACCGGAGGAGGGAATTCCAGTCGGAAACAAAAGCGAAAGGCTGAACCAGCTACTCCTTGTGAAGCTTTAGCTGTTACCCAAGGAAAGTTCAAAGGAAAGCCCAAGGGGCCCTGGGCTCCCAAAAAAGTTAAGGATAAAGATGGGAATGATGTGTTGGACTTACCATGCCATATTCATACCAAAAAAGATGAAGAGGGGAACATCATTTACCCTAAACACACCACTCGATAGTGTCGTTTCCTTATCCAGCAGTTCCGAGAGAAAAACCCAAGGAGAAGGAAAAGGAGTCGGACGGAGGTGAGGATAGGGAGGAAGATGATGATGGTTTTCCCAATGTCAATTCCACACTGATGATTTTTGCTGATGTTGAAAGCAAAAGTCGGTTGAAAGTTATTAACATGGAAGTAAACATGGTTGCTCCTGCAACACCCAGTTATCTGAAGTGGTCTTAGACAGCCATCGCATTTGACCAGTCAGACCATCTAGCTCATATAGCCACCCCTGGGAGGCAAGCACTGGTGGTCGACCCAGTAGTTGAAGGCACTCGACTGACTAAAGTGCTGATGGATGGTGGCAGTGGCCTGAATATCCTTTATGCTGAAACCTTGAAGGGAATGGGCATTCTGATGTCCAAGATTAGTGAAAGCAACATGAGTTTCCATGGCGTTATTCCTGGCAAGAAAGCTCAGTCACTCAGCCAGATCGTGCTTGATGTGGTTTTCGGTGATTCCAAGAATTACCGCAAGGAAAAGTTGACATTTGAGGTAGTGGATTTCAAGAGTGCTTACCATGCTATTCTGGGTAGGCCCGCTTATGCACGTTTTATGGCTCGACCATGTTACGTGTATCTCAAATTGAAGATGCCCGGTCCTAAAGGAGTAATCACCGTCACTGGCAATCGGCAGAAGGCGGAAGAGTGCTTTCAAAAGGGCTGAAAAATTGCCGATGCACAAATGGCAGTAGTAGAACTGCAAGAGTATCAGAAGAATGCAGATCCGAGTGATTTGCTGTGAGCCAAGAAGCCTACCACAGATTCTGCATTTCAGTCGTCCGGTGAAACAAAGCCGATTCATATTCACCCGACTAACCCCAATGCTGCTCCGACCCATATCTCAACAACACTCGACAGCAAATAGGAAGAAGCGCTCATCGAGTTCCTCCGTGAGAACTGGGACAACTTGCATGGAAACCTTCTGACATGCCAAGTGTACCCAGGGGACTGGCTGAGCATCGTTTGCGAGTCGACCCAAAAGTAAAACCAGTCAAGGAACATCTCCGACGGTCCGCCGTCCAGAAGAGAAAAGCAATCGGCAAGGAAGTGGCTCGGCTCCTAGCAGCTGAGTTCATCCATGAAATCTACCACTTCGAATGGCTCGCCAATGTTGTCATGGTCCCCAAGAAGGACGACTCACTTCGCATGTGCATTGACTTCAAGCATATCAACCGGGCCTGCCCGAAAGATCATTTCCCTCTCCCCCGCATCGACCAAATTGTCGACTCAACTGCGGGGTGTGAGTGTGTGTCTTTTTTGGACGCCTATTCCGGGTACCATCAGATCCGACTGTATGGTCCCGATGAGATAAAAACGGCTTTCATCACTCCATTCGGATGCTTTTGTTATGTCACTATGCCATTCGGCTTTAAGAACGCCGGAGCCACATTCATGAGGATGATCCAGAAGTGTCTGCTCACTCAAATCAGTCGGAATGTGGAAGCATACATGGATGACATTCTGGTCAAGTCACGTAAAGGTTCCTACCTGTTGGCTGACCTTGCTGAAACCTTTGCCAATCTCAGAAGATATGATATCAAGCTTAATCCATCAAAATGCACATTCGGAGTTCCTGGCGGAAAGTTGCTCGGTTTCCTCGTTTCCGAACGAGGGATCGACGCTAACCCAGAGAAAGTTGGTGCTATACTTCGGATGAAACGCCCTGTGCGTGTGCACGATGTCCAGAAGCTTACTGGTTGTTTGGCCGCCTTGAGTCGATTCATTTCTCGCCTCGGTGAAAAGGCATTGCCTCTTTACTGACTGATGAAGAAGTCTGATAAGTTCGAGTGGACTCCCGAAGCTGACGCAGCGTTTGCAGAGCTCAAAGCCCTGCTTTCCACCCAGCCGGTGCTTGCTGCGCCAATCAACAAAGAGCCTTTACTACTTTATATTGCAGGCTTGCAGCCACTGGACAAGTTGTCAGTACAGTACTCACGGTCGAGCGGGAAGAAGAAGGAAAAGCCTATAAAGTTCAGCGCCCAGTATATTATGTTTCTGAAGTTCTGACTCCGTCGAAGCAAAAATATCCACATTATCATAAGCTTGTTTATGGGATTTACATGACCACGAAGAAAGTTGCACACTACTTCTCTGATCATTCCATTACAGTCGTTAGCGACGCTCCATTATCAGAGATTCTGAACAATAGAGACACAACTGGTCGAGTGGCAAAGTGGGCGATTGAACTCCTTCCCCTGGACATAAAATTTGAGGCAAAGAAGGCCATCAAGTCCCAAGCAATAGCTGATTTCCTTGCCGAGTGGATCGAACAACAACTTCCGTCCCAAATCCACTCAGAGCATTGGACCATGTTCTTCGATGGGTCCAAGATGCTGAATGGTTCCGGTGCTGGGGTGGTGTTGGTATCCCCCCGCGGTGACAAACTCAGCTATGTTCTCTAGATTCACTTTGACTCCTCCAACAATGAAGCCAAATATGAGGCACTTCTGTATGGGTTGCGCATGGCCATTTCACTCGGCGTCCGTCGCCTCATGGTCTATGGCGACTCAGATTTGGTGGTCAGTCAAGTAATGAAGGAGTGAGATGTCAGAAGCCCAGCTATGACTGGTTATTGCAATGCGGTGAGAAAGCTAGAAAAGAGATTTGAGGGATTAGAGCTCCATCACATCCCTCGACTGAAAAATCAAGCGGCCGATGATCTGGCAAAGATAGGCTCAAAGAGAGAAGCCATTCCCAGCAATGTTTTCCTGGAGCATATTCATACACCTTCAGTTCAAGAAGATCCCTTCACTGAAGAGCCCCCACAGCCGAGGAGTGCCACCGATCCGACTGAAATCGAGATTCCAGCCATGGTTGACTTGATCATGGAAGTTTTGGTCATCACCCCCGATTGGACAGTACCATATATTGCACACATTCTTAGAAGGGAACTTCCAGAAGATGAAGAAGAGGCTCGACAGATCGTCCGTCGATCTAAAGCCTTTACTATGATAAGAGGACAGTTGTTTAGAGAAAGTGTGACTGGAGTTTGCCAGAAATGTATAACGCCTGAAGAAGGTCGAGTGATCCTCAATGACATCCACTCGGGGACCTGTGGTCATCATGCCTCCTCTCGGACCATTGTGGCCAAGCATACCGAGCGAGATTTTACTGGCCATGGGCAAATGAGATGGCACAAGAAATAGTCGACAGATGTGAAGGTTGCCAGTTTTACTCCAAGATGTCCCACAAGCCTGCGTCGGCCCTGAAGACCATTCCACTTGTCTGGCCCTTTGCTGTTTGGGGATTGGACATGGTTGGACCTCTGAGGACTGGTAGGAGTGGATTCACTCATGTGCTTGTAGCAGTCGACAAGTTCACCAAGTGGATTGACGCCAAGCCTATCAAGAACCTTGATGCCAGCACTGCTGTCCGCTTCATCAGAGAGATAACATTCAGATATGGTGTTTCACACAGCATCATCACTGACAACAGATCAAACTTCGACTCTCATGAGTTCAGAACTTTCTGTGCTTCACAAGGTACTCGAGTCGACTATGCCTCAGTTGCCCATCCCCAGTCGAATGGACAAGCTAAAAGAGCAAATGGTTGATTCTCAAAGGATTGAAACCCCGACTGATGCGTGACCTCAAACACGCAGAAGGAGCCTGGGTCGACGAACTTCCATCAGTATTGTGGGGATTGAGGACAACTCCCAATCGGTCTACTGGCAGAACCCCGTTTTCTTGGTTTATGGAGCTAAAGCTGTACTTCCGAGTGACTTGCTCCACAATGCGCCTCGAGTCGAGCTTTTCTCAGAGGAAGAAGCAGAACAAGCACGACAAGATGCAGTTGATCTCTTGGAAGAAGAAAGAGAGATGGCCTTGATACGATCAACCATCTATCAGCAAGACCTACGTCGATTCCATGCCAAAAACGTGAGGGGTCGAGCATTTCAAGAGGGAGACTTGGTTCTTCGAGTGGATCAGCAGAAACCACACAAGCTTGCTCCTTCTTGGGAAGGCCCCTTCCTTGTCACTAGAGTGCTCCACAATGGAGCGTACCACCTCTACGACGTCGAGCACAAGAAAGACGAGCCGCGCACTTGGAATGCGGAGCTGCTCCGCCCCTTTTATACCTAAACACTCAGTCTGTTGAGATGTAATAAGAAGCACCTTTGTAGTTTGTTTATCAAAGACAAGAGTTTTTAGAATCTTATGAAAATGATTGTCGATTGCTTACATTTGTTTCTGAAATCCCCCAGTGGGTGGCTTAACTGCGAATCCGTTTTGCCTAAGTTGAAAAAATCCTACCGAGTGATGAGCAAGCCTCTCACTCGAGGGCTTAGCTGCAGTCAAGTACTCGCCTAAGTTGAAAAAATCCTACCGAGTGATGAGCAAGTCTCTCACTCGGGGGCTTAGCTACAGTCCAGTACTCGCCTAAGTTGAAAAAAATCCTACCCAGTGATGAGCAAGTCTCTCACTCGGGGGCTTAGCTGCAGTCCAGTACTCGCCTAAGTTGAAAAAATCCTACCGAGTGATGAGAAAGTCTCTCACTCGGGGGCTTAGCTGCAGTCCAGTACTCACCTAAGTTGAAAAAAAATCCTACCGAGTGATGAGCAAGCCTCTCACTCGGGGGCTTAGCTGCAGTCCAGTACTCGCCTAAGTTTCAAAAATCCTACCGAGTGATGAGCAAGTCTCTCACTCGGCGGCTTAGCTGCATCCCAATGCTCTCCTAAGTTTCAAAAATCCTACCGAGTGATGAGCAAACCTCACACTCGGGGGCTTAGCTGCAGCTCAATGCTCGCCTAAGTTTCAAAAATCCTACCGAGTGATGAGCAAACCTCACACTCGGGGGCTTAGCTGCAGCCCAGTGCTCGCCTAAGTTTCAAAAATCCTACTGAGTGATGAGCCAACCTCACACTCGGGGGCTTAGCTGCAGCCCAGTGCTCACCTAAGTTTCAAAAATCCTACCAAGTGATGAACAAACCTCACACTCGGGGGCTTAGCTGCAGCCCAATGCTCGCCTAAGTTTCAAAAATCCTACCGAGTGATGAGCAAACCTCACACTCGGGGGCTTAGCTGCAGCCCAGTGCTCGCCTAAGTTTCAAAAATCCTACCGAGTGATGATCAAACCTCACACTCAGGGGCTTAGCTGCAGCCCAGTGCTCGCCTAAGTTCCAAAAATCCTACCGAGTGATGAGCAAACCTCACACTCGGGGGCTTAGCTGCAGCCCAATGCTCGCCTAAGTTTCAAAAATCCTACCGAGTGATGAGCAAATCTCACACTCGGGGGCTTAGCTGCAGCCCAATGCTCGCCTAAGTTTCAAAAATCCTACCGAGTGATGAGCAAACCTCACACTCAGGGGCTTAGCTGCAGCCCAATGCTCGCCTAAGTTTCAAAAATCCTACCGAGTGATGAGCAAACCTCACACTCGGGGAGCTTAGCTGCAGCCCAGTGCTCGCCTAAGTTTAAAAACCCATCCCTATCCACAAGGACGACGAGGTGCAGGTCGAATGCAATCCTCTCCACGGAGCTGCGCTACAAGTACAATGTCCACTCCATCCCTATCCGCAAGGACGACGAGGTGCAGGTCGATTGCAATCCTCTCCATGGAGCTACGCTACAAGTATAATGTCCGCTCCATCCCTATCTGCAAGGACGACGAGGTGCAGGTCGACTGCAATCCTCTACTCAGAGTTGCGCTACAAGTACAATGTCCGCTCCATCCCTATCCGCAAGGATGACAAGGTGCATGTCGACTGCAATCCTCTCCACGGAGCTGCGCTACAAGTACAATGTCCGCTCTATCCCTATCCGCAAGGACGACGAGGTGCAGGTCAACTGCAATCCTCTCCATGGAGCTACGCTACAAGTACAATGTCCGCTCCATCCCTATCCGCAAGGACGACGAGGTGCAGGTCGACTGCAATCCTCTCCACGGAGCTGCGCTACAAGTACAATGTCCGCTCCATCCCTATCCGCAAGAACGATGAGGTACAGGCCGACTGCGATGTCCCCCTCAGAGTTGCATCTCAAAGAATATTCCGAGTGAAGAATAAGTTCCACTCAAAGATAAATGCAAGCGCATGCAGAAGATAATCCAAGATCAAATAAAATCTCAAAGGTCTCAGGACGAAGATAAAAGTACTCGGGCGTCGGACCCGAAAGAGTTTAACGGTTACAATAACCACTTGGCATACTGAGGCAAATTTAAAGCAAGTTTGAGTATCAAGTTGGTTCACTCAGCAGGAGGTGGACTAGCAGGCTCGACGAACTCGTCCAAGTCGATCCCGTCCGTGATCCGAGTGGCAGCAGCAATGAAAGTTTCCATGAAGGACTGGAAGTCGTGCCTTTCTGTGTTGGCGACCTTGATCGCCGCTAGCTTCTCTTCTCGAGCCTCTCTGTAGTGGACCCTGACCAGCGACAGAGCCACGTCAGCACCATAACGGGCGGAGGACTTCTTCCATTCCTGCACTCGGCTAGGGACCTCATTGAGTCGAGCCATCAGAGACTCGCGATCATTCTGAAGTGTTTCCCTTGGCCAGAGCGATGAGTCAATGCGTGAAACTGCCACCTTCAGACGGGCAAGGTAACTTGTAACACTGAAGACGCGGGATTCCAGTCAAAGCACATTCATAGCAGCCTCATCGCCGACTGGAGAAAGGACAGGGTCCAATCCCGTCTCGATCCGTCCAGTCTCCTCTTCAAAGTTTTGGCAGAATTCTGCAGTCAAGGAGTTAATGAGTCGACTGGCCAGGACTAATCTGCAAATAGTAAAACAGTCGGATAAAAGGGGATACCTTTGATCATAAGAAAGAGCCTTTTGGCGAGAGCCTTCAAATAAGCTTCCAGATCGTTCCTCCTATGCATCATGCTTTCTAGCTGGTCAGTTAGAGCCACCTTATCTTTTTTTCAGACGAGTCGCCTCTCGATTGGATTCGGTGAGAGACGACTTCAGCTTGTTGATTTCTTCCTGTAGCGCTCCGACTGAAGCCAGTTTCTGGTCAGCAAGGGCAGCCTTCTCTTGAGCCTCCTTCTGCGCAGCTGCAAGGTCCAAGTCTTTCTTCTCCAGGGCCAGCTTCATTTTCTCTACAAAATTCACATTTAGATCAAACAGAAGAATGAAAAGATAACTTGAGAGATGGTCAAGATAAGCAATCGACAGGCCGTTACCTTCCGTACCAGCGACTTCATCTTGAGCCTTCTTTAAATTCTGCTGAGCCAACTCCAGATCAAGGTTGAGTTGCCTCTGCTTTTCCTCAAACTTGGCAAATTTGGAGATAAGCGAACAAGATTTCTACAGTAAGTAAAAGACATATCGATCGACGAGATCAAAGATTATTTACTTCCGAGTGAATAAATCTTCAAGACCATTCAGACCCCAGCCGACTGCCAGCAGTCAACTGCGGTCTCGGGGACTACACCCAGTGGGTGCACTTGGTGTGCCCCCACTGGTTCAGATTCCACTCGGCTGGTCTGCCCAGACCGAGTGGTGCACTTGGCGTGCTCCCATTGGTTTGGATTTCACTCGGCTGGTCCGCCCAGACCGAATAAAAAAAGAGAGAGTGCTCAGACCCCAGCCGACTGCCAGCAGTCAACTGCAGTCTCGGGGACTACACCCAGTGGGTGCACTTGGCGTGCCCCCACTAGTTCAGATTCCACTCGGCTGGTCTGCCCAGACCGAGTGCAAAAAAAAAAGAGTGCTCAGACCCCAGTCGACTGCCAGCAGTCAACTGCGGTCTCGGGGACTACACCCAGTGGGTGCACTTGGCGTGCTCCCACTAGTTTGGATTTCACTCGGCTGGCCCGCCCAGATCGAGTGCACAAAATAGAAGAAAAGAGACGAAAAGTGCTCAGACCCCAGCCGACTGCCAGCAATCGACTGCGGTCTCAGGGACTACACCCAGTGGGTGCACTTAGCGTGCCCCCACTGGTTCAGATCCCATTCGACCAGACCGAGTGGAAGAGTGCAAATAATACAGATGACAAAACACCCAGTGGGTGTACAGATTCGAAGCAGACAATAAGAGATTGTGCGAAGGGAAATATTCAGGTAGCATATCCTACCAAGACAAGTTTAGTCAGAAGTCAAGTTCAGTCAGAAGTCAACTTACCTAGACATTGGCTCGAAGAGCCGCGCTGGCGTCATAAGCAACCTGACTATTGTCGTGCACCTCCTTCATCCGCTCCATCATTACACCAGCCTGACAGATAGCCTCCGCGGCGGCGTCCGACTGGCTTTCCGGAACATGATAGGTGGTGAAGACGGGTACAAACGGTCCAGACGCAGCAGCTTGGGGCTCCAAGGCATGAGGTTGGATGGCTGAAGAAAACACTGGTACAGTCGACGGTGCGGGGTGCTCACTCGACACTGGGACAACAAAGGTTACAAAGGCTCTACTCGCATCTTCGGGCCGTTGGACTGTTGGTTCTGTTGCTGGTTCCGACCGAGATATCCTGCCAGCTGTTGTTTTCTTGCTCTTCCTGGGCCTCAGTGGCACGTCCTTGTTGTCATCCGGAAGCTCAATGACATTGGGAGGGGCAGCAAAAAAGTCAGCCAACTCCAGATGAGTCACCAGAAGTTAATCGACCATACAATCAAGAACGAGATCACGAGGTTTATACCTGGATTGGAGGTGACCGCATCTTCCATGTCCTCATCTTCATACTGGCGAGTGGAAGTCCCAGAGGTAGTGGCACTACAAATTTCAGAGTTCAGTTGGTCATGTCTGACAAAATGAATCGACTCAAATCCAGATTCATACTAAAGCAAGAAATCAAGTCCAACTAATACCCGGAAGTAATGGGGATGGCCACTTTGATCTTCGGCAAGGCCTTTGGTGGTTTGGACGGCGTAGCTTTCGGTTGCTTCGACGCCTTTTCGGTTGGTGCTGGAGAAGACGTTCGAGGGCGCTTTGATGACTGCCCAGTCTGTGCGGTCGCCTTGCCGCGGGCACTTGCTGGATCGTGAGAAAGATTGGATCGTTTCTCCCTACGAGGAGGAGAGTCGACCTCTTCTTCATCACTCGGGTCGTCGCTGTCCTCGTCTTCCTTGTCGTCAGAGCGCCACTCGCCGCTCTCACCTCCACTCGCTTCTCCCTCTGGGTCCTGCTCCTGCTCCTCGTTGGGCATCGAGTACATCTCAGTCAGGGCCTAGAAGACAACAAACAAGACAAGAGACAGTCGGGTGACAGCAGACAACAACTTGATAAATCAAGAAAACACTCGACCATGTGGAGTCATACCTTGCCAGTCTCGTATGAGTTGTTGAGTGGAGGAATCCTCCGGGATCCCCTGGGGTTGTCTTTGTTGCCAGTGATACTCTTCAGCCTCCCTTCCAACATAGCATCATCGACCTCCTCTGGATGGATCCGAGTGGTGTCGTCGATGCCCGAATACATCCACATCGGATGGTCACGGGCTTGAAGTGGTTGGATGCGTCGCCTGAGGAAGACCTCCAACAGATCCATACCGGTTACACCATCACGAACAAGTTGAACTACTCGCTCGACTAGCACCTTCACTTGCACCTTCTCCTCTGGGATCACTTTCAAAGCAGAGGGCTTCTCCACTCGGGCCATGGAAAAGGGGGGAAGTCCAGTCGACTGACCTGGAGTCGGCTGGTCCTTGCAGTAGAACCAGGTCGACTGCCACCCTCGAACCAACTCAGGAAGGATCATGGTTGGGAAAGTACTCTTACTCCTCATTTGGATCCCAAGACCCCCGCACGTCTGAATCACTTGCGTTCTCTCGTCACTCGGGTTGGCCTTCTTGACCGACTGAGAACGGCAGGTGAATATGTGCTTGAAGAGCCCCCGGTGTGGCCTACAGCCCAGGAAGCTCTCGCACATGGACACAAAAGCAGCAAGATACACGATGGTGTTCGGGGTGAAGTGGTGGAGTTGCGTCCTGAAGAAGTTCAAGAAACCTCGAAAGAAAGGGTGGGGAGGCAAGGAAAACCCGCGGTCGACGTGAGTAGCGAGGAGGACGCGCTCACCCTCCTGTGGCTGCGGCTCGGTCTCGTTCCCCGGCAGTCGCGCCGATTCGTGGGGAATCAATCCCCCCTCGACCAGGTTGTCGATGTCGTCCTGGCGGATCGTCGAGCGAATCCAGTCGCCCTGGATCTAGCCCGGCGGCAAGCCGACCTCGAAGAAGATCCACCCCGACCGGACTTCTTCCCCTTCGCCTTCGCCGTCGCCTTCTTCGCACGCTCCAACACCACCATCTTCTCCTTCCCCATGGCAGCGGATCGAGTTCGAACGGAGCGACGACGCTGAGAACGAAGGCAGTTGCGATGGAGAAAACAGAGGAGGAAGGGGAAGAATGGGAACACACTATGCGAAAAACCCCGTCCGACGCCTTATATGAAGTCATTTCCGAGTGGCTGACTCGTGGCCCCAGGCGATCCGATCAAATCCCGCAACAGTCACGCACGCGCGATATGTGGCGAAAAAGGTGGCGCGGTGATCGAGGCGGCATGCCTAATCCGTCCCGATTACTGCGGCCTCCTCCGCCTGGCGTGCTTCTCAAAATTCGAATCCCACGAAATCCGCAGATAGCAGAACAACCCGTCAGACGGAGGATTTTTCCCATATCAACACTCGAAGCTTAACAATGAAAGTTCACTTGACAAAACCAAGAATGGATCAAGGCGACTGAACAAGCAGTTGAAGTCATCATGGATGTTCATTCGACCTCTAGACAAGACATTTCCAAAGCGCAAAAGCTGAATCGGAGAGGTTATCAACTCCTTCACTCGAACCCTGAACCATTCGGGGGCTAATAATGAAGATATGTACCTAGGGTAGGGTCATAGGCCTGACCTAGACACCCTCCCCTAGGACGTCACCTTAAAACCAGAAGTATTCAAAGAGGAGTCATTATCCACTCGACCATGAGGACTTCCACTCGGAAGACTTGAAGTCACTCGACCGCAGAGACTGTCACTCGACCACCAGAAGGTCTAAGGTCGCTCCAGACCACAACGGTCGGACATCACCTCATAGCTTTAATGGTCATTATGTCTCTTTATTTACTAGCGTTACCAGTAACGTCTTCCCTTTAATGTACCTTAAACCCTTTGTAACGTGGGCCGACTGGGGTCCTGGCGCACTCTATATAAGCCACCCCCTCCAAAGGCACATGGGTTCGCATCTTTTGTAAACTCTCACACACATATAATCCAGTCGACCGCCTCAGGGAACCGAGACGTAGGGCTATTACTTCTTCCGAGAAGGGCCCGAACTCGTAAAACTCGTGTGTACAACTACTCCATAGCTAGGATCTTGCCTCCTCATACCTACCCCCCATTCTACTGTCAATCTTTGAACCACGACATTTACCTCTCGACCATTTCGAGACTCCTCGTCACGTCCGTGATCTCATCTGGGACTTCGAACAACTTTGTTCATCAAATCACATAACTCATAATACAAATCATCATCGAACGTTAAGCGTGCGGACCCTACAGGTTCAGAACTATGTAGATATGACCGAGACACATCTCCGGTCAATAACCAATAGCGGAACCTGGATGCTAATATTGGCTCCTACATATTCTACGAAGATCTTTATCGGTCAAACCGCATAACAACATACGTTATTCCCTTTGTCATCGGTATGTTACTTGCCCGAGATTCGATCGTCGGTATCATCATGCCTAGTTCAATCTTGTTACCGGCAAGTCTCTTTACTCGTTCCGTAATGCATCATTCTGTAACTAAATCATTAGTCACATTGCTTGCAAGGCTCATAGTGATGTGCATTACCGAGAGGGCCCAGAGATACCTCTCCGATACGCGGAGTGACAAATCCTAATCTCGATCTATGCCAACTCAACAAACACTATCAGAGACACCTGTACAGCATCTCTACTCCTAATGGAGCAGTTCGTACGTAGTTCATTCATTGTCCTCTCTCGCCTCCCCATCGATCGGAACTCCCTCGCCTCACCCCACCTGATTTTTATTCCCGTGGGAGCCGGTAGAAAAAACAAAAAAAACTGCGTGACAAAACCTAATCCTTCCCACGATCACACCCCACCCATTTATCCTCTGCCGCCGTTCCCCACGGACGCCATGGCTGTCGCAGCCTCCCGATCTGCGACGCCGCCTACCACAGTCTCCACTCGCGCTGCGATGTCCGCGGTCTCCACTCAGATCAATCCGCCGTTGACCCCGTATCCTCCCTCCCGATGGGATCCGGCCTCCACCACTGTCCACGGGGCAACCGGATGTCGGGATCCACCACTCCTCGGCCGCCGATTAGCCTCCATGACCGCGCCTCGCCAATGCTTGCTTCCCCGCATCCTGCCCTTCATCGATATGGACTCATGCTCCTCGACCCCATAGTGCCGTGCTGGACGCGTGCTCCACAGCTGCACATCCCCTCCTCGTCGAGCCCTGGCGCAGACGCGTGGGTGTTGCTGTTCTGGTTGGTAATCGTCGTTCAGTGAACATTGTATTTCCGATGTTTTTCACTACTCAGCTTTTCTTTTTCACTGTCAGATGTCCTACCTGTGCAGGCATGAACACACCTATCAGATGTCCTACTCCTACCTGTGTAGGCACGAACACATGTATATGAATGATTAATGGCTGCTGCCTTGAACCATTAGCACATTAGTGTTGCCTGCGTTGATCAAACGTTTGCCCTGTATAGCCTGCTCATCATCGACGGCGGCGGCAAGATAAGCAGGCTCGAGATAATCGCGCTGCTCCACTCGCTCGGGGTCTGTGCGCACGGGACGAGATCAGCTTGGTGATGGTAAATGCACCGTCAAGTTCGACGGGGTCGCCCTCTCCTTCGCAGCTTCTCCTCTAACCTTGTCCCTCCTCCATCTCCGTCGACCACTAGCAGGTCGCCGAGGCCTTCCACGCATTTGACCAAGACAACAGCGGATCCATCTGAACTGCCCAGCTCGTGTGCTCCATGATGGCATTACAAGTGGCTGGAGGAATGGTGTATGCTCACAAGGTGCGTGATCCTTCTATCAAATTCTGGCTATATGTGCATGGCCTCATTGGTACTAATTTAGCTATACTTGGGTTTCTATACGCCAAGTTGTTTCACCCAGACAAGAATCCCACAAAACTTAATGTGGTCTGGAAGTTTCAGGTACTTCATTCTCCTCTGCTATATTGCGTCGTGTGCTCCACGCCTGTGCCTTCTGATTCAGGAGTGCCCAGTGACAAAATGTGTTATATTTGTAGAGTCGATGCTGTTTAAAAATGGTTTCCACGCAATGGTTTCCAGTTATGTGAAACCAAGCCACTGATGGAGCTACAGAGGAAGTTCAGGGGGGCAAATGATAAAACATCTAGACTTGAGGGGGGCAAATACTAGATTTATACTTATCTACACCCTCTAAAAGTATTTAAGTGTGAATACTATATTTTGTTATAACACACAGGAAACCCAAGGTTTGAGGCCAGAGATTTACCTTGGATGTTGCATGTGCATTACTTACTTTAGCTAATCGTCCTACCGTCGGGCTTTTAGTTGAAATTCACTTTATTTCTTGTAATGACATTTCAGGGATAATACGATCGACCCAATAGTTAGCTTTGGGATGCTTTTTGGGGTCGACTCATGAAGATGATGGCTAGCTTGCACCAACATTTGTAGCTTCTGTATAAATGATTCAGATAGTCTACAAGCAAGGGAAATGATTATAGGGAATAAATAGGTACGCTGCTTCCATAGTACCCAGTTATTGCATTGTGAGCAAACTTGCTTGTGCGCCATGCCAACAATGACATGTGGATGAACATGCAGCTCAACGACGGCGATTCAAGCACCGATGCGGGTGACCTAGCCATTTGACGCCACCGACTCGACCTACGCAAGCGGCATCACGGAGGGCATGGAGCTCCTGGCCTCCCAAGGACGCCGCCGGGCTCGTCTCGTTAGCCCGCCATGGTTGCAATATAGAAACCCTTAATGACACGTGTCCCTTTTTCCCTCCGCGTTGCTTCTGTGTATCAAAACCCTAGAAAACTCCTCTCCAAACACGCGATCGATTCCGTTCATATACATCTGATGGTTTAACAAAGATGCAACAAATTTCATTTTGTAGTTTTGCCTGTGGAGGTGATTGTCATTGAAAAGCATACTTTTTTGAATGGATGTTACTTGCCAACTCGGATGCCTCTTTATATTTTTAAAATTGTTCGTAAACCATGGGTGCGACTTCATTGTTTGCAAAACATGGATTAGACTTATTTCGGCATTGGTAGTGTGGAAATTGACATGGGATGCACTATACTGTTGCTTGTTCTTTGGCCAATCCTAAACATAATTCTCTATTTTTTATGTGTCTCTATGTTGAACTCGTACGGGGTTTCTTAGTATGTAGGGATAATAATATGCAAATTCAGTGATACATACGCAGAATGTTTGTTTGTTCTCTTTAAGTAATTATACAGATCAACAATATTAAATATTAGATGACACATTGGCCACATCATCCAGTAAAAGTGTTAACCCTAATAAATCAAGGACGGATGCTGATTCTAGACATTGGTAGAAGCTAATAAGTTACATCCTTGAGTAATACAAGAGAATTAATATTTCGATGTAGGTAAACCTATCCAGCACGGTACACAAGCTCTTGTTAGTTGCACTATATTAGAATTTTAACTTCCCAGATTCGATTTTTTTGTACCGAAGCTAAACCTATCCAGCGTGTTTGACCTGAAGGAACTGACATGGTTGTCAAAAAGACTAGAGGTAAATTGCTTGGTACTTACACTGTTATGTTACTGCTATTAGTCATTGCATGTGAAAAAATGTAATGAATAGACCCTTATGTTTCAAGGTATGTATTTACTGATATTTTTTTAGTACTTTCTTGCGAGCGTGTAGTTTTAAAAAGAACAACACAAAGAACACATAATTCATGACACAACTTTGGATATCAGTATAAAAGGTTTTGCCGTGGAGTTTTATGCGCCATACTTTTGCGGCTTTTATTGTGTCCTTTGTTATATTCTTTTTTATTAGAACTAAAAGTTAGCATGCCGGAAATGTGGGTTTAAGCCCTGGCCGTCTTCAGTTGACAAAATTACCCTACTTTTTGTATCACATTTGGAGGATCTGTCATTTTGAGAAAGTCATTATCTCAACTGCAACCAGGCAGTTTGGCCAAAGATGTAGGATGATCTAGTTCTTTTGGACTCCAATTTTTTGGATTGGTACTTTTGAATTTCTTTCGTAAACGAATGTGGAGAATGGGAGAGGATCTGCAGTTATAAAAATTTGTGCATGGAGTTTTTTTAAGATCCTATTGTTGTTTGTCTTTTTCCACTGTAACTGTTCACTAATTATGAAATGATTTTTCTTTCTTTTGGATTGATTGGACTGTCCGACAAGTGGATTCGTGGGACTATCTGAGAAGATGAAACAACTAACAGTTGTTTTACAACAGGACAATTGCTCCTGAGAGGTGGAACACTTGGATGGTGGGTACATTAAAGCAGATCAAGTCTCTGAGGCCCTCATGATGACATGGAGCAATCTTAAAGGAGAGTCTACGATATGAAGTTTGGTCTTAAAAGGAGAGTCTACGGTATGAAGTTTGTGTTTGAGTCAAATACTATTGGGCAGATAGGTCTCCTTATGTTGACAACACTGAAATGGAGAATGCAGGTCATGTTGTCATCCTCTTTGGATAAATTTGGTTATGGAACCCCTTGAGGTCAAACACTAAGCTTGCGGTGTGCTGAGAACAAAATGTTGCCATTATCAAATGTTCCATTAACATTATCTATCATATTTAATTATTTGTACGTTGTTGCCCGTAGCAACGCACGGGCACTCTACTAGTATTTATAATCACCCAGTTACATTGTGATGTTTGATAGCACACAAGGTGTTCCTTCGGTATTCGGGAGTTGCATAATCTCATAGTTAGAGGAACATGTATAAGTCATGAAGTAAGCAATAGCAATAAAACTAAACGATCATTATGATAAGCTAACGGATGGGTCTTGTCCATCACATCATTCTTTAATGATCTGATCCCGTTCATCAAATGACAACACATGTCCATGGTCAGGAAACTTCACCATCTTTGATTAACAAGCTGGTCAAGTAGAGGCATACTAGGGACACTCTGTTTGTCTATGTATTCACACATGTACTAAGTTTCCGGTTAATACAATTCTAGCATGAATAACAAACATTTATCATGATATAAGGAAATATAAATAACAACTTTATTATTGCCTCTAGGGCATATTTCCTTCACTAGCTACCTCTTATTTTCATGACACGCCTCTGGGACGGGTGTCATTAAAGGTAATCTCCTCTGCAGGAGGTTGCCACGTGCACGACAGAATCCACCTAGCCGCTCAGAGCTTGACATCACACTGATTAGTGACTAGTGTTTGATGAGGTGGAGCAGTGGCGTTCTGGCAGAGGTTTGCCGACACGGAGCCTGCTGGGTTCTTTAGCTTGGGGTTTTGCTTTGGCCTTGGCGGCCTTGGAGACCCTGCCAGGGTGTCTTGGCCATGGCCCCAGGCGTGATCTCGACCCTGCCGGCCTTGCCTGCCCGGCAGGGGAGATCTCCCTGGGGGATCTTCAAGTTGCTTGCTTGACTTGGTCTTGAGCTTGGGATGCCTGGCAAGATCTGTCTGTCCCGGGAGCCACACTGGTCTGTGCACAAGTCAGGGGAACACAGACACCCCTGTTTGTGTACACCGACAGAGGACCTCTTCATTACATTGTATCGTTCGGCAGTGCACTTTGGTTTGGTGCTTTATCTATAAAGTGGGGAAAGAGCCTATTTCGAGAGTTTACCCTAGAGATATTTTAAAGGTTGATTTGATATGACCCGATACGCAACTTGTTAACTACATTCATGACATGAGAAAGATGAGAAATTTAAAGGCCTACACAATATAGTCAAGCTCTTTATTAAGATAGTAGAAACAAAGGGGTATATTGTTTATGATGTGGTCTACTCCATTATCAAATTAGTATTGCTTCTACCAGTGGCAACGATAAGTGTTGAAAGGGCATTTTGTGCGATGAATTTAGTGAAGCATAAGTTGAGGAGTACGATGAGTGATAGTCTTTTGGATAATTGTCTAGTCACATTAATAGAGCGAGATTTTCTCTTCAAGATAAAAGATGCTGATGTAATTGAGACTTTCATGGCCATGAGAAAGCGTTATTTGGAGAAGAGCAAGAACTAGTAATAGTACTAGCAAAAGAGCCGTGCGTTGCAACGAGAGAGAGAAAATACCACACGCCTAATCGAATAACCATGACTCAAGACCCTAATAGGCCCACATCCTTTATTTCAACACATGTCATCCCATCTGTATTTCCACTTATCCTCCTTTCCATCCTCGTCGACGGTGGCCCCAATGCTCATACAATCACAATTCCTTTGAATGTGTTCAACCCTAAGGCGTCTCTCTCTCTCTCTCTGTGCATAAGATGAGTAATCCACATATTTCCCCCTGCTAGGTTTTGACGAGGCGTGCATGCGTGGTTATAGATGGTTTCCTTCGTCTCCGATTTGGTATTGCTGAGGTGTTCATTTCCAATCTGGATGACACCGGTACGAAAGAAAGACATATCATATGTTGTTGCTTAAGTTTGCACCTCATATAGCATTTAAAAAATGGTTAATAGGTAAAGTAAGATCATATTCATGTTACACATTTTTCTAATCAAATCCTCATATATAACATGTTAAATTTGGATTTCTGGTTCAAAAGATATGGATAGTTAATTTTTTTTTGAGATGCACTGCTAGTTGATTAACCCAAATATCAGGGGGTTTCACGCAAAAGTGAAAATCTGACTTAAAACTGGACTAAGGGTTGATTACTAGAAACATCAGGGGTTTTTCTACACCTTCCTTTATTAGTAAGGTATAGATTGTGATATTTTATTACCACGGATATGTAATATTCCTCTATGCAAATTTCAGACATAATCAGTGAATTTATGTTGCTTGTGAGACCTTATAAATCTATTTGCATTGTGTTTTTGGTACATTTCATATCTAAACATTAGCATGTTGTATTTATGGTAACGAAAAAAAAGATCTAGCTGCCAGACCCTAGCGTAAAATCCTAGATCCACCATTAGTGCAGTGAAAAGGGTGTGGATGGAGAATGACAGATAGGGTTTCTACCACCCGATGAAAAGATGAATGATGGAGATCATTTGGAGGAGGTGATCGTATGGTTGAAAGTGACATGGCTATGGGAAGCTTCTTTATTGGATGGGACTTAAAAAAAGGATGTTCTTCTATACTTTTTTTTTAAAAAAGATACTGCTTCCTCCCACAAAGTAAGACGTTTTTGCAAGCTGTGGGAGTATGTCATGCCATGGGGCCATAGAAGTTTGATGAGATAGTTGATACTGAGTCACAGGAAGCGTGAGCGATCACAGCTCGCCTTTAGGTTCAGATCGAGCACTTGGAAATGTTTAAGAAGAAAGGAGAGCTGATGCTAATCTGTCCGTTTCTAAAATTGATTAACAATAACATCCTCTTCCATGTGACACGTGGTCTGCCGCTGGTATTCGGGGATAGTGTCGGAGAATAGATGCTCCTGTCCTAGTCTAGGCCAGAAAAGAGAAGAGACGGCACCGTCCTGTCCGGCGAGAAGATGAAGCCAGCCAGCGCCCACCAAACCCAACAACAGTTGGAGAGCAGAGGGGAGCGGCGGTGATGATGGACCGATTCCCTTTGTGGCATGGACCATGCTGTCGCTCATGTCATGTGGCGCATGTGGCAGGGCAACTGGCACAAGGCCCCCGATGCCATGCCAGAGCCAACACGCACCAACTGGAGTGGAACGCATGCGCATCATCATGGCTGCTGAACCCTGTCGCTGGATACTAGTAGTACTACTGGCAGGAGTACTCTCCGTCTTTTGTTTGCCTTGTGGATCTGGCAGCCGAACCGTCATCTCGTCTCTCCGGCGCTCCTGCTGTTCCTTTCCCCGCGTGCCTGCCTTGATTTGCTCTCCTTTCTTCTCGAGGGGGTCAGCTAGGATCTTGCATGTCTTCCGTAGTGGATGGCCGGAATCGTGTCAAGTTCCAAGTACCGGCAATCTCTCAATAAAAAGGAAAGTTCCATGTACCGGGGTGCAAATCCCGGTTTCATCGTTATGTCTACTCTATCCTAACTTTTTTTCCGAGGGTACGTCAAATGTGTTTTTTCGACAAAGGGTAAATTTTATTGACTCAAAAAGGAGCATCAAGAAGATACACACAATGAGCACACCCGACCTCTGCATAACTAAGATGCACACAGCCAATACCAACACACGCACACAAACACGCCTGCAAATAGCAAAGTCACATATGACCAAAGCTTTGCGTAGACGAGAAAAAAAACGCCAAAGCGATCTGATCCGCGCTCGGCAAACTACAAACGTTGACCATATCCGCACCACCAAACTCATGACCCACATAGACAACGATGTTCTTCAACAGCAACGCCTTCAAGAAAGGAGCAACGCTGAAGCGTTTTTGTCACCCGATCTGACCATCCAAGACCAGAATCTAGGTTTCACCCTGAAGAATCAGTCCAGCATATCCGAGCAATGCCTTCAACAAGGTAGCGATAGAAAAGATCGCCATTGCCAAGTATACCCTACCGGGTTAGACTTAGGCTTTCACCCCGGAGCTTGAGACTGGGTACTCGTAGCACCACCATCGAAATCACTAATGTGTTGTCAGCGCCAGTTTTCCTTGATACTAGCAGCTACATGTGATGTGCCGCGGCTGCACCACCATCCCTTTGCGTCAAGTCATTGTCGATAATTTACATCTCACCCTCCATGTCGATCACCGGATCTTCGGATCCGAAGAGATGAAACTCTCGTGAAGACCTTTCGGTGGCGACTGCGACAAGGCCGACGCCACTGGCCGGAGTGATCACCGCCTAATGGCAGTACATCCATACTGACAAAACAATGCGGTGCTCCGCCACCATCGCGGCCCCATAGCCACGAAAGCAGACCCTGGCACCCAAGACGACCGGCCTCCGCCGCAATCGCACTCCTAGGCACCACAACCAACGGATCCAGTAGCAGGGCCCCATATCCACGGAGGTCAGCTTCACCAGCCGCCCAAACTGTAGACGAGGAAGGAGCAGAACAATGCCAGCACCATGCTGGGGTCGCCGACTCGCCATGCCCTCGCTGGCGAGACGCAGCCACATCAAGGGAGGCTAGATCTGGGCGGATCCAAGCCCCACAACCCAAGAAGGAGCCGCCGCCACGAGATCAGCCGCTGGGGCGCTGTAGCCACGAAGCCTCCGCATGCCGTTGACCGAGAAGAACTCCCACGCCACCTTCGGAGGCGAGGGCCGCCGCCACCGCGGCGAGGCCAGCGGCAGCGGCGGAGAGGAGGGCTCTGAGGAGTGGAACCGGCGGCGGCAGCGTTGGGCTCCCCCGTGTCGCCCAGGATGAGCGACGCGGGGGTCGGGATATTCTGTTTCAGAAAGTTCTCCCCGCAAAAAAAAACTATCCATACTCGTCAAAGGTGTACCTTAGCTTTATAGAAAAGAGAAAAATATGTACAAGAGATTACAATACCGCTGGTTAAGAGTCACAATCCGATCCTAACCAAGCCTCCACTCCACTCGTCACGCTACTCTACTACTCAGATACAGATTGTCCTCCAAACGCTCTTGCCGTGGCCCAAGACCTCAAGTCGTCGAAGATCATGTCCACCGTCACTACAAAAAAATACACTTCTGTGATGGTACGTGTTTGTCACAATAGATCACGTTTTTTATCATGCATGTACATCCATGACAAATTTATAACAGAATCAAGATAGTGATACCTGTGCTGTCGTAGAAGTGTTCCATGACATTACAAAAATTATCACCACGGAAGTGTCCACTTCCATGACGATAAACCGCGCGTCACAGAAGTGCTTTCATCAAGGGTGACCGACACGTGGCTTCCACCGTAACGGAACACCGTTAAGCTATCGGGTCGGGTTTTGGATCCGATAACCCGTTAGCAGCCCCGACCAGTGGGAAATTTCCACGTGTAAAATTCTTATTGGCTGGACGAAACACGTGTCAGCTCGTCAGTGGGTCAGATAGGTGCCTATGATACATCGACATGTGGCACGACCCAACAGAGGCCCATTCCTGTGAAAAGGCCGGCCCGTTTGACTTGGTCAAAAGGTGGCGGGCCGACCCATGTAAAGCCTGTTAACAGCCTGTTCGCATATAGTCCATTTACAGCCCGCTAACCCAAGGCCCGTTACGCCCTATCCGAATTAGCCCCAGTAGCGTCATCTGGGCCACCCAATATGATTCCAGCCCGTTTTCACTTCTGGCCCATGTATGGCCCATGACGTCTTTCGGCCCATATGAGGCCCTATGTAACTCTTGGCCTATTAATGGCCCGTGGTGAAACCGGCCCGTAATGAACAGTGTATCACTTTATACCCATTAACGGCCCATTATTCCGTTGGGCCGTTTCCAGCCCATGTTATCTTTCGGCCTTCTCAGAGCCCATTTATTCTTGGGCTCATTCCCAGCATTCGTTTACTTACGGCCCGTTACTGTCATTTTCTGCTTGTGGGCCAAATTCAGCCCGTGGTTACAGTCGGCCTGTTTGTGGTCCATTAATACGTTGGGCCGTTTTCATAGCGTCATCAAATACGGCCTATTAATGATGGCCCGTTATGGTCGGCCCATGAACGGACGATTCCAACTCTAGCCCGTTTACGACCATAATGCGGCCTGTTATTGACCCATGTTTGGCCATCGATCATACTGCCCGTATAAGGCCCATTGATGATACGGCCCGTAGAAGGCCCATTGTTTCTACGGCCCGTAGAAGGCCCACTATTTCTACGGCCCGTAGAAGGCCCAGTGTCACTATAGTAAATATTAGCCCATGGTTATTGTGGCCTAGTTTTAAAAATTAGGTTATTGCAGCCACTAGCAAACCACGGAAAAAGAACTGCAATGACTAGAAGCAAACAAATAAACAAGACAACAAGGAAATAAATAAGCAAGCAACTTACGCTAGGCTATCATGGCTATCACACATATTACATCCACCGGGCATCAAAGTTCGCCACCAGTGCAAATAAACGCGCCGACAAAAGAATATACAAAACCGAGAGCACTTTAGAAGGCACTAGGCCTGGCCAGGTCGCCCCCCCCAAATAGCTGAAGAAGCTGAGTAGACCTCAATTGTGTCAACGATAAATGCATCAACACTAGATTTAAGGCATGATGGTGCACACGGCAGTCCTCTGACATCTTCATTGCATCTTTGACTTCAAGTCGGAGCTGAGCTGAAGCAAGCCTTTCCACTTTAAGTTGAGACTGAAGAAGTCGAACTGATTGAGGCAGCGACTGCACAGAGGTTGTCTCACACCTGCTGGTGAGTAGCTTCAACTCACTGTCTTCATCAAGACAAGACCTTGGGGTCATCTCGCTGTCCTCAAGATGGTTTGGCTCACTATCTTCCCTAAAATTCTGCCTGGCGTAAGGGATACGAGTCTGAAAGAGAAACAAGGAGACACGTAACAGGTTTCACAATTATATAAGCAAATAAATGGATCTGTTCTGCATAAGGAACATGTTTTTACAACTACAATTTGAAAATGGTAGTTGTTGCAAACATCCAATCAGATGTAAACAGCAAAGCAAACAACAGTGGAGGAAATGATGCCTATCCAAATCTATACTAGAACAAAGTTTGAAGGCTTGAGAAGGATGAACTTACATTACATGTTAACACGGGCTGGACAAAGCCCTTCTCCATGTTGATGGAAGGATAATTCAATAAATTCCCCAAAGAAAATTCTTTATAAGCGTTGCCATTATTCTACATTTTGCAAAGAGTAAATATAGATCAAATAATGTTGGAAGAAACAGAGGATAATGAAGCTCAGGTGCAGACTGATGATACATTATCAAATAGCAATTAATTAAGTATAGAGTTACAAGGCAAAAGGGAGAGAGGTACTGACAAGAGCAATGCAGAGCCCATTATTGTTTTGAGATCGTATGATCCTTTGAGCAAGGAGATTCATCTAAAATTAGTTTTCATACAAGAGAGAAGGTAAGGCACAAGAAGAAATTTAGGAGTTCAAATTTTGAATTGATATCATAGACAGTACCTGACGCTGGGCTCCCAGCAGTTCTAATAGGGGTTTGGCCACTGGAGATTAGGGGTAAAGTGTGGTACAGTTGGGCCTGTGTTTTCTGTGGCTGCTGATCTATCTGATTTAACAGGTATCACTACCTTTTCCAAATACCTAGTTTGTACTCCTTGACGACCTGCACTCACCCTCTTCCCTTTGGACACCTATTACGAAAGAACAACATTTGACTGGAAAAACATAGTGTGACGACACATGGAATAGGTACATAAAATGGATAGGTATGGCATATACTCATATATGATGCTTAAACTAAGCAGATGGTGTAACAAAGTAGAAGTAATGCAAGAGGTTAGAAGCAAAATATGTGCGACCAATACAACTTTGCAAAGTTAGAGCAAGCACCTTGATGGGTGAATAAGATAGGCCATCCTCCACCATGCCAAGTTTGTTAGGCAGTGGATCATTCCGCAATATTCCTCTCGTGCGACCATTCTCATATTCATTTTGATAATGTTCAATATCTGACATGCATGAAAACATAAAAACAAGTGAGATTTTCTTTGTAATGCAGAAGTGATTCTAATCCAATACTGCCTCCCTGTAAACCCCTTTGTGCTATCTTTGCAATTCTTTTAAAAGATTCCATGCATGCTGTAATTTGTTGTGTGCATTAATCTAATGTGGCCTACTACTCAAAATATGAGAGCTCCAGAAGTGATGACACTTCGCAGATGATAGCTTCAACATATAGTAAAGAAGAACAAGTCGACCTGACCTGACAGATTCAAAATATACTAAGGGAGAACAACTCGACCTGACCAGTCGACCGCAAGAGAAGAGTATCGTCTTAAAGAAGAGCAGAAGAGCAAGCAGATTGAAGATATTACAAATCTTTTAATACAATGTTGGTTGGCCACCCATGATGAACCAGAGCGCACAGAGAAATACTATTCTTTCCGGTCTCTCCATATGTGGCTCACATGCATTTCGAAACTAAAGTAGGAACATTTAGCTAACCAATTAAACATCTCTCAGTTTTACTAATATCAGCAATAATATCAGATATGAATTTGTACAACTAAGCTTGTTTAGCTCGATGGGTGGAGCAGTGCTATTACGACACGAACCACGTAGGCTGATTGTGGTCATCATAAAATGGGGAAAACATAAGCATGATGAGTACAGTGTTGACCGTGGCAGTGGGATGGCAGATCTGAAGCTGCAAACCGCGCAAAGGGTAGTTAGCAACCGATGTTTGCTTTGAAATAACAACTAAGATTTGGTATGGACAAGAAAGTACGGTCAACAAGTGACAAAGAAATGCAATTATGCCATCTCTCTATATGTCGTGACATGCATTTGGAAACTCAAGTGGGACCTTTAGCTAACCAATTAAATGTGTCGGTTAACTAATATCAGTATCATATCACAATCATAGTTGAACGACTAAGCTTTTGAATTCTGAGTGTTGTGTTGTTTAGCTTGAAGGGTGGAGTAATGCTTGTACGACAGAAAGCACCTACGCAGATCATAGTAGAGTAGATAAAAGGGGAAAACCCTAAGCGTCAAGAGAAAAATCAGGAAAGTGGAACTAGCTGGACCAGTGGGTGGCGCACATGCTTTTCGAAACGAATATAGGAACATTAGGTGACCAATTAAACGTTCTCTGTTTTAGTGATATGAGCATCATATCAGATTCGTATTTCAACATGTAAGCTTTGGGTTGAGGTCTTGAGGAGCAGTGCTAGCACGACACGAAGCACCTACGATGATGGTAGTGAATATAAAGGGGGGAAACCATAAGCTTTACGAGTATAGTGCCCGTGCCATGGCGGATCTGAAGGTGCAAACTGGACAAAGCTACTTCGCAACCAATGTTTGCTTTCAACTAGCCACTACGATTTGGTACGGACAAGAAAAGTATAGTAAACAAATTACGATCTATTTTCCGGGTGAGATCAATAACTTAAGCACATATGGAAGAGTACCACCTCTCTTGCGACGCCGTGTAGGCCTATGCTGATACGTTGAGGGTGCTGTGGGTGCGATGGTTGTCGGCGGCGGGGAAGAAGACTTTAGACGGCAGACGGCCAGGTCGGGGGATATATCATGTTGCCGTGGACGAGGTGGTTGTAGGAGCAGCAACGGCAAGGTGGACGACGGCGCCGATGAAGCGAGAGGAAGCGATGAAAGGATCGTGGTCCAGCGCCGTGGATGAGAGACGTCCATCTCTTACAGTGGACGACGGGGTAGGGGTAGCGGCTCCGGCAAGGTGGAGGATGGGGTGGCGGACGGAGGAGGCTGGCCGTAGTGCGGAGGTTGTCATGCCGCTGACGGTGTATGAATGGGGAAATGGAGGGGAGGGGGGGATCTCAAACTTTGGGACGCGCTTCTCTGAAATGGGGGAAAGTTACAAACTTATCCCCTGTTTAAAATTTTGGACATCGCGTTGGTTGGGGATAGGACGGTAATCTCGCATCTCCCAAATATTTGCCGGTAACTATTTCGGGCGAGGAGAGGGTGTTTTGCCGCCCACGGTTGGCGCCCATGATGTATGAACAGGGCTGACAGGTAGGGCGGTTGTGTCACGTCTGATGGAAGTTACAAATCTGCCCCTATTTAAAATATTAGCCTACATCGATTTCGGGCGAGGAGAGGGTGTTTTGCCACCCACGGTTGGCGCCCATGGTGTATGAACGGGGCTGACAGATAGGGCGGTTGTGTCACGTCTGATGGAAGTTACACATCTGCCCCTATTTAAAATATAAGCCTACATAGATTTCGGACGAGGAGAGTTTGTTTTGCCGCCCACCGTGTATGAATGGGGAAATGGAGGAAGAGACACATGTCCTTCGGGCGAGCTTGAATCAAATGTGTTTTGCCGCCCATGTTTGGCGCCCACCGTGTTTGAATGGGCTCAGAGGCCATCGTGTCACGTCTGATTGAAGTTACTAGTCTACCCCTATCGACAGCAGTGTAAATCCTGTCGATAAGGATGTCATGTGTCACGGGTAGACAGTAATTTCCATCTCGCAAACACTTGCTTCGAGCAGCCCACAAATTATAGTGGGTGTTTAGCCGCTTCGTTCAAAACTTGGGAGAATTAGCATTCAGGTTTGCCCTGGGACCTGGCAAACTAAATTCAAATCCAATTTGTATTCGATTACGAATATCCACAGATAATTATATGTTTTGTTATTTATTTCTTCAAAACCACAACAAAGATTTATTCCATCTTTATATATGATTATGATTTAGAAATGCCGTGATCTTCGAATTCAGTAGGTTGGATACACTCTGAGTCAAACAGTTATTTCATCCAATACAATATGCTCACACGACAAACAGTTCACCTTATGTCAATCATACAAGTACTGAGGATTACCTCGCCTAAAAAATTCGGATCATTACAACACATGTACAACATAGGGGGTCTTGCAACATAATCCGTTCAGAGACATGACACAACATGCAAGTACAATAATCTAATGAAAATTTCAACTGGTATCTAAAGAAGAACCGGGATTATCTTGGGCTTCAGATAGCAGAAACAGCAGGACCTCCTCCGTCTTCTAATGCAACATTCTTACTTCCTCCAATTCTTGGGTTGCTTGCATAATGCGTGCCGCTAATTCCGTAATTTCCAGCCTCAAGATAAATATTACCTCATTCATGGCAGCCACACCATCTCTTTCTGCCTCTAGTAGAGCCTCAAGCACTATAATATATGTGCTCAGACTGCTCTCCGGCGGTGTTGCCTCTGAACTGCTACCATCTGGTAACATGGATGGCGCACTGCTTCCACAAATAGATTCTGGGGTTGTACATTGTGTCCTAGTGTGAACGGCATCCTGAAAGGTTTCCGCTGGACATCAGTAAGAGATAGTTATCGTATGATCCAGGCAGTAAGCTTACATGGTAAACGATAAACGAATTATTGCCGAGCATGGCAAACTATATTTAAATGGTTCGAAGCAGCATCAGCCGAAAAGAAATTAAAATGGTAAGATGAAACTAGGGATGTAAGTGGCAAATAAATGAAATCCGCCAGTCCCATCTAGTTAGTTTTTGCTACCTCCCTAGTTCATTTTCCTCAAAAAACAAAAAACTCTTTTGAACTATCATACCACTAGTGGACTTTAATCGGGATTAAACTGGAGCCAGTTGACATCCCTAGTTGAAAGGAAGTGTACAACCGCTATATTTAAGTTGCCAAGGCATCTAAGCAGTTGAAATAATCTGAGAAAGCACTTAACAGTGTGGCCTCATATAAACTACGAAGACAGTCTTGTGATGAAGTTGAGAGGAAAAGTTAAGGACTCAAATGAAATAGGCATGCATTTCTTTATGATAGTACAGCAGGCACTGCTGACATATTGGCCAACTCAGGTATAGTGTAACAACAAATAAGCATTCGAATCAAGCAATACAACAAAGTAGACAACTGAACTATTTGTAATTCGGTAGGCTTACACGTTGAGGGCACAAGCCAAGAAAGCAGCCCACTCGCATTACATTTCACATGTACTAAAACACACCGGCTTACCATATGTTGCTGTGAAGCCTAGCTGCTGTTGCAATGTTCTTTGAAGATATCATGAGCATCCCGTGGTTGCAAATCTATTTGTTGTAGTTTATTCTGCACCATCTATTTAGGTAAAATTAATTTTAATCGCATGCACTGGTCCGAATTGATCATCAATGGTTCATCTAAACTAATGAAAGAAGGGTGTGTGCATACACGACAATACTCCCTCCGATTCTTTTTACTTTGCGTATAACTTTTTCTTAGTTTTCTCGTATTAGTCTGCACGTTGCCGATTCCTAGCGCTGGTTTCCTTTTGTGCCCCACCCCATCAGCCTCTACCCTAATTAATTGGCAAATTAGTCCAGTAAAATTAAACCAGTGCCCTCCTTGGTATGCGGGTCAAGAGTTATGCACAGAGTAAATAGAATCGGAGGGAGTATATCTGCTTCCCTCTATTTTTATGCTTGTTCGAGGTGCCAGCCCCAAAAGAACAAATATTTTGCTTGATGGGGTTGGCAGCTCCATAATTAATAGAAGCATCAAATTGCTCATGCAACTTGGGAAGATCAAGAACACACAAACAAGTAATGAACAGAGGCTCGGAGCAGTGATGTAATAGCTAGCATCAGAAAATGTAGGGTAAAACAAACAAAAAGCAGCGGAACCACATGCTAGTTTGCTGATGTGTAATTAAGCATAGAGAACATTAAGCAGTCTGATGGAACCAACAGGTGGCATCAGAACAAAACTAAAGCATATTAACTATATGTGCACTGGTATGTAATTTAGCACATGTAACATGTTCACTGCCAGAAGTATGGCCCTACAGGTGCAAGCAGAATAACACGTCTCATGAAAAACTGAATGATGCCATGAAGAAATTCAAAGGTGCGGTGCTTATGCTAGGAAAGTGAACGTAGGTGCCGGCCGTTGGATAATAGTACTTGATTCTCGACGGCGTATGGGTATCATTGTCATACTTGATAGCTAAGGATCGTCGATGGTGCTCGTGTTGCGGTTGAGTTTGGGCCGGCTGTCCCCGTCGCTGAAGCGGCTCCGGTGCTACGGTTGCAGCGCCTGTCGACATACAAGAAAGCTCATCTGTGGTAAGTGAACAGTTGCATGATAAAGAGGAAAACCGAAGGAGTACAAATTGAAATAACCTGATGAGGCTGCGGCGTCGGTAAAGCAGGGCCGATGGAGTTGAATATGGCGTCCGTGGAGCGGGTCCGGTGCAGTGGACGAAGGCTTCGGCGGGCGCGTTGTACAATGCTTTCGGTGAGGCGGATCTGTTGCGGCGGACGAGGGCTTGTATGAAGGGCCAGCGAAGGGGTGGACGAGGGAGTTAGTGAAGGGCCTACGCTGTGGTGGACGAGGGCGCCGATTAAGCAGATCCGGTGCGGTGGACCATGATGGCGGTCAAGGAGATCTGGAGCGGTGGACAAGCCAGTCGCTGAAGCGGCTCCGGTGAAGTGGTGAGTTGGCAGTTGGGGGTTCCAAGGTGCGGAAGGTAGATCCGACGGGGTGTGAGGTCCACCGCTGCGGCAGAGGACTAGATTCAGTGGCTTGCCATGGTTGGGGGGGAGTCGGGGAGGGGGAGGGGAGGGGCTCTGGGGAAGAATGTTGGGGGCAAAGAGGGGAAAACAATGGAGTTATCAAAGCAGCCCTTTTCCATTCATGTGGCAGGGGTAAAACAGGTATATCGCGGGGCTAAACTTTCGGGCGCGTGATATTTCAATGTGAGCGGGAAGTTTGAAAGCTTTTGGCGCCTAAAATTATAAGTATTCTGCTCTTGTACGGCCGACTATGATATCATGGCCGACAATTTGTTTGTTTTGCACGAAAAAATGTGCAAGTTTTGAAAATCAATGTCTCCAACTCGAAACTTAGATTGTCCATTCAATTCAAATATGGATCATTGAGCTACTACAAGCAAATACCATCACACGGTCCAATTCAAATAAAATTCCAAATGTGTTTATCCTAAATATGATGACAAAAGCAAAAATGTGTATGTGTATGAATAAAGTGGATGATTATAAAGTTTGAACATGCCTGTATGTGTATATCTCTAGGTTTGATATATGAATTTTAAATCACGAAATCCCGGCTTAAAAATGTACCTCCGTTTAAATGAATTACAAAAGCTAATGATGGAGTCGAATTCCAAAATTCCAATCTTAGGTTTGTAATTCTGGTACATCAAGGTATATCACGCATGTTCAAAAGTATCGTTATCTCATAGTACAAACTGTGAAACAAATTGATCAACCATGAGTGCACAATATCTCAATTACGCTAAAGTCCCTCAAATATATACACCTCACTCTTTATCTGAAGTCAACCCCACCACCACCACCACACACACACACACACAGAAGTCGTTCTCTCCCCCAAACACCAACACACGAGCACATTAACACCCTCTCTCTTGTAAAGTCCGGACCCCAACATAGGGCTCTATCACTTTGTCTCTCGGGCATGCACACATCTCTTCCCTCACTCTCTAGGTCTCCCGCTATCTCTCTTACCCAAGCACACGCACTATGTAGAGTGTATATTTTCCATACACACAAAATGTCGCCCCCAAACGTCTATCTCCCTAGTTATGTGGTTCTCGCGCACTCACCTCACACACCACCCCCACTGGAAACAAGCACACTTTGTCTCCTTGTGCACCACTCTTCTCTTTCTATCTCTCCCACATGCGGACCCGCCCCAGCTCCTTCCCTGTATACATATATGTCATGACTCTTTGCATAGCTCCCTAATGTATAATCGTTCTCGATTTCGCACATTGTTCTCTACACCATCTATTCTAGATCTCTCATGAAGTCCCTATCACACACACGATGACTCGCTTCCCTTGCGTCTCCGTTCATAGGCCAATTTCTGACAACATCAACATTGTCTCCCTATCTATACGCCAGTTATGGACACAAACGACCCCTCTCGCCCCCTCTTCCTCTCTCTCTCTCTCTCTGTCGCTAGCTCTCTCTTTCTCTCGCTCTCACACCCCTCTCCCACACACACACTCGATGTCTCTGCCAAATAGTCTGCTCCCCCCGCCCGCACCCGTGCTATCTCGCTACTACACATGTCACACCATTATCCCTTCCCTTATACTAGGTTTACATCATCAGTGGTCTATCTACTCCACATACACTCTCTCCCTCTCACACACAAACGCGTGCACAAACACACACAGACACGCACAAACACCCATTTACCTGGATCCTCATCTCACCTCATGTCTGCATGTGTATCTCACACACTCACTCTCTAATTATGTATATGTGTCTCCACGTTACACAACGCAAAGCCCCATGTACATGTCTCTCTCTATCCTCCACACGCATAGACACAAAGAATCTGTTATCATTGCCTTAGTCTCTAACATATCACTCTCTCTCTCTCTCTCTCTCTCTCTCTCTCTCTCGCAAACACGCTCAACAAGGGTTTCCCCGTGAATAACTTACCGTCTATTCATGAACAGTCGTGGCAGTATGGCGAACACGAGACGTGAAAAAGAATAAATCTACACGTGCTTAGACCACCTAGTATGACTACTAGGACTAGAGCAAGCCAAAAAGCGCGCCGCCGTCACCCCCTCCTTGTCGGCGACGGGAAAATATTCGTTTTACACAGTCGAGAAGTCATTGTGCTAAGGACCCACATGCTGAGGCGTTGAATAGAATGTAGATGCTAGTTTACGGAAGCAAGTATCGATAATACGTTTGTATCTCCATACTTATATTTCTTCTCTTATAAAAAGCCGAGTTGGTGATGATGGTACGTGTGCCATCTTGCAATATAGACCGTCCGATCTATATCTGACGGATGGAAATTAAACTAAAAGATACCCGCACCCCTCTCCACATTTGCAGACAAGGCCTTCCCTCGTTCATCCTTATCTCCAACAAACCTCATTGTTGAGCAATTAAGAAAGGAAGCCTCTGGAACAAACTGGCCTGTTGGCCGCTGCCGGCGTCGTCAATCCCCATGCCTCCGCTCAGTTCGACCACCAACCACCACCACACCCCACTCCTCTTCACCTTATCTCATATTTCTCGAGATATCATTAGTTTTTACACATGGGATTAATCCCGCAAGGGTCAATCACAACAAGTGTTTTATAAAAAAATGCATCTTGATGTTCCGTGCAATGCACGGATCTTGCTAGTACTCCTACACAAGACTAAGTTGGTGATGCTGGTGTGTCTGCCATCCATCGTTTTTGACCATTAGATCTACATCAAACGATTGTGAGATAAGTTGTTGCCTTTTCTCACCAACATCCCACTTGTCTACCAATTTGCAGAAAAACCCATAATTAGTATCTTAAAACCAACCACATCCCTCCCTGACCTCACCAAAACAGCCCAAGGAATATATTATAATTGAAACATAATATATCTCTAGTGACATATGTATATCAAAATTAGAGTGTTTTGTACCAAGTTTGTGAATAAGTATTATTCTAATTATGATTCGTTGCAACAGACATGAACATTGCTAGTATTTCCAACCATGCATTTCTTTTCCTAGTATTCCATAGTTTCGAGTTTTCCATCAAGATATTAGTCACTCATGGTTGATATTTACTTTCAATCATGTACACATATGCACTATGTAACTAGCCTTGCTTATTGGCTTCCAAAGCTTAACTTTCACTCCTACTTACAATATGTAGAGTATTTAACAGAAAACTACCACTTTCAACCAGCCCTAGGAGGAATCTATTGTACAAAAAATAGCAAAAACATACCCAAATTTTTTTAATCACGCCAAAAACTACCTAGTACTCCTACCGATTAGGTTCGTTTAAACCCATTTATGACAGGGTTGGCCCACATGTCCGTGCTGACGAGGCAGCTTAAACCAACACATTTTGTTTGACCGTTGACACGAGGGACCCACATCTGACCTTCTATCCTGTTATTCCCCCTCAAATCATTATTTTTCCTGAACATTACTTCAAACAGTACTGATGCGTGTTCGTCGGTGGCGCCGGTGATGAGCGAGTTGGCAGCCGCTCCGCTGGACGGGCCAGACGCCACGCTGGCCTCCGCACGGGTTGGCAGGATGGCCCGAGCATGACTCACGAGCGAGTAAGCCGCCACGCTGGCCTTCGCTCGAGCCAGATGGCTGGCCTTAGCGCGGCGCGCGCGAGCAAGCCGCCACGCTGCCTTGCCAATCTAGCTAGCAAACCTTGCAGACAAGCAGCTGGACGGAGCTATCTTGGCTAGCTAGCGGCCGCGAGCGCCGGACGGAGCTGGCATCCGGGCTGCCGCAACATGGGCTCCGAACCGCCGGCGGTTTTGACCTCGCCTTCTGCCGGCGGCGGTAGCTGCGTCCCATGGCCGAGGATGACTAGGTGGACGGACCGGAGGTAGGAGGTCACTCGAGGATTTTTGTTGGTAAGAGCATGTACAATGGTTGATAAGGTAGTCTTATCTTAAGTCTGCCACGTATGCAAGTGGTAGTATTTTCTTGGCATTTTAGTGGTTTCTTGCATTATTAGAGCAAGTACAATAGAGCTGATTCAGCGGGCTATAAGAAATAAACTACTACTACATGTTGGCTATAAGATGGGCTATAGATGACATGGCACTGGCTTATAGCCAGCAGTTGGCTATACTATTAACCATGCTCTTAGGGGTTTCTTGTAAGGAACAATGTATGTACTACTAGCGACAAAAGGCGATTCTAGGTTGCGTTGTACTCCAACGAGTACTACTAGTGGTCGCGTGAGTGTATACCTCGTTTTGTGGGTTCGATCCCGGCCGAATGCACGGCGGCCTTTTAAAAAAAATAGTACTACTACACTTCGCTGCGAGCCAATATTTTACACGGGTAGTTTGAGTTTTGAAGTCAAATGGACGTGCGGCCCCACAATCTGGGTGCACTGGACAAGCTAGCCACGTGAACGGGTTTTCCTTCCCGGCATCCCGTGGCTCGCGTGCTCGCCCTAGCCGCACCTCGCTTGCAGCTTCCAGCTAGTAGCATATTTAAACTAGTGCCTCCCAATTAAGCCCGAGGAGCTGGAAAAGCCTGGCGGGGCACTGGGAACTGTGCAATATGGCTCTGTACGTAAAGTGCTCTACTACTACTCTGTAGCTTGTGGCGTTGCATGCATGGACTTCACTCCATTATCGGCTCTACTATAAAAGAAATTCCTCTTGCCGTGTTTTTTTTGAAACGGAGGCAAAAGCTTTGCTTCATCTCATTCATAAAGAAGGAACTACTAACAAAGTTCGACGAGATCCATTACACCTCCACAAATGGAAGCGAAAAGCCTAGTCTCGCTGTATCAAATAACTCAAATGTTCTGCCCCCGCAGTAACCGTCGCAGATAAACAGGCTTATAGTGTGTGCGTGAGAGGAGCGGCTGAGTAGGCCAGCTACGTGAGAGGAGCGGCTGAATAGAGCACCGAGAGTACCCACTAGGCCACTACGCAGGTGTACTTCCCCTGCATTGATAGTACAACGATGGTTCTGGAGAACAGTAGTACCCTCCACTTCCAACTGTAGCTCCTTGGCCCTGAGATTCAAGAGTTCAAAACTGGTGCACTATACAAGACTATACTAGAAGTACAGTACATCGCACTACTAGTTGAGAAAAGTAGTACTAGTACTGCTACAGTACGAGTACGTACTCCTCCGTCACATAATGTACGACATTTTTTTACACTAGTTGGCGTGTACAAAAAATGGCAAAAACATACCCAAAATTTCTTAATCCACGCCAAAAACTACTACCTAGTGCCAAAAGTTTCTTACTAGTGCTATTATTTACAGTATAATGCAATCCCATAACGTTCCATAATGCTAGTACTAGTACTCCATGGTACCAAAAACTACTACCTAGTGCCAAACATTTCTTACTAGTGCTATTATTTAGAGTAGTAAATAATAGCCTCACCCCTTCGCTGAGGAACGATCTACAGTTGGAAGGGACGAGGCCCTGCGGTTACTACGCTCTTATCTCCTCCTCGCCAGTTCCCCTCCCCCCGAAGAGAAGGTAGTTCGCCGCTGCTCCCATGGATTCGCCAGGCAGTTCTCCTCCTCGTCGGGGCTGGGAGACCTTGGACGGCGATTCTCTGGGAGAAATCGCACGCCGCTCCGACGTCCTCACCGCCCAAGACTCGGTGCTTCCTGCACCAACTTTTTCAAGACGCTCCTTAAACAGGCTTGGGAAAAGGCCATGCTTGTTGGTCTTCCATGCGTCCTCGAGGAGAAGGTTCTTCTATGGGACAATTCTTCGAACAGTCCACCGCTCCCTGGCCATGGTTGCATGTTGACTCCGCTTGAGTTGACGACGTTGAGAGGTATTCGGATTTTGTCCGATGAGCAGGTCAGTAATGGAGTTTGATCATGTAGTACTTAGTTATTCCATTTCCATCTCGTAATTTCTCCGCTGCCCACCGTCTTATATATAGGTCTGGGTCGGTGCCAATGAAGATTGGCTTGCATACCTCCGGCCGGATACCACCATGATTTTGCACAACATCCACAGCAGTGTGGCCGTTCCGGTAGACCCCTTCTCCACCATTGGGATCGGCCTTCTGGACTGGCTGGGCAAGAATACGTATGATGATGCCTACATGAGATTGAAGAAGGTAGCAATTGCGGACCCACCAACAAAGCGACGCGGCTATGACGATTACTATCTCATCACAGTGTTCGACATAAGGATTGCCATCAATGCAGGAGGCAGTAACGGCAGAGGCTGGCGCATGTTGGCGGCGGCAGATTTGTACCCCTACACGTTCAAAGACGCTGTGCGCCATCTAGGCCGCATCTTCGCGGTGACAAGCCAGGGGACTTGTTTCATCTGGTTGACATCCTACGGTACGGGAGATTACAAACGGAATGCACAAACCATCATTTGCATCCCTAATGATACTCCATTATTTTGCAGGGACCACTCATCCCCCGATCAAAATAAGATCGCCGATCCTAGATGTGCATTTGCATTCGCGATTCGGTCTAACCTGGAACCTTGTAGCTAACTTTGGCATATTGGGATCAACTATCTTAGCAGTCGTTACCCATGGTACCACTGATGTGCAACATGGTCACATAATCTAGCACGATCGGACCGTCACCATCTACCCAGGTATTCTATTTTTTAACCCTCTCGCCTTCTCTTTCATTGTTGTACTAGTAGTATACTTTGTAGTACTAGTAGGAGTACTTTTTACCTTGGAGGATGCGTATAGCTAGCTAGGCCCTTGAAGACTTGAACCCACTAGCTGCCACCATTTTTGTTTTTCCATGTCTTACTATCTCATCCATGTAGCCAAGAGTGGCTATATATAATAAGCCGGTTATTTTACTTCCTCTATACCGGAGTAGTACTATTTGCTGCACAGTATTACTGACCGCCACATTTGAGCACAACATTATTATGCATGGACCTTGACTATGTACGTCACCATGTGTCCAAATCTGGGATGCCGCGTGTACCAGATGAACGACGCCGAGTTCGACCCCCGTGATGCTACGTGGGTGCCGAGGAACACTCTTGGAGAGTACTCGCTTTTCATCAGGGACAGCTACCCCATTGTGAAGCGGATGCCACCGTCCGTGCACGACACAGAAGGCCCTGTCATTCATGAAGCATGGTTGTGTCTTCAGTGCGCACCGCCGGATGAACGACATGCTGGGACACGCTATCCCTGATTTATGCCGCTTCAGCTTGGATGAGTCTCCATCGTGTGGAACCGGACAAGAAAGCTGCGACAATGATTCCCGTTGCCCACCGCTATGGATCGTGCCATCCATGAAGAACACCTGGGACTGGAACCTGGAGGAGGACATGTAGCCCATCTATAACGTGTAAGTGGAGTACGGTAATTGTGAACGGTAGCGCTGTGAATATATGTAGACTAGTCGTGCAAAAATTTATCACATGAGTTGGAGATGAACTTGTGTGACATACTGGCATTTGTCCTTTAGAATTTATTACTAGTAAATGTGTTATGTGTACGTGCAACTTGTGTGGTTGTTGCATGGGCTCCAACATGCTCTTTGAGAAAAAAAGGTGGCACAGCTTTGGATATATGTGACGTGGCAGCATCATACAGTAGCATCGTTCGCTATAGTTGTACTAGTACACTCCTACTAGGACGACAACTCCTATAAAACCTTGCGCTTGGCTCTTTACCTCTTCGGGAGGTTCAACAGTTCGTACTCGTGTGAACCTTGCACTTGGCTCTTCGCCTCTTCAGAAGGTCCAACAATGATGATACTATAGTACAATATGCTTCTGGCAATCTGACACCGATTGAACTACTGCACGTCCACCGCGAGGGCGAGGGCGAGGGAGAGGGAGAGGAAGAGGGCGCTGTAGTCAAAACCCTCTCCTCGTCCTGCGAACCACCGCGCCCGTGGGCGAGGGAGAGGCGTAGTAAGCAAGCTTCTCCTCGTTCGGCGAGTTGACGGGACACATCAAAGCAGTACTAGTACTATTAGTAGTCCATACTGCGTCCTTTCCGATTAATATGGCTTAATTTGAAATGAGAAAAATACACTGGCGGTCAACGTATGTAACAGTACGCTCTTTACGGTCACTATATATAGTTTTGCGGCGATTATGCGATCACTAGCTCATCGTAGAGCACCGTACTACACCCTACTGACCGGCCACATAGTCGACGTGGCACTTTGTTGACTGGTTAAATTGTCACCTGGTTTCTGGGTCCCACCTGTCAATTGGCAGAGCAAAGAAATCAGTTAAACAAAACTTTACGCAGGCGCGACACGAGTCCAACCCTTGCGGGTGAACCGCCCTGGCTGTGTATGTGAGTGCATGCACGTGTTCTCCCTCGGTCTTCCAACAAAGAGTGTACTACATGATGTACATCTACACTTCCAATGCATTTAGCCTTTAATCTAAATCGATATTGATTGACTAATGCACCAACTTATGCTGTAGGTATAGGCTACATGTCTATCCTTAATTACAGCATGCAACGACCTTCATTTAATCTTCTTATCTCAATGGTCGCATGCACACATAAGTCTGCTACTTTTGGGCATTAATTATGCCCTGGTCAATGTGTAAATCTCTAAATGTACAGTCTTTCACAGACGTAGGGAGTAGGTTGAGCACTTGAGCGTGAGCGTGTGTGTTGCGTCGTGTGCTGTGTGCCGCATGGGTGCGTGAGTGTTGCATGCGTCCATGTGTACGTGTGAGTGTTGCATGTTGCATGCATGCATGCATGCATGGGGCTTACTCCCTCCCATTGACATGTTCATATTTCAAGCTTCCTCTGTTCCCTCCATATGGTGATACTCCCTATGTTCCCAAATAGTACGGAGTAAAAGCCTCCCTCCGTTCCCAAATACGGAGTATTTGTCTTTCTACAGATTTCAACAAGTGACTAGGTACAGAGCAAAATGAGTGAAGTGAGCGTAGAGGCATAGGGATACTATAGAAAGGAAGTCCTCGTGATCCATTTATTCCCCATCTCGGTCAGAGAGAACTATACAACTAGTCTTCGCAGTGAAATGACAATACACGCTGCAGCAGATGGGACACGTAATTAATAAGCTGAACCAGCATGTTGGTGTTACTAAATCAGCCTTACCCAGTACTTCCATCATGTTTGCCAGTAGAGCACGCTTCCGCAAATACGCCTACACACCTCTGTCCTCCATTAACTGATATATGGGCCCTATTGTGGTAGACCCACATGTCATCGGTGTAACTATTTACACTCCGAAGGACGGTATATCCTAGTAGTAGTACTAGTAGAATTGAGATTGAATGCACTTTCTTCCCCGTCTTCCACTCTTCTTCCTCCTCTCTTCCCCATCATCGGCCGCACACCATTTACCCCCGCTCACTGCTCGCCCGCTCGCGCCATCTTCCTTGGTAGCTCGCGCGTACCATATCCCCCCGCTCACTGCTCGGCCACACGAGGAGAAGCTTCTTCGCTCGCCCGCCTGAATCCACTTCCCCACTGGCTCGCAGGCACCGAAAACCCCAATGGCAGAACCGACTGACACGCAGAGCCGCGATTGGAATTCCCTCCCTGATGTTCTCTTGGAGCAGATCTGTAGTCGTATGGACCTACTCAGCACCGTCCGTCTGGCCGCATGCTCGGTGTCTTTGTACCGTCTACTCGTCTGCAACCGGCCGGCTCTTTTCAAGACACCCTGCTTGCTGATTCCCAATCCTCGCAGGTGGCCCAGACACCGACTTGACGATCCTACGGAGGTTGCCGTGGTGCCCCTCGACATGCTACCACTACCCGTCCACCTGTCCTTCATGCGCGGCCACTACTGGGCGGGCATGAAGGCCAACTGGATCGTCCTCATCCACCACACCGGTAGTCTGTGGCGTCTCGTGGATATCTACACCCAGCAAGAGATCACCCTTCCATTGTTGGATACCGCCGCCATCGAGCCTCGCGGCCCGCCGGACACTCATGCCTACTACGCACGAGACACGTCAAGCTTTTGGCTCGACCTCTATTTGCAAAAAGTTGTAATCTGCGAAGTGCCCACACCATCAGAAGACTACATGGATTACAAGCTCATTGCCTTATTCAACAAGGGATTAGTCTATCTGGAATCCGGTCGCCATACATGGTTATGGCTCATCATCAATCCTGTTGAGGAAACATTTCTGTCTGATGCTATAGTGCACGATGGCATTGTTTACGCGGTCGACGCACAGATTGGCTACCTATATTGGTGGAATCTATCATCGTGTAATTATTCTATCTCATCTCATCTATACCTTATGAATACGACTGCCTATTCATTTGTTACAAATTTAGAATACATAGCATGTCTATAACCACATCATTGCTATATGTTCCTCTCATTTCCTAGATTTTTATGACCACACATGTTATTGTTAGAGTTGATATGAGAACAATTGGCATCTAATGATTGTTAGAATACATATTATGAGCATAACATCATGATTTCTATATGTTACTCTCATTTACAAGATTTTTATAACAACACATGTTATTGCTTAGAGTTGATATGAGAACAGTAGTAGTAAGTGCTATGGTAGAATATGAGTAGGCGCTGTCATAGCTGTTTTCCTCTCATTGTTACATGATGTTTGAACCATGACATATTGCTAGAATATGAAAGCCATTGGCTTATTTTTTTAACTTGGGGTATGATTATGACCACGACATTGCAATTCTCTGTCTATGATATGTGTCACTGTTATAATAATCTTAATTCCACACATACTTTGAACATGATTGTTTATTTTTGTCCTTTTGGTCTCCAATTTGAATTGTGCAGCAGACGCAAATGCGTTGGCCTTCATGACTCCAGGACCTGGAATCATACCAGCCGATGGGTGGTGGTTTATCGCTCGTTCAGCTGATGGCGGTCATTTGATGCTCATTCGCACGTACCAAATTGACCAAGCCATTACATCAAACCACATGCAGTACAATGCGTGGGGCGTTCGTGACATTGATGGCCATGGCTGCTTCGTGTTCGAGAAAGATCCCAGCTCCGTTGGGCTAGGCGTATTCAACCGGACACGGGTTTATAGCCTCGGCAACCACTCCTTGTTCCTTGGGCTCAATTATCCGATCATCCAACCAATCATCGATCATATCACCGACGATGATTACTGTGCTATGCAACTTCCATTCGCGAGGGGGGGCTGTGTTTACACATCATACCATGGGTTTCATGAATCACCATATCCAGAGATTCGTTGACACAGCTTGTTGCCAGATAATCTTTAGTGTGTGAAAGGCATCAAGCTTCCATGCGATGGATGGCTTTTGCAAACCCGACATGCAGCGATGTGGTTCATGCCAACAGCAAATATGCACAACTTGATTCGTGCTGATATCTAGACTGAGCCATGTATTCTACTGCTGTAGCACGACCCTCTTTTGTTGGATATTATGTACTGTTGTTAGTTTGAAGCACTCCTCTAGTTTGAAGGATAGATACCTTCCTGGGATCAAGTGCATCCTAACTCACCTGCGTAGGATGTACTGATAATGATGATGGAGATGCTGTGCAGAAGCCACATATATATATCAGTTAAGCTTCAAGTGCGTACTTGTTAGTTAAACCTATGTATAAATTGTGACACTAAATACGACTAGTAAGTAGTACAGTAGCAGTACTAGTATACGTCGGTCAAATTATTCATCATGTCCACACATTGAATTGACGTGACAACACGCTATGCGTGAGGTGACACAAGAATCCCGGCAGCGTGTTCGGGTATTCTGGACTTCAGATTTGGAGTACCACTTATCTGTCGAAATCTTTCATCATTCACTTAAAACAGTCGATTGATCATACATTGAGTACCATACAACTGGAATTACCGATGCAAGTCGAAGAAGGATTGGCCCGTGCTGCCGGCTGGCGTCAAGTTCGATCCCACGGATCAGGAGCTGATCGATTACCTTGAGGCCAAAGTGAGTGCTGGTAGCGCGAGATTTCAGTCTCTCATCGATTTGTTCATACCAACCATCGACAGCGAGCACGACATATGTTACACCCAACCTGAGAAACTTCCAGGTAAGACACCGATCGGCCGTCTACTTGCACAAACATATTTCTTTGTTTATAGCTCTATTTTTCTTTTTAGACGCAGACTTGGTGAAGCAATTACAATTTGACAGTTAATAAAAAGTGAAACAAGTGACTGCAACATGCCAAAGATGTTATGAAAATGCCAACTAGGTACACTAAAACTTGTATTCCACAATACTGCAGGTATCACACTGAGTGGCCTAAGGAAGCATTTCTTCCAACACAACTCCAGGGAGTTCAAAAGGGGCGCGTGGACGTGTCACAAGATACAGTCGGAGTGCGGCATGCACGCGATGTGGCACAAGACCGGCAATACCTTGCCGGTGATGGTCAACGGCCGGCAGACGGGCAGCAAAAAAGGTTCTGGTGCTGCACACCAACAAGAACTTCGACCAGCAGAGGACCAACTGGGTGATGCACCAGTACCACCTCGGGGACTTGGAGCAAGAGAAGGAGCGGGAGCTGGTCCTCTGCAAGATTTTCTACCAGATGAACACTAGGGCCAGGAGTAAAAAGATTATAAGTTAGTTTTGTATTGGTAGTTGTACTACCTTGTGGTCCGCAAGTTGGTATTGTTGTTAACGATCTTTTGGTATGAACTTGCATTTGCTTCCAACCATCATGCCGAGGGTCGACGTGGATATAAAGCTGAATCATTTGTTTCGAAACGAATTTGCAGGCACCTGATTTTTATTTGATGGGTAGCATAAGCACCCGCCGTTCGAATTCCCAGTTCTCCAATTTTTTCGAAACAAGTGCATGCACTTATTATCACGATAAAAAACAATATCCGTGCTGCATCCCAGTTATCAGTCTGTACTTGCAGAATTCTCTCGTTTATTGAGCACGTATATTATTTTTTCAGGTCGAGCAAGTTTCAACTGGGCTGTAGATTGCCCAGGGTTGTTTTGTTTTTAACAGGCCCAGCCCATGACGATAACGGGGCACAAAGATCCAGTAGGTATCTACTGGCCTCTGGCCCGCCAGCGTTAGTTATATTTTGTCTTACAACATCTGCAGGCAGTTTTTTTACTGAATCAAACACACAACCCAGTTCTATTTTCCTCTTGAAACGCATGCCCTACATCCGTTTTCTAATCTCTACCTATAGTTTTACTAGTTCATATACACATATCATTATATTGAAAACACATAAAATTCCCTTTTCATATTTACATCCTTATTTTTGTTGTTTTTCCCACCCAGCACTGATTTTTTTACCACTGGTTTTCCCTTAAACCAACTAAATTGTCCCACGTCTTATTTGCTTACAAAAACAAAATGATTTTTTGGCAAATCAATAAGTTCTTAAAAAAAGTTTATCATTTCGGGATTACAACAGTTCGGACTCCACCGAAATATGCAAAATAAGGTTGGACTTTTTGACCGTGGTCCTAGGCAAAAAATGGGCTGTAAGAAATTACTTAAGAATTAGCAAATGGGCTGCAAATTATAAAAAATAGCAAATGGGCTTTATGTTGTCAGCCACAGATTTGGAGGCTGACTTGTGGGCCTACTAAGTTCATGCATACACAAGGTTTCTCAAAAAAGAAACTTAGTCAACAATCAACTCTACCAGCGTCAGACCGTTAGATGTCAATCTAACGGCAATCGTGCTTCTTCAGTCTTTGATCTTCCTGCCCCAGCTGCCCAAACCAGCACCGTCGGAACCGCCTGCTCCCGCCTCCCGTGGCCGGCAGTGCTGCCGGGAAGGCCTCACGGCCCCATCATACTTGCATCCCTGGCCTGTCTATCCCTCTACTCACCCACACCTCCTCTTATTTTCCGGCGACGGCAGCTGAACCAGTCAACCCTCGTACTCTCCACCGCGTGGGCAGCCACTGCCGTGTCTTTCCTGGCTCCGTGTCGTTCCCTTCGTAGCCCTCGCCATCGTCCACCGCCCTGGTGCTCTCGGCGCGGCGTGGTCAACGATGTCCATCCAACGGCCGTAGTGCTTCTAAAACCTCTGGTCTTCTTGCCCCAGCCGCCCAAAGCAGCGCTGGTCGTGCCGCATGCTCCTGCCTCCCGTGGCCGGCTGTGCTGGCACGGAGGCCTCACCGTCCCCATACTACTCCCACCGCTGGCCAGGCCATCCCTCCACTCACCCACTCCCCCTGTTATTCTGCGGCGACGATAGCCTCACACCACAGCCGAACCAGTGAACCCTCGTACTCCTCTCCGCGTGGGCATCCACTGCCGCGTCTTCCCGGGCTCCGCGTCGTCCCCTTCCTAGGCCTCGCTGTCGTCCACCACCGTGGTGCTCTCGGCACGTCGTGGTCAATGTGGTCAACGACCGACTTCCATCGGAAGAGTACTGTACGTGGAGAGGCTGACAGCTAGGTCCACGGCAGCCGCAAGGAAGTGCCTCCTTATTATGCGCAAAATAATTATTCCTCCACCTGACAGCAGGGACCCACCGGACGGGCCACCAGTATTTCGTGGGAAAAACATTTCCCCCCTGACTGCTGGGACCCACCAGACGGGCCACCGTATTTTGCAAAAAAACGTTTGCCCCTGACTGCTGGGACCCACCGGATGGACCACCGTATTTCGTGAAAAAAACATTCTCCCCCGCTGTCAGCTCGGACCCACCGGAAGTGCCTCCTTATTACGCACAGAAAAATGAATACTCCCCCTGCTAGCTGGGACCCACCATGGTGGGAGGCTGACTTGTGGGCCTACTAAGTTGACAAGGATGGAGGGCTTTGTCAACTTATTCAATATGAACGATTCTAGCTCTAGTGACCGTATGATGTCTATCCAACGACCGTAGTGCTTCTTCAACCTCTGGTCTTCTTGCTCCAGCCGCCCAAAGCTGCGCTGGTCGTGCCGCGTGCTCCTGCCTCTCGTGGCCGGCTATGATGCCGCGGAGGCCTCACCACCCCCTACTACTCCCACCGCTGGCCCATGCTATCCCTCTACTCACCACACCCCCTGTTATTCTGTGGCGATGACAGCCTCACACCGCAGCCGAACCAGTGAACCCTCGTACTCCTCTCTGCGTGGGCATCCACTGCCGCGTCTTCCCTGGCTCCGCGTCGTCCCCTTCCTAGGCCTCGCCGTCGTCCACCGCCTTGGTGCTCTTGGCGCGGCGTGGTCAATGTGGTCAATGACCAACTTCCATCGGAAGAGTACTGTACGTGGAGAGGCTAACAGCTGGGTCCACGGCCACAGCCCAGTTTTTTTTGTGATTTGCCAAGTAAGTCGCTTTGTCATGCCTGTTGGGCTGCAAATCTTTCAAGACGAGGAGAGCTTCATTCGGCTGGCCGAGAAAATGGCCCATCAGTAATGAGAAATGGGCTGTACATTTTTAAAACACATCAAACCGGCAATTAGTTTAAAATATCTTTTTTTTATTTCAAGATTTTAAATTACATTAATTTTTATGCGTGGAGAATTTGTTAGATTTTATATTGATATACATTTATTTTTAAAATCAGTTTGAATATGAGTCGAAATTTCGGGATTAAAAACAGTTCGGACTGCACCGAAATATGCAAAATTTCGTTAATTTTTTAACCATGGCCACAATATGGGCTGTAATGCTAACAAAAAGAATATGGGCTCCAAAAAAACCTTAAGAATTAGCAAATGCGTTGTAAATTATTAGAAATAATGGCAGATGGCTGTATGCTGTTTTCCACAGATTTGAGGTTTTCCTAAAAAAAAGGTTGACGTACAAGAAGTGACTGTTGGATGTCCATCGAATGGCCGTTGTGCTTCTTCAATCTCTGCTCTTCCTGCTCCAGCCGCTCAAACAAGCGCCGATGGGACTGCCTGCTCCCTCCTCCCCGCGGCCGGCTGTGCTGCCGCGCAGGCCTCACCGCCCCACTGTACTCCCATCGCTGGCCTAGCCATCCCTCTACTCACCCACACCTGCTGTTATTCTCCGGTGACGGAAGACGAACCAGTAAACCCTCGTACAGTCATACTCCCCTCCGCGTGGGAAACAACTGCCGAGTCTTCGCTGCCTCCGTGTCGTTCCCTTCCTAGGCCTCGCCGTCGTCCACCGCCCTAGTGCTCTCAGCGCGGCCTGGTCAACATGGTCAACGACCGACATGCATCTGAAGTGGACTGTATGTGGAGAGGCCGACAGCTGGGTCCAGGGCCGTACACAAGGAAATGCCTCCTTATTACGCGCAAAATAATGATTCCTCCACCTGACATCAGGGACCCACAGAAAGGGCCTCTGTATTTCACGAAAAAAACGTTACCGCCACTGACAGCTCAGACCCACCAGCTATATCTTCGCTCGCAAGGAAGTGACTCCTTATTACGCTCAAAAAATGAATACCCCCTGCTAGTTAGGACCCACCTTGGTGGGAGTCTGACTTGTGGGCCTACTAAGTTGACGGGGACGGAGGGCTTTGTCAACTTAGTCAATATGCACGATTCTAGATCCAGTGACCGTATGATGTCCATCCAACGGCCGTAGTGCTTCTTCAACCTCTGGTCTTCTTGCTCCAGCCGCCCAAACCAGCGCCGGTCGTGCCTCGTGCTCCTGCCTCCCGTGGCCGGCTGCGATGCGGCGGAGGCCTCACCGCTGGCCAGGCCATCCCTCTACTCACCCACACCCCCTGTTATTCTGCAGCGACGGCAACCTCACACCGCAGCAACCAGTGAACCCTCGTACTCCTCTACGTGTGGGCATCCACTGCCGCGTCTTCCCCGGCTCTGCGTCGTCCCCTTCCTAGGCCTCGCCGTCGTCCACCGCCCTGGTGCTCTCGGCGCGGCGTGGTCAACGTGGTCAAGGAACGGCTTCCGTCGGACGTGGACTGTACGTGGAGAGGCTGACAGCTGGGTCCATGGCCGCAGCAAAGAAGTGCCTCCTTATTACGTGCAAAATAATTATTCCTCCACCTAATAGCGGGGACCCACCGGACTGGCCACCGTATTTCTCCCCCCTGACTGCTGGGACCCACCAGCTACATCTTCGCACGCAAGGAAGTGCCTGACAGTCAGGACCCACCTGGTCGAAGCATACGTAGCGTTGTCATTCTGGTCGCGAACGTGTACGTACATATATACTGGTCGATGTAGAGGCGCGCACGTGTCGTAGTAGAGGCGCGCACGTAGCATGTACATGTACGTACAGCGGCCAGGGTGCAAGAAAGAAAATACGACCACGTATGTGTACATATGGGCGGGGTCTCGAATGCCTACTCGTGCATACGTACGGCCAGGGCTCGTGTACATGGCTGGGTCGGAACAGAGAAACAACGTCGTCGTCGTGTTCATGGGGAGGCAACGGAATGCGTCATGTTCATGGGGAGGCAACGGAATGCGTCGTGTTCATCGGGAGGCCTTGGACGGAACAGGCGATGGAAACGAGGCCTGGCGTACCGTAGAACGGAGGAAACGGCCTTGTGTTCGACCGGCCACGTTCAAAACGGGATCCTGTTCATCAGGAGGGGTCTAGCGTACCGCAAAACGAAGTAAACGGACCTCCTATGGTCGAAACGGGGGTCCTGTTGATCGGGAGGGGTGTGGCGTACCGCAAAACGGACGAAACGGACTTGTGTTGGAGCGCTATGGTCGACACGGGGGTCCTGTTCATCGGGAGGGGTGTGGCGTACCACAAAACAGGACTCCACGGGATACTGTTCATCTCCACCATCGACCTCCTCCAGCCTCCACGGGCTCCTGTTCATCCAGCCTCCACGGGCTCCTGTTCATCCAGCCTCCATGGGCTCCTGTTCATCCAGCCTCCATGGGCTCCTGTTCATCCAGCCTCCACCGCGCGCTACTCCACCGGCTACTGTTCAACCACCCCTCCACCGTCTACTGTTCATCCAGCCCTCCACACCACGGGGTCCTATTCAACCACCCCTCCACGGGCACCCCTCCACCGTCTACTGTTCATCCAGCCCTCCACACCACGGGGTCCTGTTCAACCACCCCTCCACGGGCACCCCTCCACCGTCTACTGTTCATCCAGCCCTCCACACCACAGGTCCTGTTCATCCACCCCTCCACGGGCACCCCTCCACCGTCTACTGTTCATCCAGCCCTCCACCACACCATGGGGGCCTGTTCATCCAGAGGCAAACCACCGCTCACTATTCATCCAACCCCCCCCCCCCCCCCGCAACGCTCACTGTTCATCCAATCGATCGGCTTCAGTTAGCAGCAGTAGCGAAGGAATCGCTCGATCGGGTTCAGTTAACAGCCATCGATCGATCGCTCGGGTTCAGTAACGCGTAGCCTGCAGTGCAATCGCTCGGGTTCAGTTAGAGCCCAACGCCTCGCTCGGGTTCAGTTAGAGCCAACGCCTCGCACACACACGCGTACGTGTACGAGAGAAGCGCGCATCGCTCGGCCCTGACCTCCCACCTTAACCGGGAACTCCCTGAAATTTTCCTCCCCCTCGCTTCTACCATGGTTTTTTCCATCATGGACGGCCCAAAGAATGTCATGCAGCTGTGTCTCCGGCCCGCCCAGGAAGAAAAGCCCATTTTTGTCATGATTTTTTGTCATAGAAGTAGGAGCCCACCACATCTATGATGATACCGGGTTTTGTCACAATTATCGTCATAGAAGTGTCATATGTATGACAGAAAAAAATTTCGTTCGGCCCAAAATGTCACGGATGTGTCTTTTTTTTGTAGTGCGTATCCTAATCGTTCTTGATCTGGCCCGATCCGAACATGCTCGCGTTTCTCTGCTTCCATAAGGTCCAGCAGATAAGCATTATGAACGTGTCAAATCCTTTCCGAGTTTGCTTGTGTATTCGCTTTCTGGCTTCTGACCACCATTGCACCAACCTAGAGTCGTTTTCCAGGCATAGCTCCATCCTCAAGCTCATCCTAGCAATGCAATTAGACCACACTTGCGGCGAGAACACACACTGCTGCAAAATATGGTCGCCCATGTCTTCCTCCTGGTCACATATGTAGCATTTTGACATTTGGTCTTGTAACCCATGTCTAGTCCTTCTATCCGACATCCATAATCGATATTGCACTGCCAGTACCATGAAGATCTTACACGCAAGAGGTGCCCAACATTTCCAGATGGCACCAAAGGAGTGGAATCGGACTCCACCCTCACAAAGCATCTTATAAGCAAAATATGCATAATAGACTCCGGACACATTCCACGCCCAAATGGGGCTGTCCTCAGTCTGAGCATCAAGTTGCACCTCCCGAATGATCTCCCAAAGTCCGATGAACTGGGTTAGGCCCTCCGTGCATAAGTTACCCACCACATCATTCATCCATGCATGCATGAACATAGTATCACACACCAACCTCCTGTTGGCCACTTGGGTACGGACAGTCGCCGCGACTAGAGGTGCAATATCCGTGATGGTTGCGCCGTGGAGCCACCAATATTTCCAAAACAGTATTTTGTCTCCAGCTCCCACCTTCCATTTGACCAGGCTCCCAAAAGTTTGATCTACTATTTTGTTCGTGGTCAAGTTGAGACCCTGCCAAGGCCTGGATGCATCCGTATGTCGGAGCCATTCCCATCTTAACCTTAGGGAAATGCCATGCTTAAAAAGGTCAATTACGCCCAATCCTCCCATGTGCTTTGGCCTACATACTCTTGCCCAAGATACCACACATTTGCCGCCATGCACTTTCTCTGTCCCGGCCCAGAAGAAGGCCCTACATCCTCTGTCCACTCTTTCTAGAGACCATTTAGGCGCCTCCGCAATCATGAGATGATGAGTGGCCCACGCTCTCATGACTTGGTTGATAAGGATAAGCCTTCCCGGTCTAGTCACCAAGCCCTTTTGCCATCCCGGCAGGATGTGTAAGGCCACATCCACCACCGGCTGCCACTCGAATCTTTTGAGCTGTCTTATGCTTAGCAGGAGCCCTAGATATTTGCACGGTAAAGAGATAATCTTCCAAGGTAGCTCCGTCTTAACAAGCTCCTCATCCTCATCCTCCGCATGGATCATGATTGCCGCTGATTTGGCAAAGTTCACTTTAAGCCCGGATGCCACTCCGAAGATGGTGAGAGTTTCCTTAACGAACAGGAGGTTTGGCCTTGTTGGTTTGATGAAAAGAACCACATCATCCGCATATAAGGACAAGCGCTGCATCGGGCTACATCCATTGATGGTACTCATCACTCGAGCCTCGTGCGCCTTGATAATGATTGCCGTAAGTACATCCATGGCAATAACGAAAAGCAAAGGTGAAATCGAATCCCCTTGCCTCAAACCCTTGGCGTGCATGAACTTGTCACCCTATCCTAACTCTTCTAGTATAAAAAATGCTGGAGTACCCGTAATCCTAAGCGCCTGGCGGGCTAAGAGGCCCTCCCAGCCGCGGGGGCCTCTCCAGCCGTCTAAGTGCAAGGGCGATCCGGTTGGGCAGTCCATGACGGATGGACCACGGGCTCGTCCAGGGAGAACATCATTGCGGCGGCGGCGGGCACGAGCCCTTTCTCGCATTGTCCCTCCGTGCGGAAATGGAGGTGGGCCCTTCTATCCGCGTTGGCCAACCGTGTTGGGCTGGTTCGGTCGGGCTAGTTAGGGGTGCATGGCTGTCGCAGCGCCGACTCATATGTGGGGCCCATTTCGGGGTACCTGCGGCCAACTGTGCGGACGGTATCGCCTCGGGCTGGGTTGCATCGGTCGGGCAGCGCTCGACGACCTGGATGCATAAGGACAGGCCTGCCCGAACACGGGAGGGCTTGGGCTGCGCGTTGTTGGTTCTGACCGGTTGTCATGGAATGGAACATGTAAGGTCGGTTGGCCAAGCTGTTCCGTCCGTAAAAGCACCTAGTGTGCCTGCCCATTTGGCCGACCTTCCATACCCTCCTCTTGTTACCGAAGAGCGTGAGCTTCTTCTTGCCTCGCTTCCTCCGCGAGTTTCTTCGACGGTCATCGCGTGCGTCCATCATTGAGGTGGAGATCGTTGCATGCTTGAAGCAGGAGGGCGGCGGTTGTTTCCGATTTCGTTGGGGGAAGGTCTGGGAGGTGGCCGCATTCACTGTGGTTTTGCGAGCTTCTTCCCGTCGTTCCTTGGTCCGGAAGGAGGATGCAGGCGTCGTTCGGTTTCAATGGTTCTTGGACCGCGTTGGATCTTTTGTTTGCTCTTTTCTTTCCCCTCATAAAATTTCTATCTTGTATACTAGCTATTCATTTGTGTTGATGTATAGTTAGTTTCTACAAGCAATACAACTTAAATATATTATGAAGTTTGCATGTAACATGTTGTTGTGCATTTTTGGGTTATTGAGATATTCATGGAGGCCGAGTTGGCTGGATGTGTGTCGAGTGGGTTCATGTGGTTTTTGATGGGCGTGTTGTTGGTGTATTTGTTACCGGCTCTTGCTCTGACGCATAGGGGCATCATGTGCCGAATTCTTGAAGTTGCTGCCCTTGGTCGGCTGTCGTTTCTTTGAATGACAAGATGAGGGAAATGGATGCTGAAAAGATCAATATGGTTGACTAGAGGGGGTGGATGGGGTGAATAGGCGTGGGTGGGGTGAATAGGCGACTAATAAAATTTTAGTTTCTTCTACAAATTTCAGGCTCAAATAAATAATTGGTTGTCTAGATATGACAAGCATAACAACAACAACAACAACAACAACAACAATGACGGCGCCGCCGCCGACAATGATGGCAACACCGCCGCCACCGCCGACAAGAAGATAGCACAAAGTAAAGGACCAAAATAACCGCAGTGGAGTCGATGAAGACGAGGATGTGTTTCCGAAGTTCCCTCCTTTGGGGGGAGGTACGTCTCCGTTGGAAGGGTGTGGAGACACAATGCTTCCGAAGCATCCCAAGGACTCGCCCTATTCTCCTCACGCCCTCGCACAATGCAAGGTGTAATGAATCTACTAGCGGTGCCCTTGAAGGAGGCAACTGAAACCTTTACGAACAAGGTTGGGGCTATGTCCATAACTGAATTGGAGGCTCCCAACACCATCACAAAGCTTCACCACAATGAAATGTGGCTCCGTAGTAATCTCTTCCATCTAGTGTGCCCAAACACCCAAGAGTAACAAGTTGATGAAGATGTAGAAGTCGGGGAACACAAAAATGGTTTGGTAGGAATGTTGATCGGGTGAATCTCCTCCAAACCCTAAAGTATTGGAGAGTTTGGGTTGATGGGGATGGAGATATGTGACGCCCGACTTAATTGTGCACTAATCATACATGCAAATGCGCACGATCAAGATCAAAGACTCATGGGAAGATATCACAGCACAACTCTAGACACAAATTAAAGTCATACAACTTTATATTACAAGCCAGCGCCATGAAGGCTCGAATGCATAAGTCAGCAGAAGCAACAATATCTGAGTACAAACATATATAAACAAGTCTGCCTTAAGAAGGCTAGCATAACAAAGATATCTGGATCGAAAAGGCGCAGGCCTCCTGCCTGGGAGCCTCCTAACTACTCCTGGTCATCGGCGGTTGATACGTCTCCAACGTATCTATAATTTATGAAGTATTCATGCCATGTTTACAACAATTTTATATGTTTTTCGTATGATTTGATTAGAACTAACCCGGACTGGCGCTGTTTTCAATAGAACTATCATGGTGTCTTTTCTTGTAGAAATAGAAGTTCTCGGAATGGGTTGAAAATTTATGGCGATTTTTTATGGACCAAAAGAGACTCCCGAGGAATCGGAGTTGGGCTAGAAGAGTCCTGAGGCGATGACAAGGTAGGGGGCATGCCCTACCCCCCGGGAGGGTGGTCTTGTCTTTCCGCTGCCTCGTGGACCCCCTTGACATGAGACCAATGCCAAAAATCCTATAAATACCAAAACCCCAGAAAGAAACCTAGATCGGAAGTTCCACAGCTGCAAGCCTCTGTAGCCACAAAAAATCAATCTAGGCCCTCTCTGGCACCCTGCCGGAGGGGGCCATCATCACCATTGAGGCCAAGGACCAGAGGGAGAACCTCTCCCCATCTAGGGGGAGGCCATGGAGGAGGAAGCACAGGGGGGAGACCCTCTCCCTCTCTCTCTCTCAGTGGCACCGGAGTGCCACCGGGGGAACCATCGCCACAGTGATTGTCTTCATCAACATCACCATCTTCATCACCTTCCTCATCTCTTTTAAGCGGTCCACTCTCCCGCACCCCGCTGTAATCCCCTACTTGAACATGGTGCTTTATGCCAAATATTATGATCCAATGGTGTGTTGCCATCCTATGATGTTTTGAGTAGATTTGTTTTGTCCTTTGGGTTGATTGATGATCTAGATTGGTTTGAGTTGTATGTTTTATTTTGGTGCTGTCCTATGGTGCCTTTCGTGTCGTGCACACGTGAAGGATTCCCGCTGTAGGGTGTTGCAATACGTTCATGATTCGCTTATAGTGGGTTGCTAGAGTGACAAAAGCTTAAACCCGAGTAAGGGGGTTGTTGCGTATGGGATAAAGGGGACTTGATACTTTAATGCTATGGCTGGGTATTACCTTAATGATCTTTAGTAGTTGCTGATGCTTGCTAGAGTTCCAATCATAAGTGCATATGATCCAAGTAGATAAAGTATGTTAGCTTATGCCTCTCCCTCATATAGAATTTCAATAATGATTACCGATCTTGTTAACAATTGCCTAGGATAATTCCGCACACCGATCCATCATTATTCCACACTCGCTATTTATAATATATAGTAATATTTTCTAACTTTATGTTAAAATCACCTATTTTTATATTTTAGCTCTCCGATATCATGCAAAGCTATCCTTTTCATACCCATAACGTAGTTTTATTTCTCGTTTCTACATGGAAACAAACGTTCGGTGCACATAGAGTCATATTAGTGGCAGATAGGACTTGAGAGAATATTGATCTTACCTTTAGCTCCTTGTGGGTTTGAGACTCCATAATTATCACTTCCATCTTTGGAAATTGCTATGATGATTGCTTGCACTTGGGTATTATCAAGCTCTTTTCTGGTGCCGTTGCCGGGAAGGAATAGCGCGGGATTGATATTCTCGTGTGCGCTTGTTTGCTTTCTTCACTAAGTAGATTTTGTTTTCCCTTTTTTTGTTTTCTTTAGTTGTGGGTGAAATAAAAAAATTAAAATAATGAAAAATACAAAAAAATACTTGCCTCTTATGCCTAAAAACTTTTTTTCAAAAAGAGAAGTAATTGGAAAGTTATGCATTGGAGAAGTGAGGGTCGACCTTGAACACTTGTGTTCATGCTCATGGAAACAATGTAGAATTTTTCATGGAAATTTCTCAAAAATAATTATACCCTTGTATATATATCCATTGTATTATAAAATTAGTCCCAAGTTTTGGCTTTAGGATGATTAAATTGCTTGTTTGCTATGTGCAGTGAAAAAATAGAAACTTTTGCTGTAGTAATTGAATTTACATTTTTTACTCGAGCGTGATAAAATCTTGAAATTTTACACGGTACTTCTATGCAAATTGTTTATTTTTTCCTAATAGTTCATAATTTTTGGAGTTACAGAAGTATACAAAATTTCCAGATTGCTACAGATTGTCCTGTTTTGACAGATTCTGTTTTCTATGTGTTGTTCGCTTATTTTGATGAATCTATGGGTTGTATCAGTGGGTATGAACCATGGTGAAGTTGGAATACAGTAGATATAATGCTAATATGAAATTGGAATGAGTTCACAATAGTACCTAAAGGTAGTGATTTGCTTTATTATACTAACGGATCTCACGAGGGTTTTGTTAAGTTTGTCTGGATGAAGTGTTCGAAGATTGATGAGTTATCGATATGAGAAGAACAAGGAGAGACAAGAGTTCAAGCTTGGGGATGCCCAGGGCACCCTAAGTAAATATTTCAAGGATACTCAAACATCTAAGCTACGGGATGCCCCGGTTTGCATCCCATCTTTCTTCTTCAACAATTATCGTTATACCTCGGTTTTTGTTTTGTTCACATGATATGCGTCTTTTGTGTTCTTATTTTCCTTCATGTACCATGCTGGTATGAGATAGTCCTTCATTGATTTATAGAATGCTTCATGCGCTTCACTTAAATCTTTTTAGTATGGCCTTATAGAATGCTCTTTATGCTTCACTTAAATCTTTTGAGTATGGATTTATAGAATGCTTCGTGTGCTTCACTTATATATATTTTGAGCTTGGATATTGATAACACTATATTAATTGTAGAATGCTCCATGACCTTCACTTATATCTTTTGGAGTATGAATAAGACAGTCATCAAAACTAGGCTTGGAAGAGTATCATTGAAATATCATGCCTAGCTAGGGGCGTTAAACAATAACGCTTGTTGGGAGGCAACCCAATTTTATTTTTATGTTTTTGGATTTTGGTTCTATTTTTCAATAAATACACATTATTACCTATGTAGTAATTGTGTTTTGGTGTTTTAATTAGTGTTTGGGCCAAGTAAGACCTTCGGGATGGCTTACGATGATAGTTGATTTGATGTTGCTGAAAAACAAAAAAAATTACGCCCAGTAAAATAATTTTAAAAAATCACAAAAGGGTGCTTTTGTTCTGAATTTTTTACACAAGATTTACATACAAATTTCCCAGGTTGTCCTAATTTTTCAGAATTTTGGAGTAACATAAGTATGGTTGTTGTTCAAATCGTTACAGACTATTCTGTTCTTGACGGATTCTGTTTTCAATGCATAGTTTGCTTGTTTTCTAGTTTCTATGGCTTATATTGCTCAATATAAATTGTAGAAATGATATGGTACAGTAGGCATTGTGTGAGAACAATTATGAGTCTTGTCTTGACAGTACCAACGTTAATGATTTGCTCTTATTCATACTAACCCATCTCACGAAGTTCCGTTAAGTTTTGTGTGATTGAAGTTTTCAAGTTTTGGGTGAGATATCGATATAAGGAGAATAAGGAGTGGAAAGACCTTAAGGTTGGGGATTCCCAAGGCACCCCAAGATAATATTAAAGGAATACTCGTGCACCTAAGCTTGGGGATGCCCCAGAAGGCATCCCCTCTTTCGTCTTCAAAACCATCGGTATACCTTACTCGGAGCTATATTTTTATTCGTCACATGATATGTGTTTTGCTTGGAGAGTATTTTCATTTTACTTGATGTTTGAATAAAACCATTAGATCTGAAATCTTGAATGAGAGAGAGTCCTCCCATGGCTAGCTAATTATTTGACTACTCACTGATCTTCACTTATATCCTTTTGAAGTAGTTTTCATTTACTCTCGTGCTTCACTTATATTCTATGAGTAAATGGTTGAATGAATTGAATGTCACAAATTTGAAATTATATATGCTTCATATTCTTATCCCATGGGGACTAATGAATTCACATATAATAAGTATAGGTGGTAAAATTTATTGAAAGTTAGCAAACACAACATTGGCCACTTGAACAATTCATGAAAGAATATTGAAGGTTGAGAGATTTCACATATAAATATACTATATTGGACATCTTCTATGATTGTGAACCCCATTAATAATTTTCAAACTTGAGCAAATTAGTTGAAGTTGGACAAGGAAGACAACGCAATGAGTTATGTTTGGGTATATTTTCATAGAAGTTATATTGGTATGGATCCTCTAACATGTGGTGCTTTCTTAGGATCTTTGCTAGCCAAAATTTTGTACTAAGTAGAGATACTACTTGTGCATCCAAAACCCTTAAACCCCATTTCATGCCATGAGTGTCCACCATATCTACCTATGTATTGAATAAGATAATTCAAGTAAGTCTTCATCAGTGCAAAAAGCAATAAAAATTGCTCCTAAATATGTATGATCTTTTATTGTAAGGGAAAATAAGCGTTGTACGAACTTGTGATGGTAAAGAAATAAAAGCGACGGACTGCATAAGAAAGGTAGCTATCACAAAGGGCAATACAACGTGACGTTCCTTTGCATTAAGGGTTTGCACATCCAAAATTAAAAAGCGCATGACAACCTCTGCTTCCCTTTGCGAAGGGCCTATCTTTTACTTTCATGTATTTACTTTTATGCAAGAGTCAGTAGTATTCCTTCTTATTTCAACCTCAATTATTCTTTAGTTGCAAGCATCATGTGGTGGGGAAATATCCAAGCATATATGGCCATTCAATTATATTTGATCATGAATTATTATTGTTGACAATTATCTACATGATAAATAGTTGGGAGGCGAAACATTAAGCCCCTATCTTTCTCTATGTTCGACGGATGATATTTGTTCTAAAAATAAGCTTTGAGTGTTAGCAAGCATGGAAGACTATATGATAGTTGAGTATGTGGAATTTGCTAAAACAAAGCTCTTACATAGACCCTTCCTGAAAATAAGATGAATTGCAATTGTTTGGTGATTGAAAATATAGTTTGTTACTTTTCAAGAAACTTCATGGTCTATACTTTAACATGTGAACAACTTGTTACTTGACCATGAGACTTTTTATGAGATGAGATACTATTTATGATATATAATGATGCTAGAAGAAGTGTTTGGAAGTATCCTTTATCAAATTTATGCACTATGCTAGCATTCACACTTCATAAATTATTTCATTTAACATTTACCTACTCGAGGACAAGCATGAATTAAGCTTGGGGATGCTGATACGTCTCCAACATATCTATAATTTATGAACTATTCATGCCATTTTTACAACAATTTTATATGGTTTCGGTATGATTTGATTAGAACTAACCCAGACTGACGTTGTGTTCAGTAGAACTACCATGGTGTCGTTTTTTGTGCAGAAATAAAAGTTTTCGGAATGGGCTAAAAATTTACGGTGATTTTTTATGGACCAAAAGAGACCCCGAGGCATCGGAGTTGGGCCAGAAGAGTCCCGAGGCAACAACAAGGTAGGGGGCATGCCCTACCCCTCGGGAGGGTGCTCCTATCTTGCCGCTGCCTCGTGGACCCCCTTGACATGAGACCGATGCCAAAAATTCCTATAAATACCAAAACCCCTAGAAAGAAATCCAGATTGGAAGTTCCGCCGCCGCAAGCTTCTATAGCCGCAAAAAATCAATCTAGGCCCTCTTCAGAACCGTGCCGGAGGGGGCCATCATCACCAGAGGCCATGGAGGAGGAAGCCGGTGTTGGGAAACATAGCATGCAATATCAAAAAGAATTCCTATGCTCATGCAAGATATATCTAGGAGATGCATAGCAACGAGAGGGGGAGAGTGTGTCCACGTACCCTCGTAGACCGAAAGCGGAAGCGTTTGTTAACGCGATTGATGTAGTCGAACTTCTTCTCGTTCCGACTGATCAAGGACCGAACGTACGTCACCTCCGAGTTCTGCACTCATTCAGCTCGATGACGTCCCTCGAACTCTTGATCCAGCAAAGTGTCGAGGGAGAGTTCCGTCAGCACGACAGCGTGGTGACAGTGATGGTGAAGTGATCTGTGTAGGGCTTCACCTAAGCACAACGTGAATTTGATCAAAGGTGTAAATTGTGGAGGGGGGTGCCGCACACGGCTTGGAACAATTAATGTGTGTTGTAGGCGCCCCCTTTCCTTTTACCAGTGGGGGAAAGGGGGAAAGAGAGAGAGGGGGAGAAGGAAAGGGGGCGCCTCCCCCTCTCCTAGTCCTATTCGGCTTCCCTCCCCTGTGGGGGGTGCACCACCCCTTTGTGGGGTGGTGTGCTTCCCTCCTATGGTCCATATGGCCCATATCTTCCCCGGGGGGTTCTAGTAACCCCCCGGTACTCCGATATGTACCAAATACATCCCGGAACACTTCCGGTGTCCGAATACTATCATCCAATAAATCAATCTTTACCTCTCGACCATTTCGAGACTCCTCATCATATCCGTGGTCTCATCCGGAACTCCGAACAACATTCAGTCACCAAATCACATAACTCATATAATATAAATCATCATCGAACGTTAAGCGTGCGGACCCTACGGGTTCGAGAACTATGTAGACATGACCAAGAACTATGAAGATCTTTATCGGTCGTACCGTAATGACAAAATACGTTATTCCCTTTGTCATCGGTATGTTACTTGCTCGAGATTCGATCGTTGGTATCTTCATACCTAGTTCAATCTCGTCACTGGCAAGTCTCTTTACTCGTTCCGTAATGCATCATCCCGTAACTAACTCATTAGTCACATTGCTTGCAAGGCTTATTATGATGTGCATTAATGAGAGGGCCCAGAGATACCTCTCCGATACTCGGAGTGACAAATTCTAATCTTGATCTATGCCAACCCAACAAACACCTTCAAAGATACCTGTAGAGCATCTTTATAATCACACAGTTACGTTGTGACATTTGATAGCACACAAGGTATTTCTCCGGTATCCCGGAGTTGCATAATCTCATAGTCAAAGGACTATGTATAAATCATAAAGAAAGCAATAGCAATAAAACTTAATGATCATTATGGTAAGCTAACGGATGGGTCTTGTCCATCATATCATTCTCCTAATAATGAGATCCCGTTCATCAAATGACAACACATGTCTATGGCTAGGAAACTTAACCATCTTTGAATAACGAGCTAGTCTAGTAGAGGCTTACTAGGGACACTGTGTTTTGTCTATGTATCCACACATGTATGAAGTTTCCAGTTAATACAGTTCTAGCATGAATAATAAACATTTATCATGATATAAGGAAATATAAATAACAAATTTATTATTGTCTCTAGGGCATATTTCCTTTAGTCTCCCACTTGCACTAGAGTCAATAATCTAGATTACATTGTAATGATTCTAACACCCATGGAGTCTTGGTGCTGATCATGTTTTGCTCGTGGAAGAGGCTTAGTCAACGGGTCTGCCACATTCAGATCCGTACGTATTTTGCAAATCTCTATGTCTCCCTCCTTGACTTGATCATGGATGGAGTTGAAGCGTCTCTTGATGTGTTTGGTTCTTTTGTGAAATATGGATTCCTTCACCAAGGCAATTGCTATAGTATTGTCACAAAATATTTTCATTGGACCAGATGCACTAGGTATTACACCTAGATCGGATATGAACTCCTTCATTTGCTGCTTCTGAAGCAGCTATGTACTCCGCTTCACACGTAGATCCCGCCACGATGCTTTGCTTGGAACTGCACCAACTAACAGTCCACCATTCAATATAAATACGTACCCGGTCTGTGACTTAGAGTCATCCGGATCTATGTCAAAGCTAGCATCGACGTAACCATTTACAATGAGCTCTTTGTCACCTCCATAAATGAGAAACAGATCCTTAGCCCTTTTGAGGTACTTCAGGATGTTCTTGACCGCTGTCCAGTGATCCACTCTTGGATTACTTTGGTACCTCCCTGCTAGACTTATAGCAACGCACACATCAGGTCTGGTACACAGCATAGCATACATGATAGAACCTATGGCTGAGGCATAGGGAATGACTTTCATTTTCTCTCTATCGTCTGCAGCGGTCGGGCATTGAGTCTGACTCAACTTCATACCTTGTAACACAAGCAAGAACCCTTTCTTTGACTGATCTATTTTGAACTTCTTCAAAACTTTATCAAGGTATGTGCTTTGTGAAAGTCCAATTAAGCGTCTTGATCTATCTCTATAGATCTTGATGCCTAATATATAAGCAGCTTCATCGAGGTCTTTCATTGAAAAATTCTTATTCAAATATCCTTGTATGCTATCCAGAAATTCTATATCATTTCCAATCAACAATATGTCATCCACATATAATATTAGAAATGCTACAGAGCTCCCACTAACTTTATTGTAAATACAGGCTTCTCCAAAAGTCTGTATAAAACCATATGCTTTGATCACACTATCAAAGCGTATGTTCCAACTCCGAGATGCTTGCACCAGTCCATAAATGGATCGCTGGAGCTTGCACACTTTGTTAGCACCTTTAGGATCGACAAAACCTTCTGGTTGCATCATATACAACTTTTCTTTAAGAAATCCATTAAGGATCGCAGTTTTGACGTCCATTTGCCAGATTTCATAATCATAAAATGTGGCAATTGCTAACATGATTCGGACAAACTTAAGCATCGCTACGGGTGAGAAATTCTCATCGTAGTCAACTCCTTGAACTTGTTGAAAACCTTTTGTGACAAGTCGAGCTTTGTAGACAGTAACATTACCATCAGCGTCAGTCTTCTTCTTGAAGATCCATTTATTCTCTATGGCTTGCTGATCATCGGGCAAGTCAACCAATGCCATACTTTGTTCTCATACATGGATCCCATCTCAGATTTCATGGCCTCAAGCCATTTCGCGGAATCTGAGCTCATCATCGCTTCCTCATAGTTCGTAGGTTCGTCATGGTCTAGTAACATGACTTCCAGAATAGGATTACCATACCACTCTGGTGCGGAACATGCTCTGGTTGACCTACGAGGTTCGGTAGTAACTTGATCCATTATCATTAGCTTCCTTACTAGTTGGTGTAGGCATCACGGGAACTAATTTCTATGATGAGCTACTTTCCAATTCGAGAGAAGGTACAATTACCTCATCAAGTTCTACTTTCCTCCCACTCAATTCTCACTACTGTAGGATGTTGCTAACGTGGCACTATGATCAGAGACCCTTTGACGAAACTGTGTGCGATGCATTAATCACAAGGAGGTATGTAAAAAACCGTCAAAAAAGGTGCAAAACCTTTGTGATGGCGGAGCCATCAAACACGGTTCAGATTTTAGTTGTGTATGCGATTCAGGGCACACGGTTAGCCCGTTCGAACTATTTGCGATGTGGCAGAACAACAGAAACAGGCAACCATATCAATGTGTGTGTGATTTTTTGGCATACAGTTTGCTCCCATGAACTATTTGCTATTAGGGAGTACAACAGAAACGGTTAGCCAGATCAAGGTGTGTGTCATATAGGGCATACAGTTTACTCGGGCGAACTATTTTTGATTAGCGAACACAACAGAAACGGTTCAACTTAACAAGATGTGTGTGATACGTGGCAAACAGCCGACTCAGATGAACTGTTTGCGGTGAGAAATTACAACACAGACGGTAAATACAATTAATTCGTGTGCGATTCTGTGTGTACAAAAAAGTTTGAAAATTGCAAACTAGTTGCTTGCGGTGGCTAGGAGTATCTATAGCGACCTGATCCCAATGGACCGTAGTCTCTGTGCTTAAGTGTCATCCCTGGACCGGTATGCTGACACACACAGTACTCGAGGAATTATAATAGAGTTCAATGACACACTTATTACATCGAGGTCCTCATAGAGAGTGATTATTACAATAATATGGCTGAAGGCCATTTTATAAAATAACTGCGGAAGCTTCGAAGGTAAATGAGTCCATCCAACTCCACGGCAAAATTGAGTTTAAGACAACGACCTATCGCACCTTAATCCTCGTCTAAAAATTCTGCAACATGAGACGTCGCAGCCGTGTAGGTCAGCACATGGAATATGCTGGCAAGATCACACTATAGAGCAATGATGAACAATAGCTATCACTACATGCATATTTGGCTAGTGGAGGCTCTAAGTTTAACATTTGCATAAAGCTAAATTTTCCCTACAACAAAGGAATAAATTTTCTTTACTACCAAGTTTATGCCATTATTGAGAAGGTAACCCCAACTCAATCCCAAAATTATCAAGTATCAATAGTAATATTAGCAACCCAACAAATTTATTAAGTAAAGTGATGATATCAACCAATAACTCAAATACCAAATACTCAAAATTGTCCATAACCGAGGACATGGCTAATCATGATTAGTTTTTACACTCCGCAGAGGTTTGCACACTTTTCCCCACAAGACTCGACCGCATCCATGATCGGATGATCGAGACATAGCCTTTCTGAAGAGGTCCCTGTAACCGATAGAATGGCCGATACACCTACAATTCTCCTACATCTGCTAGCCCATCATGGAAAGGTTTCCCACAACTTACTTAACTATGCCAGAGCCCATAATGGCTTGTGGCCGCACACGGAAGTTTCTGAGCATGAATAATCTTATGATCCCTTTGAGCCTGGGTGGCATTCCATAGGATGATCACACGGGTACCCCGGGATCTCCTAGGACAACACTACATTCCTCAGGTGCCCACAACCAATCCACCCAGATGTGTATTAAAGTAGCCACCTTAAGTTTCCCTTAGTTATTATCTCTCACAACTTGCATGATTCTCACATACCAATCTCCGTCTACGAGCATGGCTAAGCAATATGAGCATAATGTATATTCCCGGGTGATCAAAGGTATTAGGTTCCTATCTCATCAACTACATAACAATAACCACATGTTCCCAATCCTACTCATGCAATGTTTGAGGATGTAACTAATGCATAAAAACTGGGTAAAAAAGAATATGATCAAAGTGTAACTTGCCTTGCTGACGATCGGAAAACCCTAGAGATTCATAGTAGCAAGCTTCGCACTCCGGAAAATCTATCGTAGACAAACAATAGCATACATAAGCACTCAAGCATGAAGATGCAAATAAAACCAGAGAAAACGATCTTAACAGAAAGTTTAGGTCAGGAACTTTGATTTGCAAAAAGAATCAACTAAATCGGAGTTACGAAACTCAATTTACGATAAAAAATATATTCAAACTCAAATCTGTTTGAAACCAAATTTTAAACTTTCAAAAACATGTCTAAGTTGGTTATCTGGATAGAGGGGATCATAATGAAGAATTTGGGGTTGGTTTCATTGGATTTGGATAGACGAGCAAAAAGTTGTGATCGTTTGAATAACAGGGACTACTTTGCGAAGAAAAAATTATTACGGATGAGTCCTTGGCCGAAAATAAACATAAAAAGAAAAATCTATCGGACGAATGTCTGCTACAAAAACTAATCTAACGAATTTGTTCGTTAAAGATCCTAAACGAACGAACATTTGTGAAATAAAACCAATCCGGTTTTTAAAGAAAAAACCGAGGAAAATCATAAGTAAAAATAAACCGGACCGGGGCAGTTTTTTTACCGGTCCGGTCGTCGGCGGCGACGGCGGTTCCCGGCGACAGTGAGGCGAGACGAGGCAGCGGCGGCGGCTCCCGGCGACGGCGAGGCGAGGCGGCGGCGACTCGGGGCGTCGGCGGCTGCAGCGGCGGCTTGGTGGCAGTGGGCGGCGGCTTGGGGAGAGAGAAAGGGCCGAGGCGGCGGCTTATAAGGAGGGGGGTGCGGCGGCCTTGGAGGAGGGGCAAGGCGGCGGCGGGCGCAGCTTGGACTCCTGCCAGAGTCTCGCTCAGGGACAGCGGAGGCAGGCGGTGGCGGCTTGGGCCGGTTGCGCTTCGGCCCAGTTTGGTCCAAAGGATTTTTTTAAACATTTTTTCAGAGACGAAAAATAAGAAAAACCTATTAAAATATTTTTGAAAAAATTCCAGAAAAATTCGCACAATTCCCTCCTAATTAAATGGGCTAGGTGAACATTTTTCTTGACCTAAATAAAATAATTTTTTTTGCACTAATAAAATAATTAGACACCCATATAAAATCAAATAAATATAATTTTATTCAAAAATAATTTCCAACATTTCTTTACTGTTTTTGAAGAAGTCATATTATCTTCTCTCTTTATTTTATTTATTTGAAATTATTGGAAAAATATTTTGAGTAAAACTCTTTGATCCAATTTGCCAATTTTGAAAATTCAAAAATGGATTTTTTAGAAAACCTCCAACTCTCTCATTTGGTGCTTGAGTTGCTTAAGGTTTCTAGGACCAAATTTCAAATAAAACAAATTTCAAAAATGCATGAACGGTGAATGCATATGAACGATCTAAATAACATCCAAATTGAAAATTGGGATGTTACAAACCTACCCCCTTAAGATGAATCTCGCCCTCGAGATTCGGTTTGGCTAGCAAAAAGGTGTGGGTGGTCCTTCCAGAGGTCTTCTTCTCGTTCCCAGGTGGATTCATCCTCGGTATGGTGATTCCACTACACCTTGCAAAACTTGATAACCTTGCTGCGAGTAACTCGGTTGGCAAACTCGAGAATCTTGACGGGTTTCTGAAAGCACAAGTGCTCCCTAGGTGGTTTTGATAATTGATGACAACATATCTCTTGTTGGACTAACATTTCTATCTAGCATGTTTCAGATAAGTTCAACAATGGAGTGGCATGGACTAAAGGTTGTGGGAACTCCTTCAAGATGCTAAGGACAAAGGATTGGCTAAAGCTTCAAGCTCAAGACTCTTCATTTTACATTTTAGTGATCCAAGATCACATTGAGTCCATAGGAAAAGCCAATACTATCAAGGAGGGATGAGGTGTTGCTTAATGAGCCTCTTGCTTCATGTGCTTAGTGATATGCTCCAAAACCCTCAACTACTTTCCCATATCCACATATGACCTAAACCCTAAGCCAAACTCGGTCCTACCGATTCTTTCTATCCGGCGCCACCGAGTTTCACTTGTCATAAGCCACTGCCAAACCCTAGCAATTCGGTTCTACCGATAGGGATCTCGGTCTCACCGAGATGGGATTGCAAACTCTCTGTTTCCCTTTCGTAACTTTTCGGTCTCACCGAAAGAGCGAATCGGTCCCACCGAGATTGCAATGTAAACTCTTTGTTTCCCTTTTGTAACTTTTCGGTCTCACCGAAAGAGCAAATCGGTCCCACCGACTTTGCCTGACCAACTCTCTGGTTAGCTTATTACCAAACTCGGTCTCATCGAGTTTGTGTAATCGGTCTCACCGAGATTACGTTATGCCCAAACCCTAACCATATCGGTCCTACCGAGTTGCATGTCAGTCCCACCGAAAATCTCTAACGGTCACTAGGTTTACCTTTTCGGTCCGACCGACTTTGTTGATTCAGTCCCACCGAGATTGGAAAACTGTGTGTAACGGTTGGATTTTGTGTGGAGGCTATATATACCCCTCCACCTCCTCTTCATTCGTGGAGAGAGCCATCAGAACACATACACAATTCCAACTCATATGTTCTAAGAGAGAACCACCTACTCATGTGTTGAGACCAAGATATTCCATTCCTACCATATGAATCTTGATCTCTAGCCTTCCCCAATTTGCTTTCCACTCAAATCTTCTTTCCACAAAATCCAAATCCTATGAGAGAGAGTTGAGTGTTGGGGAGACTATCATTTGAAGCACAAGAGCAAGGAGTTCATTACCTACACACCATTTGTTACTTCTTGGAGAGTGGTGTCTCCTAGATTGGCTAGGTGTTACTTGGGAGCCTCCGACAAGATTGTGGAGTTGAACCAAGGAGTTTGTAAGGGCAAGGAGATCGCCTACTTCGTGAAGATCTACCGCTAGTGAGGCAAGTCCTTCGTGGGTGATGGCCATGGTGGGATAGACAAGGTTGCTTCTTCGTGGACCCTTCGTGGGTGGTTGCTTCTTCGTGGACCCTTCGTGGGTGGAGCCCTCCGTGGACTCGCGCAACCATTACCCTTCGTGGGTGGAGCCCTCCGTGGACTCGCGCAACCCGTTACCCTTCGTGGGTTGAAGTCTCCATCAACATGGATGTAGGATAGCACCACCTATCCGAACCACGGGAAAAACATCGTGTCTCCAATTGCGTTTGAATTCTCCAAACCCTTCCCCTTACATTCTTGCAAGTTGCATGCTTTACATTCCGCTGCTCATATACTCTTTGCATGCTTGCTTGATATGTATTGTGTATGTTGAAATTGTGCCTAAAACTCCACTCAAACCAAAAAGGCCTAAAAACTGCAACTTTAGCACTAAGTGTCTAATCACCCCCCCCTCTAGACACATCTACTTCTAGATCCTACAAGTGGTATCAGAGCTTTGGTCTCCATAGCCTTGGTTTAATCACCATTGGAGGAAGATGGATGTGTCTACCTTAGGGAGTCTTAGACATAGAGTGCCTATTCTTGATGGAGAGTATTTTCATGAGTGGAAAAATGAGATGCTTGTAATTTTCAATCAATATCATTTGAACAAGTATATTGCTAGCCCTTGTGCACCTCATATTGATCCTTTGCATCCTACCCTAGATGAAGATATTGACATGATTCACAATCTTAGAACTATTGAGCTCATCATTAGAGGATTGCCCAAAAATTTGATTGCTAGTTTGCCTACTCTTAATTGTGCCTATACTATATGGAAATTTCTTGAGGAACGATTTCCCGATCATTCCTTGAAAACTTTGGATGAAATTCTCCATAAATCTATTGCCTTGAGTAAGATGAACTCTAGTGATCCTAGTTTTGGTAATTGTCTATTTGAACTTACCAATCTTAAGCATGCTAAAGGAGATGTTGGAATCATTAGTTATATCATATTCGAATCTATAAGAATTCATAAAAGTGACCACTTTGATGATCATTTATCTAATGAATTACCCTCTCTAGGAAATGATGAGTCACAAGATCATGATGAACATGGATACTATGATGATGATGATGATGATAGTGACTTCGATCTTGATGATGCAATGAGACATTTTGGTCTTATGGCAAATCTTCGGGGATATGAATTAGGAGGAAAGGAATGGGTTCTTGATAGTGGATGTACTGATCATATGACCGGAGATGAAGAGATGTTTCGTGAGCTTGCTGAAAATGACGGCCCTCGAAAATATGTCACCTTTGGTGATAATTCAAAGGGTAAAGTGGTTGGCCTTGGTAAGGTGGCCATCTCACATGATAGCTCCATTCAAAATGTCATGCTCGTTGAATCTCTCGGCTACAACTTACTTTCAGTATCTAGACTTGCTGATTTCGGTTTGAATGTCCTATTTACTGAGGTAGATTGCCAAGTATTTCGTCGAGACAATCATAAAATGGTCTTTACCGGTATGCGTAGAGGTGATCTTTACATTGTCGATTTCTCTAAAAAGGCACAACCTAAAACTTGCTTTTTTGCTAAATCCTCAAAAGGTTGGTTGTGGCATAGACGACTAGGTCACGTTGGCATGAGAAACCTTGACAAGCTTATTAAAGGAAATCATATCCTTGGAGTTAACGATGTCATATTTGATAAGGATAGACTTTGCAGTGCTTGTCAAGCAGGTAAATAGGTTGGAGGAAGACATCCCGTGAAGAACATCATGACCACAAGGAGGCCACTTGAGCTACTTCATATGGATCTTTTTGGTCCCAACGCCTACAAGAGTCTCGGTGGAAATTCTTTTGGTCTAGTTATAGTTGATGATTTTTCAAGATTTACGTGGGTGTTCTTTCTTAATGACAAGTCGCAGGTCCAGAAGATCTTCAGAAACTTCGCTAGGAAGGCCCAAAATCAGTTTGACGTGAAGATCAAGAAGGTTCGGAGTGACAACGGAACGGAGTTCAAGAACACAAATGTGGACACCTTTCTTGACGAAGAAGGGATTTCACACGAGTTCTCGGCTACGTACACACCTCAACCAAATGGAGTTGTTGAGAGGAAGAACCGGACGCTCATCGAAATGGCAAGAACGATGCTTGATGAATACAAGACGCCGAAGCACTTTTGGGCAGAAGCGGTTGAGACAGCTTGTCACGCAACAAATCGCTTGTATCTTCACAAGCTACTCGGCAAGACGGCATACGAGCTTCTCACCGGTAACAAACCCCAAGTTGGATACTTTTGAGTATTCGGCTCAAAGTGCTACATTCTTGATAAGCATTGTCGTTCAAAGTTTGCTCCTAAATCTCATGAAGGTTTTCTACTTGGTTATGGCTCAAACTCTCACACTTACCATGTCTACAACAATTTCACCCGAAAGGTTGAAGAGACGGTAGATGTGAATTTTGATGAATCTAATGGCTCGCAAGTAGAGCAATTGCCAATTTATGTAGGAGACAAAGACCCTTCAGAAGCAATCCAAGACTTGTCCATTGGCAAAATTCGTCCAACGGAGGTGAAGGAGAGTACTTCATCCGTCCAAGTGGAAGCTTCTACTTCACGACAAGGTGAACCAAGAATCGACACGGAAGCATCCACAAGTGGGACACACCAAGATGAAGAAGACAAGGAAATGCATCAAGACGAACATCAACAACCTCTTTCTTCACCACGACAAGAGAACGACGATGTCAACAATGAAGAAGGCCAAGAAGAAGAACAAGATGAAGAAGATGTTCAACGAAGACCCAAGCAAAAGCTCTCATGAGTTCGAGCAAGAATTGCCAAACATCATTCCGTCGAGCAAATCCTCAATGATATACAAACCGGGAGAATCACTCGCTCAAAAACTCGTTTAGCTAACTTTTGTGAAAACTATTCATTCATCTCTAGCATTCAACCTATGAAGGTTGAAGAAGCATTGGAAGATCCGGATTGGATAAACGCTATGCATGAAGAGCTACACAATTTTGAGAGAAACCAAGTTTGGACATTGGTTGAGAAGCCCGACAACAACCACAACATCATTGGTACCAAATGGGTGTTTCGCAACAAGCAAGATGAAGATGGACAAGTGGTTCGCAACAAAGCACGTCTCGTCGCCCAAGGGTACACACAAGTCGAAGGTATGGACTATGGTGAGACATATGCTCCTGTTGCTAGACTTGAGTCCATTCGCATCTTACTTGCCTATGCTAATCACCATAATATCACCTTGTACCAAATGGACATTAAAAGTGCTTTTCTAAATGGTGAAATAGAGGAGGAAGTTTATGTCAAACAACCTCCCGGCTTTATCAATCCTAAGAAACCAAATCATGTTTACAAACTTCACAAAGCTCTTTATGGTCTTAAACAAGCTCCTAGAGCATGGTATAAATGCTTGACCAAGTTCCTTATTACAAGTGGTTTTGAAATTGGTAAAATTGATTCTACTCTTTTTACTAAAAGGGTTAATGGAGAACTATTTGTATGCCAAATTTATGTCGATGATATCATATTTGGTTCAACTAACCCTCTCTTTAGTGAAAAGTTTGGAAAGCTAATGTCAGAGAAGTTTGAGATGTCTATGATGAGTGAACTCAAATTCTTTCTCGGTTTGCAAATCAAGCAAACTAAGGAAGGTACATTTGTCTCTCAAACGAAGTACACCAAGGACTTATTCAAGAAGTTCAATATGCAAGAATGCAAAGGTATGTCTACACCCATGCCTACTAGTGGACATAATCATTTGACCAAAGATGGTGAACCGGTTGATCAAAAGGTTTATCGCTCTATGGTTGGTTCATTGTTATACCTATGTGCTTCACGTCCCGATATTATGCTAAGTATGTGCATGTGTGCACGATATCAAGCTGCTCCTAAAGAATGTCATCTTAAGGCTGTGAAAAGGATAGTGAGATATTTAATCCATACACCAAATTTTGGCATTTGGTATCCTAAGAGGTCTTCTTTTGATCTTGTTGGCTATTCCGACTCGGATTATGTCGGAGACAAGGTTGATAGAAAGTCCACTTCGGGTACTTGTCAATTTCTTGGTAGATCTCTTGTGTCTTGGTCTTCCAAGAAACAAAACTCGGTATCCTTATCCACCGCCGAAGCGGAATACATTGCCGCTGGTTCATGTTGTGCTCAATTACTTTGGATGACCCAAACTCTTAAAGATTATGGGATTTATGTGAAACATGTTCCACTGCTTTGTGACAATGAAAGTGCTATCAAAATTGGTCATAATCCTGTACAACATTCTCGAACTAAGCATATTGAAGTTCGTCATCATTTCATTCGAGATCATGTTGCTAAGGGTGACATTAATCTTAAGCACGTTCGCACCGATAAGCAATTAGCGGATATATTTACTAAACCTCTTGATGAGAAAGTATTTTGCAAGTTGAGAGGTGAATTGAACATCATTGATGCTTCGAACTTGGAGTAGAAACTCCATTGGATACATGCAAGACATGAGCTTATGACTAATCCATGATATATCTCTTATGATGACTATCTTATGTCTTGGATATATTTGTACCTTGCATGTTGTCTAACCCATGTAGGTGCTTGGTTGAATCTAATTCCATGAGATTGCGACTCACTCACATCTTGAGCAATCTCTACATCACCAAGACTCTACACAATGGTGGTTGAAGTCAAGGAAGCACAAAACCATTCAAACATATCCTTTGACAAATTCTATGTTGAGCTTCATGATTGTCATTTTTGGATACACAAGTGCTCTTCCTTGCAAGAACTAACCCATGTAGGTAGATGAACTCAAACTCCAAGTGGTGCTCCCAACTCTTGATGAGCTACATCAACCTTGAGCACCCACACAAGTTCAACTACATGAGCAAGAACCACACCACCACCCAAGGTATGTTATTCCATCTTAGAGAAGCTTTACTCCAAGACATGAGTCAAAGCAACTCAACAAGATGTGAATACATCAAGATGCTTAAACGAAAAATGGTAACCCCATTTTGAGCTTAAACGATGAGTATGACCTATGATCAAGTGTTCTCACTTGACTCCTAAGTCAATATACTCTAACATAGGTGACTATGTCACCGCCCAACTCTAGATGAAGTTCTCTTGTGTTCTTTTCTATGTTATTGCATTTGTCTCATGCATGTTTATTTTATTTCTCTTTTTCAAAAAAAACTTCATCTAGATCTTTCAGTTTCTTCTCTTTTCTCTTTGTTTTTGTTCTGCATTTTCTGCATTTAATTCCTTGCAAATCCTTCAGGTAATTCATTGCAAATCTTTGTGAGATCCTACATGTCTAGTGAGCTGACGTGACAAATGTTTTTCTCTGTGTGAACTCGGTTTCACCGACTTGTAATTTTCGGTCCAACCGAAACATACCACTCGGTGCCACCGACTTCGCAACAGGAAAAACAGTTTGCCACTTGTTCTATATTTCTTCTGATCCAGCTCTACTCAATGAATCTTGTCCTCTACAAGCATCACAGTTTTATCCATTGCTTTGTGCTGAGTCTCAAGGACCAAACCTATACGACGGATTCCAGAAAGCCCTTCTTGGAAATTGATGTCAAAGGGGGAGAGAGAGATCACATCAAAGCTTGTAGGAGAGAGAGATCACATCAAGGGAAAGAAAAAGTCTCAAGGACCAAACCTACAAGAGAGAAAGTATTAAGGGGGAGAGAGAGACTTCCAGGGGGAGAGAGTACTCAAGGATACCAGATGTCCCAGATGCTTGATGCTTGATGTTCAAGAGGAGAGATGTCACATGTCTTTTTGGGGGAAAGACATGTATTTGCATTAAGTTCTATCCATTTGTATCTTTCAGCTCTGATTTTCTGTTCCCTATCTTCTCCCAATATCCCATGTAAGATTCAGGGGGAGCAAGACACCTAAGGGAAAGAAATCAGTCAAATTCATTGCATATCTTTATTCTTGGGGACATGTTGAATCCAATGTGGTACCTTGTACTCACTCTCTACATGTCATCCCAGTCTTGGTATTCTTGTGGTTTCTTTTGTTTGCTCTGGCTAGTGGATGTACCTGTGTTATCTAACTTTGTTTGTGCAGGTTCATTCCATCCTAAGCCAACTCAAGACCACAAGGTAAGTATATGCATCAAAATCATGAGTATGAGGAGTTCTTGCTTATGTACATACTGTTTGCAAGAAGGACTCACGAGCATGAAGGTATTTTCCTTGATAATCTTTTGCTCTGATGCATATGGCCAAGATACATGTAACACATTGCCTACTCTGTCATGGTTATGCTCTCACATGCCTCTATATTTCATATTTACATGAGTGCATACATGTAGGGGGAGCCTATGCTTGTTACATGTCCTTCCAAAGCTTTACTTGTTGTTCTTTATATCTTTATCTAAAGCTTTGATGTATGTTGCCATCAATTACCAAAAAGGGGGAGATTGAAAGCACAAGTGCTCCCTAGGTGGTTTTGATAATTGATGAGAACATATCTCTTGTTGGACTAACATTTCTATCTAGCATGTTTCAGATAAGTTCAACAATGGAGTGCCATGGACTAAAGGTTGTGGGAACTCCTTCAAGATGCTAAGGACAAAGGATTGGCTAAAGCTTCAAGCTCAAGACTCTTCATTTTACATTTTAGTGATCCAAGATCACATTGAGTCCATAGGAAAAGCCAATACTATCAAGGAGGGATGAGGTGTTGCTTAATGAGCCTCTTGCTTCATGTGCTTAGTGATATGCTCCAAAACCCTCAACTACTTTCCCATATCCACATATGACCTAAACCCTAAGCCAAACTCGGTCCTACCGATTCTTTCTATCCGGCGCCACCGAGTTTCACTTGTCATAAGCCACTGCCAAACCCTAGCAATTCGGTTCTACCGATAGGGATCTCGGTCTCACCGAGATGGGATTGCAAACTCTCTGTTTCCCTTTCGTAACTTTTCGGTCTCACCGAAAGAGCGAATCGGTCCCACCGAGATTGCAATGTAAACTCTTTGTTTCCCTTTTGTAACTTTTCGGTCTCACCGAAAGAGCAAATCGGTCCCACCGACTTTGCCTGACCAACTCTCTGGTTAGCTTATTACCAAACTCGGTCTCATCGAGTTTGTGTAATCGGTCTCACCGAGATTACGTTATGCCCAAACCCTAACCATATCGGTCCTACCGAGTTGCATGTCAGTCCCACCGAAAATCTCTAACGGTCACTAGGTTTACCTTTTCGGTCCGACCGACTTTGTTGATTCAGTCCCACAGAGATTGGAAAACTGTGTGTAACGGTTGGATTTTGTGTGGAGGCTATATATACCCCTCCACCTCCTCTTCATTCGTGGAGAGAGCCATCAGAACACATACACAATTCCAACTCATATGTTCTAAGAGAGAACCACCTACTCATGTGTTGAGACCAAGATATTCCATTCCTACCATATGAATCTTGATCTCTAGCCTTCCCCAATTTGCTTTCCACTCAAATCTTCTTTCCACAAAATCCAAATCCTATGAGAGAGAGTTGAGTGTTGGGGAGACTATCATTTGAAGCACAAGAGCAAGGAGTTCATTACCTACACACCATTTGTTACTTCTTGGAGAGTGGTGTCTCCTAGATTGGCTAGGTGTTACTTGGGAGCCTCCGACAAGATTGTGGAGTTGAACCAAGGAGTTTGTAAGGGCAAGGAGATCGCCTACTTCGTGAAGATCTACCGCTAGTGAGGCAAGTCCTTCGTGGGTGATGGCCATGGTGGGATAGACAAGGTTGCTTCTTCGTGGACCCTTCGTGGGTGGTTGCTTCTTCGTGGACCCTTCGTGGGTGGAGCCCTCCGTGGACTCGCGCAGCCATTACCCTTCGTGGGTGGAGCCCTCCGTGGACTCGCGCAACCGTTACCCTTCGTGGGTTGAAGTCTCCATCAACATGGATGTAGGATAGCACCACCTATCCGAACCACGGGAAAAACATCGTGTCTCCAATTGCGTTTGAATTCTCCAAACCCTTCCCCTTACATTCTTGCAAGTTGCATGCTTTACATTCCGCTGCTCATATACTCTTTGCATGCTTGCTTGATATGTATTGTGTATGTTGAAATTGTGCCTAAAACTCCACTCAAACCAAAAAGGCCTAAAAACTGCAACTTTAGCACTAAGTGTCTAATCACCCCCCCCCTCTAGACACATCTACTTCTAGATCCTACAAGTGGTATCAGAGCTTTGGTCTCCATAGCCTTGGTTTAATCACCATTGGAGGAAGATGGATGTGTCTACCTTAGGGAGTCTTAGACATAGAGTGCCTATTCTTGATGGAGAGTATTTTCATGAGTGGAAAAATGAGATGCTTGTAATTTTCAATCAATATCATTTGAACAAGTATATTGCTAGCCCTTGTGCACCTCATATTGATCCTTTGCATCCTACCCTAGATGAAGATATTGACATGATTCACAATCTTAGAACTATTGAGCTCATCATTAGAGGATTGCCCAAAAATTTGATTGCTAGTTTGCCTACTCTTAATTGTGCCTATACTATATGGAAATTTCTTGAGGAACGATTTCCCGATCATTCCTTGAAAACTTTGGATGAAATTCTCCATAAATCTATTGCCTTGAGTAAGATGAACTCTAGTGATCCTAGTTTTGGTAATTGTCTATTTGAACTTACCAATCTTAAGCATGCTAAAGGAGATGTTGGAATCATTAGTTATATCATATTCGAATCTATAAGAATTCATAAAAGTGACCACTTTGATGATCATTTATCTAATGAATTACCCTCTCTAGGAAATGATGAGTCACAAGATCATGATGAACATGGATACTATGATGATGATGATGATGATAGTGACTTCGATCTTGATGATGCAATGAGACATTTTGGTCTTATGGCAAATCTTCGGGGATATGAATTAGGAGGAAAGGAATGGGTTCTTGATAGTGGATGTACTGATCATATGACCGGAGATGAAGAGATGTTTCATGAGCTTGCTGAAAATGACGGCCCTCGAAAATATGTCACCTTTGGTGATAATTCAAAGGGTAAAGTGGTTGGCCTTGGTAAGGTGGCCATCTCACATGATAGCTCCATTCAAAATGTCATGCTCGTTGAATCTCTCGGCTACAACTTACTTTCAGTATCTAGACTTGCTGATTTCGGTTTGAATGTCCTATTTACTGAGGTAGATTGCCAAGTATTTCGTCGAGACAATCATAAAATGGTCTTTACCGGTATGCGTAGAGGTGATCTTTACATTGTCGATTTCTCTAAAAAGGCACAACGTAAAACTTGCTTTATTGCTAAATCCTCAAAAGGTTGGTTGTGGCATAGACGACTAGGTCACGTTGGCATGAGAAACCTTGACAAGCTTATTAAAGGAAATCATATCCTTGGAGTTAACGATGTCATATTTGATAAGGATAGACTTTGCAGTGCTTGTCAAGCAGGTAAACAGGTTGGAGGAAGACATCCCGTGAAGAACATCATGACCACAAGGAGGCCACTTGAGCTACTTCATATGGATCTTTTTGGTCCCAACGCCTACAAGAGTCTCGGTGGAAATTCTTTTGGTCTAGTTATAGTTGATGATTTTTCAAGATTTACGTGGGTGTTCTTTCTTAATGACAAGTCGCAGGTCCAGAAGATCTTCAGAAACTTCGCTAGGAAGGCCCAAAATCAGTTTGACGTGAAGATCAAGAAGGTTCGGAGTGACAACGGAACGGAGTTCAAGAACACAAATGTGGACACCTTTCTTGACGAAGAAGGGATTTCACACGAGTTCTCGGCTACGTACACACCTCAACCAAATGGAGTTGTTGAGAGGAAGAACCGGACGCTCATCGAAATGGCAAGAACGATGCTTGATGAATACAAGACGCCGAAGCACTTTTGGGCAGAAGCGGTTGAGACAGCTTGTCACGCAACAAATCGCTTGTATCTTCACAAGCTACTCGGCAAGACGGCATACGAGCTTCTCACCGGTAACAAACCCCAAGTTGGATACTTTTGAGTATTCGGCTCAAAGTGCTACATTCTTGATAAGCATTGTCGTTCAAAGTTTGCTCCTAAATCTCATGAAGGTTTTCTACTTGGTTATGGCTCAAACTCTCACACTTACCATGTCTACAACAATTTCACCCGAAAGGTTGAAGAGACGGTAGATGTGAATTTTGATGAATCTAATGGCTCGCAAGTAGAGCAATTGCCAATTTATGTAGGAGACAAAGACCCTTCAGAAGCAATCCAAGACTTGTCCATTGGCAAAATTCGTCCAACGGAGGTGAAGGAGAGTACTTCATCCGTCCAAGTGGAAGCTTCTACTTCACGACAAGGTGAACCAAGAATCGACACGGAAGCATCCACAAGTGGGACACACCAAGATGAAGAAGACAAGGAAATGCATCAAGACGAACATCAACAACCTCTTTCTTCACCACGACAAGAGAACGACGACGTCAACAATGAAGAAGGCCAAGAAGAAGAACAAGATGAAGAAGATGTTCAACGAAGACCCAAGCAAAAGCTCTCATGAGTTCGAGCAAGAATTGCCAAACATCATTCCGTCGAGCAAATCCTCAATGATATACAAACCGGGAGAATCACTCGCTCAAAAACTCGTTTAGCTAACTTTTGTGAAAACTATTCATTCATCTCTAGCATTCAACCTATGAAGGTTGAAGAAGCATTGGAAGATCCGGATTGGATAAACGCTATGCATGAAGAGCTACACAATTTTGAGAGAAACCAAGTTTGGACATTGGTTGAGAAGCCCGACAACAACCACAACATCATTGGTACCAAATGGGTGTTTCGCAACAAGCAAGATGAAGATGGACAAGTGGTTCGCAACAAAGCACGTCTCGTCGCCCAAGGGTACACACAAGTCGAAGGTATGGACTATGGTGAGACATATGCTCCTGTTGCTAGACTTGAGTCCATTCGCATCTTACTTGCCTATGCTAATCACCATAATATCACCTTGTACCAAATGGACATTAAAAGTGCTTTTCTAAATGGTGAAATAGAGGAGGAAGTTTATGTCAAACAACCTCCCGGCTTTATCAATCCTAAGAAACCAAATCATGTTTACAAACTTCACAAAGCTCTTTATGGTCTTAAACAAGCTCCTAGAGCATGGTATAAATGCTTGACCAAGTTCCTTATTACAAGTGGTTTTGAAATTGGTAAAATTGATTCTACTCTTTTTACTAAAAGGGTTAATGGAGAACTATTTGTATGCCAAATTTATGTCGATGATATCATATTTGGTTCAACTAACCCTCTCTTTAGTGAAAAGTTTGGAAAGCTAATGTCAGAGAAGTTTGAGATGTCTATGATGAGTGAACTCAAATTCTTTCTCGGTTTGCAAATCAAGCAAACTAAGGAAGGTACATTTGTCTCTCAAACGAAGTACACCAAGGACTTATTCAAGAAGTTCAATATGCAAGAATGCAAAGGTATGTCTACACCCATGCCTACTAGTGGACATAATCATTTGACCAAAGATGGTGAACCGGTTGATCAAAAGGTTTATCGCTCTATGATTGGTTCATTGTTATACCTATGTGCTTCACGTCCCGATATTATGCTAAGTATGTGCATGTGTGCACGATATCAAGCTGCTCCTAAAGAATGTCATCTTAAGGCTGTGAAAAGGATAGTGAGATATTTAATCCATACACCAAATTTTGGCATTTGGTATCCTAAGAGGTCTTCTTTTGATCTTGTTGGCTATTCCGACTCGGATTATGTCGGAGACAAGGTTGATAGAAAGTCCACTTCGGGTACTTGTCAATTTCTTGGTAGATCTCTTGTGTCTTGGTCTTCCAAGAAACAAAACTCGGTATCCTTATCCACCGCCGAAGCGGAATACATTGCCGCTGGTTCATGTTGTGCTCAATTACTTTGGATGACCCAAACTCTTAAAGATTATGGGATTTATGTGAAACATGTTCCACTGCTTTGTGACAATGAAAGTGCTATCAAAATTGGTCATAATCCTGTACAACATTCTCGAACTAAGCATATTGAAGTTCGTCATCATTTCATTCGAGATCATGTTGCTAAGGGTGACATTAATCTTAAGCACGTTCGCACCGATAAGCAATTAGCGGATATATTTACTAAACCTCTTGATGAGAAAGTATTTTGCAAGTTGAGAGGTGAATTGAACATCATTGATGCTTCGAACTTGGAGTAGAAACTCCATTGGATACATGCAAGACATGAGCTTATGACTAATCCATGATATATCTCTTATGATGACTATCTTATGTCTTGGATATATTTGTACCTTGCATGTTGTCTAACCCATGTAGGTGCTTGGTTGAATCTAATTCCATGAGATTGCGACTCACTCACATCTTGAGCAATCTCTACATCACCAAGACTCTACACAATGGTGGTTGAAGTCAAGGAAGCACAAAACCATTCAAACATATCCTTTGACAAATTCTATGTTGAGCTTCATGATTGTCATTTTTGGATACACAAGTGCTCTTCCTTGCAAGAACTAACCCATGTAGGTAGATGAACTCAAACTCCAAGTGGTGCTCCCAACTCTTGATGAGCTACATCAACCTTGAGCACCCACACAAGTTCAACTACATGAGCAAGAACCACACCACCACCCAAGGTATGTTATTCCATCTTAGAGAAGCTTTACTCCAAGACATGAGTCAAAGCAACTCAACAAGATGTGAATACATCAAGATGCTTAAACGAAAAATGGTAACCCCATTTTGAGCTTAAACGATGAGTATGACCTATGATCAAGTGTTCTCACTTGACTCCTAAGTCAATATACTCTAACATAGGTGACTATGTCACCGCCCAACTCTAGATGAAGTTCTCTTGTGTTCTTTTCTATGTTATTGCATTTGTCTCATGCATGTTTATTTTATTTCTCTTTTTCAAAAAAAAACTTCATCTAGATCTTTCAGTTTCTTCTCTTTTCTCTTTGTTTTTGTTCTGCATTTTCTGCATTTAATTCCTTGCAAATCCTTCAGGTAATTCATTGCAAATCTTTGTGAGATCCTACATGTCTAGTGAGCTGACGTGACAAATGTTTTTCTCTGTGTGAACTCGGTTTCACCGACTTGTAATTTTCGGTCCAACCGAAACATACCACTCGGTGCCACCGACTTCGCAACAGGAAAAACAGTTTGCCACTTGTTCTATATTTCTTCTGATCCAGCTCTACTCAATGAATCTTGTCCTCTACAAGCATCACAGTTTTATCCATTGCTTTGTGCTGAGTCTCAAGGACCAAACCTATACGACGGATTCCAGAAAGCCCTTCTTGGAAATTGATGTCAAAGGGGGAGAGAGAGATCACATCAAAGCTTGTAGGAGAGAGAGATCACATCAAGGGAAAGAAAAAGTCTCAAGGACCAAACCTACAAGAGAGAAAGTATTAAGGGGGAGAGAGAGACTTCCAGGGGGAGAGAGTACTCAAGGATACCAGATGTCCCAGATGCTTGATGCTTGATGTTCAAGAGGAGAGATGTCACATGTCTTTTTGGGGGAAAGACATGTATTTGCATTAAGTTCTATCCATTTGTATCTTTCAGCTCTGATTTTCTGTTCCCTATCTTCTCCCAATATCCCATGTAAGATTCAGGGGGAGCAAGACACCTAAGGGAAAGAAATCAGTCAAATTCATTGCATATCTTTATTCTTGGGGACATGTTGAATCCAATGTGGTACCTTGTACTCACTCTCTACATGTCATCCCAGTCTTGGTATTCTTGTGGTTTCTTTTGTTTGCTCTGGCTAGTGGATGTACCTGTGTTATCTAACTTTGTTTGTGCAGGTTCATTCCATCCTAAGCCAACTCAAGACCACAAGGTAAGTATATGCATCAAAATCATGAGTATGAGGAGTTCTTGCTTATGTACATACTGTTTGCAAGAAGGACTCACGAGCATGAAGGTATTTTCCTTGATAATCTTTTGCTCTGATGCATATGGCCAAGATACATGTAACACATTGCCTACTCTGTCATGGTTATGCTCTCACATGCCTCTATATTTCATATTTACATGAGTGCATACATGTAGGGGGAGCCTATGCTTGTTACATGTCCTTCCAAAGCTTTACTTGTTGTTCTTTATATCTTTATCTAAAGCTTTGATGTATGTTGCCATCAATTACCAAAAAGGGGGAGATTGAAAGCACAAGTGCTCCCTAGGTGGTTTTGATAATTGATGAGAACATATCTCTTGTTGGACTAACATTTCTATCTAGCATGTTTCAGATAAGTTCAACAATGGAGTGGCATGGACTAAAGGTTGTGGGAACTCCTTCAAGATGCTAAGGACAAAGGATTGGCTAAAGCTTCAAGCTCAAGACTCTTCATTTTACATTTTAGTGATCCAAGATCACATTGAGTCCATAGGAAAAGCCAATACTATCAAGGAGGGATGAGGTGTTGCTTAATGAGCCTCTTGCTTCATGTGCTTAGTGATATGCTCCAAAACCCTCAACTACTTTCCCATATCCACATATGACCTAAACCCTAAGCCAAACTCGGTCCTACCGATTCTTTCTATCCGGCGCCACCGAGTTTCACTTGTCATAAGCCACTGCCAAACCCTAGCAATTCGGTTCTACCGATAGGGATCTCGGTCTCACCGAGATGGGATTGCAAACTCTCTGTTTCCCTTTCGTAACTTTTCGGTCTCACCGAAAGAGCGAATCGGTCCCACCGAGATTGCAATGTAAACTCTTTGTTTCCCTTTTGTAACTTTTCGGTCTCACCGAAAGAGCAAATCGGTCCCACCGACTTTGCCTGACCAACTCTCTGGTTAGCTTATTACCAAACTCGGTCTCATCGAGTTTGTGTAATCGGTCTCACCGAGATTACGTTATGCCCAAACCCTAACCATATCGGTCCTACCGAGTTGCATGTCAGTCCCACCGAAAATCTCTAACGGTCACTAGGTTTACCTTTTCGGTCCGACCGACTTTGTTGATTCAGTCCCACCGAGATTGGAAAACTGTGTGTAATGGTTGGATTTTGTGTGGAGGCTATATATACCCCTCCACCTCCTCTTCATTCGTGGAGAGAGCCATCAGAACACATACACAATTCCAACTCATATGTTCTAAGAGAGAACCACCTACTCATGTGTTGAGACCAAGATATTCCATTCCTACCATATGAATCTTGATCTCTAGCCTTCCCCAATTTGCTTTCCACTCAAATCTTCTTTCCACAAAATCCAAATCCTATGAGAGAGAGTTGAGTGTTGGGGAGACTATCATTTGAAGCACAAGAGCAAGGAGTTCATTACCTACACACCATTTGTTACTTCTTGGAGAGTGGTGTCTCCTAGATTGGCTAGGTGTTACTTGGGAGCCTCCGACAAGATTGTGGAGTTGAACCAAGGAGTTTGTAAGGGCAAGGAGATCGCCTACTTCGTGAAGATCTACCGCTAGTGAGGCAAGTACTTCGTGGGTGATGGCCATGGTGGGATAGACAAGGTTGCTTCTTCGTGGACCCTTCGTGGGTGGTTGCTTCTTTGTGGACCCTTCGTGGGTGGAGCCCTCCGTGGACTCGCGCAACCATTACCCTTCGTGGGTGGAGCCCTCCGTGGACTCGCGCAACCGTTACCCTTCGTGGGTTGAAGTCTCCATCAACATGGATGTAGGATAGCACCACCTATCCGAACCACGGGAAAAACATCGTGTCTCCAATTGCGTTTGAATTCTCCAAACCCTTCCCCTTACATTCTTGCAAGTTGCATGCTTTACATTCCGCTGCTCATATACTCTTTGCATGCTTGCTTGATATGTATTGTGTATGTTGAAATTGTGCCTAAAACTCCACTCAAACCAAAAAGGCCTAAAAACTGCAACTTTAGCACTAAGTGTCTAATCACCCCCCCCTCTAGACACATCTACTTCTAGATCCTACAGTTTCTCCTCATAGGTCAGGTCACTCTCCAACTGAATTGCTTCTAGGGGCATTGTATCTCTTAGAGGAATATCGGCCATCTCTGCATGGCACTTCTTCAACTGGGTAACATGAAACACATCATGAACTCCTGACAAACCTTCGGGTAATTTCAACTTGTAGGCAACTTCACCCATACGTTCCAAGACTCTGTATGGCCCACAAATTGTGGCACCAACTTTCCTTTGACTACAAACCGTTTAACTCCTCGAAGTGGCGACACACGAAGATATGCTCTATTTCCGACTTCATAACTTATCTCATTGCATTTAGTATCGGCATAACTCTTCTGCTTGTACTGGGCTATCTTGAGTCTATCACGAATCAACTTGACCTTCTCTTCAAACTCTCTGATTAAATCTGGTCCAAACAACTGTCAGTCTCCAACATCATCCCACATCAATGGTGTCCTGCACGTCCTTCCATACAAAGCTTCAAAAGGAGCCATCTTCAAACTAGATTGGTAGCTGTTGTTATACGAGAATTCTGTGTAAGGCAAATTATCATCCCAACTAGATCCATAATCTAGCGCACAAGCTCTCAACATGTCCTCCAGAATCTGATTGACTCTTTCGGTCTGCCCATTTATCTGCGGATGAAAGGCTGTACTGAATTCTAGCCTGGTACCCAAAGTTCAGTGTCACTGATGCCAAAACTTCGAAGTAAACTCTGTTCCTCTATCTGATACTATGGTCCTCGGAACTCCATGCAGACATACGATCCTAGTCATATATATCTTGGCCAACTTAGCACTCATATAAGTGGTTTTCACAGGGATAAAGTGAGCCACCTTGGTCAAGAGATCAACTACAACCCAGATGGAGTCATATCCTGAACGAGTCCTGGGTAATCCGGTGATGAAATCCATGCCAAGCTTATCCCACTTCCATTCGGGTATCGGCAAAGGCTGAAGTAATCATGCTGGTTTCTGATGCTCTGCCTTAACTCTCTGATATACATCACATACTGCATCATACTTGGCAATATCCTTCTTCATACCTGTCCACCAGAAATGTTCCTTCAAATCCAGATACATCTTGGTGTTGCCTGGGTGAATCGAGTAAGGCAAATCATGTGCCTCCTGAAGAACTAACTTCCTGATATCTGGTTCATTAGGCACATAGACGTGATCCTCAAACCATAAAGTTCCGTGTTCATCCTTACGAAAACCTTTGGCCTTTCCTTTGCTCATATTTTCTTTTACATCTGCAATTTCCTTGTCCGTCTTCTGGGCTTCTCTGATCTTTCCCAACAAAGTGGACTGAACTTCCAATGCTGCAACAAAACCTCTCGGAACTATCTCCAAGAGAAGTTCTCGGAGATCATCGGCTAACTCCTGTGGCAATCCTCCGGTTATGAGAGTATTGACATAACTCTTGCGGCTCAAAGCATCTACCACAACATTGGCCTTTCCTGGATGATAATGTAGTTTCATGTCACAATCCTTTATGAGCTCCAACCATCTCCTCTGCCTGAGGTTCAACTCCTTCTGCGTGAAGATATACTTCAAACTCTTATGATCCGTGTAAACGTCACAATGGTTTCCGATAAGAAAATGTTTCCAAGTCTTGAGCGCCTGCACTACGGCTGCTAACTCCAAATCATGCGCGGCATAATTCAACTCATGAGGTCGAAGCTGACGTGAGGCATATGAAAGAACTCTTCCTTCTTGCATAAGAATGCCTCCAAGTCCGTGTCGTGAAGTGTCGCAATATACCTGGAGATCCTTGCGCATATTCAGAAGAATTAGCACTGGGGTTGTAACCAAACATTTCTTCGACTCCTAAAAACTGGCCTCACAATCCTCTGTCCATTTGAACTTGGTGTCCTTCTTTAATAGATCAGTCATGGGCTTCGCAATCTTGGAAAAATTCTCAATAAATCTTCAATAATATCCTATGAGTCCAAGGAAACCGCGTATCTCTCCAACTGAGATGGGTGCCATCCATTCGGTGATGGATTGAACCTTGGAGGGGTCCACTGCTATACCTTCTCCTGATATAACATGTCTGAGGAATCCGACTTCCTTTAACCAAAACTCACATTTGTTGAACTTGGCATATAGTTGATGTTCCCCGAGCTTCGCGAGAACCAAGCGCAAATGTTCCTTGTGTTCTTCTTCATTCTTCGAGTACACCAACATATCATCAATGAACAGCACAACAAACTTATCCAAGAACTCCATGAACACCTTATTCATCATACTCATAAAGTAGGCAGGGGCATTAGTCAAACCAAAAGACATGACCGTGTACTCATATAGCCCATACCTTGTGGTAAACACTATCTTAGGTATATCCTGTTCTCGGATCTTCAGCTGGTGATATCCTGATTGAAGATCGATCTTGGAGAAAACTTTAGCTCCCTACAGCTGGTCAAACAAATCATTGATCATCGGTAGAGGATATTTGCTCTTGATGGTCACCTCATTTAATGCTCAATAATCAACTACCATTCTCAAGGATCCATCCTTCTTCTCAACTAGAAGCACTGGGGCTCCCCACGGTGATGAACTTTGTCGAATATAACCTTTCTCCAATGACTCCTTAATCTGCTTCTTAATTTCATCCAGATCATTTGCAAGCATCCGATACGGTCTCTTAGATATTGGTCCGGTACCTGGCAATAATTCAATCAAAAACTCTATGTCTCGGTCTGGTGGCATGCCTGGTAATTCCTCTAGGAATACATCGGGCTAATCCTCCACAACTGGCACTTCCTCTTGAACAACTCTCAAGAGTGAATTTACTTGAGTCCTCCTTGGTGCATGCCTAGACACATACTTGATCCGTTTCCCATCTGGGGTGGTGAGAAGAATTGACTTGCTAGCACAATCGATGTTTCCCCCATACTTCGATAGCCAATCCATGCCTAGTATCACATCCAATCCTTGTGATTCCATAATAATGAGGTTTGTGGGAAAAGCATGCCTACCTATGGTCAACGGCAACTAAAAACATCCTTGGCTAGCCATATACTCCGCTCCTGGCGAGCTTACTAACATAGTTGTCTTAAGGGCTACAGTTGGCAACTTAAACTTGTACACAAATCCCCTTGATATGTATGAATGCGATGCACCAGTGCCAAAAAGAACAAGGGATGTAAATGACTTAATCAAAAACTTACCAATAACTGCACCAGGCTACTCGTCAACTTCCTCCATGTTGACATGATTCACCTGTCCCCTGGTGAAAGGGTTTTGCTTCTTTCCTGAGCTTCCATTGCCATTTACATTCTTTGCCTCGAAACAGTCATTGGCGTAGTGTCCGGTCTTCCTGCACTTGTAACAAGTAATGTGACTTAGATCCTTTTTGGCGGGGGTAACTGGGTTGGAACGGCTCTGACTGTTGTTTCCTCCACTCCCATTACCATTCTTTGGGCCACTGTGGTTGTGTGTATTTCCTCCATTGTGGGAATGGCCTCCATGGTTATGTTCTCCATGGGTATGAGTGTGTCCTCCCGAGTACGGGGAATAGCGGGGCTTCTGCTGGGCTCCAGAGTTGTACTTTCCCTGTCCATACTTTCGCTTGTGGTTCTCTATCTGCTGCTGCTTGCCTTCAATCATGAGGGCCCTATCTACCAGCTCCTGATAGTTGGTGAATGTTACAACCATCAACTGCATACTCATCTCATCATTCAGTCCTTCAAGGAAGTTCTCCCGCTTCGCGGCATCTATGGCCACATCATCTGGGGTGTAGCATGATAACTTGCTGAACTCATCCACGTACTGCGCCACAGTATGATTTCGTTGGCGTAAGTTGCGGAATTCACGCTTCTTCATACCCATGGCTCCAGCTAAGACATGTGCGGTGCGGAAGGCCTGCTGAAACTGATCGCATGTAACATTGGCCATGGGGAAGGTGGTGGTGTAGTTCTCCCACCATGAGGCTGTGGGTCCATCAAGCTGATGTGCGGCAAAGTGCACCTTCTCCGCATTCGTGCATCCAGCAGTTGTTAGCTCTCTTCTGATCTTGCGGAGCCAATCATCAGCAACAATTGGCTCGGTGCTGCTAGAGAACACCAGTGGATTCAACCTTAGGAAACGGGCTAGGTTGTCAACTGGGGGTGGTGGCGGTGGGTTGTTGTTGTTGTTGTTGTTGTTGTTGCTGCTGCCTTGGTTCTGGACGAGCAACCGCATCAAGGCCTTCTGCTGTTGGATCAACTGGGTGAGCTCCGGTAGGAAATTGAATCCGGGGTCACGTCTCTGAGGCATCTGATAGGTTAGAGGGGCGAGAATAGAATAGGGTCTAAAGAGATATTGCACTACCCATATGCACATGAGACAAATATATTCAATCCACACCACTCAATTCAAACAAGATTCATACAATTGATCTAAGCTACTATTACAAGATCTCACGAACGATTTCTAACTACTTGGAAGAATTCTAATAGTAATATGGTGGTCGACTAGAAATTTTGATCAGTGGAAGATTCCATAATATCAGCTCCAACTTCGTCTTCAAAATCATCACCGTCCTCGTCATCTCTATCTTCTTCAGCATCACTGTCGGTGTCGGTGTCATCAAGTATGATGTAATCTTCAGAACGAATGTCCACTTCAGGTTCTAGTCTCACTACAGATATTCCTATCTTCTTCCTCAGGTCTTCATTCTACTCCAGTAGCACAACAATTTCCTCTTCGTTTCCATCGCGTGTTGCTTTGAGTTCCTCTTCTAGCTCCATATTCCGGGTTCCTTCTTGGTATCTATCATGTTAGCGCACATCTGGTTCTCACATCGATGAATGTGTTGGTTCAACTCCTGTATGTAGGCTGCAATAGATCCATCCTTCCTAGTGCAAATCATCTCCCATTTCTCATCTCAGCATCCACATATTTGATAGACGGTGTCCTTAAGATCCTTGTTATACACCTCGCCTATGCGTCCAATGGTGATGTGGGTGGCCATGCTCTTTCCTAAGCTCCAGGTTGGTGCATCAAAAGAAAACTCGATGGGCTCGGTAATTGGTGCAGAAGTCCTCCCAGGGGCACGAACTTGAATCATCCAATGCTCCTCTTCAGGTAAAGTTGCATTGAAGGTTCCGGTGAAGCTTGGTATGCCGATGTTCAGGTACTCGGTGACTTCCTTCAAGTGTCCTCCAAAAAGGGTGTCATCATCCGGCTGAGTGAACTTGTTCCTGGGGTCCGACATCAATAGAGTAGAAACGGAGAAGAATTAGAAATAAGTGGAGAAGAGTATCCTATGGCTTTTCCTAGTGGTCGTGTCCTACAATTAGCGTATGCTCTGATACCATCTTGTAGCGACCCGATCCCAATGGACCGTAGTCTCTGTGCTTAAGTGTCATCCCTGAATCGGTATGCTGACACACACAGTACTCGAAGAATTATAACAGAGTTCAATCACACACTTATTACATCGAGGTCCTCATAAAGAGTGATTATTACAATAATATGGCTGAAGGACATCTAATAAAATAACTGCGGAAGCTTCGAAGGTAAATGAGTCCATACAACTCAACGGCAAAACTGAGTTCAAGACAACGACCTATCGCACCTTAATCCTCGTCTAAAAATTCTGCAACATGAGACATCGCAGCCGTGTAGGTCAGCACATGGAATATGCTGGCAAGATCACACTATAGAGCAATGATGAACAATAGCTATCACTACATGCATATTTGGCTAGTGGAGGCTCTAAGTTTAACATTTGCATAAAGCTAAATTTTCCCTACAACAAAGGAATAAATTTTATTTACTACCAAGTCTATGCCATTATTGAGAAGGTAACCCCAACTCAATCCCAAAATTATCAAGTATCAATAGTAATATTAGCAACCCAACAAATTTATTAAGTAAAGTGATGATATCAACCAATAACTCAAATACCAGATACTCAAAATTGTCCATAACTGAGGACACGGCTAATCATGATTAGTTTTTACACTCCGCAGAGGTTTGCACACTTTTCCCCACAAGACTCGACCGCATCCATGATCGGATGATCGAGACATAGCCTTTCTAAAGAGGTCCCCGTAACCGATAGAATGGCCGATACACCTACAATTCCCCTACATCTGCTAGCCCATCATGAAAAGGTTTCCCACAACTTACTTAACTATGCCAGAGCCCATAATGGCTTGTGGCTGCACACAGAAGTTTCTGAGCATGAATAATCTTATGATCCCTTTGAGCCTGGGTGGCATTCCACAGGATGATCACACAGGTACCCCGGGATCTCCTAGGACAACACTGGATTCCTCAGGTGCCCACAACCAATCCACCCAGATGTGTATTAAAGTAGCCACCTTAAGTTTCCCTTAGTTATTATCTCTCACAACTTGCATGATTCTCACATACCAATCCCCGTCTACGAGCATGGCTAAGCAATATGAGCATAACGTATATTCCCGGGTGATCAAAGGTATTAGGTTCCTACCTCATCAACTACATAACAATAACCACATGTTCCCAATCCTACTCATGCAATGTTTGAGGGTGTAACTAATGCATAAAAACTAGGTAAAAAAGAGTATGATCAAAGTGTAACTTGCCTTGCTGACGATCGGAAAACCCTAGAGATTCATAGTAGCAAGTTTTGCACTCCGGAAAATCTATCGTAGAAAAACAATAGCATACATAAGCACTCAAACATGAAGATGCAAAGAAACCAGAGAAAATGATCTTAACAGAAAGTATAGGTCAAGAACTTTGATTTGTAAAAAGAATCAACTAAATCGGAGTTACGAAACTCAAGTTACGATAAAAAATATTTCAAATTCAAATCTGTTTGAAACCAAATTTTAAACTTTCAAAAACATGTTTGAGTTGGTTATCTGGATAGAGGTGATCATAATGAAGAATTTGGCGTTTGTTTCATTGGATTTGGATACACGAGCAAAAAGTTGTGATCGTTTGAATAACAGGGACTAATCTGCGAAGAAATTAATTACGGATGGGTCTTTGGCCAAAAATAAATAGAAAAAGAAAAATATATCGGACCAACGTCTGCTACAAAAACTAATCTAACGAATATGTTCGTTAAAGATCCTAAATGAACGAACGTTCGTTAAATAAAACCGATCGGGTTTTTAAAGAAAAAACCGAGGAAAACCATAACTAAAAATAAACCGGACCGGGGCGGGTCTTTTACCGGTTCGGCCGTCGGCGGCGACGGCAGCTCCCGGCGACGGCGAGGCGAAACGAGGCGGCGGCGACTCCCGGCGATGGCGAGGCGAGGCGAGGCGGCGATGGCGGCTCGGGGCGTCGGCGGCTCGGGCTCGGTGCGGCGACGGGTGCGGGTGGTAGGCGGTGGCTGCGAGCGGCGGCGGCTTGGTGGCGGTGGGCGGCGGCTTGGGGAGAGAGAGAGGCTCGGAGCGGCGGCTTATAAGGAGGGGGGTGCGGCAGCCTTGGAGGAGGGGCAAGGCGGTGGCGGGCACAGCCCGGACTCCTGCCGGAGTCCGGCTCGGGGACGACAGAGGCAGGCGGTGGCGGCTTCGGCCGGCTGGGCTTCGGCACAGTTCGGTCCAAAGGATTTTTTAAAACATTTTTTTCCAGAGACGAAAAATAAGAAAAACCTAATAAAATATATTTTTAAAAATTCCAGAACAATTCACACAATTCCCTCCTAATTAAATGGGCTAGGTGAACATTTTTCTGGACCTAAATAAAATAAACTTTTTTTGCACTAATAAAATAATTAGACACGCAAATAAAATCAAATAAAGTATAATTTTATTAAAAAATAAATTTCCATCATTTCTTTACTGTTTTTGAAGAAGTTGTATTATCTTCTCTCTTTATTTTATTTATTTGAAATTATTGGAAACATATTTTGAATAAAACTCTTTGATCCAATTTGCCAATTTTGAAAATTCAAAAATGGATTGTTGAGAAAACTACCAACTCTCTCATTTGATCCTTGAGTTGCTTAAGGTTTCTAGGATCAAATTTCAAATAAAACAAAATTCAAAAATGCACGAACGATGAATGCATATGAATGATCTAAATAACATCTAAATTAAAAATTGGGATGTTACAGTATCGCACACGATGCATCTGCGAGTACTCGTGTGCGATGATTAGTAAGTTACACATACGTTTTCTTATGTTAACACTTGTGTGATAAATAACACATGGCACCAGATATGGTATTCGGGTTGTGTGTGTGCTCCACTTAGTCTTCCCGCGCTCCAGCGAATGCTTCCGGCGCTCCACATGGGTGAATTGTAAAATCCGCACCTCTTCCCTCACCTGTTTCCCGCCACCAGCTAATGGCTTGCTACATATAACCCAGGCGACAACGCACCGCCGCGATACTCTGCGCAGATCTAGTCCTCACCCATCTACCATTAGTTATTCCAAGCATGCCAGACAACTACCAAAGCCTCATCGTTGACGCCTACCTGCGTTACATCTTCGGCGAGGAGAACGAGCCGGGGCAGGTGGGGTAGCAAGAGCTTCATCGGCCGGTGCAGGCACCATGGCCCATCGGCAGCGATATCAACATGATAGTCCTTGGGAGCACAATCGACATATTGCAGAGGAGGTGTGATGATCAGTTTGCCATCCACAGTGCAAAAGATCCAGAGTTGCTCGGCGGCATGATCGACGACCCACCCGAAGAGCCGCCATCACCAGTGCTCATCGAGAGCCTGATGCCCCGCAAGGAATGGGCAGAGGACCTCTGCGATTCAGTCAAGACAACGGCAGCCTGCGGCTTCATCATTTCCCGCGGCAGTCGTGTCAACCTCGATCCTGATGATGTGGTGGCCAAGCTGAGCGCATCCTTGGCGGAGTTGACGTCCCCGACGAAGTAGAACATTGCCAACGTGATATCTTGAGGATGCAGGTGATGGATGAAATTTGCTACCAGGCCAGAGACATGGAAATGGAGCAGTTCCGTGGAGTATCATGCGCGCCATTGCACACTGTCAAGCTCTTTTGGAAGAGGCCCAGCAGCCCCAAGAGCCTCCCAGCGCCAGCAGCTTCGTAGGCGGAGGCGGGTCGGGACACTTGGAGTGAACGTCCGCAAGGGTGCCATGCTGATCATGGAGTCCGAGAAGACCATCGTCGGAAGGCTGCCAGCTCAGCCTTCTAGCTTATATTTTATTATAATTGTATGCATATGTAGGTCATGAGTGTTCTTGGCCTTGCCGCATTTGGCATTTTAAATTATCCTAAATATTTAAGACAATTATTAAGAATTATTAACCGTTGCCATTGTAAATTTGCCTCAACGGCGAGCAGAGCGCGCGCAGGGACGCCAGAGCGGAGCGCGCCGCGGCCGCCTCAACGGCGAGCAACCACGTGGTCAACCTTCTGCCATCAATAAATTTTGACCTTGTTCTTGTCACATTGCAAATTACAATGCAATAAGTAATTGCAAATCTGTCCACATCTATCAAACTAATATGTGTTCACACTTAGCACCGGGCTATAAAAACCACCCACTCGAAAATTACTTCACAGTTCATCTCCTCATCACCCACAAAACTGGTCTTTCCTGTCAAGTCGTTCCACCATGACCGATAGGAGGAGTTTAGGGTGGACATATAACCGTGCAACAAAGACCAGGGCCGCGGAAGCACTAGAGTGGTCTCGCCGCAGCAGAGATGTCCCGGCGCGCCGCGGAGCCCTCGAACGAGCTCTCACGGGCACGCGAGGGCTCTCACAAGCGCATTCACGGCGTCGGCCATCGCGACGAGCCGGTGTTCCTGAAGTCCTTAGCCGGCGATGAAGACATTCTCGCTAGTGTCACTACGTAGCAGGAGCTGGTCGACGACTTGATGAAGCTGCTCAAGATCAGCGATGCCTCGGTTGACAAGGCGACCGGCCTCGTCGAGAAACTCATGGGTGACAATGCGAAGCTCCTCAAGTTGCTCGCCGAGAAGGAGGAGGAGGCCGCCGGCTGGAAGATGCTGCATGAGCAGAGCAATGCCTCAGAGATGACGCTGAAAGCGGTCGTCGAGGAATTGATGGGTGGCTTGAGGAAGCTCCGGATCAAGCGCAGGCAGGAGGTGGAGGAATCCATGGCTGCTTTCAAGCAAAGTCGTGAGGAATTGAAGAAGGAGCTGGAGGATTTTGTCGCCCGCGATCCATCGACGAGTAGAGACAATAGCGACCCAGATCCTTGTCTGCAATTTCCTTCTTCTCTTGCCCCCGTGTCTTCCGGGCTTTGCCGCCCATGGCATTTTAAATTATCCGGAATATGTAAGACAATTATTATGTGCGCCATTGTAAATTTGTCGTCATATTATCCGTTGCCATTTTATTTGTGGCCGTATTATCTGTTGCCCTATGTGGAAATTTAAATTAGGGCGGAATACGAGTTGAAAACACGAACAAAGCAAATGCTGCCATGGGATCACAAGCAAACACCCTCCATCCAAGTGCTTTAATTAACCCATTAATGAAGAAGTTGTGAGCGAGGCGGGCGGCGGCTGGTGCATGGAGGTCAAAGAGCTCGCTTCCCGGTGAGCATGGGAGGCCTTGCTGCTCGCATGTGTCCCGTCGAGCCTGCGAGGTGGACAGGATGCACGCGTCCCGTCGAGCCTGCGAGGTGGACATGATGCACGCGTCCCGTCGAGCCTGCGTGGCGGACTGCTCGCACGCGTCCTGTCGAGCCTGCACGGCGGACTTCTCGCGTTCGTCCCGTCTAATCAAACAGCTGCACGCATGCCACCGAGTATGGTTAAATTTCGACACGGTTAACATAATACAACCATTTGTGATATTAACGTGTTAGCTTTTTTTTTTCAAAAAGGCCTTCGTTGGCTACTAATGTCTGCGCTTCTTCTCGAACTGGACGATTTTTTTACCACGACATATATGTGCCATGTCATGAAACCATGTTTTTTGGGTGAGTTTTTGATTTACTACGATTTAAAAACTGAGATTCTCAATGTTTCAGGACGACGACAAGTTTGTAATTCATTAACATTCCTTAAATGAGACTTAAACATTCACCCAATGACACATGTACGATTTCCCATCCAAACCTCACTGGAGCAAGTGCTTGTATTTCAAATTTGAATTATGGGCTACATTAAATGCGTAGAAAACTTAGTAATTAGTAATATATATATATATATATATATATATATACAATGGCCAAATGAATCCTGAATAGTTTCAACTTTCAGCTTGACACTCATGTTATTATAAGTTGCCTGTGGAAAACAAAGTTCAAGGCGAGAAGAGGCAGCGACTATCGTTTCGCCCACAAGAGGGGCATGTTTCCCTACGGAACCATGAGGGTTGCGATAGGCTCCGGTTTGTAATAGGCTTGTAATATAGCTTCACCCAAATTGGACAATTATATGTACCATGTAGTGACACCATACCAAGTTTCATGATTTCCTAGTGAGTTTTGGATTTATAGAGATTTAGAAACCGAGATTCACAATGTTTTTGGCCAAGCCAGGATGGCGAGATGGTTGAATTCCCATTCATTCCATGGGACCTAAACATGCACCCAACGAAACATGTACATTTTTTCTAGCCATTTTGGTGCACTGGAGCATGTATTTGTAGTTCGGATTTGAATTATGGACACTAAATTGCCTAGAAAACTCAATTAATGAATAAAAAAGGTCAAACGAACCCTGAATAATTTCAAAGTTTAGCACGAATCTCCGTTGTTCCATGCCACATGTAGAAGAAAATACAAGTCTAGAAGAGGGAGTGATTATCGTTTGGCCCACAAGGGGACATGTTTCCCTATCGAAACCACGAGGGTTCTTGCGAGAGGCTGCGGTTTGTAAGAGGTTTGTAATAAATCTTGGCCCAAATTGGCAATGTTTTTACCACGTCATATATGTGCCATGACATGACACCATGCCACCTTTGATGACTTTTTGGTGAGTTTTGGATTTATGGGGACTTAAAAACTAAGATTCCAAATGTTTGAGGACGAGCCAGGATACCGGTATGGTTGTAATTCATTCCCATTCCTGGCATGGGACCTAAACATGCACCCAAGGACACATGTATAATTTTTCTGGCCATTTTGGTGAACTAGAGCATGTATTTGTAGTTCAGATTTGAATTATGGACATTAAATGCCTAGGGAACTCAATTAGTGTATATATAAAAAGGCCAAACGAACCCTAAATAAGTTTAAATTTTGGCACGGATATCATGTCGTTCCATGTTGCCCGTGGACGAAAATACAAGGCGAAAAGAGGTAGTGATTACGTTTCGCCCACAAGGGGAACACGTTTCCCTATCGGAACCACGAGGCTTCTTTGAGAGAAGCTCCGGTTTTTGTAAGAGGTTTCTAATAAAGCTTGGCCCAAATTGGACAATGTTTTTACCACGACATATATGCGCCATGACGTGCCACCATGCCACCTTTGATGACTTTCTAGTGAGTTTAGGATTTACGGGGATTTAAAAACCGAGATTCCAAATGTTCGAGGACGAGCCAGGATGCGGGTACGGTTGTAATTCATTCCCATTCCTGGCATGGGACCTAAACATGCACCCAAGGACACATGTATAAATTTCCTAGCCATTTTGGTGAACTGGAGCATGTATTTGAAGTTCAGATTTGAATTATGGTCATTAAATGCCTAGGAAACTCAATTAGTGTATAAAAAGTCCAAACGAACCCTGAATAAGTTTAAATTTCAGCATGGATATCCTGTCGTTCCATGTTGCACATAGAAGAAAATACAAGGCGAAAAGAGGCAGTGATTATGTTTCGACCAGAAGGGGGACACATTTCCCTATCGGAACCATGAGGCTTCTTTGAGAGAAGCTCCGGTTTGTATGAGGCTTGTAATAAAACTTGCGCCACAATGGACGAAAAAAATTCCTAGACATATAAGTGCCATGTCATGAAACCATGCCAGGTTTCATGATTTTCGGCTTAGTTTTGGATTTACGAGGATTTAAAAACCGATATTCTTCTCACGAAATGTTTTCAAATAGCACATGGTTCACTCACGAAAGCCGATATTCAATGAAAACTTCGTGGAAACCATATTTTAAAGTTTCATAAAAATCTGAAAAAAATGTGGGATGTTAAGAAGGTTATGTTTTATTGCGATACAAAATTTCAAGTTGAAAAACATTACGAGATGTGAGCTATGAAAAGATAAATTCAGCCCTGAATAGTGACATTACTATTCGGTACTATTCATTGCTGATTTTGTCTTTTTCATAGCTCACATCGCTTAATGTGTTTCCACTTGAAATTTTGTGTGGCAATAAAACATCATCCTCTTAACATCCCGCTTTTTTCAATATTTTTTGAAACTTCAAAACATCTTTTTCTCGTGGTTTTCACCGGTTTCCACCGAATGTTGGTTTCCGTATGATATCCTCCCCCTGCCGTGCACGCGGTCTGAGTCATGTGTTCTGATTGGCTAGAACCCAAACCCCACGGATCATACGTGTGCACCGTTGGATTCTCACAGATCGAACGACAACCCTGAGCCCTTTTGAAAGCACATGCAGTATATGGGTAAGCATTGTGCGCATGCGTCGTGCTAGCTCACGCTTCCTTCTCTACTAGGTTTTCAAAACAGGCTACCGTTTCTCGCCACTCCTCTCATCGGTTTCCCGCCTCTTCTCCCATTGTTTTCCCGCTACCAGTGTCAGTGCTCATTGAAGGTTTGAGTCATATATGCATGATGTAGATGTTCGTTTAATTCTTATAGTTCATCTCATCCAAAATCAATTAGTTCTATAAAAAAATCTATTTTAAGATTCATTGAATTGTGCATTGTAAAGGTAAAAGAAAAAAATGACAATTCATTTAGAAAAGAAAGTTTGGGCAATTAAGATATGGAAGATTCTAGAGAAGAAAGGAGAAGTGATTGTGTTTTGAGGTTTGTGCATTATGCTTAAGTTCAACCATGGAGTCTTCTAGATTGTACATGTGGCAGAAGCTGGTGGAATGTAGATGATATCCAACGGCTAGTAGTGCTTGGATTTTCCATCTTTGTACCGTCGGATTGGCTTCATCCAACAACCAAGTTTCAAAGTTATTCGCACACTATATAGGTGTATAGATATAGATGTATATATATATATATAGATGTGTCCCATGCTAGACCAAATAAAGTTTGAGTGCATGCGTGGGACGACCCCCCTGCCGCCGCTGCCTCGAAGTTGGTAAACTGACATCATACGTATTGAACCAGGCTTGGAGTTGGGTACGGTGTTCGGTTTGTAATGTAGTTGGTGGCCCATCGAAGTTGTGAATTTGGGATTTAAACACATCACACACCACCATACCCATACATATTTTCGGGCCACATGCATTGTATACAGGGTCTTCTGATCGACCACGTCTCCCTTGTGCGGTTTTTTGTGAGGACACACATATCTGTGGGCTCCTCGAGTGTATATATATCATCCCTTTGACCGATATTGAGGGGTACGTGTTGGCCATGAATGGATTCCTCCTAGTTCATGTCAGGGCCGGTCATCGTCACATGTCGCTCAACCAAAGCTCGAGCTCATGCATTGTCAGGATTCCCTCCCACATGCTCGGATTGCTGGGTTCGACCTACATCAAACCCTGCGTATCTCATCCTTAACTACCTTGCCTTCATGGTTTTTGTCTGTATCGAGAGGTAGGCACCACATCTAAATTGTACATTATTCTATATTGAGAACACACATCACCCCTTCCCAATGTACATCATTTTGGGCCGCATGCAAGAGGTGTTGGTTTTGTGGTCCCTCTCGTGCAATTTTTATGATGGTTCAATCTATTGGCCCAAGCAGTTTATCGACAACAACAACTGTTGTTTGACCAAATGATAGATTTATTGGTCCATATTATGGTAGGTCATGGCGACATGCATGTATGACCAAAGTATCGATCATTACATGCATCCGCCACGCTAGACACGAAGTTTTTGTTGTCGATAAACCGCTTGGGTCAATATATATCCAAGGGTGCTTTGGGGTTTATGAGGCAGGTGCCACCAAAGTTATGCATTGTGTATTTAAAGTTTTGAACATCCCCAATATTCCTACATATATTTGGCCACTTCCAGGTGGTTCTTGACTTCTGGCCCCTCTCATTGATCTTCGACGACGCGCCCAACCGTGGGCCCGCGTGGTCAAAGTTGTGCATTGGAATTTTGAACATCACATACCACCCTTTTCACTCATATATATTTGGGCCTCATGCTGGTGTGGCTGTCTTCTGACCCTCTCTAACATTATTTTTTGCTGCAAAGACTCTGATGACGCTCAATGGACACGGGTATAATATCTTTGCCGTGTGCGATACAAGTGCGCTGTGAATCACCATGCCTGCACAAGCGCGAGCAAAGGTGGAGGTACTGGCTCAACCATGTGCGATGCAAGTGCGCTGTAAAATCACCACGACCGCGCAAGCGCGAGCAAAGGGTGGAGGTACTGGCTTAATTGTGTGCGATGCAAGTGCGTTGTAAAACCACTACCTGTGCAAGCTAAAGGCGGGTAAGTTTATTTGGAAATTAGGACGAATCGTGTGCGATAGACCAGCTAGCTAGAAATATGAAAACAAACTACCCGCCTTGAGCATTGCATGAATCGGCGGTGCCACGCCACTTTTTCTTATTATCATACACATATATTGTTATTGGACCGTGCGCGATCTTGGGCACTCCCGCCCCTCATCAATCCCTTTACCCAAATTTTAGTAGCCGCCGTACTTCAACCGTCACCCACACTCCTCTAGCACCGACCTTATAGTAAAATTGCAGTAGCCGAAGCATTTGAACCGTCACCCTCCCTCATCCACCACCATCAATTTTTAGTAGCTGCGGCGTATCCTCAAACACCAACCCCCCTCCATAGTCCCCCAGCCGCCCCTTGTTGGTGTCAAAACTGGCAGATCTCGGGTAGGGGGTCCAGAACTATGCGTCTAAGGATCGATGGTAACATGAGACATGGGACATGATGTTTACCCAGGTTCAGGCCCTCTTGATGGAGGTAATACCCTACGTCCTGCTTGATTGACTTTGATGAGTATAGGGGTTACAAGAGTTGATCTACCACAAGATCGTGATGGCTAAACACTAGATGTCTAGCCTATGTGATTATTATTGTCTTCGACGGACCAAACCCTCTAGTTTATATAGACAAGGGAGGGGGCTATGGTTGTACAGAGTCGGTTTACAGAAAAAGGAATATTCATATCTGCACGCCAAGCTTGCCTCCCACGCAAAGGAGAGTTCCATCCGGACACGGGGGAAAGTCCTCTATCTCGTATCTTCATGTCCCATTAGTCCAACCCATGTTGCATAGCCCAGACGCCCGAGGACCCCGTAATCCGGGACTCCCTCAGTAGCCCCCGAACCATTCTTCAATGACGACATGTCCCGCGCGCAAATTGTCTTCGGCATTGCAAGGCAGGTTCCTCCTCCGCAGATCTCCAAGCATCTGAACCGAAGGACTGTATTCAGATCTACTTCTTCGGTCTTTAGCTTCACATTAAATGTTATATCCTTCGGCTTATGCGCCATCGCCGCTCCAGCTCCCACGTGTCAGACGAATACGAAGGGTCCAAGCACTTTTACACATAACACCTGGGCCATGTAAGGAAGGCGTCTATTTAAGGAGATTTAATCTCAGATGCCATTCCACACCAGGCGGAAAATCCTTAGAGCTTGTCACAAGAAACCACACAAACATGGCCAACGCTCCGAGTTCTTCTTCCCGCCCCATGGTCCATAGAAAGGCGATTGGGAGAGTTGTTCTGTATCCCACGCCCAGCTGACCAAGCTCCAGATGCAGGGATATCTCCCCCTGCGGATCTAGTCCCCATTCGGGCGAGATTAACCTTCTTTATTGGCGAAGCCCTGGCATAAAATTTCCCAAACCCTTCAGAAGGGGAGCGAGTATGTTTCGTTTCCTTTCTCCTAATAGGCGTTGGATTTCCAATCCATCCTTTCCTCCGAGATCTCCTGGAGTACTATGGCCTTCAACTGCACAATCTCATGTCGGGCTCCATTCTGCACATCACGGATTTTTTCGCTCTCTGCGAGCTATTCCTAGGCTGGGAGGCCCATTTCGAGCTATGGAGAAAGATTTTTTGCCTCGTACCTCGCTCCCAAAAGGGATCCATATTCGAGGTGGGCGGCGCCGAAGTATGGCGCATAGCTGGAACAGGATACCTACCCGGCACTCCAAAGAAGGCATCCGAGGAGTGGCCCTCAGAGTGGTTCTATATTGAAGGCATCATTCTTTCGGACCCAATCGACGTGGCATACCTGAATTTTCCAATAGCCCGTTAAAGAAACGCCATAGCTGGCGCCCCCGGAGCCACGAGGAGGAGGACAGTGTGGAAGTTAAGAAGTTAATGCACAAGATAAATGTACTTGCCCAGTCCGAACTGTCCATAATTGAAGTCATGGCGATTTCCATAACGCGCAGTGTCCAACCACTCCAATCAAGAGGATTCCCCATGTGGAACTACAACGGGGAGGATGATACATCCCGCTATGGGCGCAAGAGTCTGGATAACTTCACCGCCCTGGCCGCCATGTTGGCTGATCTTTACAAAGGGGAGAAAGAAGAATTCACTCGCCTCAAGTGCCGAGATGGCTTTTCCATGTACAACCCCCTAGTTGGGTAAGCTTTCAATCCAACACCTCACTTAATCTTCTTCCTGAGTCGTAATTAGTCAATATTAACTCGACCATTTTTACCAGGAATGGAGGAAGGCTACTGCGGGGATCTACAGCCCCGCTCTACAGCCGGAGGACCATAATCGGGACCTGGATCTCGGATTCGAGGAGGATCCAGATATATCCTTGGAGCTCAAGGAGGGGGTCTTCTATCAGGTGAGCTATGATGGCACAGAAGTGGCCATCGAAGCCGATTACCCCGGCCTCCTTCCGTCTTCCCATGTAAGTGCCCAGGGAGCATCTCCTCCAAAAGAGTCTTCCCATTGTGCCTCACCCATTGCACTGTCTCGTGCTTCAAAGGGGCGGCGCTCGTCTCGCCAAGCTGCATCGGGATCGTCCCTTGAAAAGGGTACGCCGACAGAAGGCAGATCTTCGAAAAGAAAGGCAGACAGTGATTCTTCCAAGCTTCGTCCTTCATAAAAAAGGTACGGCCTTTGATACGCCCTGCGGCAAGCATACCGAACTGTGATGTTTTTTCCTCCCCCATATTCTAGGAAGAGCACTCACTGGACTATATCCAGAGACCTCGCAGGATACACGTCTGTCAACCCGACCCCGGACCCTGCATCTAGGGCTGGAGTCGATACGAGTGCCATGCCAGACTGTTCTCTCTTCGACGATTTGGACAATGTATCCGTCACCAACTCCGAGGTGGAGAGTGCCATGAACCATTGGCGGCGGAGGGCCGCCATGCGCGATCCTACCTTTACTGAAGAGGCATTTAACGCCTTTAGTTCGGCGGACGCATACATCCGAGCTGCTTGGGATGGGCTTCCTGGGGCCACTCGCCAGCTTTCAAGGGATATGCGAGTAAGATCATTTCGTGTAGATTTAATAGCCATATACCAGTAGCCCCCGAGACTTGAAAACAGTTGAAGCAACTGATTTTAAGGATCTATGTGTAATCAGGTACTCATAAAGAAGAATAGCATGCTATCTCGGGAGCTGGAGCAGTGTCGGATGCAGCTGACTGCTGCTACTGCCGAACTGGAGAAGTCCAAGGAGGCACCGATTGGTAATGTTCCCTTCTGTCTGTCCGGAAAAATAATCTTGTGCCGGTCATGTGTATGCAAATGAGCACAGTTTTGTTTTACAATGGCAGGATCGGTGGCGCGGCTGGAAGAGAAACTGAAGGGCGCGTAGGCAGACAAAGAGCATGCCGAAAGGCAAGAGGCCGCTGGTCAACGTGTACTGACATGGACCAGGGACAAGAAGAACAAGCTGCAGGACGCCAACACCCAGCCCGGCGAAGAGCTGAAAGATGTGCGAGCCCAATTAGCAGATGCCTTGAAGGAGAACAAAGAGCTGAGAGGCGGCATATTCAGTATGTCTTTTAACTTATTGTCGTATAGTTTGGTGATGCAAATCCTAACAAGTTTTATGTCTGCAGGTGTGTTTACTGGGCGGCCCATAGAAGAGGTAGCCAGATTTCAAGGTGACCTGCTACAAGAGCTGTCCAAGGTGCATGAGCGAGCACGGAAGGCGATGAGAAGCATTGCTAAGGCTTTATGGCCAGCCGATTCTCCTCCAGGAAGTATAGGGGACCTTGTGAATTTATTCAAGGGAGCTCGGCGCCGTTTTGGGCTATGGAAGATATCGACATGCTCAGAAGGTACTTGGGAAGCCTGGGCCATGGTAAAAACACGGTACACCGGACTTAACCCCAATCATATGGCCTGGGTCGGACCTCGAGGATCCGACGGATAGGAAATTCCGGTCAGTCTGGTGTACGACCAAGTGAAGGTGGCCGCCAAGTTCTCCCAACAAGATTATAAACTAGACAGCCTGTCAGAGGGTCTAGAAGAAGAAGTTTTTTTAGTCTAAGTAGCAATGTACATAGGGTAAAACGAATTTGTAAAATGATTGTCATGGCAGACTTTCTGCTTCGACCTCCAAAAACCCTAGGTTAGGAGTGTTCCAAATACATAGGTAAACACCAAAGTATGTTCGGAAACTAGGCAGTCCGGTCATCATTGCTTGAATAGAAAAGTTGTATTCGGGGAGTTATGTTATATTACATTTGATTGTAAGAAACATCTTCCAGAGAGAATAGTCCCGTTAAGGGTTCCTTTCCCTGGGCTGGTATGCGGTTCTTTGTGCATATCGAAGTTGTGATGCTGAAAAATCACAGTACGCGTTTATACTCCGGGTTTTGTAGCGCCATGAGGGTAGTTCGTCTTTTACTCACTGACAAATCATTCCCTTAAGGACGCTAGCTTTCGGCTTCACCCGTCTGAGGTACGTGTCCGGATGACCCGACTGTAACAATCGCAGAGGTGCTCCCTTTATGCCCTAGCCGAACAAACGGGAACGTATGGCATACGCATAGGAGCCAGGCAACCCATCTTGGCAAAAACTTAAGTCATAAAGTTGCATATAATGGTGAAGAAAAGACATATATGGATAGATGACACATATATATGGTGAGCTTGATGCTCGAAAAATAATAATAAGAATAAGATTCTTGTGAAAAGAAGCCCCCAGGTATTGTGGGGTAAGTACATTTGAGGATGTCTACCCTTCAAGTGTACGGTTTATCCGAACACGAACAAGAAGTCGTATAGAAACGAGGCAAAAAAGGGAAAAACTCTAAAAAGGAGAAAAGATAGAACGAGAAAAAAGGGATATGTGCGGACTTAGGCGTAGAATCTTCGGAGCCTTGCGGTGTTCCATGGGTTTGGCTCCAAGTGATTGTCCAAAGCTTTGCAAAGACGATAGGCTCCTCTAGTGAGAACTTCATCTATAATGAAGGGACCCTCCCATTTGGGCTTGAGCTTGTCCTTTTTCTTTTCTGGTAGGCATAAAACTAGTTCACCGACATTGTAGGTCTTTGCCCATACTTCTCTGCTTTGGTATTGCTGAGCCTGCTGTTGGTAGAATGTGGAACGGGCCTTCGCGACATCGCACTCCTCCTCTAGGCCGTCCAGGTCGTCCTGCCGATCGAGCTCGGCTTCTCGCTCTTCATACATGCACACTCGAGGTGAGTCATGAATAATGTCGCAAGGTAAGACTACCTCTGCACCATACACCATGAAAAAGGGTGTATATTCGGTCATGCGGTTGGGTGTGGTCCGCAGCCCCCAGAGTACGGAATGGAGTTCCTCGACTCAGTGTTTGTCTGATTCTTGTAGAGATCGCACTAGTCTGGGTTTGATGCCACTCATTATCATGTCGTTAGCCCGTTCGACCTGACTGTTTGTCCGAGGGTGGTATAGTAGGCGTAATCAAGCTTGATGCCCAAGTTGGCGCACCAAGTTTTCACCTCGGTGGCTGTAAAGTTAGAGCCGTTGTCAGTAATAATACTGTGCGGGACACCATAATGGTGTACGACATTGGATATGAAGTCTATCACCGGTCCGACTTCAGCCGTTTTAACTGGTTTAGCTTCTATCCACTTAGTGAACTTGTCGACCATTACCAACAAGTATTTCTTCTTATGGCTTCCCCCTTTAAGAGGTCTGGCCATATCAAGCCCCCAGACCGCAAAGGTCCAAGTAATGGGGATTGTTCGGAGAGCAGTAGGTGGCATGTGGCTTTGGTTAGCGAAAAGCTGGCATCCAACGCAATGCTGCACGAGGTCTTGTGCATCTGCCCGGGCTGTGGGCCAAAAGAAACCCGTGCAAAATGCTTTACTTACAAGGGCCCGGGCTGCGGCATGATGGCCGACAAGGCCAACGTGTATTTTAGCCAAGAGCTGTCATCTCTCGTCTTCAAAGATACATCGATGAAGGACCCCGGTAGTACTTTTCTTGTATAGTTCTCCTTCATGAACTTTGTACGTTTTCGAAAGTCAAACGATGCGACGGGCCTCAGTCTGATCCTCAGGGAGCTCATTCCTAGTGAGGTAGGCAAGGAAAGGCTCGGTCCATGGGGCAATTACAACCATAATTTCGTGGGCCGATGGTGTTATTTCGGTGCTTGAGCCCCCGATGATATCGGGACTGTGTTCGGAATCGGGGGGGGGGGGGGGTATGATCGGCTCCTGGTCGGTGCTCCCGTTCTGGTCCTGCCACACCACGGATGGCTTGAAGAGCCTTTCAACAAAGGTGTTAGGTGGGACAGGGGTACGTTTAGCGCCGATGCGAGCAAGGATGTCCGTGGCTTGATTACTCTCTTGAGCCACGTGATGAAACTCGAGACCCTCGAACCGAGCTGATATTTGGAGTACGTCGTTGCGGTAGGCCACCATCTTCGGATCTTTTGCATCGAAGTCTTCGTTTATTTGGGATATTGTGATGTTGGAATCCCCACGCACCTCAAGGCATTGTATGCCCATGGAGACAGCCATCCGGAGACCGTGCAATAGGGCCTCGTATTCGGCTGCATTGTTAGAGTCTATATACCGTATTTGGAGCATGTAATGAACTGTGTCTCCTGTGGGGGATGCCAAGACGACACCAGCCCCCAGTCTGGCTGACATTTTAGAGCCGTCAAAGTGCATCACCAGTTGGAATACGTGCCGTACTCTTTAGGGAGTTCGGCCTCAGTCCATTCAGCGATGAAGTCAGCCAACACCTGAGATTTAATGGCTCAGCGTGGTTTGTACATTATTTCAAATGGTAGGAGCTCAATGGCTCATTTGGCAATCCTGCCAGTGGCATCCCGGTTGTTTATAATATCATTGAGTGGTACTTCGGAAGCCACCGTGATTGAGCATTCTTGGAAGTAGCATCATAGCTTGCGGGATGCCATAAAGACCGCATATTCTATCTTCTGATAATGCGGGTATCGGGATTTGCATGGTGTGAGGACCATCGATACGTAATATACTGGTTTCTGGAGTGGGAATTTATGTCCTTCCTCTTCTCGTTCGATGACGAGCACCGCACTCAGCACCTGGTGAGTTCCCGATACGTAAAGCAGCATTGGTTCATCGACGTTTGGTGCGTCCAGGATGGGGTTGCTTGGTAGCAAAGTTTTTATTTCCTCCAGCCCGCCTGTTGCAGCATCCATCCACACAAAGTGGTCGGTGCGTCGGAGCAGGTGATACAGTGGAAACGCCTTTTCTCCTAATCTGGAGATAAAGCGGCTCAAGGCTGCCACGCACCCTGTTAGTTTTTGGAACTGCTTGAGGTCGGTTGGTGTTGCCAATTGTGACAAGGCTCGAATTTTGGCTAGGTTTGCTTCGATCACCCTATTGGGGACAATAAACCCGAGCAGTTTGCCGACGGGAACACCGAAAACGCATGTTTTCGAATTGAGCCTTATGTCATATGTTCGGAGGTTGTCAAATGTGAGGCGTAAGTCATCCACCAATGATTCAACATGCTTGGTTTTGATGACTACGTCATCTACATATGCCTCCATAGTCTTGTCGATTTGTTTTTCTAGGCACGTTTGAATCATGCGTTGGTAAGTGGCGCTGGCATTTTTTAGTCCGAAAGGCATAGTGTTGAAGCAGAAAGGCCCATACGGAGTGATTAATGCCGTTGTGGCTTGGTCAGATTCCTTTATCTTAATTTGATGGTATCCGGAGTATGCGTCGAGGAAACACAGTGAATCATGTCCCGCGGTTGCATCGATAATCTGGTCGATGCGAGGCAGTGCGAAGGGGTCCTTAGGGCAGGCCTTGTTAAGGTCTTTGAAATCGACACATAGGCGCCATGATTTATCCTTCTTTGGTACCATGACCAGGTTTGCTAGCAAGTCCAGAAGTTTGATCTCTTTGATAAACCCGACTTCGAGTAGTTTGGCCAGCTCCTCCCCCATAGCCCGTCATTTGGGTTCAGAAAATCGCCGGAGCGTTTGCTTGACTGGCTTGTCTCCCTTCAGTATATTGAGACTATGTTTGGCCAGGGCGCGTCGGATTCCTGGCATATCTGAGGGGTGCCAGGCGAAGATGACCAAATTCTCACGCAAGAACGCACGTAATGCGGTGTCGACCGTCAGGTCCAGCCGCGCCCCAATGGAAGTTGTTTTGTTGGGATCTATTGGGTGGACTTGAAATTTGACTATCTCATCAGCTGGCTTGAAAGAGGTGGATTTGGGCCTTTTGTTAAGAATTACGTCATCCCTATCCACTTTGGAACGCCGTGCGGTGAGTATCTCGGCCGCTAGGGCTTCGGACAATGCCTCAAGGGCCAGGGATGCGGTTTTATTTTCGGCGTGGAGTGCTGATACATCTCCATCGTATCTACTTTTCCTAACACTTTTGGCCTTGTTTTGGACTCTAACTTGCATGATTTGAATGGAACTAAACCGGACTGACGCTACAGCAGAATTGCCATGGTGTTATTTTTGTGCAGAAATAAAAGTTCTCGGAATGACCTGAAACTTCACGGAGAATATTTTTGGAATATATAAAAAATACTGGCGAAATAATCAATGTTAGGGGGCCCACACCCTGTCCACGAGGGTGGGGGGCGCGCCCATCCCCCTGGGGCGCGCCCCCTATCTTGTGGGCCCCCTGATGCTCCACCGACCTCAACTCCAACTCTATATATTCACGTTCAGGGAGAAAAAAATCAAAGAGAAGGATTCATCGCGTTTTACGATACAGAGCCGCTGCCAAGCCCTAATCTCTCTCGGGAGGGCTGATCTGGAGTCCGTTCGGGGCTCCGGAGAGGGGAATCCGTCGCCATCGTCATCATCAACCTTCCTTCATCACCAATTTCATGATGCTCACCATCGTGCGTGAGTAACTCCATCATAGGCTTGCTAGACGGTGATGGGTTGGATGAGATTTATCATGTAATCGAGTTAGTTTTGTTAGGGTTTGACCCCTAGTATCCATTATGTTCTGAGATTGATGTTGCTATGACTTTGCTATGCTTAATGCTTGTCACTAGGGCCCGAGTGCCATGATTTCAGATCTGAACCTATTATGTTTTCATGAATATATGTGAGTTCTTGATCCTGTCTTGCAAGTCAATAGTCACCTACTATGTGTTATGATCCGGTAACCCCGAAGTGACAATTATCGGGACCACTCGCGGTGATGACTATACTTTGAGGAGTTCATGTATTCACCAAGTGTTAATGCTTTGTTCTGGTACTCTATTAAAAGGAGGCCTTAATATCCCTTAGTTTCCAATAGGACCCCGCTGCTACGGGAGGGTAGGACAAAAGATGTCATGCAAGTTCTTTTCCATAAGCACGCATGACTATATTCGGAATACATGCCTACATTACATTGATGAACTGGATCTAGTTCTGTGTCACCCTATGTTATAACTGTTGCATGAGGAATCGCATCCGACATAATTATACATCATCGATCCAATGCCTACGAGCTTTTCACATATTGATATTTGCTTAGTTACTTTTCCGTTGCTGCCGTTGCAATCACTACTAAACCAATATTGTTACTTTTGCCACCGTTATCGTTACTTCCATATTACTTTGCTACTAAATACTTTGCTGGAAATATTAAGTCTTTCAGGTGCGGTTGAATTGACAACTAAACTGTTAATACTTGAGAATATTCTTTGGCTCCCCTTGTGTCGAATCAATAAATTTGGGTTGAATACTCTACCCTCGAAAACTATTGTGATCCTCTATACTTGTGGGTTATCAAGACTATTTTCTGACGCCGTTGCCGGGGAACATAGCTCTATTCTTTAAGTCACTTGGGATTTATATTTGTTGATCACTATGAGGAACTTGAAAGATGGAAGAACCAAGATTTTTCCCTCAACTACGAGGGGAGGTAAGGAACTGCCATCTAGCTCTGCACTTGATTCACCTTCTGTTATGAGTAAACTTGCAACACCTACTCCTGCTATTTATTCTGATATGTCGCATGTTATCGACACTACAAAAAAAATACACTACCGTGATGATACGTGTTTGTCACAGTAGGTCACGTTTTCTGTCATGCATGTACACCCATGACAAATTTATGACAGAATCAAGATAGTCATACCTGTGCTATCGTAGAAGTGTTCCATGACATTACCAAAATTATCATCACGGAAGTGTCCACTTCCATGACAATAAATCGCGCGTCACAGAAGTGCTTTCATCAAGGGTGACTGACACATGGCATCCACCGTAATGGAACGCCGTTAAGCTATCGATTCCGGTTTTGGATCCGATAACCCGTTAACAGCCCCGACCAGTGGGGATTTTTGTAGTGCGTATCCCAATCGTTCTTTATCTGGCCCGATCCGAACATGCTCGCGTTTCTCTGCTTCCATAAGGTCCAGCAGATAAGCATTATGAACGTGTCAAATCCTTTCCGAGTTTGCTTGTGTATTCGCTTTCTGGCTTCTGACCACCATTGCACCAACCTAGAGTCGTTTGCCAGGCATAGCTCCATCCTCAAGCTCATCCTAGAAATGCAATTAGACCACACTTGCCGCGAGAACACACACTGCTGCAAAATGTGGCCGCCCGTGTCTTCCTCCTGGTCACACAGGTAGCATTTTGACATTTGGTCTTATAACCCATGTCTAGTCCTTCTATCCGACATCCATAATCGATATTGCACTGCCAGTACCATGAAGATATTACACGCAAGAGGTGCCCAACATTTCCAGATGGCACCAAAGGAGTGGAATCGGACTCCACCCTCACAAAGCATCTTATAAGCAGAAGATGCATAACAGACTCCGGACACATTCCACGCCCAAATGGGGCTGTCCTCAGTCTGAGCGTCAAGTTGCATCTCCCAAATGATCTCCAAAGTCCGATGAACTGGGTTAGGCCCTCCGTGCATAAGTTACCCACCACATCATTCATCCATGCGTGCATGAACATAGCATCACACACCAACCTCCTGTTGGCCACTTGGGTACGGACAGTCGCCGCGACTAGAGGGGCAATATCCGTGATGGTTGCGCCGTGGAGCCACCAATCTTTCCAAAACAGTATTTTGTCTCCAGCTCCCACCTTCCATTTGACCAGGCTCCCAAAAGTTTGATCTACTATTTTGTTCGTGGTCAAGTTGAGACCCTGCCAAGGCCTGGATGCATCCGTATGTCGGAGCCATTCCCATCTTAACCTTAGGGAAATGCCATGCTTAAAAAGGTCAATTACGCCCAATCCTCCCATGTGCTTTGGCCTACATACTCTTGCCCAAGATACCACACATTTGCCGCCATGCACTTTCTCTGTCCCAGCCCAAAAGAAGGCCCTACATCCTCTGTCCACTCTTTCTAGAGACCATTTAGGCGCCTCCGCAATCATGAGATGATGAGTGGCCCACGCTCTCATGACTTGGTTGATAAGGATAAGCCTTCCCGGTCTAGTCACCAAGCCCTTTTGCCATCGCGGCAGGATGTGTAAGGCCACATCCACCACCGGCTGCCACTCGAATCTTTTGAGCTGTCTTATGCTTAGCAGGAGCCCTATATATTTGCACGGTAAAGAGATAATCTTCCAAGGTAGCGCCGTCTTAACAAGCTCCTCATCATCATCCTCCGCACAGATCATGATTGCCGCTGATTTGGCAAAGTTCACTTTAAGCCCGGATGCCACTCCGAAGATGGTGAGAGTTTCCTTAACGAACAGGAGGTTTGGCCTTGTTGGTTTGATGAAAAGAACTACATCATCCGCATATAAGGACAAGCGCTGCATCGGGCTACATCCATTGATGGTACTCATCACTCGAGCCTCGTGCGCCTTGATAATGATTGCCATAAGTACATCCATGGCAATAACGAAAAGCAAAGGTGAAATCGAATCCCCTTGCCTCAAACCCTTGGCGTGCATAAACTTGTCACCCTATCCTAACTCTTCCAGTATAAAAAATGTTGGAGTACCCGTAATCCTAAGCGCCTGGCGGGCTAAGAGGCCCTCCCAGCCGCGGGGGCCTCCCCAGCCGTCTAAGTGCAAGGGCGATCCGGTTGGGCAGTCCATGACGGATGGACCACGGGCTCGTCCAGGGAGAACATCATTGAGGCGGCGGCGGGCACGGGCCCTTTCTCGCATTGTCCCTCCGTGCGGGAATGGAGGTGGGCCCTTCTATCCGCGTTGGCCAATCATGTTGGGATGGTTCGGTCGGGCTAGCTAGGGGTGCATGGCTTTCGCAGCGCCGACTCATATGTGGGGCCCATTTCGGGGTACCTGCGGCCAACTGTGCAGACGGCATCGCCTCGGGCTGGGTTGCATCGGTCGGGCAGCGCTCGACGACCTGGATGCATAAGGACATGCCTGCCTGAACACGGGAGGGCTTGGGCTGCGCGTCGCTGGTTCTGACCGGTTGTCATGGAATGGAGCATGTAAGGTCGGTTGGCCAAGCTGTTCCGTCCATAAAAGCACCTAGTGTGCTTGCCCGTTTGGCCGGCCTTCCATATCCTCCTCTTGTTACCGAAGAGCATGAGCTTCTTCTTGCCTCGCTTCCTCCGCGAGTTTCTTCGACGGTCATCGCGTGCGTCCATCATTGAGGTGGAGATCGTTGCATGCTTGAAGCAGGAGGGCGGCGGTTGTTTCCGATTTCGTTGGGGGAAGGTCTGGGGGTGGCCGCATTCGCTGTGGTTTTGCGAGCTTCTTCCCGTCGTTCCTTGGTCCTGAAGGAGGATGCAGGCGTCGTTCAGTTTCAATGGTTCTTGGACCGTGTTGGATCTTTTGTTTGCTTTTTTCTTTCCCCTCGTAAAATTTCTATCATGTATACTAGCTATTCATTTGTTGTTGATGTATAGTTAGTTTCTACGAGCAATACAACTTAAAATATATTATGAAGTTTGCATGTAACATGTTGTTGTGCATTTTTGGGTTATTGAGATATTCATGGAGGCCGAGTTGGCTGGATGTGTGTCGAGTGGGTTCATGTGGTTTTTGATGGGCGTGTTGTTGGTGTATTTGTTACCGGCTCTTGCTCTGACGCATAGGGGCATCATGTGCTGAATTCTTGACGTTGCTGCCCTTGGTCGGCTGTCGTTTCTTTGAGTGACAAGATCAGGGAAATGGATGCTGAAAAGATCAATATGGTTGACTAGAGGGGGTGGATGGGGTGAATAGGCATGGGTGGGGTGAATAGGCGACTAATAAAATTTTAGTTTCTTCTACAAATTTTAGGCTCAAACAAATAATTGGTTGTCTAGATATGACAAGCATAACAACAACAACAACAACAACAACAATGAGGGCACCGCCACCGCCGCCGATGATGATGACAACGCCGCCGCCGCCGCCGATAAGAAGATAGCACAAAGTAAAGGACCAAAATAACCGCAGTGGAGTCGATGAAGACGAGGATGTGTTTCCAAAGTTCCCTCCTTTGGGGGGAGGTACGTCTCCGTTGGAAGGGTGTGGAGACACAATGCTTCCCAAGCGTCCCAAGGACTCGCCCTATTCTCCTCACGCCCTCGCACAATGCAAGGTGTAATGAATCTACTAGCGGTGCCCTTGAAGGAGGCAACTGAAACCTTTACGAACAAGGTTGGGGCTATGTCCATAACTGAATTGGAGGCTCCCAACACCATCACAAAGCTTCACCACAATGAAATGTGGCTCCGTAGTAATCTCTTCCATCTAGTGTGCCCAAACACCCAAGAGTAACAAGTTGATGAAGATGTAGAAGCCGGGGAACACAAAAATGGTTTGGTAGGAATGTAGATCGGGTGAATCTCCTCCAAACCCTAAAGTATTGGAGAGTTTGGGTTGATGGGGATGGAGATATGTGACGCCCGACTTAATCGTGCACTAATCATACATGAAAATGCGCATGATCAAGATCAAAGACTCACGGGAAGATATCACAGCACAACTCTAGACACAAATTAAAGTCATACAACTTTATATTACAAGCCAGCGCCATGAAGGCTCGAATGCGTAAGTCAGCGGAAGCAACAATATCTGAGTACAAACATATATAAACAAGTCTGCCTTAAGAAGGCTAGCATAACAAAGATATCTGGATCGAAAAGGCGCAGGCCTCCTGCCTGGGAGCCTCCTAACTACTCCTGGTCATCGGCGGTTGATACGTCTCCAACGTATCTATACTTTATGAAGTATTCATGCCATGTTTACAACAATTTTATATGTTTTTCGTATGATTTGATTAGAACTAACCCGGACTGGCGCTGTTTTCAGCAGAACTATCATGGTGTCTTTTTTTGTAGAAATAGAAGTTCTCGGAATGGGTTGAAAATTTATGGCGATTTTTTATGGACCAAAAGAGACTCCCGAGGAATCGGAGTTGGGCTAGAAGAGTCCCGAGGCGGTGACAAGGTAGGGGGCGTGCCCTACCCCCCGGGAGGGTGCTCTTGTCTTGCCGCTGCCTCGTGGACCCCCTTGACGTGAGACGGATGCCAAAAAATCCTATAAATACCAAAACCCTAGAAAGAAACCTAGATCGGAAGTTCCACAGCTGCAAGCCTCTGTAGCCACAAAAGATCAATCTAGGCCCTCTCCGGCACCCTGCCGGAGGGGGCCATCATCACCACGGAGGCCAAGGACCAGAGGGAGAACCTCTCCCCATCTAGGGGGAGGCCATGGAGGAGGAAGCATAGGGGGGAGACCCTCTCTCTCTCTCTCAGTGGCACCGGAGTGCCACCGGGGGGAACCATCGCCGCAGTGATTGTCTTCATCAACATCACCATCTTCATCACCTTCCTCATCTCTTTTAAGCGGTCCACTCTCTCGCACCCCGCTGCAATCCCCTACTTGAACATGGTGCTTTATGCCAAATATTTTGATCCAATGATGTGTTGCCATCCTATGATATTTTGAGTAGATTTGTTTTGTCCTTTGGGTTGATTGATGATCTAGATTGGTTTGAGTTGTATGTTTTATTTTGGTGCTGTCCTATGGTGCCTTTCGTGCCGTGCACACGTGAAGGATTCCCGCTGTAGGGTGTTGCAATACGTTCATGATTCGCTTATAGTGGGTTGCTAGAGTGACAAAAGCTTAAACCCGAGTAAGGGGGTTGTTGCATATGGGATAAAGGGGACTTGATACTTTAATGCTATGGTTGGGTATTACCTTAATGATCTTTAGTAGTTGCTGATGCTTGCTAGAGTTCCAATCATAAGTGCATATGATCCAAGTAGATAAAGTATGTTAGCTTATGCCTCTCCCTCATATAGAATTTCAATAATGATTACCGATCTTGTTAACAATTGCCTAGGATAATTCCGCACACCGATCCATCATTATTCCACACTCGCTATTTATAATATATAGTAATATTTTCTAAATTTATGTTAACAACACCTATTTTTATATTTTAGCTCTCCGATATCATGCAAAGCTATCCTTTTCATACCCATAACGTAGTTTTATTTCTCGTTTCTAGATGGAAACAAACGTTCGGTGCACATAGAGTCATATTAGTGGCAGATAGGACTTGAGAGAATATTGATCTAACCTTTAGCTCCTTGTGGGTTCGACACTCCATACTTATCACTTCCATCTTTGGAAATTGCTATGATGATTGCTTGCACTTGGGTATTATCAAGCTCTTTTCTAGCGCCGTTGCCGGGAAGGAATAGCGTGGGGTTGATATTCTCGTGCGCGCTTGTTTGCTTTCTTCACTAAGTAGATTTTGTTTTCCCTTTTGTTTTTATTTTCTTTAGTTGTGGGTGAAATGAAAAAAATGAAAAATACAAAAAAATTACTTGCCTCTTATGCCTAAAAACTTTTTTTTCAAAAAGAGAAGTAATTGGAAAGTTATGCATTGGAGAAGTGAGGGTCGACCTTGAACACTTGTGTTCATGCTCATGGAAACAATGTAGAATTTTTCATGGAAATTTCTCAAAAATAATTATCCCCTTGTATATATATCCATTTTATTATAAAATTAGTCCCAAGTTTTGGCTTTAGGATGATTAAATTGCTTGTTTGCTATGTGCGGTGCGAAAATAGAAACTTTTGCTGTAGTAATTGAATTTACATTTTTTACTCGAGCGTGATAAAATCTTGAAATTTTACACGGTACTTCTATGCAAATTGTTTATTTTGTCCTAATAGTTCATAATTTTTGGAGTTACAGAAGTATACAAAATTTCCAGATTGCTACAGATTGTCCTGTTTTGACAGATTCTATTTTCTATGTGTTGTTCGCTTATTTTGATGAATCTATGGGTTGTATCAGTGGGTATGAACCATGGTGAAGTTGGAATACAGTAGATATAATGCTAATATGAAATTGGAATGAGTTCACAATAGTACCTAAAGGTAGTGAGTTGCTTTATTATACTAACGGATCTCACAAGGGTTTTGTTAAGCTTGTCTGGATGAAGTGTTCGAAGATTGATGAGTTATCGATATGAGAAGAACAAGGAGAGACAAGAGTTCAAGCTTGGGGATGCCCAAGGCACCCTAAGTAAATATTTCGAGGATACTCAAGCATCTAAGCTAGGGGATGCCCCAGTTTGCATCCCATCTTTCTTCTTCAACAATTATCGTTATACCTCAGTTTTTGTCTTGTTCACATGATATGCGTCTTTTGTGTTCTTATTTTCCTTCATGTACCATGCTGGTATGAGATAGTCCTTCATTGATTTATAGAATGCTTCATGCGCTTCACTTAAATCTTTTTAGTATGGCCTTATAGAATGCTCTTTATGCTTCACTTAAATCTTTTGAGTATGGCTTTATAGAATGCTTCGTGTGCTTCACTTATATATTTTTTGAGCTTGGATATTGATAAAACTATATTAATTGTAGAATGCTCCATGACCTTCACTTATATCTTTTGGAGTATGAATAAGACTGTCATCAAAATTGGGCTTGGAAGAGTATCATTAAAATATCATGCCTAGCTAGGGGCGTTAAACAATAACGATTGTTGGGAGGCAACCCAATTTTATTTTTATGTTTTTGGCTTTTGGTTCTATTTTTCAATAAATACACATTATTACCTATGTAGTAATTGTGTTTTGGTGTTTTAGTTAGTGTTTGGGCCAAGTAAGACCTTTGGGATGGCTTACGGTGATAGTTGATTTGATCTTGCTGAAAAACAAAAACTTTTGCGCGCAGTAAAATAATTTTAAAAAATCACAAAAGGGTGCTTTTATTCTGAATTTTTTACACAAGATTTACATACAAATTTCCCAGGCTGTCCTATTTTTTCAGAATTTTGGAGTAACATAAGTATGGTTGTTGTTCAAATCATTACAGACTATTCTGTTCTTGACGGATTCTGTTTTCAATGCATAGTTTGCTTGTTTTCTAGTTTCTATGGCTTATATTGCTCAATATAAATTGTAGAAATGATATGGTACAGTAGGCATTGTGTGAGAACAATTATGAGTCTTGTCTTGACAGTACCAACGTGAATGATTTGCTCTTATTCATACTAACCCATCTCACGAAGTTCCGTTAAGTTTTGTGTGATTGAAGTTTTCAAGTTTTGGGTGAGATATCGATATAAGGAGAATAAGGAGTGGAAAGACCCTAAGGTTGGGGATTCCCAAGGCACCCCAAGATAATATTAAAGGAATACTCAAGCACCTAAGCTTGGGGATGCCCCAGAAGGCATCCCCTCTTTCGTCTTCAAAACCATCGGTATACCTTACTCGAAGCTATATTGTTATTCGTCACATGATATGTGTTTTGCTTGGAGCATATTTTCATTTTACTTGATGTTTGAATAAAACCATTGGATCTGAAATCTTGAATGACAGAGAGTCCTCCCATGGCTAGCTAATTATTTGACTACTCATTGATCTTCACTTATATCCTTTTGAAGTAGTTTGTCATTTACTCTCGTGCTTCACTTATATTCTATGAGTAAATGGTTGAATGAATTGAATGTCACAAATTTGAAATTATATATGCTTCATATTCTTATCCCATGGGGACTAATGAATTCACATATAATAAGTATAGGTGGTAAAATTTATTGAAAGTTAGCAAACACAACATTGGTCACTTGAACAATTCATGAAAGAATATTGAAGGTAGAGAGATTTCACATATAAATATACTATCTTGGACATTTTCTATGATTGTGAACCCCATTAATAATTTTCAAACTTGAGCAAATTAGTTGAAGTTGGACAAGGAAGACAACGCAATGAGTTATGTTTGGGTATATTTGCATAGAAGTTATATTGGTATGGATCCTCTAACATGTGGTGCTTTCTTAGGATCTTTGCTAGCCAAAATTTTGTACTACGTAGAGATACTACTTGTGCATCCAAAACCCTTAAACCCCATTTCATGCCATGAGTGTCCACCATATCTACCTATGTATTGAATAAGATAATTCAAGTAAGTCGTCATCGGTGCAAAAAGCAATAAAAATTGCTCCTAAATATGTATGATCTTTTATTGTAAGGGAAAATAAGCATTGTACGAACTTGTGATGGTAAAGAAATAAAAGCAACGGACTGCATAAGAAAGGTAGCTATCACAAAGGGCAATACAACGTGACGTTCCTTTGCATTAAGGGTTTGCACGTCCAAAATTAAAAAGCGCATGACAACCTCTGCTTCCCTTTGCGAAGGGCCTATCTTTTACTTTCATGTATTTACTTTTATGCAAGAGTCAGTAGTATTCCTTCTTATTTCAACCTCAGTTATTCTTTAGTTGCAAGCATCATGTGGTGGGGAAATATCCAAGCATATATGGCCATTCAATTATATTTGATCATGAATTATTATTGTTGACAATTATCTATATGATAAATAGTTGGGAGGCGAAACATTAAGCCCCTATCTTTCTCTATGTTCGACGGATGATATTTGTTCTAAAAATAAGCTTTGAGTGTTAGCAAGCATGGAAGACTATATGATAGTTGAGTATGTGGAATTTGCTAAAACAAAGCTCTTACATAGACCCTTCCTGAAAATAAGATGAATTGCAATTGTTTGGTGATTGAAAATATAGTTTGTTACTTTTCAAGAAACTTCATGGTCTATACTTTAACATGTGAACAACTTGTTACTTGACCATGAGACTTTTTATGAGATGAGATACTATTTATGATATATAATGATGCTAGAAGAACTGTTTGGAAGTATCCTTTATCAAATTTATGCACTATGCTAGCATTCACACTTCACAAATTATTTCATTTAACATTTACCTACTCGAGGACAAGCATGAATTAAGCTTGGGGATGCTGATACGTCTCCAACATATCTATAATTTATGAACTATTCATGCCATTTTTACAACAATTTTATATGGTTTCGGTATGATTTGATTAGAACTAACCCAGACTGACATTGTTTTCAGCAGAACTACCATGGTGTCGTTTTTTGTGCAGAAATAAAAGTTTTCGGAATGGGCTAAAAATTTACGGTGATTTTTTATGGACCAAAAGAGACCCCGAGGCATCGGAGTTGGGCCAGAAGAGTCACGAGGCAACAACAAGGTAGGGGGCGTGCCCTACCCCTCGGGAGGGTGCTCCTATCTTGCCGCTGCCTCGTGGACCCCCTTGACATGAGACCGACGCCAAAAATTCCTATAAGTACCAAAAACCCCAGAAAGAAATCCAGATTGGAAGTTTCGGCGCCGCAAGCTTCTATAGCCGCAAAAAATCAATCTAGGCCCTCTTCATAACCCTGCTGGAGGGGGCCATCATCACCGGAGGCCATGGAGGAGGAAGCCGGTGTTGGGAAACATAGCATGCAATCTCAAAAAGAATTCCTATGCTCATGCAGGATCTATCTAGGAGATGCATAGCAACGAGAGGGGGAGAGTGTGTCCACGTACCCTCATAGACCGAAAGCGGAAGCGTTTGTTAACGCGATTGATGTTGTCGAACTTCTTCTCGTTCCGACTGATCAAGGACCGAACGTACGTCACCTCCGAGTTCTGCACTCGTTCAGCTCGATGATGTCCCTCGAACTCTTGATCCAGCAAAGTGTCGAGGGAGAGTTCCGTCAGCACGACAGCGTGGTGATAGTGATGGTGAAGTGATCCGTGCAGGGCTTCACCTAAGCACTACGTGAATTTGATCGAAGGTGTAAATTGTGGAGGTGGGTGCCGCACACGGCTTGGAACAATTAATGTCTGTTGTAGGCGCCCCCCTTTCCTTTTACCAGAGGGGGAAAGGGGGGAAGAGAGAGAGGGGGAGAAGGAAAGGGGGGCGCCTCCCCCTCTCCTAGTCCTATTCGGCTTCCCTCACCTGTGGGGGGTGCACCACCCCTTTTTGGGGTGGTGTGCCTCCCTCCTATGGTCCATATGGACCATATCTTCCCCGGGGGGTTCTAGTAACCCCCCCTGGTACTCCGATATGTACCCGATACATCCCGGAACACTTCCGGTGTCCGAATAATATCATCCAATAAATCAATCTTTACCTCTCGACCATTTCAAGACTCTTCATCATGTCCGTGGTCTCATCCGGAACTCCGGACAACATTCAGTCACCAAATCACATAACTCATATAATATAAATTGTCATCGAATGTTAAGCGTGCGGACCCTACGGGTTCGAGAACTATGTAGACATGACCGAGAACTATGAAGATCTTTATCGGTCGTACCGTAATGACAACAGACGTTATTCCCTTTGTCATCGGTATGTTACTTGCCCGAGATTCGATCGTTGGTATCTTCATACCTAGTTCAATCTCGTTACTGGCAAGTCTCTTTACTCGTTCCGTAATGCATCATCCCGTAACTAAAATCATTAGTCACATTGCTTGCAAGGCTTATTATGATGTGCATTAATGAGAGGGCCCAGAGATACCTCTCCGATACTCGGAGTGACAAATCCTAATCTTGATCTATGCCAACCCAACAAACACCTTCAAAGATACCTGTAGAGCATCTTTATAATCAGACAGTTACGTTGTGACGTTTGATAGCACACAAGGTATTCCTCCGGTATCCCGGAGTTGCATAATCTCATAGTCAAAGGAATATGTATAAATCATGAAGAAAGCAATAGCAATAAAACTTAATGATCATTATGGTAAGCTAACGGATGGGTCTTGTCCATCATATCATTCTCCTAATAATGAGATCCCGTTCATGAAATGACAAGACATGTCTATGGCTAGGAAACTTAACCATCTTTGATTAACGAGCTAGTCTAGTAGAGGCTTACTAGGGACACTGTGTTTTGTCTATGTATCCACACATGTATGAAGTTTCCAGTTAATACAGTTCTAGCATGAATAATAAACATTTATCATGATATAAGGAAGTATAAATAACAACTTTATTATGGTCTCTAGGGCATATTTCCTTTAGTCTCCCACTTGCACTAGAGTCAATAATCTAGATTACATTGTAATGATTCTAACACCCATGGAGTCTTGGTGTTGATCATGTTTTGCTCGTGGAAGAGGCTTAGTCAACGGGTCTGCCACATTCAGATCCGTTGCAAATCTCTATGTCTCCCTCCTTGACTTGATCGCGGATGGAGTTGAAGCGTCTCTTGATGTGTTTGGTTCTTTTCTGAAATATGGATTCCTTCACCAAGGCAATTGCTCTAGTATTGTCACAAAATATTTTCATTGGACCAGATGCACTAGGTATTACACCTAGATCGGATATGAACTCCTTCATCCAGACTCCTTCATTTGCTGCTTCTGAAGCAGCTATGTACTCCGCTTCACACGTAGATCTCGCCACGATGCTTTGCTTGGAACTGCACCAACTAACAGTCCACCATTCAATATAAATACGTACCCGGTCTGTGACTTAGAGTCATCCGGATCTATGTCAAAGCTAGCATCGACGTAACCATTTACAATGAGCTCTTTGTCACCTCCATAAATGAGAAACATATCCTTAGCCCTTTTGAGGTACTTCAGGATGTTCTTGACCGCTGTCCAGTGATCCACTCCTGGATTACTTTAGTACCTCCCTGGTAGACTTATAGCAAGGCGCACATCAGGTCTGGTACACAGCATAGCATACATGATAGAACCTATGGCTGAGGCATAGGGAATGACTTTCATTTTCTCTCTATCGTCTGCAGCGGTCGGGCATTGAGTCTGACTCAACTTCATACCTTGTAACACAAGCAAGAACCCTTTCTTTGACTGATCTATTTTGAACTTCTTCAAAACTTTATCAAGGTATGTGCTTTGTGAAAGTCCAAATAAGCGTCTTGATCTATCTCTATAGATCTTGATGCCTAATATATAAGCAGCTTCACCGAGGTCTTTCATTGAAAAATTCTTATTCAAATATCCTTGTATGCTATCCAGAAATTCTATATCATTTCCAATCAACAATATGTCATTCACATATAATATTAGAAATGCTACAGAGCTCCCACTAACTTTCTTGTAAATACAGGCTTCTCCAAAAGTCTGTATAAAACCATATGCTTTGATCACACTATCAAAGCGTATGTTCCAACTCCGAGATGCTTGCACCAGTCCATAAATGGATCACTGGAGCTTGCACACTTTGTTAGCACCTTTAGGATCGACAAAACCTTCTAGTTGCATCATATACAACTTTTCTTTAAGAAATCCATTAAGGATTGCAGTTTTGACGTCCATTTGCCAGATTTCATAATCATAAAATGTGGCAATTGCTAACATGATTCGGACAAACTTAAGCATCGCTACGGGTGAGAAATTCTCATCGTAGTCAACTCCTTGAACTTGTTGAAAACCTTTTGCGACAAGTCTAGCTTTGTAGACAGTAACATTACCATCAGCGTCAGTCTTCTTCTTGAAGATCCATTTATACATGGATCCCATCTCAGATTTCATGGCCTCAAGCCATTTCGCGGAATCTGAGCTCATCATCGCTTCCTCATAGTTCGTAGGTTCGTCATGGTCTAGTAACATGACTTCCAGAACAGGATTACCATACCACTCTGGTGTGGAACATGCTCTGGTTGACCTACGAAGTTCGGTAGTAACTTGATCCGAAGTTTCATGATCATTATCATTAGCTTCCTTACTAGTTGGTGTAGGCATCACGGGAACTAATTTCTATGATGAGCTACTTTCCAATTTGAGAGAAGGTACAATTAACTCATCAAGTTCTACTTTCCTCCCACTCACTTCTCACTACTGTAGGATGTTGCTAACGCGGCACTATGATCAGAGACCCTTTGACGAAACTGTGTGCGATGCATTAATCACAAGAAGGGATGTAAAAAACCGTCAAAAAAGGTGCAAAACCTTTGTGATGGCGGAGCCATCAAACACGGTTCAGATTTTAGTTGTGTGTGCGATTCAGGGCACACGGTTAGCCCGTTCGAACTATTTGCGATGTGGCAGAACAACAGAAACAGGCAACCATATCAATGTGTGTGTGATTTTTTGGCATACAGTTTGCTCCCATGAACTATTTGCTATTAGGGAGTGCAACAGAAATGGTTAGCCAGATCAAGGTGTGTGTGTGATATAGGGCATACAGTTCACTCGGGCGAACTATTTTTGATTAGCGAACACAACAGAAACGGTTCAACTTAACAAGATGTGTGTGATACGTGGCAAAGAGCCAACTCAAATGAACTGTTTGCGATGAGAAATTACAACACAGATGGTAAATACAATTAATTTGTGTGCGATTCTGTGTGTACAAAAAAGTTTGAAAAATGCAAACTAGTTGCTTGTGGTGGCTAGGAGTATCTATAGCGACCTGATCCCAATGGACCGTAGTCTCCGTGCTTAAGTGTCATCCCTGGACCGGTATGCTGACACACACAGTACTCGAGGAATTATAATAAAGTTCAATGGCACACTTATTACATCGAGGTCCTCATAAAGAGTGATTATTACAATAATATGGCCGAAGGCCATCTAATAAAATAACCGCGGAAGCTTCGAAGGTAAATGAGTCCATCCAACTCCACGGCAAAACTGAGTTCTAGACAACGACCTATCGCACCTTAATCCTCGTCTAAAAATTCTGCAACATGAGACATCGCAGCCGTGTAGGTCAGCACATGGAATATGCTGGCAAGATCACACTATAGAGCAGATGAACAATAGCTATCACTACATGCATATTTGGCTAGTGGAGGCTCTAAGTTTAACATTTGCATAAAGCTAAATTTTCCCTACAACAAAGGAATAAATTTTATTTACTACCAAGTTTATGCCATTATTGAGAAGGTAACCCCAACTCAATCCCAAAATTATCAAGTATCAATAGTAATATTAGCAACCCAACAAATTTATTAAGTAAAGTGATGATATCAACCAATAACTCAAATACCAGATACTCAAAATTGTCCATAACCGAGGACACGGCTAATCATGATTAGTTTTTACACTCCGCAGAGGTTTGCACACTTTTCCCCACAAGACTCGACCGCATCCATGATCGGATGATCGAGACATAGCCTTTCTAAAGAGGTCCCCGTAACCGATAGAATGGCCGATACACCTACAATTCCCCTACATCTGCTAGCCCATCATGGAAAGGTTTCCCACAACTTACTTAACTATGCCAGAGCCCATAATGGCTTGTGGCCGCACACGGAAGTTTCTGAGCATGAATAATCTTATGATCCCTTTGAGCCTGGGTGGCATTCCATAGGATGATCACACGGGTACCCTGGGATCTCCTAGGACAACACTGGATTCCTCAGGTGCCCACAACCAATCCACCCAGATGTGTATTAAAGTAGCCACCTTAAGTTTCCCTTAGTTATTATCTCTCACAACTTGCATGATTCTCACATACCAATCCCCGTCTACGAGCATGGCTAAGCAATATGAGCATAACGTATATTCCCGGGTGATCAAAGGTATTAGGTTCCTACCTCATCAACTACATAACAATAACCACATGTTCCCAATCCTACTCATGCAATGTTTGAGGATGTAACTAATGCATAAAAACTGGGTAAAAAGAATATGATCAAAGTGTAACTTGCCTTGCTGACGATCGGAAAACCCTAGAGATTCATAGTAGCAAGCTTCGCACTCCGGAAAATCTATCGTAGACAAACAATAGCATACATAAGCTCTCAAGCATGAAGATGCAAAGAAAACCAGAGAAAACGATCTTAACAGAAAGTTTAGGTCGGGAACTTTGATTTGCAAAAAGAATCAACTAAATCGGAGTTACGAAACTCAATTTACGATAAAAAATATATTCAAACTCAAATCTGTTTGAAACCAAATTTTAAACTTTCAAAAACATGTCTAAGTTGGTTATCTGGATAGAGGGGATCATAATGAAGAATTTGGGGTTGGTTTCATTGGATTTGGATAGACGAGCAAAAAGTTGTGATCGTTTGAATAACAGGGACTACCTTGCGAAGAAAAAATTATTACGGATGAGTCCCTAGCCGAAAATAAACATAAAAAGAAAAATCTATCGGACGAATGTCTGCTACAAAAACTAATCTAACGAATCTGTTCGTTAAAGATCCTAAACGAACGAACATTCGTTAAATAAAACCAATCCGTTTTTTAAAGAAAAAACCGAGGAAAATCGTAACTAAAAATCAACCGGACCGGGGCAGTTTTTTTACCGGTTCGGTCGTCGGCAGCGACAGCGGTTCCCGGCGACGGTGAGGCGAGACGAGGCAGCGGCGGCGGCGAGGCGAGGCGGCGGCGGCGGCTGCTCGGGGCGTCGGTGGCTGCGGCGGCGGCTTGGGGAGAGAGAAAGGGTCGAGGCGGCGGCTTATAAGGAGGGGGGTGCGGCGGCCTTGGAGGAGGGGCAAGGCGGCGGCGGGCGCAGCTCGGACTCCTGCCGAAGTCTCGCTCAGGGACAGCGGAGGCAGGCGGTGGCGGCTTGGGCCGGTTGCGCTTCGGCCCAGTTCGGTCCAAAGGATTTTTTTTAAACATTTTTTCCAGGGACAAAAAATAAGAAAAACCTATTAAAATATTTTTGAAAAAATTCCAGAAAAATTCGCACAATTCCCTCCTAATTAAATGGGCTAGGTGAACATTTTTCTTGACCTAAATAAAATAAACTTTTTTTGCACTAATAAAATAATTAGACACGCATATAAAATCAAATAAATATAATTTTATTCAAAAATAATTTCCAACATTTCTTTACTGTTTTTGAAGAAGTCATATTATCTTCTCTCTTTATTTTATTTATTTGAAATTATTGGAAAAATATTTTGAATAAAACTCTTAGATCCAATTTGCCAATTTTGAAAATTCAAAAATGGATTTTTGAGAAAACCTCTAACTCTCTCGTTTGGCGCTTGAGTTGCTTAAGGTTTCTAGGATCAAATTTCAAATAAAACAAATTTCAAAAATGAACGAACGGTGAATGCATATGAACGATCTAAATAACATCCAAATTGAAAATTGGGATGTTACAATCCTACCCCCCTTAAGATGAATCTCGCCCTCGAGATTCGGTTTGGCTAGCAAAAAGGTGTGGGTGGTCCTTCAAGAGGTCTTCTTCTCGTTCCCAGGTGGCTTCATCCTCGGTATGGTGACTCCACTGCACCTTGCAAAACTTGATAAACTTGCTACGAGTAACTCGGTTGGCAAACTCGAGAATCTTGACGGGTTTCTCCTCATAGGTCAGGTCACTCTCCAACTGAATTGCTTCCAGGGGCACTGTATCTCTCAGAGGAATATCGGCCATCTCTGCATGGCACTTCTTCAACTGGGTAACATGAAACACATCATGAACTCCTGACAAACCTTCGGGTAATTTCAACTTGTAGGCAACTTCACCCATACGTTCCAAGACTCTGTATGGCCCACAAATCGTGGCGCCAACTTTCCTTTGACTCCAAATCGTTTAACTCCTCGAAGTGGCGACACACGAAGATATGCTCTATTTCCGACTTCATAACTTATCTCATTGCATTTAGTATCGGCATAACTCTTCTGCCTGTACTGGGCTATCTTGAGTCTATCACGAATCAACTTGACCTTCTCCTCAAACTCTCTGATTAAATCTGGTCCAAACAACTGTCAGTCTCCAACTTCATCCCACATCAATGGTGTCCTGCACGTCCTTCCATACAAAGCTTCAAAAGGAGCCATCTTCAAACTAGATTGGTAGCTGTTGTTATACGAGAATTCTGTGTAAGGCAAATTATCATCCCAACTAGATCCATAATCTAGCGCGCAAGCTCTCAACATGTCCTCCAGAATCTGATTGACTCTTTCGGTCTGCCCATCTATCTGCGGATGAAAGGTTGTACTGAATTCTAGCCTGGTACCCAAAGTTCGGTGTCACTGATGCCAAAACTTCGAAGTAAACTGTGTTCCTCTATCTGATACTATGGTCCTTGGAACTCCATGCAGACATACGATCCTGGTCATATATATCTTGGCCAACTTAGCACTCATATAAGTGGTTTTCGCAGGGATAAAGTGAGCCACCTTGGTCAAGCGATCAACTACAACCCAGATGGAGTCATATCCTGAATGAGTCTTGGGTAATCCGGTGATGAAATCCATGCCAAGCTTATCCCACTTCCATTCGGGTATCGGCAAAGGCTGAAGAAATCATGCTGGTTTCTGATGCTCTGCCTTAACTCTCTGATATACATCACATACTGCTACATACTTGGCAATATCCTTCTTCATACCTGTCCACCAGAAATGTTCCTTCAAATCCAGATACATCTTGGTGTTGCCTGGGTGAATCGAGTAAGGCGAATCATGTGCCTCCTGAAGAACTAACTTCCTGATATCTGGTTCATTACGCACATAGATGTGATCCTCAAACCATAAAGTTCCGTGTTCATCCTTACGAAAACCTTTGGCCTTTCCTTTGCTCATATTTTCTTTTATATCTGCAATTTCCTTGTCCGTCTTCTGGGCTTCTCTGATCTTTCCCAACAAAGTGGACTGAACTTCCAATGCTGCAACAAAACCTCTCGAAACTATCTCCAAGCGAAGTTCTCGGAGATCATCGGCTAACCCCTGTGGCAATCCTCCGGTTATGAGAGTATTGACATAACTCTTGCGGCTCAAAGCATCTACCACAACATTGGCCTTTCCTGGATGATAATGTAGTTTCATGTCATAATCCTTTATGAGCTCCAACCATCTCCTCTGCCTGAGGTTCAACTCCTTCTGCGTGAAGATATACTTCAAACTCTTATGATCCGTGTAAACGTCACAATGGCTTCCGATAAGAAAATGTCTCCAGGTCTTGAGCGCATGCACTACGGCTGCTAACTCCAAATCATGCGCGGCATAATTCAACTCATGAGGTCGAAGCTGACGTGAGGCATATGAAAGAACTCTTCCTTCTTGCATAAGAACGCCTCCAAGTCCGTGTCGTGAAGCGTCGCAATATACCTGGAGATCCTTGCGGATATTCGGAAGAATTAGCACTGGGGTTGTAACCAAACGTTTCTTCAACTCCTGAAAACTGGCCTCACAATCCTCTGTCCATTTGAACTTGGTGTCCTTCTTTAATAAATAAGTCATGGGATTCGCAATCTTGGAAAAATTCTCAATAAATCTTCAATAATATCCTATGAGTCCAAGGAAACTGCGTATCTCTCCAACTGAGGTGGGTGCCATCCATTCGGTGATGGATTGAACCATGGAGGGGTCCACTGCTATAGCTTCTCCTGATATAACATGTCTGACGAATCCGACTTCCTTTAACCAAAACTCACATTTGTTGAACTTGGCATATAGTTGATGTTCCCCGAGCTTCTCGAGAACCAAGCGCAAATGTTCCTTTTTTTCTTCTTCATTCTTCGAGTACACCAATATATCATCAATGAACAGCACACCAAACTTATCCAAGAACTCCATGAACACCTTATTCATCATACTCATAAAGTAGGCAGGGGCATTAGTCAAACCAAAAGACATGACCGTGTACTCATATAGCCCATACCTTGTGGTAAACGCTGTCTTAGGTATATCCTGTTCTCGGATCTTCAGCTAGTGATATCATGATCGAAGATCAATCTTGGAGAAAACTTTAGCTCCCTACAGCTGGTCAAACAAATCATTGATCATCGGTAGAGAATATTTGTTCTTGATGGTCACCTCATTTAATGCTCGATAATCAACTACCATTCTCAAGGATCCATCCTTCTTCTCAACTAGAAGCACTGGGGCTCCCCACGGTGATGAACTTTGTCGAATATAACCTTTCTCCAATGACTCCTTAATCTTCTTCTTAATTTCCTCCAGATCATTTGCAAGCATCCGATACGGTCTCTTAGATATTGGTCCGGTACCTGGCAATAATTCAATCAAAAACTCTATGTCTCGGTCTGGTGGCATGCCTGGTAATTCCTCTAGGAATACATCGGGCTAATCCTCCACAACTGGCACTTCCTCTTGAACAACTCTCAAGAGTGAATTTACTTGAGTCCCCCTTGGCGCATGCCTAGACACATACTTGATCCGTTTCCCATCTGGGGTGGTGAGAAGAATTGACTTGCTAGCACTATCGATGTTTCCCCCATACTTCGATAGCCAATCCATGCCTAGTATCACATCCAATCCTTGTGATTCCATAATAATGAGGTTTGTGGGAAAAGCATGCCTACCTATGGTCAACGGCAACTGAAAACATCCTTGGCTAGCCATATACTCCGCTCCTGGCGAGCTTACTAACATAGGTGTCTTAAGGGCTACGGTTGGCAACTTAAACTTGTCCACAAATCCCCTTGATATGTATGAATGCGATGCACCAGTGCCAAAAAGAACAAGGGATGTAAATGACTTAATCAAAAACTTACCAATAACTGCGCCAGGCTACTCGTCAACTTCCTCCACGTTGACATGATTCACCTGTCCCCTGGTGAAAGGGTTTGGCTTCTTTCCTGAGCTTCCATTGCCATTTACATTCTTTGCCTCAAAACAGTCATTGGCGTAGTGTCCGGTCTTCCCGCACTTGTAACAAGTAATGTGACTTAGATCCTTTTTGGCGGGGGTCACTGGGTTGGAACGGCTCTGACTGTTGTTTCCTCCACTCCCATTACCATTCTTTGGGCCACTGTGGTTGTGTGTATTTCCTCCATTGTGGGAATGGCCTCCATGGTTATGTTCTCCATGGGTATAAGTGTGTCCTCCCGAGTACGGGGAATAGCGGGGCTTCTGCTGGGCTCTAGAGTTGTACTTTCCCTGTCCATACTTTCGCTTGCGGTTCTCTATCTGCTGCTGCTTGCCTTCAATCATGAGGGCCCTATCTACCAGCTCCTGATAGTTGGTGAATGTTGCCACCATCAACTGCATACTCATCTCATCATTCAGTCCTTCAAGGAACTTCTCCTGCTTCGCGGCATCTGTGGCCACATCATCTGGGGTGTAGCGTGATAACTTGCTGAACTCATCCACGTACTGCGCCACAGTATGATTTCCTTGGCGTAAGTTGCGGAATTCACGCTTCTTCATACCCATGGCTCCATCTAAGACATGTGCGGTGCGGAAGGCCTGCTGAAACTGATCGCATGTAACATTGGCCATGGGGAAGGTGGTGGTGTAGTTCTCCCACCATGAGGCTGTGGGTCCATCAAGCTGATGTGCGGCAAAGCGCACCTTCTCCGCATTTGTGCATCCAGCAGTTGTTAGCTCTCTTCTGATCTTGCGGAGCCAATCATCAACAACAATCGGCTCGGTGCTGCTAGAGAACACCAATGGATTCAACCTTAGGAAACGGGCTAGGTTGTCAACTGGGGGTGGTGGCGGTGGGTTGTTGTTGTTGTTGTTGTTGTTGTTGTTGTTGTTGTTGTTGTTGCTGCTGCTGCTGCCTTGGTTCTGGACGAGCAACCGCATCAAGGCCTTCTGCTGTTGGATCAACTGGGTGAGCTCCGGCGGGAAAACGAATCCGGGGTCACGTCTCTGAGGCATCTGATAGGTTAGAGGGGCAAGAATAGAATAGAATAGGGTCTAAAGAGATATTGCACTACCCATATGCACATGAGACAAATATATTCAATCCACACCACTCAATTCAAACAAGATTCATACAATTGATCTAAGCTACTATTACAAGATCTCACGAATGATTTCTAACAACTTGGAAGAATTCTAATAGTAATATGGTGGTCAACTAGAAATTTTGATCAGTGGAAGATTCCATAATATCAGCTCCAACTTTGTCTTCAAAATCATCACCGTCCTCGTCATCTCTATCTTCTTCAGCATCACTGTCAGTGTTGGTGTCATCAAGTATGATGTAATCTCCAGAACGAATGTCCACTTCAGGTTCTGGTCTCACTACAGATATTCCTATCTTCTTCCTCATGTCTTCATTCTGCTCCAGTAGCACAACAATTTCCTCTTCGTATCCATCGTGTGTTGCTTTGAGTTCCTCTTCTAGCTCCATATTCTGGGTTCCTTCTTGGTATCTATCATGTTAGCGCACATCTGGTTCTCATATCGACGAATGTGTTGGTTCAACTCCTGTATGTAGGCTGCAATAGATCCATCCTTCCTAGTGCAAATCATCTCCCATTGCTCATCTCAGCATCCACATATCTGATAGACGGTGTCCTTAAGATCCTTGTTATACACCTCGCCTATGCGTCCAATGGTGATGTGGGTGGCCGTTCTCTTTCCTAAGCTCCAGGTTGGTGCATCAAAAGAAAACTCGATGGCCTCGGTAATTGGTGCAGAAGTCCTCCCAGGGACACGAAATTGAATCATCCAACGCTCCTCTTTGGGTAAAGTTGCATTGAAGGTTCCGGTGAAGCTTGGTATGCTGATGTTCAGGTACTCGGTGACTTCCTTCAAGTGTCCTCCAAAAGGGGTGTCATCATCTGGCTGAGTGAACTTGTTCCTGGGGTCTGACATCAATAGAGTAGAAACAGAGAAGAATTAGAAATAAGTGGAGAAGAGTATCCTATGGCTTTTCCTAGTGGTCGTGTCCTATAGTTAGCGTATGCTCTGATACCATCTTGTAGCGACCCGATCCCAATGGACCGTAGTCTCTGTGCTTAAGTGTCATCCCTGAATCGGTATGCTGACACACACAGTACTCGAAGAATTATAACAGAGTTCAATCACACACTTATTACATCGAGGTCCTCATAAAGAGTGATTATTACAATAATATGGCCGAAGGACATCTAATAAAATAATTGCGGAAGCTTCGAAGGTAAATGAGTCCATCCAAATCCATGAAAAAACTGAGTGCAAGACAACGACCTATCGCACCTTAATCTTCGTCTGAAAATTCTGCAACATGAGATGTTGCAGCCGTGTTGGTCAGCACATGGAATATGCTGGCAAGATCACACTATAGAGCAATGATGAACAATAGCTATCACTACATGCATATTTGCCTGGTGGAGGCTCTAAGTTTAACATTTGCATAAAGCTAATTTTCCCTACAACAAAGGAATACATTTTATTTACTACCAAGTTTATGCCATTATTGAGAAGGTAACCCCAACTCAATCCCAAAATTATCAAGTATCAATAGTAATATTAGCAACCCAACAAATTTATTAAGTAAAGTGATGAGATCAACCGTAACTCAAATACCAGATACTCAAAATTGTCCATAACCGGGGACATGGTTAATCATGATTAGTTTGTACACTCTGCGGAGGTTTGCGCACTTTTCTCCACAAGACTCGACTACATCCATGATCGGATGATCGAGACATAGCCTTTCTGAAAAGGTCCCCTTAACCGATAGATAGGCCGGTACACCTACAATTCCCCTACATCTGCTAGCCCATCATGAAAAGGTTTCCCACAACTTACTTAACTATGCCAGAGCCCATAATGGCTTGTGGCTACACACAGAAGTTTCTGAGCATGAATAATCTTATGATCCCTTTGAGCCTGGGTGGCATTCCATAGGATGATCACACGAGTACCCCTGGATCTCCTAGGACAACACTGGATTCCCCAGGTGCCACAACCAATCCACCTAGATGTGTATTAAAGTAGCCACCTTAAGTTTCCGTTAGTTATTATCTCTCACAACTTGCATGATTCTCACATACCAATCCCCGTCTACGAGCATGGCTAAGCAATATGAGCATAACATATATTCCCGGGTGATCAAAGGTATTAGGTTCCTACCTCATCAATTACATAACAATAACCACATGTTCCCAATCCTACTCATGCAATGTTTGAGGGTGTAACTAATGCATAAAAACTAGGTAAAAAAGAGTATGATTAAAGTGTAACTTGCCTTGCTGACGATCGGAAAACCCTAGAGATTCATAGTAGCAAGTTTCGCACTCCGGAAAATCTATCATAGACAAACAATAGCATACATAAGCACTCAAGCATGAAGATGTAAAGAAACCAGATAAAACGATCTTAACAGAAAGTTTAGGTCAAGAACTTTGATTTGCAAAAAGAATCAACTAAATCGGAGTTACGAAACTCAAGTTATGATAAAAAAAATTCAAATTCAAATCTGTTTGAAACCAAATTTTAAACTTTCAAAAACATGTTTAATTTGGTTATCTGGGTAGAGGTGATCATAATGAAGAATTTGGCGTTGGTTTCATTGGATTTGGATAAACGAGCAAAAAAGTTGTGATCGTTTGAATAACAGGGACTAATCTGTGAAGAAATTAATTACGGATGGGTCTTTGGCCGAAAATAAATAGAAAAAGAAAAATATATCGGACCAACGTCTGCTACAGAAACTAATCTAACGAATATGTTCGTTAAAGATCCTAAACGAACGAACGTTCGTTAAATAAAACCGATCGGGTTTTTAAAGAAAAAACCAAGGAAAACCATAACGAAAAATAAACCGGACCGGGGCGGGTTTTTTACCGGTTCGGTCGGCGGCGGCGACGGCAGCTCCCGGCAACGGCGAGGCGAAACAAGGTGGTGGTGGCTCCCGGCGATGGCGAGGCGAGGCGAGGCGGCGATGGCGGCTCGGGCTCGGTGCGGCGGCGGGTGCGACGACGGGTGCGGGTGGCAGGCGGTGGCTGCAAGCGGCGGCGGCTTGGTGGCGGTGGGCGGCGGCTTGGGGAGAGAGAGAGAGGGCCGGAGCGGCAGCTTATAAGGAGGGGGGTGTGGCGGCCTTGGAGGAGGGGCAAGGCGGTGGCGGGCGCAGCCCGGACTCCTGCCGGAGTCCGGCTCGGGGACGGTAGAGGCAGGCGGTGGCGGCTTGGGCCGGCTGGGCTTCGGCACAGTTCGGTCCAAAGGATTTTTTAAAACATTTTTTTCCAGAGACGAAAAATAAGAAAAACCTAATAAAATATATTTTTAAAAATTCCAGAACAATTCACACAATTCCCTCCTAATTAAATGGGCTAGGTGAACATTTTTCTGGACCTAAATAAAATAAACTTTTTTTGCACTAATAAAATAATTATACACGCAAATAAAATCAAATAAAGTATAATTTTATTAAAAAAATAAATTTCCATCATTTCTTTACTGTTTTTGAAGAAGTCGTACTATCTTCTCTCTTTATTTTATTTATTTGAAATTATTGGAAACATATTTTGAATAAAACTCTTTGATCCAATTTGCCAATTTTGAAAATTCAAAAATGGATTGTTGAGAAAACTACCAACTCTCTCATTTGGTCCTTGAGTTGCTTAAGGTTTCTAGGATCAATTTCAAAAATGCACGAACGATGAATGCATATGAATGATCTAAATAACATCCAAATTGAAAATTGGGATGTTATAGTATCGCACACGGTGCATCTTCGAGTACTCGTGTGCGATGATTAGTAAGTTACACATACGTTTTCTTATGTTAACACTTGTGTGATAAATAACACATGGCACCAGATATGGTATTCGGGTTGTGTGTGTGCTCCACTTAGTCTTCCCGTGCTCCAGCGAATGCTTCCGGCGCTCCACATGGGTGAATTGTAAAATCCACGCCTCTTCTCTCACCTGTTTCCCGCCACCAGCTAATGGCTTGCTGCATATAACCCAGGCGACAACGCACCGCCGCGACACCCTGCGTAGATCTAGTCCTCACCCATCTACCATTAGTTATTCCAAGCATGCCAGACAACTACCAAAGCTTCATCGTTGAGGACTACCTGCGTTACATCTTCGGCGAGGAGAACGAGCCGGGGCAGGTGGGGTAGCAAGAGCTTCATCGGCCGGTGCAGGCACCATGGCCCATCGGCAGCGATATCAACATGACAGTCCTTGGGAGCACAATCGACATATTGCAGAGGAGGTGTGATGATCAGTTTGCCATCCACAGTGCAAAGGATCCAGAGTTGCTCGGCGGCATGATCGACGACCCACCTGAAGAGCCGCCATCACTAGTGCTCATCGAGAGACTGATGCCCCGCAAGGAATGGGCAGAGGACCTCTGCGATTCAGTCAAGACAACGGCAGCCTGCGGCTTCATCATTTCCCGCGGCGGTCGTGTCAACCTCGATCCCGATGATGTGGTGGCCAAGCTGAGCGCATCCTTGGCGGAGTTGGCGTCCCTGACAAAGTAGAACATTGCCAACGCGACATCTTGAGGATGCAGGTGATGGATGAAATTTGCTACCAGGCCAGAGACATGGAAATGGGGCGGTTCCGTGGAGTTGTCATGCGCGCGATTGCACACTGTCAAGCTCTTTTGGAAGAGGCCCAGCAGCCCCAAGAGCCTCCTAGCGCCAGCAGCTTCGTAGGCGGAGGCGGGTTGGGACACTTGGAGTGAACGTCCGCAAGGGTGCCATGCTGATCATGGAGTCCAAGAAGACCATCGTCGGAAGGCCGCCAACTCAGCCTTTTAGCTTATATTTTATTATAATTGTATGCATATGTAGGTCGTGAGTGTTCTGGGCCTTGCCGCATTTGGCATTTTAAATTATCCTAAATATTTAAGACAATTATTAAGAATTATTAACCGTTGCCATTGTAAATTTGCCTCAACAGCAAGCAGAGCGCGCGCAGGGACGCCAGAGCGGAGCGCGCCGCGGCCGCCTCAACGGCGAGCAACCACGTGGTCAACCTTCTGCCATCAATAAATTTTGACCTTGTTCTCGTCACATTGCAAATTACAATGCAATAAGTAATTGCAAATCTGTCCACATCTATCAAACTAATATGTGTTCACACTTAGCACCGGGCTATAAAAACCACCCACTCAAAAATTACTTCACAGTTCATCTCCTCATCACCCACAAAATTGGTCTTTCCTGACAAGTCGTTCCGCCATGACCGGTGGGAGGAGTTTAGGGTGGACATATAACCGTGCAGCAAAGACCAGGGCCACGGAAGCACTAGAGAGGTCCCGCCGCGAAGCCGCAGCCGCAGCAGAGATGTCCCGGCGCGCCGCGGAGCCCTCGAACAAGCTCTCACGGGCACGCGAGGGCTCTCACAAGCGCATTCGCGGCGTCGACCATCGCGACGAGCCAGTGTTCCTGAAGTCCTTAGCCGGCGATGAAGATATTCTTGCTAGCGTCACTACGCAGCAGGAGTTGGTCGACGACTTGATGAAACTGCTCAAGATCAGCGATGCCTCGGTTGACAAGGCGACCGGCCTCATCGAGCAACTCATGGGTGACAATGCGAAGCTCCTCAAGTTGCTCGCCGAGAAGGAGGAGGAGGCCGCCGGCTGGAAGATGCTGCATGAGCAGAGCAATACCTCGGAGATGACCCTGAAAGCGGTCGTCGAGGAATTGATGGGTGGCTTGAGGAAGCTCCGGATCAAGCACAGGCAGGAGGTGGAGGAATCCGTGGCTGCTTTCAAGCAAAGTCGTGAGGAATTGAAGAAGGAGCTGGAGGATTTCGTCGCCCGCGATCCATTGACGAGTAGAGACAGTAGCGACCCAGATCGTTGTCTGCAATTTCCTTCTTCTCTTGCCCCCGTGTCTTCTGGGCTTTGCCGCCCATGGTATTTTAAATTATCCGGAATATGTAAGACAACTATTATCTGCGCCATTGTAAATTTGTCGTCATATTATCCGTTGCCATTTTATTTGTGGTCGTATTATCTGTTGCCCTATGTGGCAATTTAAATTAGGGCGGAATACGAGTTGAAAACACGAACAAAGCAAATGCTGCCATGGGATCACAAGCAAACACCCTCCGTCCAGGTGCTTTAATTAACCCATTAATGAAGAAGTTGTGAGCGAGGCAGGCGGCAGCTGGTGCGTGGAGGTCAAAGAGCTCGCTTCCCGGTGAGCATGGGAGGCCTTGCTGCTCGCACGTGTCCCGTCGAGCCTGCCAGGTGGATAGGATGCACGCGTCCCGTCGAGCCTGCGTGGCGGACTGCTCGCACGCGTCCTGTCGAGCCTGCACGGCGGACTTCTCGCGCTCGTCCCGTCTAATCAAACAGCTACACGCATGCCACCGAGTATGGTTAAATTTCGACACGGTTAACATAATACAACCATTTGTGATATTAACGTGTCAGCTTTTTTTTCAAAAAGGACTTCGTTGGCTACTAATGTGTGCGCCTCTTCTCGAACTAGACGATTTTTTTACCACGACATATATGTGCCATGTCATGAAACCATGCCAAGTTTCATGTTTTTGGGTGAGTTTTTTGATTTACTAGGATTTAAAAAGCGAGATTCTCAATGTTTCAGGACGAAGACAAGTTTGTAATTCATTAACATTCCTTAAATGAGACTTAAACATGCACCCAATGAAACATGTACGATTTCCCATCCAAACCTCACTGGAGCAAGTGCTTGTAGTTCAAATTTGAATTATGGACTACATTAAATGCGTAGAAAACTTAGTAATTATATATATAGAGAGAGAGAGAGATATACAATGGCCAAACGAGTCCTGAACAGTTTCAACTTTCAGCCCGACACTCATGTTATTATAAGTTGCCTGTGGAAAACAAAGTTCAAGGCGAGAAGAGGCAGCGACTATCGTTTCGCCCACAAGAGGGGCATGTTTCCCTACCGGAACCACGAGGGTTGCGATAGGCTTCGGTTTGTAATAGGCTTGTAATATAGCTTCACCCAAATTGGACAATTATATGTACCATGTAGTGACACCATACCAAGTTTCATGATTTCCTAGTGAGTTTTGGATTTAAGAGATTTAAAAACCGAGATTCACAATGTTTGTGGCCAAGCCAGGACGGCGAGATGGTTGAATTCATTCCCATTCATTCCATGGGACCTAAACATGCACCCCAACGAAACATGTACATTTTTTGTAGCCATTTTGGTGCACTGGAGCATGTATTTGTAGTTCGGATTTGAATTATGGACACTAAATTGCCTAGAAAACTCAATTAATGAATAAAAAAGGTCAAATGAACCCTGGATAATTTCAAAGTTCAGCGCAAATCTCCCGTTGTTCCGTGCCGCGTGTAGAAGAAAATACGAGGCTAGAAGAGGGAGTGATTATCGTTTGGCCCACAAGGGGACATGTTTCCCTATCAAAACCACGACGGTTCTTGCGAGAGGCTGCGGTTTGTAAGAGGTTTGTAATAAATCTTGGCCCAAATTGGCAATGTTTTTACCACTACATATATGTGCCATGACATGACACCATGCCACATTTGATGACTTTTTGGTGAGTTTTGGATTTATGGGGACTTAAAAACTAAGATTCGAAATGTTTGAGGACGAGCCAGGATATCGGTACGGTTGTAATTCGTTCCCATTCCTGGCGGCTATATCTCCCACGTGTCGAAGCACGACTTAGAGGCATAACCGCATTGAAAGCAATGTCGCAAGTGAGGTAATCTTCGCAAACAACCCATGTAATACAATAAGGGAAAAGATACATAGTTGGCTTACAATCGCCACTTCACACAATTACATGAATAAAGCGTTACATCATCCAAATACAATCAGGGCCCGACTACGGAGCCAAAATAAAAGAAGACTACCCCAAAAGCTACACAGATCCCCGATCGACCCCAACTGGGCTCCACTACTGATCAACTAAAACGAAACAGCACAAAGGACAAGATCTTCATCGAGCTCCTCCTTGAGCTTGGTTGCGTCATCTGCACGGTTCAACGGCACCAGCAAGCTGGTTTTGGAAGTATCTGTGAGTCACGGGGACTCAGCAATCTCACACCCTCGCGATCAAGACTATTTAAGCTTATGGGTAAGGTAAAGATATGAGGTGGAGCTGCAGCAAGCGACTAGCATATATGGTGGCTAACATACGCAAAAGAGAGCGAGAAGAGAAGGCAAAGCGCGGTCGAGAAACTATGATCAAGAAGTGATCCTATAACAACCTACGTCAAACATAACTCCAACACCGTGTTCACTTCCCGGACTCCGCCGGAAAGAGACAATCACGGTAACACACGCAGTTGATGCATTTTAATTAAGGTCAACTTCAGGTTTTCTACAACCAGATGTTAACAAATTCCCATCTACTCATAACCACGGGCACGGCTTTCGAAAGTTCAAAACCCTGCAGGGGTGTCCCAACTTAGCCCATCACAAGCTCTCACGGTCAACGAAGGATATTCCTTCTAGCGGGAAGACCCGATCAGGCTCGGAATCCCGGTTACAAGACATCCTCGACAATGGTAAAACAAGTCCAGCAAGACCACCCATGCACCGACATCCCGATAGGAGCTGCACATATCTCGTTCTCAGGGCAACACCGGATAAGCAATCCGTACAACTAAAACCAGCCCTCGAGTTTCCCCGAGGTGGCGCTGCAAGGGGCTCTAGTTTGGACCAACACTTAGACAAGGACTGGCCCAGGGGGGTTAAAATAAAGATGACCCTCGGGATGCGCGACTCCCAAGGGAAAAGGCTAGGTGGCGAATGGTAAAACCAAGGTTGGGCCTTGCTGGAGGAGTTTTATTCAAGGCGAACTGTCAAGGGGTTCCCATTATAACCCAACCGCATGAGGAATGCAAAATCCGGGAACATAACACCGATATGACGGAAACTAGGGCGGCAAGAGTGGAACAAAACACCAGGCATAAGGCCGAGACTTCCACCCTTTACCAAGTATATAGATGCATTAATTAAATAAGAGATATTGTGATATCCCAACAAAATATATCCATGTTCCAACACGGAACAAGCTCCAATCTTCACCTGCAACTAACAACCCTATAAGAGGGGCTGAGCAAAGCGGTAACATAGCCAAACAATGGTTATGCTAGGACAAGGTTGGTTAGAGGCTTGGCTTAGCAATATGGGAGGTATGAAAAGCAAGTGGTAGGTATCGCAACATAGGCATAGCAAAAGAGCGAGCAACTAGCAAGAAAAGATAGAAGTGATTTCGAGGGTATGGTCATCTTGCCTGAGATCCCACAAGGAAGAAAAACGAGTCCATGAAGAAGACAAACGGACGTAGTCGAATGGATCCTCACAAATGCGACGTTATCGGAACTAACCCGAAGAAGAAACACCGGAAAGAAGCGAACAACATAGTAAACAACCACCACATAAGCATGGCATGATGCACAATCAAGTATGATGCATGTCCGGTTTAATGAAGCATGGAATGGCAAAATGCACAAGCAAATTCTACAAATTAAGTGGAGCTCAATATGCAACGAGTTGCATATTGACGGAACACCACATTAATTATTTAGTTCTCTCTCGGTTAGGTACCCAACAATATTAAATGTTGGTTAATATGGCAAGAGGTGAAGCATAACAAAACTATACCATCTAACAATTTAAATGAGGCCGGATATAACCAACAACAAATCCGGTAAATCCCCATATGCATTTATCAATTTGGTGCAACAACAATTTTAAACATAAGGTTGTTAACATGATGCGGATGGCATGTTCAAGTTTATGCAATTTTATTAAAAGTTGACAAGAGCATTAAGAAGCATTTGTCATTGTGGCGGAAACAAAAGGGGTGCCACAGCAACGATAACGAAACGGTGCCACGGCAACGTTCTGGTTCCCGGTAACTCGATTGAGATGCCGATGCAAAGGAGAAGTGTGCGGATGCGGGTCATGCGATAAACGGTGGGGTGCTCCCGGTTACCGGATTCCCACGGGTTAGCGGCAAACGAGGAGGACCGAGCAAGTGATAACTCGGACATGGTGCAGACAACGGGTGCATCTCAAACATCGCAAGCATTCGTTCACGGACGTTGTCTCGGGGTTATACCTTTGGAGCGTGCAAAGGGGACGGCTCTCATTCGTAGAGGGAAGTAGGCGTTCTCGCGACGACGGTAGTGGAAGTAGTCGTTCTCGCTTCATAGATGTTCACACTTCGTAGGTGTTCGGGGTCAACAAGGAACTTGCCGTCCACGGGTCTTCGAGGGTCGAGGGTACATGTTCTGTAAACGTTCGAGCGGCGGTAGTGGTACACATTCACGGAGTAGGTCGTACACGTCAACGGTCTTATCGGAACCTCGTCAACATTCGCGATCCACCTTGGTGATCCGAAGGGGTACTTGGCGTCATGGTACTTGGGTCTTCGGACTTGCCAGTCTCGGTTCTTGCGACGGTAGTTGTACAAGGTCGTCGTGGGAGGTAGTGGTACTCGCGAACTTATCGGATCCACGGCGACGGTTGTGGAACCTCACGGATTCGTGGTCTCCGGGCGGTCCCGGTCTTGACGATGGGGTACTTGACGCATCCCGGATATGTAGTCGTACACGGTGTTACATGTAGCCGAACTTGAGATGGTCTTGGCGTCGGACTTGTGGCGTTGTATAGAACCATGGCGAGGTTCAACAGCTACCCCACGTCCATGACGAAAAACGGAGCTCGGGCAGAGAGTCGAAGTAGCTAGCAGGGGCGTGTGTGGAGCAACAACATAACACCAGCAAAGGCCATGGCAACATGGAGCCTTGGGCGCCATCGGGGTGGAAGGATGCGGTTCCTGCCAAGCTCTCGGAGAGGCCGGCCATGGAGGCAGGAAGGTGACGACGCTGGGGATCGATGCTGGGGCTCCGGCGAACTTCGGCAATGCAGATAACGAAGGGAGCGAGCGGCGCGAGGCTCCTGCTGGGCGCTCGAGGTGGCGCAGGCACGCAGGATCCACCGGACAAGATGCGGGTCACCGGGAGGTTCGGCAGGGGCGCGATGGCCATGGAGGTGGGGCGCAGCACGGCGGCAGAGCGGCGGCAGCTGCGGGGCGCCGGCGGCGGGGCGCCATGGCCGCCTGAAGAGGAAGGGGGGCGACGCAGGTTGGTAGAGGAGGGCGGCTCGCGTCCTCGGGGTTCCCTGCTCGCGAGCACAAGGGCGCAGGAGGATGGCCAGGGTGCGCGAGGGCATCGGGTGCAGGCGCGAGATCGAGAGGAGAGGGAGGGGATCGTGGGAGAAGGGTGGCTGCGGAAGGGAAGCGAGGAGGAGATGGGATCGGGAGAGGAGTCGGGCAGCGGTCTCCCTGGCGGCGCTAGGAGAGATCGAGAGGGAGAGGGATGGGCTTCGAGGTAACGGACTCAGGAAGGCTAGGGTTAGGAAAGGAGACTGGGCCTTAGGAAAATGGGCCGAAGCGGTGGAGGGCGCTGGTTGTCCGGCCTGGTAGAGCTGGCAGGGACGCTGGGCTCTCCACTCCCTCTCTCATCTCTTAAACTCTCCTTTTCCATTTAAAAACAAAATAGAATAGAGAAAGAAAAGAAAGAGGAGGAAAGGGTGGAATCTGGGCATGGGGATAATATTCCCGGACTCGCAAAAATGTGTATGATCCAAGAAAAATGGAGTGGCCATTTTTCAAAGTTTAAAATTCACACTCATTTGATTTGAATTCAAATGGTTTGAATAGGAAGTGAGGGTTAGGAAGGTCCAAAAATGTTCGGATTTTTGGTGGAGCTCCGGAAAATGATGAGAGAAAATATGGCAAGGTTTGATGAGCAACTCGAAGCAGAAAAGACTTGAGAGTTACATTGCAAGTGTGTCACGGTAACTCCACAAGAATGGAAATATTTATAATAGCTCCCTAATATCGGGAGGATATGTTATAAAGAGAATCACCATGTGAATTCCCTCGATTTAAATGGACCGAAAATCCATGCAATTTATTTAGTGAGATGCAAAAGACTTATGACATGATGACATGATGACATGATGCAATGCACAAATAAAAGGGCGGGCACAAATGAAACACACGGCGAAACCCGGAACACATGGAAGTCTTCTCGAGCATCGGTCTCGGGGCGTCACATTATGGTGAAAGCCCCTCCCGTGCCATCCTCATTGACAGAAACCTTCTTGGTTCCCGGCGGTATGGCCCTGGGCTTCTTGTTTCCGCCGGTGGAGCTCTCTGGCACGTCCTCGACGGGAGCGCTACACTCCGAAGAGGTGCGCTTGCCGGAGTGGGTGTCCGAGGTCTCACCGGTCTTCTTCTTCTTCTTCCCTCCCGGGGTCCCAGCGGCAGGAGCAAGTGCCCTAGTGGCGGCAGCTGCTGCAACTGCTTGCTGGTATAGTTGGTCAGCGCAAATCAACGCATCTTTCTTATCGGAGGGGATGGTGATGATCGTCACAGGTCCTGGCATCTTCAGGGTGTTGTAGGCGTAGTGTGACTCCGCCATGAACTTGGCCAGCGCTGGGCGGCCAAGGATCCCGTTGTAGGGCAAGGGGATCTTGGCAACATCAAACACGATCCTCTCCGTCCTGTAGTTCAGATCGCTTCCAAAAGTCACGGGCAGCGTGACCTTTCCCTTAGGTTGGCTTCTTCCCGGGTTGACCCCCTGAAACGTGCCCGTCTCCTCGAGGTCTCCATCAGGAATCTGTAGTTTCTCGATCACGGCAGGCGAGATCAAGTTCAGACCGGCCCTGCCATCGACTAGCATCTTTGTCACCTTGAGGTTGCGTATTGTTGGTGAAACCAACAATGGCAAGCACCCGACCACAGTAGTGCGATCAGGGTGATCCTCAGTGTCAAAAATGATAGGTGTGCTGGACCACTTCAGCGGCCTTTGGGCATCAAACGACGGCTCTACCGCTGTAATCTCTCGCGCCCACTGTTTAAGCTGGCGGTGAGAAGTATGCAGCGAGGCGCCACCGTCGATGCACATGGCCTCTGTAGCTTTCTGAAACTCTTGGTCGCCGGATTCGTCGTCCTCTTCGTGATCGTCGTCTTCTGGCTTTTTGTCACGGCCCCGGGCGGGCCTCTCCTGTTGTTTATCCTTGCCGCGATGGCCCGCCTAGCCGTCACGCTTCTTGCCGGACCCCTCAGCGCCGTCTTAGCCCTTCTCCTTGTCCCGCCTCTCATATTCATCCCTCTGCTTCTCAGCGAGGAGCTCAACCTGTCGGCAGTCTTGGAGAGCATGGCCTTTGGTGCGATGGATCTTGCAGTATCGCTTGTCGGAGTCCCTAGGCTTCTCGGCAACCGCCAAGGCCCGGCAGGCGACACATCCGGAAATTTCCTTGCCGGGGTCATCTGCCTTGGTTTTCTTGGTGGAGCCGGTGTCACCAGATCCCTCGACGGCAAGCACGGCTTTACCTTTGCGCTTCCTGTTGCGGCGCCGGCCCTTCTTCACCGGGGCGGCAGTATCTTCATCTGGGGAGTCGGTTTCCACGCCGGCGTCTTCACCGGGGTACTTCCTTCCCTCTTCAGCCTGGGCACATCTATCAGCAAAAACATAGAGTTCTGCTACATCTTTCACCTTGTTCATTGCCAGCTCTTTGCGCATCTTGCGGTTACGCACGTTCTGATGGAACACGCTGATGATGGCGGCAGGGTGAACATCAGGGATATTGTGTTGTATCCGGCTGAACCTCTGTATATACTTGCGGAGACTCTCGCCTCCCTTCTGGGGAATGACGTGCAGGTCACTCGCTTGGCCATGGGCTTGGTGGCCTCCAGTAAAGGCGCACACAAACTCATGGCACAAATCCGACCAGGAGGAAATAGAGTCTACCGGCAAGTGCATCAACCATGACATGGCGTTGGGTTTAAGAGCCAACGGAAAGTAATTCGCAAGCACCTTATCGTCGCGGGCTCCGGCAGCTTGCATCGCAATGGTGTAGATGCTGAGGAACTCGGACGGGTGGGTCTTGCCGATGTACTTTTCGCCCACGTCAGGTTTGAAGGTGCGGTGAGTGGGCCACTGGAACTGCCGCAGCTCACGGGTAAAAGCCGGACAGCCTACCTCGTAAGGTAGGCCTCCAGGGCTCTCCGGTGCCGGGTGGTTCACAGTAGGCCCTGCTCGCCTGTCTGACTGGTGGCGCGCTCCGCGCCGGCGCTCGATAGTGGTTCGAGCATCTTCATGTTCTCATTCCCGAAGGACTTGGCGCTGGTCACAGTGGGTCCGCGGGTCGAACGACGCTATGGAGATTTCGTCGCCCGCAACGTCGCGACGGGATGGCCTCCGTGGTACCGGGCGAGGAGGAGGCGAGTGCACTGTGGTCGCGGCGCCGCCGGCTTTCCTGCCACTGGTGCGTGGGACTCCGTCGGAGCATCGACCCAGGGGCTCCACCGGACTCGGTTCGTCTTTGTTGGCCACCGCAACAAGGCTTCGGATTGTGGCTCTCCATTCGTCGAGTTTCCCCGTGGTGGGAGGAAAATCGAAGAGCAACTGCGCGCGCGCCAGGGCTTCTGCTGGCGTTGGCGGCAGCGAAACCTGCACGGATCGCGACGCACTTCGACTTCTGACCATGTCAGAAGGAGCTCTATCACGACCCCGCGGTCGCATGCCATCTTCACCAGCGCCTCGGCGAGCAGGCAGGTCTTCTACCTCCCGGGAGTGGCGCTCGGGGCTCTTCCCGCGGTGACGCCCGGGGTCTTCGGCGTGATTGCGCCGTTCGTCGCGCGCCGCTTGAGAGGAGCGCGCCGTCAGCGCCGGCGTGGGAGTCTTGGAGGCCCTCGCATCGCCTTCGGGCGGGGCGGTAGCGATCTTGGAAGGCCCCGCGCCACCCGCGGAGGGTCTGGCTCCGTCTTTGGATTTGGCAGTGTGCGGCCCGTTACCAGGCGCACGAACATCGCCGCCTCCCAAACTCCGGCTGCTGGGACGGTGTTGGTGCTCGCGAACGGTGCCCCGGGTCCTTTCTGCGACCGGTCCACTGCTCGCCCGCGTCGGGACGGGATGTCCGGCTTCCGACGGGCCAACCGCCACCGTCGTCTTCTTCTTGGGCGCCATGATGATGAAGAAGCGTCGAACTAACTGCTAAAGCCGATTCTCACAACTGCGCCCCCTACCTGGCGCGCCAAGGATGTCGGTGGGAACGACACCTATGGGATCACAAGAATCCCTACTACGGTTGCGGGGCGCGGGGTCGTGAGAAGAGCGGATTAAACAGATAGCACATGGTTCGTTTATCCAGGTTCGGGCCGCGGGGATGCGTAAAACCCTACTCCTGCTTTGGTGGATTGTATATCTGTGTTCTTGAGCTAGCTATGGGGCGTGAGGAGCTCCAAAAAGCCGAATCCTCCTCCTGGTCGCCTCGGGCCTCCTTTTATAGGAAAGGGGTTGCCACAGTGGCACACAAGAGGTGGAAAGGGTACAGTGATGTGAGGTTATCCCTCGCAGTACATGACAAGGCGCATTTAATGCGTCTTGCCCAGGTGTCCTTGCTTTATCGGGGACGGGGGAGAGCCCTGTCTCGTCCGTCGCCGCTCCCTCTCGTGTCGACACGGGCCCTGGCCAGCGGCGCCCGCGGTGCCATGTAGGCAGGCAGGCAGCTGAGGTGGCGCAGTGGTGGGTCTCCATGAAGATCCGCATGCCACCACGCAGGTGCCTACCCAGCTGGTTGGGTCGGCAGCTGCATGCGAATGGCGGTGGAGGTTTTACTGGCGTGGGCCTAATGGTGGCCCTACGGGTGTTCTTGGCAAGGGCCTTGCCGGGGCCCCGGCAAGGGTCTTGCCGTGGCGCCTGCTGTCATCCCCGGCAAGGCTCTTGCCGGGGGCCTTGTGGTCCTCCTTGGCTGGGATCCCGCCAAGGATCATCATCTTCTAAAGGGTGTATCTGATCTTGAATGTCTTCACAAAGATCTGCATGCCACCATGGGGATGTCTCCCGAATCCTTGCCCCATGGGGGCAGTGGACTCAAGGGTGACTCACTCCGTAGGTGTGGGGCGAGCTGCCACGGCAAGGGTCTTGCCGGGTTTGCTAAAACCGCCTCCCGGCAAGGATCTTGCCGGGGGGGTCCGCTTCGTCCCCTTCGCTCTTTGTGGTCTTGGTCTTGGCGTCGTTCTGCTTCTCCTGAGCTTCGGCCTTACCTTGGCTCACCTCCCTTGCCTTGCTCAGTGTGGTGGTGCCTGTGGCTCAGACTGCCCGTGCACAGTTATAGGGGTACAAAAAGTGTACCCCTCTTTTTGTACACCGACACGCACGCATGCATGCACACACCAGTACACCACACGACCAACACACACTCTCACGCTCAAGTGCTCAACCTACACATGCATGAGCACACATCAGGCCCTGATAGACACATACACAACCAGCTGATTCCCCCGCACGGGTTGGAGTCTTGTCGCGCCTGCGTAAATTTGTGTTTATATGACCTTTTCCCTATGCAAACTGATAGGTGGGACCCACAAGGAACATGGTCAATTTAACTAGTCAACATGGTGCCATGCAGACTATTTGGCCGGTCAACAGAGTGCAATCCGATGCTGAACCATGAGCAAGTGATCGTATAATCACCGTAAAATGTATATAGTGAACGTAATCAGCTTATTCTGAAGTTCGGTGAACGTATTATGCTTTTCCCTTTGTAGGCCCTCCAAAACTACATCTCTACACGTTCTCGCATGTTACATCTAACAACTATACAATAGAACACTACTACTGCACTCTAACACAATAAATCACATATGTTTTTAGTTTTACTAGATATCATATTGTTACTTTATTATTCAGTTTGCATACATTAAAATTGCCTTTGAAATGTATGGCCAGTATAATATACCGCACGGGAAAAATCCTGCCCTTTCCTGTTTAATCGGGTTTGTATCGATGGATCGTGCGAAACAACAAAACTATAGTACTATACAGTACAAGTGACAGTTCACTGGGCCATTGTGTCGTGTACTCCTCCGTCGTAAGAGTAGAGCGCTCGCTTTCATAAATCTTATAGTCCCTTTCACCTACATGTGGGACATCAAGCTACCGGGTCCATGTGCCATACCAGAATACAGTGCAGAGCAGCCGGGGTGAAGCACCCAATCATGGCGTCGGCGTAGTAATGAGCAATGAGGCGTCAAATCACAAAGTTGCACCTTTCCCGCAGTTAAGTTCGAGGGATGAAGTAATAATGCTAAAAAAGAAGTTGGAGGGACGAAGCAACCATCATTTCACCCATTGCTGAATCCTCTTCTCCCTCATCTTCTTCAAGTGAACCACGTGTTGCTTCTGCCGTTTTTCTGTCTCATGTGGGACACGGATCGGCTTGGTAAAGCACTAACACGTGGGACCGCATGTTAGCAAACCGCCCGGACAATGTACTCTAAAAATAAGAAACCTCCCCCGCCATCCGCGCGGAAAAATCACCTCCTTTTTACTAATCTTGATTCTATAATTTTTTGGATCAATATAATTGAGATTTGTATAGATAGCACACAGGAGCAAAACCAAGTGGTACGGTTAAGGGCATCCACAATGTGTAGCCAAATGTGAAAATAGCTTTTGGTATCGTGGGAACCATTGTGGACGGTGTTGCCAAAGCCAAAAGGATGGAACCGAAGCTCCCTGATTGATTGATTGATTGATTGAAGGAATAGGAAAATGCAATGTCTCTCCTCTTTCTCCCGTGCTTGGACGCATGTACAGCATAGAGCACAGAGTCTACTCCCCTGTCCCTTCTATCACAAATCACAAAGCAGTGAGGCGTCAAATCACAAAGCACGGACGAAGCAACCATCATTTCACTCTTCGCTGACTCCGCTTCTCCATCATCTTCTTCGAGAAACCATCTCACCGCACTAAACTGGACGGACGACGCTATTGTATACGAGTAGTACTAGTACATTTACGCGTCCTTTGGTTCAACGGACTTCCTGGATGCAAATATGGCGGTTGTCTTGGCTTGCAGGCGGCACTTGCGAACGACTTATCGTGGTCTCCCTCAATGGTGTTCTCCGTCGAACGCACTTCGCCAAACCACAACGTTTGAGATATCGTCGACGTCACCGCAATGGGGAAGGAAGTCAAATATAGTTACTACCTCCATTTTGTTTGTACACAAGGCTTGTATATCAAAATTACAATTTGCAAAAGGCCACTAACACTAATCGAGGCAAAATTGATGGGGTTTGCCTCGTACTAGCAACCAAGGACATTAATATCCCCTGCATGCATGCGGAAGTGAGAAGGTTGGTTTGCATGGCGCTGCATTAATCAAGTGATGAGGAGTGAGATGGTTAGCTCTTTGGGCTTTGGAGAAAAAAATACGCATTAATTGACACGTGAAACGAGGATTTGTATCAATTAATCCCGCGAAGGAAAACCCCACCTTTCTTTTTTAACATTAGTACTCCTAGTACGTAGTACGTACTTATCCTGTTTGGGTCTAGGCCTTGCATTGCCATACTTCGCCACACATTTTTGCCAAGCTTGTCTAAAGTTTTCAAAATGAAAAGGAGGTACACTTGTGCACGGCTATCGCAGTCGCACCGCACCCTCACATGGTCTCTCCTGCACGCCACGGTCGCACCGCACCCTCACACAGTCACTCCTGCACGCCGCAGACCCAACCAAGGGAACGCACCCTCACTGACACGTGCTGTCGCATGTGAACAAACCAAACTCAGCCATCCTACCGCTGACACATAATTTTCGTTCATAGAGTATGTTTATCCAACCACATGTTGGGGAGTATCCGTACGGCCCGTGCGGTGGTCTGTTGGGGGAGAAGAAGAGGTGAGTAAGAAGGGTTAGAAGACGTAGGATATTCATCCAACCGCCTGAAATGGTAGACTGGCCCAAGTCAGGCGACTTGCATAACAATATATGTTTTTACACAGCAAAAGATCCATAAAAACAACAACATAAAGAAAAACTATCACTGCTCGCGGAACGGGACGGCCTAGTCGTCTTTGTCTGCCGGTGCGAACCAGCCGTAGCTGCCGACGTGTGTCTCCGCACCATGGTTGTCCTCGGCCTCCAACTACTCGTTCACGCGGAGCATGCGGGTGCTCTGCATGGACGAGAGCACCGCCCGGTTCAAGTCGAGGACGTCCGGTTTTGCCTGCAAGAGGGCCTCGATGGCAGCGGCATCCGCGCGCTCCGCGTCGAGTCGAGCCTCCGCTGCCCGGTTCAAGTCCAGGACACCCGGTTCCGCCTATAGGAGGGCCTCGATGAGAGCGACATCCGGGCGCTCCGCGTCGAGTTGAGCCTCTGCCGCCCGGTTCAAGTCCAGGACGTCCGGTTCCGCCTGCAGGAGGGCCTCGATGGCAGCGGCATCCGCGCGCTCCGCCTCATGTTGAGCCTCCGCCGCCTGGTTCACATCCACGACATCCGGTTCCACCTGCAGGAGAGCCTTCATGGCAGCGGCATGCGCGCGCTCCACGTCGAGTTGAGCATCTGCCTCCCGGTCCTCCTTTAGTATCACCAGGTTGAACCGCTGGTCCGCCTGCACCATGGGGGACTCGGACGCCGGCACGAAGTCGACGTCCATCATCTCATACCCATTAGGGGACTTCTGCGTCGCGACCTCCGCCATGAACATTGGATCGGCTTCCTCCTCCTCGTAGCTTGGCTCCAGAGAACTCAGGGATTGGCCCGCCGCAAAGCGAGCTTGGGAACGGAGGTCTGTGGCGCCGATCGTCGCCGCGATTTCTGCGCGGTGCTCCGGCGTCAGCATCTTGTAGTACATGATCTTGCGGTGCACCATGGCTTTCCGGTGAACTAGGGGACGCTTGATGCAGGCTAGGGGATCGAAAGGTGGGGGAATGGGCTGGAGATTAGGTGTGGTTTTAGGGCAGTGGCTGGCATAGGCCGAGCAACGAAGGTTCTGGTGTGAATAGTGGTTCCGGTGACGACCGGTCAACCGGTTTTTACTGTACATCACTCTTGTCGCGTTCGCGTTGCAGCCCGGCACGCTGGACCCTCCATGTCGCTTACCGGATGTAATGCGCTTCATCTTGCGTTTCCGCTCGCTTGTGGGACCACAGTTGAGAGCAAACCGACATCCCTCCCCTTCCCCCGCCTGCGTCATTTATACTACCACTCCCTCTGTTTTATGCGGAGTAAATAAAAACAGAGGGAGTATACTATGGATGAGGATCCCCTGACGTGGCCGAACCCATTGAGTAACTGACATGCGGGGCCTAGCAAGCATGGGGTCCGCCAGTAAGTGACCGAAAGGGAGGGTAAGGCAGGGATACCTACGTCAGAGGATCCACTTCCACTACTACTCCCTCTGTCCATTTACTATACAAGGCCTAATGCGTTTTTCGAGGCTAACTTTGACCAAATGTTAGAGTAATATTATATGACATGCAACTTACACAAAGCATACGGTCAAATTCATATGTGAAAGGAGCTTCCAATGATATAATTTTCACATTATACATCTCATGTACTATTAATCTTGTCAATAGTCAAATGCGGTTTTGAAAAACGCATTAGAGCATGGTTAATAATATAGCCAGTCGATGGCTATAAGGAACTGCCATGGCATCTATAGCCATCATCTATTATATGCACTCATACAGTAGTGTGGGCTATAAGGTTGGCTATTTCCCGCAAAAAATTTATAAGGTTGGCTATTGTATTAGTACTTTTTTCCATCTCCTCTCCATCTCTTTCTTCATATTTATTGTATTTAACTAGGAATGCGTATATAGCTAGGCTCTTGCATGAGAGCTCACTCCCCATACTTTTTCACATCTCTCTCCTCCATATTGGCCCTATATAAATGGAAGGAGGGAGTACTACTATGAGCACTGCATACTCTAGTACAGATGTTGTCAGTACTCCACTAGTACTATTAGACAGGGAGCTTAAAAAAGTTACTATTGGACTAGCTATACGTGGCGAAATCCTAGTAGGAAGAGCATGCGCGATAACAAGCACATTCACGTGGTTGAAAACAAATTGGAAACCATCTCGAGTACAAATCTAGGAGTACGTACGAATCTAACAATATTGATTGGGCGTTGTTGAATGTTGATACTTTTTTGATCAAAGTAGAGATACTTTGACTACACATAAAACTTATATGTAAACTAGAAAGGATAGGAGTGAGTATATTGTACATTCAAAAACGAAACGAACATTGAATACCCTTTATATATGATTTGTGGATGCTATGATCACTGGTTCAAAATTTTGAATCCGCCTTAGGTATGACACATGCCCCCACTCATTCTCTCTCGATTTCATCTCGGGGCCCGGAGATCGATTGAAAGAGGAGTAGGGTGGGTACAATACGTTTGTTTCGCTCATGAACATACAATATACTCCCTCTGATCCCCACAGACCCCCCCCCCCCCCCGCGGGTCATTTCTATCATAGAAACAGACCAAACCTTTATCCCTTGCACAACACGCAATTGATCTCTGAACATCAATCGATCTCGTCAACATGTGTCGGGGCATGAACCGAATGGGATGTCAAAACTAAGACGCGAAGCGACACATAGTGGAGGCAAAGTGAAACTTTAAACGAACCATTTGTTTGTATGCATGTTGGACAAATTACAAAACATTGGAAATACAAGCATGGTCTAGGCCCACATGCGAATGATACTCGGCAGAATGTTCAAATGAGGCATGCGGGAGGATGGACTCGACCGGAGGGCGACATGATCGATGGAGAAGAGGGTTGGAGAGGAATGATAAATAAGCAAACGCCACATGATTATACTTGAACGACTCAAATAAACAATAAGTTGTCTCACTTGGCCTACATAGTGAAAGGCCTAATGCGCAACGCGGAGCACTGACGCTCGAATATGGTCGGGAAAACAGGGAAACCGACATGTGGGGCACACCTGTCGGGACGACGTAGCGCAGACTAGTCCAATGGAGGATCTGGCCCACGACCTCCTCGCCACCGGCAACCGTTCATGTGGGTCGTGGGGGCCAACAGCGTGGCGCAGCTCCAGCACCGCCTCTAGACACGGCGACCGCGGTGAGCGACACGCTCATCGTCGCTAGACACGGTCGGTTTCAGTGTGCCGAGGGTGGCGTTAGTGCCGTGGCATGACCAACAGTATGTTTGGTTTGTGCCAAAGGTTGCCCCATCAAAGCATTGGGTAGCCAAAATTTTGGTTGAGGTTTTGGTTGCACATGATTTGGCCGACATCGGCAAGAAAAATGAACTAGAGTTGACTAGAGTTCATTGGCATGCCAAAAAAATGGCAACCATCCAAACAAAGACCAATCTTTGGGTCATGACCAAAATTTTGGTAAGGTGCACTTTGGCCACAATCCAAACACACCCCAACACTCGGCTCATCGAGGATGCATGGGGCGCCGGGACGCGTCCGCAGAGTGGTGTAGCACGACCAACTGCATCCTCAGGACCTGAGACCATGCTGGGTCGTCTTGCTTTTTCAATGATATGCGTCGATCGCATGTGAGCAAAGGGCATCTCCAACGTTGCCACGACCGCAACTGACTATGTCGGATCACAGGTTCTGTCAAAACCCTTAAGGTTCGAACTCTGGGGTGTGCGCGAAGATTTCCCCCCTACCGATCCATGTCCTATTTTTGCTAAGATCTCGTGGACTAACTCGACGAACTCACAACACAAGGGACACACGATTTATACTAGTTCGGGCCACTGTTGTGGTGTAATACCCTACTCCAGTGTGGTGGTGGTGGATTGCCTCTTGGCTGATGATGAACAGTACAGGGGGAAGAAGAACCTCTTGAGGAGAGGTGTTCTTGTGCTTGGTGGATGTGATTGTGGGGATGAACTAGTTCTAGTCTAAGATGAGGTCGCCTAGTCTAAGATCAGGTCACCCTAGCTACGGTGGTCGCTAGTTCTATTTATAGTGGCCCTGGTCCTTCCCCCAAATATTGAGCGGGAAGGGAGCCAACAATGGCCAATTTGAAAGGGGACAGCTAGTACAGCTTATTCTGACAAAAGTGGTCTTTGCCTGCAAAAGGCTCTAGTGGTGACGCCGCCTTGGGCTCCATGGTGACCTCCATCTTGCCGTCCTGCTGGTCTTGGTCTCGTTGCACCGATATGGAAACCTTTGCTTGATGCCTCGGTACTCTGCGCCTGCACTTGCCCCCTTAGCACCAAAGAGGAAACAAGGACGTTGTGCGCGCTGGCGCCCGCCTGGTCTCGATCGTCACGGCTCACGTCACTGGAACCTTGCGAGGTTTGCTGTGCCTTGATCTCTCCGCCCCTTGCGGGCCTGCCCGGCGAGGCCGCTCCTAAGGAGGTCTTGCGTCGTCCGCCTCGCGAGGCTTGGCCCCTCGCAAAGGTCTTGAATGCCTTGTTGATGAAGATGGGTCGTACAGGCCTGCTAGCAAAGCCACGCCGTGGGCCGCAGGCAGGCAAGTCTGGGGACCCCCGTTCCCAGAACGCCGACAGTAGCCCCCGGGCCCAAGGCGCACTCGGGCTTGGCTTCGAGGCGAAGCCAAAGGTCAAGTGCAGTGCGTCGTGGGCCCCAATAGCCTGCGGCCTTGGTCGGCGCGTGGTGGTTGATTGGACGTGGGCATCTCCGCTTCCCCATGCTGCCTCGGCAAATGCCCGACTTGACAAGTCCCTGCACCTTCGTGGCGCAACTGCTTCTTCTTGGGGGTGGCCTCAGGAGGGCGCTCGCCCTGGCTGTCGGGGTCGTCGATTGCTACAGCTTGGAAGGCACGCTCGAGGGAGCACACCGCGTCTCTTTCCTCGCACCGGACTGTGACGATCCCGCCACTTCGCGGCATCTTGAGGACATTGTAGCCATGATGGGTCACCACCATGAACTTGGCCAGGGCTGGATACCCGAGGATGGCGTTGTATGGCAGGCGGATGTAGGCGACGTCGAAGTCGATGAGTTCGGTGCGGTAGTTGTTGTGTTCTTCGAAGGTAACGGGGAGGCGGACCTGCCCGATCGGGGTAGTAGAGCCGTTGGTCACTCCTGAGAAAGGCTTGGTAGGCTGAAGCTGGTCATATGGCACTTGGAGGTTGTCAAACGTGTCGACGGACAGGACATTGAGCCCTGCGCCGCCATCGATGAGGGTCTTGGTAACTTGCACGTTGATGATGACTGGTGAACAAAGCCTTGGGAGGGCGCTTGCAGTAGCTATGCACTTGAGCTGATCTGCCGAACTGAACGTGATGGGGCACTTGGACCATCTGAGCGGGCGTGTGGCATTGAGCTTGGGGAGGACTGCATTCACTTCGCGAGCAAACTGTTTGAAGATATGCTGCGAGGGTGGGGCTTGAGCTCCGCCAAACATGCAAGCGGTAGCGCGGGGCTCCTGGAAGCCCCCAGCCCCCTCGCCTTGATGGTGGTCGTCATTCCTTCTGGGTGGTGGCGGTAGTGGAGGAAGGCCAGCGTTGCCTTGAGGACGATCCTCACGAGCCTGGTCCCTCCAGGCGCCCTCGCGAGGCTGATCCCGCCAGCTGTCCTCACCAGGCCGGTCGCGCCACTCCTGGCGCGGGCCATGGTCGTCCCAGCATCCGCCACCACGTCCTCCTCCTTGGCCATAGCCCCGGTCGCTGCACTCGGGGCGTCGACCGAAGCGTCCTTCTCGAATGGCTCTGAGCTCTTGACAGTCGCTGGTGTTGTGGGTATGCAGGTTATGGAAGGTGCAGAATGGCCGGCTGCTCTTGGATGACTCGGGCTGATCTCTGCCGCGCTTGGTGTCCAGGTCTTGAATGCCTTGTTGATGAAGATGGGCCGTACAGGCTTGTTAGCAAAGCCACGCCGTGGGCCACAGGCAGGCAAGTCTGGGGACCCCCATTCCCAGAACGCCGACAGACTACCCTGGCACACCAAAAACCCTCGTCCCTCGTGCGGTCGCATGGTGCGTTCCCAGCCGGCGCCAGCTGCCCGCATTCATGCCGTCCGTCCGTATGCCATTGTTAAGAGGCTCGGTGCCCGAGGAACCAACTCCGGCAACTTAATGACGCACCGGGACGCTTGGCCTCACCGGAATGCGCTACTTAAAGCGGCAACGCCCAGCTAACCTCCACACCATAGCGCATCATCTTCCTACCTCGCACCACATCCGCCATGACCGCAAGGGCGAACGCTCTGCGAGAGAGCTTGTCTTCGGGGATGAAGCTCGATGTCGCCGCCCTCGCTCAAGTTGCCTCTCGCGACGCAATAGCGGAGTAGATGGACGCGGACGCGACCGCACAAGCGGTGGCCACGCTGGCGGCCGACGACAGGAGCACCGTCAGCCACGCGTCCTACTTGCCCCGTCCAACATCCAGCACCGCCGAGGTTGGGGACTCCTCCGAGGATGAGTAGGGCATGGGAGGCGGCAGGGCATGGTGTGCCAACTGGCTGGTCCGTATCCCGTGTTCTACTCTTCCTCGTCGTAGACCGCACCTTCACTTCACGGGTCTTGAACCCCGCCCCGTACATAGAGATCGCAGATGGAGGACATCGGTCGCCGCCATAGAATAGGTTTAGCGTTGGGTTTCCTTTATTTTTCTGTCCTATAAAAGTTCGAAATGTAATGAAAATCTGCCGTGTTTGCAATATTGTAGGAGTACTAGCAAGATGCCCGTGCGTTGCACGGAAGATCAAGATCTTGTGGGAGAAAAGGATGAATGAGGGAAGGCCTTATCTGCAAATATGGACAGGAGTGCGGGTAAATTGTCATAATTTCCTTCCTATCCATTAGATATAGATCGGACGGCCTATATTGCAGGATGACAGGCAAACCATCATCACCAACTCTTCTCTTTATTGAACCGAGACAAAGATAACATGCGAAGTAAAATGAACACATAGGGTCTATACATACACAATTTATCTTAGGCACTCCAATAGTACGTCCACTACACATTCACGCATTTCACATCTTTCTACATCTATGGGAACCTACGAAAGGGTTAACGTAAATTGCCTCTCTCTCCTCGCCTGATTTTCATGGTGGTGGGCCCCTCCCTCCCCCAATCTACAATCAACAGCTCACACGTTTCACATTATGTTAATTACGTAACTGGGATTACGTAGGTGTAGCATTACTCGTCCTAAAAAACCCAACTAAGCCAACCTCCCAGCATATCACACGGGAAAAGACCCGGCCAAGCCATTTTAGTCGGGATTACCGGATTACTAGTAGTAGTATCGATGGATCGCCCGAAGCAACAAGTTTTTTTGAGGGGGCGAAGCACCTAGTTTAAAAGGAAAAAAAGGCGGTACACTCAGAGCACCCCTGTCGCGGTCGCATTGCACCCCACGCACGTTCGGTCCTACACACGGCTCACGCAAACGGAACGCGCTTCGGCTTTCCTCTTCACTGACACATGGGACTGCACTTGGAGAAACTCATGTCATAGCCACTGAATACATCACGAGTGCTACATACTCTGCAAATAAAGAGACAATCATCCTACAGAGCACATCGATTTTTCCCATTATCTTCACAATCTCTTTCATCTCCTCATTGCTGTCAAGGTCGTTCAGCAGCTGTTGCTTGGCCATGATCAGAGGAACTGCATCTTTAACCTTCTGCTCTGCATCTTCCTTTTCTGCCGTTACTTCAGTTACTTGTCCAACACCCCAACCTGCTGGTATTGGAATTCCTCGGCTAACCAAATAATCAGCGTAGTTGCACTCCCCCCACATCAGCAACTTCCCAGAAATACAAATCACATGAATCTTCCCTTTTCTGCACAAATCAAATTGGAAGATCATCAACCAAACTATTAAAAAATCAGCAACTGAAAGCAGCAGAACAACACTTAAACATATTATTACCCCATGATTCGGGCATTTGTAGAAGACTCGGTCAGGGTTGAGGATTGTGGTTGAGAGGCGACAGATGACTCTGCGTGATTTGCAGCAGTGGCACCACACCAACGGCAGCGGGTTGCGATAAGCAACCGGCTGCGGTGCGCGTGCCGGTGGTGGTGTGATGAGACCCACAGGCGATGGTACGAGTGGCGACTTGGCGCATATTTGGTTGTTGCTTGCTGAAGAGTAGGCGGATGAGCAGCCAGCGGACATGGTTGCTATGGCCAGAGCTTCTGATGCTAGGCAGAGTAAGTAGAGAAGAGGAGAAGCGAACGTTTGGATATGTCAATTTCATTACTTGCAGAGTAGCATAGAACCACATATAGTCATAGTCTAGGTTTGGATTCGAACCAGCTACAGGAGCACGTCTCTCTTTTTTCTAAAACTCAGCAACGTTTCTTTACTGGTACACTAGCTTGTTCTGTACGCCTTCTCAAGTCTTTGATTCCTCCACCTGACATCTGGGACCCACCGGAAGGGCCTCTATATTTTGCGAAAAAAAGTGCCCCCCGCTGACAAGTCAGACCCACCAGCTATATTCGCACGCAAGGAAGTGCCTCCTTATTACGCACAAAAAAATGAATACTCCCCCTGCCAGCTGGAACCCAGCATAGTGGTAGGCTGACTTGTTGGCCTACCAAGTTGACGGGGATGGAGGGCTTTGTCAACTTAGTCAATATGAACGATTCTAGCTCCAGTTACCGTACGATGTTCATCCAACGGTCGTAGTGCTTCTTCAACCTTTGGTCTTCTTGCTCCAGCCTCCCAAACCAGTGCCGGTCGTGCCGCGTGCTCCTGCCTCCCGTGGCCGGCTGTGATGCCGTGGAGGCCTCACCGCCCCCTACTACTCCCACCGCTATCCAGGGCATCCCTCTACTCACCCAGACCCCATGTTATTCTACGGCGACGGCAACCTCACACCGCAGCCGAACCAGTGAACCCTCGTACTCCTCTCCGCGTGGGCATCCACTGTCGCATCTTTCCCGGCTCCGCGTCGTCCCCTTCCTAGGCCTCGCCTTCGTCCACCGCCTTGGTGCTCTCGGCGCGGCGTAGTCAATGTGGTCAACGACCGACTTCCATCGGAAGAGTACTGTACGTGGAGAGGCCGACAGCTGGGTCCACGGCCATAGCCCAGTTTTTTGTAATTTTCCAAGTAAGTCGCTTTGTCAGGCGTGTTGGGCTGAAAATCTTTCAAGACGAGGAGAGCTTCATTTGGCTGGCCGAGAAAATGGCCTATGAGTAATGAGAAAAGGGTTGTACATTTTTAAAACACATCAAACCGACAATTAGTTTCAAATTTCTTTTTTCATTTTGAGATTTTAAATTGCATTGATTTTTATGCGTGGACGATTTGTTGGATTTTATATTGATATACATTTATTTTTAAAATCAGTTTGAATGCGACTCAAAATTTTGGGATTAAAACAGTTCGAACCGCACCAAAATATGCAAAATTTCGTACAATTTTTTAACTGTGGCCACAATATGGGCTCTAATGCTAACAAAAAGAATATGGGCTCCAAAAAAACCTTAAGAATTAGCAAATGGGCTGTAAAATTATTAGAAATAATGGCAGATGGGTTGTATGATGTTTTCCACAGATTTGAGGCTTTCCTAAAAAAAGGTTGACGCACAAGCTGTGACTGTTGGATGCCCATCCAACGGCTGTCGTGCTTTTTCAATCTTTGCTCTTCCTGCTCCAGCCGCTCAAACAAGCGCCGACGGGACTACCTGCTCCCTCCTCCCCGCGGCCAGCTGTGCTGCCGCGCAGGCCTCACCGCCCCACCGTACTCCCGTCGCTGGCCTAGCCATCCCTCTACTCATCCACACGTGTTGTTATTCTCCGACGATGGCAGACAAACCAGTAAACCCTCGTATAGTCGTACTCCCCTCTGCGTGGGAAACAACTGCCGAGTCTTCCCCGCCTCTGTGTCGTTCCCTTCCTAGGCCTCGCCGTCGTCCACCGCCCTGGTGCTCTCGGCGCGGCCTGGTCAACGTGGTCAACGACCGATATGCATTTGAAGTGGACTATACATGGAGAGTTCGACAACTGGATGCATCGCCACACACAAGGAAATGCGTCCTTTTTACGCGTAAAATAATGATTCCTCCACCTGACATCTGGGACCCACCGAAAGGACCTCTGTATTTCGTGAAAACAACATTACCGCCGCTGGCAGGTCGGACCCACCAGCTATATCTTCACACGCAAGGAAGTGCCTCCTTATTATGCACACAAAATGAATACTCCGCCTGCTAGCTAGGACCCACAATAGTGGGAGGCTGACTTGTGGGCCAACTAAGTTGACGGGGACAAAGGGCTTTGTCAACTTAGTCAATATGAACGATTCTAGCTCTAGTGACCGTACGATGTCCATCCAACGGCCGTAGTGCTTCTTCAACCTCTGGTCTTCTTGCTCCAGCCACCCAAAGCAGCACCGGTCGTGCCTCGTGCTCCTGCCTCCCGTGGCTGGCTGCGATGCGTAGGCCTCACCGCCCCCTACTACTCCCACTGCTGGCCAGGCCATCCCTCTACTCACCCACACCCCCTGTTATTCTGTGGCGACGATAGCCTCACACCGCAGGGGGACCCACCACCTGGCCACGAGGGTCTAGGGCGCGTCCACCCCCCTGGGGCGCGCCCCCTGCCTCGTGAACCCCATGTGGGCCCCCTCCACTTATTCTTGCACCCACACACTTCGTCTTCCTCGAGAAAAAATCCTCCACCAGCTCAAACCCGAGTTCTAGCTCATCTTGCTGCCATTTCTTATCTCCTTGCTCAAAGCTCCATTCACAAAATTTCTTTGAGGGATTGTTCTTCGGTATGTGACTCCTCCAATGGTCCAATTAGTTTGTGTTCTAGTGCTTTATTTATTGCAAATTTTTGCTACTTAGGGACCCTGTTCTTGAGCTTGCATGTCAAATTTATGTGGTCAAAAGTAGTTTTAATGCATGATATGGCCTCTAGGAACTTGTAGGAGTAGTTGCTATCAATCTTGTTGAGTTTGGTTCACTTTTATTTTGAGTTACTAAAATTTTTAGAATTTTTTCAGAGGAAGAAATATGTTTAGGAAAATGTACCAAGGCGGGTCCTCAAGGAAGCAAGCACTTAGGCTCGCGATACGTGAGCCGGACTATGAACTACCAAGAGAAGCTCAAGTGCGGCCTTGTGAATGGCCGTCAGAAGATTTTATGGTCCGGGCAGGCATCAAGGATGAATTTGACGCATATGTGCATAACGCTGATCTTGAGAGCTTCGTGTCAGATAAGTGCCGACAATACCTCTATCTAACTGATTCATTTGTGAGAAGGTTTAAATTTACATCCTCGCGCAATTCTCACACTGTTTTATTTGATCTTTATGATAAATCATATATCATGGACCTAGAAGATTTTAATATTGCTTGTAAACTCCTGCACTGGGGCAATGTTAGTGAACCTCGCAAATTTGAATATAAAGACTTTCTTGCTAGTATTACTGTGGGGAAATCTAGGGAAATCACACAAGCTACCATAGGGAGCATTCATTTTCCTTCCATACATTATTTTGCTCTCTTTGTGGGTAGATGGATTAACGGTAAAGATGAGGCTTGTCCCATGTGCGTTGCAGATCTTAGTGTCCTCAAGAGTGCGGTGTTAGGTGATAAACAATATAACTTGGGGGCTATTGTTGCACGCAGGTTGCATCTTAATAGTTTAAGTGGAGACTTGTTTGGTGGAATTTATGCAACTCGTGTAGCTAATTTTCTTGAGATACCCATACATGAGAATGATATTGAATTGACTACTGCTTATCTAGATTATAATGCTATGGTTCGTCATCAATTTGTTGATAGGACTGAACAGTTCCTGCAATACCGACTAATCTTTGACAAACATCACACTGTCCATGTTGCTCTCCCTGCTCCTGCTTTCTTTGACTTTCAGACAAAAGGGAGATATGTTATAACCAGGGAGGAGGCGAATGAGTATGAGAGGAGGATGGAGGCAGCTCACCTCCAAGCTGCAGCTCGTGAGGCAATAGCCGCTGCATCTCAGTACGACCCCAGTTACAACTTCGGATATCCGCCAGGCCAGCCGTGGCCATAGACCAACTTAGGCCAAAAGCCTAAGCTTGGGAGAGTACGTATTCCTCACCGACATTACATTCATGTTCACACACTCATTTCAGTTGTCGGTGCTCATACTTTTTCATTGTATCATCCATGCAAGTTCATTTTCTTTTCCAGCATTCTTCTTGTGTGTTCGAAAAACCTTAAGAAAAACACACACAAAATTAGTTGTAGCTTTTAGCTAGTTTACTTTCCATGCTTGTAGTAGTAGTAGTAATTAAAAGAAAACCCAAAAATATTTCTCGTTCTTCTTTTGCTTGTTGGGAGCTTTTCCGTGTAAATAGTTTTGTTTCTTTTCTTTGGGGGTCGAGGGGAGAAGACCATGATGAAAATGTTGAGTGGCTCTCATATGAATTATTGTTGATCTAACAGAGAGCCCATATTACCTTGTCTTCTCCCTTGTATTAAATGCTTACAGATTCCAGCTTATTCGAATGCACGTGCACTATTATTATTATCCACACTGTTTGGTCGTGCAAGTGAAAGGCAATAATGACGATATATGATGGACTGATCGAGATGAGAGAAGCTGGTATGAACTCGACCTATCTTGTTTTTGTAAATATGATTAGTTCATCGTTCCTGATTCAGCCTATTATGAATGAAACATGTTTGCAATGACAATTAGAGATTATAGTTGCTCATGCCATGCTTAATTAGCTAGGGGTTTATAATGGTTTACCTTGCGTGCCAACATGCTATTAAAATGGTTGTGATGTGGTATGATAGGGTGGTATCCTCCTTTGAACGATTTGAGTGGCTTGACTTGGCACATGTTCACACATGTAGTTGAAACAAAATCAACATAGCCTCCACGATATTTATGTTCATGGTGAATTATATCCTACTCATGCTTGCACTCAGTGTTGATTAATTTTAATGCATGTTCATGACTGTTGTTGCTCTCTAGCTGGTCGCTTCCTAGTCTCTTTCTAGCATTCACTTGTACTAAGCGGGAATACTGCTTGTGCATCCACTTCCATAAACCCCAAAGTTATTTCATATGAGTCCACCATACCTTCCTATATGCGGTATCTACCTACCGTTCCAAGTAAATTTGTATGTGCCAAACTCTAAACCTTCAAATGAAATTCTGTTTTGTATGCTCGAATAGCTCATGTATCAACTAGGGATGTCTGTATCTTCCATGCTAGGTGGGTTATTCTCACGAGGAGTGGACTCCGCTCCTCACTCACGAGAAAATGGCCGGTAACCGGGATACCCAGTCCCATGCTCAAACCAAATCAAAATAATTGCAAACAAAACTCCCCCAGAACTGTTGTTAGTTGGAGGCACCCATTGTTTCGGACAAGCCATGGATTGATGTTTGTTGGTGGTAGGGGGAGTATAAACTTTACCATTCTGTTTGGGAACCGCCTATAATGTGTGTAGCATGGAAGATATCGATATCTCTCAGTTGTTATGTTGACAATGAAAGTATACCACTCAAAATATTATTCATCTCTATTTCAAAATCGAGCTCTGGCACCTCTACAAATCGCTGCTTCCCTCTGCGAAGGGCCTATCTATTTACTTTTATATTGAGTCATCGTCCTCTTATTAAAGAGCACCAGTTGGAGAGCACCGCTGTCATTTGCATGCATTACTATTAGTTTACATTGAGTATGACTGTGACTGGATCTCTTTTGCCATGAATTACAATGTTTAGTCAGTCCTTGATCTTCAGAGGTGCTCTGCATTTATGTTTTGCGGTCTCAGAAAGGGCTAGCGACATACCATCTTGTTTTGAGAAAGTGTTGTATCCGAGATTTATTACTATTGCTCGCTAGTTGATTATGCCATTGATATGAGTAAACATGAGACCTAAAAGTTATTGTGAATATGGTTAGTTCATAATCTTTGCCAAAAACTTGAATGCTGGCTCTACATATTTACAACAACAAGATCAAACAGAGTTTGTAAAAATTTTTCTTTATCACTTTCAGTTTGTCAACTGAATTGCTTGAGGACAAGCAAAGGTTTAAGCTTGGGGGAGTTGATACGTCTCCATCGTATCTACTTTTCCAAACACTTTTGACCTTGTTTTGGACTCTAACTTGCATGATTTGAATGGAAGTAACCCGGACTGATGTTGTTTTCAGCAAAATTGCCATGGTGTTATTTTTGTGCAGAAATAAAAGTTCTCGGAATGACCTGAAACTTCACGGAGAATATTTTTGGAATATATAAAAAATATTGGCTCACCGCCGTGCGTCATCATCAACCTTCCTCCATCACCAATTTTGTGATGCTCACCGTCGTGCGTGAGTAATTCCATCATAGGCTTGCTGGACGGTGATGGGTTGGATGAGATTTATCATGTAATCGAGTTAGTTTTGTTAGGGTTTGATCCCTAGTATCCATTATGTTCTGAGATTGATGTTGCTATGACTTTGCTATGCTAAATGCCTGTCACTAGGGCCCGAGTGCCATGATTTTAGATCTGAACCTATTATGTTTTCATGAATATATGTGAGTTCTTGATCCTATCTTGCAAGTCAATAGTCACCTACTATGTTTTATGATCTGGTAACCCCGAAGTGACAATAACCGGGACCACTCTCGGTGATGACTATAGTTTGAGGAGTTCATGTATTCACCAAGTGTTAATGCTTTGTTCCAGTACTCTATTAAAAGGAGGCCTTAATATCCCGTAGTTTTTAATAGGACCCCGCTGCCACAGGAGGGTAGGACAAAAGATGCCATGCAAGTTCTTTTCCATAAGCACGTATGACTATATTCGGAATACATGCCTACATTACATTGATGAACTGGAGCTAGTTCTGTGTCACCCTATGTTATAACTGTTGCATGAGGAATCACATCCAACATAATTATCCATCACTGATCCAATGCCTACGAGCTTTTCACATATTGATCTTTGCTTAGTTACTTTTCCGTTGCTGCTGTTGCAATCACTATAAAACCAATACTGTTACTTTTGCCACCGTTACCGTTACTTCCATATTACTTTGCTACTAAATACTTTGTTGCAGATATTAAGTCTTTCGGGTGTGGTTGAATTGACAACTCAACTGTTAATACTTGAGAATATTCTTTGGCTTCCCTTGTGTCGAATCAATAAATTTGGGTTGAATACTCTACCCTCGAAAACTGTTGCGATCCCCTATACTTGTGGGTTATCAAGTGATATGTCTAGATCACTAGAGATAGTGATAACACCATTGGGCCCGGGCATTTTGAGCTTCATATACCCGTAATGAGGTATAGCTTGAAAGCGTGTGAATGCATCTCGCCCTAACAGGGCACGATATCCGCTGTTAAAAGGGGCCACCTGGAAGATTATCTCTTTGGACCTATAGTTTTCTAGTGTGCTGAATACCACATCCAGCTTAATTTTTCCCGAGCATCTTGCTTCCTTGTTGGGAATGATTCCCCTAAAGGATGTATTGCTCTGCTCAATGCGACTCCTGTCCATTTGCAGTTTATTGAGCATGTCCTCGTAGATGAGGTTCAGTCCGCTGCCACCGTCCATTAGCACTTTAGTGAGACGAAAACCATCCACAATTGGGTTGAGGACCAGAGCAGCTGGTGCCCGGACTGAGCGGGATCTTGGTTCATCATTGGCATTAAAAGTAATTGCCGTATCATTCCAAGGGTTTATTGCTGCTACATGGAAGACTTCGGCAAGGTCGCGAAGCGCCCGTTTGGGCCAATTATTTGATGAGAAGGTCTCAAAGACTGTGAGTACTTCGGGATCGTGTTTCGAAGAGTACTTTTCTGGTGTCGTATTGGTGAGGATCCGTTAGGATATCGTAACCAGATCTTTCCCCCCTTACTATACCTCTTAAATCTCGGGACGAGATTTCTTGTAGTGGAGGAGAATTGTGACGCTCAGATATTTAAGCTACAGTAACCACACACTAATGGTGGCATGTCATAGCGATTAATTTTCTAAACCTCACCTTGATCCAAACCGAACTCGAATTCAAATTCAAATGCAAGTCAAATTATTAAATTTTCAAATAATAAAATAAAAATGTAGGCTGGGTTGAGAATATTCCCTAACTATTTCTCATAAATTATCCAACATTTTATGAATTAATAAAATGACCCTCACCTGTTTAAAATAGAGTTAGTAACAATAAAATTTACTGTTTCAATTCAGATAATTATCCAACCTTTTGAAAATAAGTTGTAACTTTGTGTGCTACTTTAAAATGTTTCCTAGTAAATTTGTGCTAAGTGGCACATTTGACAAAGTTCATTTGATAGCTAAAATAAATAGAAAACCGTAGAGAAAATAGAAAACTGAAAACAAGAAGTTAAAAGGCCTATTCTACTGGGCACTATGGCCCAACTAGCAAACTGGCCGGCCTAGCCCACCTCGCTCCATCCCCTCCTCACGCTAAAGAGGAAAGGGGAGGGCGTGGCGGCCATCTGCCGGCCATGGCCACGCCAGGTCGTGCGTGGCGCCATCCCCGACCTCCCCGACGCCTACAAGGCCCCGCCGACGCCGCCAAAACCCTAGCCCCCTCGCAATCCTCCCCCCTTCCTCCCTCGCGCCCCTCGCTCTCTTTCCTGCGCCCACCCGAGCTCATCGTCGTTGCCGCCCCGTCACCGCCGCGGCCACCGAGCTCCGCGCCCCCGGCGAACATTCCCACTGGCTCCGTTGCATTCCTCCACGTCGTCTTCGTCGACCACGAACACGGGTTGGTATGGAGATGCACCAGACCGCCGGATTGGTTGTCGTCTTCCCCGTCGGCTGCCGCACAACCTCGTCATCGATTCGTCGTCCTCAAGGCATCCCCGAGCCCACTGACTTGCCCTACAGCCCCGATGTGAGCTACTCTCTCGATCCCCGCCTTTTCCCCGTGCTCGTACTCACCGCTAGCCCCGATTTCGTTCGCTAGCTGCCGCCCTCTGTTGCCACCGCCGTCCCCGAGCTCGTCCATGGCCGTGTCGTGATGCACATGTCCTGCTCAAGGCCGCGAGTCCGTCGTCCCAACGTTGAGTTGTGCCCCGCGCACGCGTAGCCACGCCCTGTGCCTCACGCCGTGCCCGCGCTAGTACGACCGCACTCGCCTCCCGCCTCTGTTCTTTCCCCTGCGCACGCCCCACCACTTCCGCCGTCTCCCGCTGCTGCTCAGCCACTGCGCCGCTGCTTGCCGTCGCCGGCGCGCCCCACACTATCTGCGCACGCATGACGCCTCGCCTGGCTGCCTGCGTCCGCGCGCCACGCGCCGCCCACCTCTGCCTGCTGGTCGCCGCGGCCGCGGCCCACCCTCCCCGCGCACCGCTTCCTAGCCGCGCCCAGGCGCGCGACCGCTGCCTGCCTTGCGCCAACGCCGCTCGCGGCCGCGCCTCCGCGTGCGCGTGGCCTTGCCCGAGCCGCTGCTGCTTCATGCGTCTGTTTGCTGCCGCTCCTCCTACGGTCCTACCTGCTTCCGCTCTAGCTTGCCGTCGCTGGTTGCGTGCTGCTCCTGTTGCTTGCCGCGTACTGTTGCTGCGCTACTCCTGCTACTTGCTGCTCGCGAGCCGCTGCTGCTCCTCACTACTATTGCTACTAGTTGCTGCTCAATTGCCGTTGACTGCTGCTGCTCTGAACGTACTGCTGCTGCTGAATGCTACTGTATCAATGGCTAGCTTTGCGAATATTACGCTGACTAACCCCCTTGACAGCCTCTAATCAGAGGGTAAACAACTACTAATAGGCCAAGAAAAATTATGAGTAGAAAGTATACTTGACAAACTTTATTTTATCTCATTGAACCAAATCCTTTCGATGAACGAATTAAATTGTATGAAAATCACAAAAGGCTATCTTCTGTTAACAAAGAACATAATTAACCCCTAGTTGTGTGTGTGCGTGTGTATTCTGTGTTTGTGAGGCCGGCCCCATGTTCAATTAGTTTAGGGTTAATTAGTATTTAGGTTAGCTACTAGCAGATGACATGTGGACCCTATTAATTAGGTTAGTATTTATTTATTTATTTAGGTATAGCCTATGACATGTGGAATCCACTTCTACTATTCATGTGTTGACCAATCAAATGTTGACTGGTGCAACCCAGCCCCACTGACCCCGCTGTCATACATTGTGGCTAGAATAATGCTAGGTGGCAAAGTATTTCACTGTTTATAATTCGAGTTAAATAAATTCTGGAAATTTTTTAAACTTTGAAAATTCATATAAAATTAACCGTAACTCGAATGAAAATACTTTAAACATGAAAGTTACTCAGATCGACGAGACGAATCCGTATACGCAATCCGTTCGTCCGCCACACATCCCTAGCATAGCGAACGTGCAACAATACCCTTCCGATTCGTCTGTTCGAAAACGTCAAACACTGGGAATACTTTCCCGGATGTTTTCCCCCTTTGCCAGTAGCACCTACTACTACGTTAGGTCATCTCTAGCACCGCGTAATGCCATGTTACACTTTGTGATGTTTTGACTGCTTTGTTATTTATTGTGTTCCCCCTCCGTTACTCTTTCCGGTAGACCTCGAGACTGCCGGCGAACCCCAGTTCGACTACGGTGTTGATGACCCCTCCTTCTTGCCAGAGCAACCAAGCAAGCCCCCCCCCCCTTGATCACCAGATATCGCCTACTCTTCTCTATACTGCTTGCATTAGAGTAGTGTAGCATTTTACTGTTTTCCGTTAATTCTATCCTGATGCATAGCCTGTCTGTAACGCCCGGATAATCATGCTACAGTGATCTCACGTTAATGGTGACACGTCACCTCTGTTACTGTAATTAATCTCGGGTTAATTCAAAACCGTTTCAAATTTAAATCCTAACTAAGTCAAACGACAAAAGCTTTTAAAATATTAAACAAAAATGTTCGGACGGTGCCATATTTTGCCTAAGTAAATATGGTGTAATAAACACATTTTTATAAAATGCCTAGATAATTTAAAATGATTTAAAACAGAAAAGAAAATAAATAAAAAGAACAGAAAAAAACAGAAAACAAACAAAAAAAAAAGAACCCCCCTGGGCCGAATGGCCCAGCTAGCCATCAGGCCAAAAGGCCCAACCGGCCCACCCTCCCACTCCCCTTATCCATGGACCCCGAAACCCTAGCCGCTAACCGTCGCCCCACTCCCCCACTTCCCCCCCCACGCCGCTCTCCCCTTTCCCGATCGGATCGGGGCAGCGCCCCGCTGGCCACCTCACCCGAGCCGCCTCGCCGAACCTTCCCCTCCTCGACGGCCGTCCTCGACGCCTTCTCCCTGACGCGGCCCAGCACTCGCCGCCCCCGACCTGAGCGCCGTTGTCGATCGTCGCCCGACGCCGCGCTCCTTCGACCTCGCCTCGCCTCGCCATCCACCCCGCACGTCGTCACCGACCGCCGCCGAGCCCGCTGCCCTGAACCCCTACGGCCAATGTGAGCGCCTCCCCATGCCCCTGTCCCCTCTTCCTCTGTCACCGCGCGCCCGAGGCCGTGCTTGCTCGCGGCCTCCCCGCGCTCGTCGCGCCCGAACCGTCCCCCGCCGTTGCCTCGCCATACGCGGCCACCCAGGGCCGCGCACCTCACCTCGCCGCCTCTACGTGGCCATGGCCCGTCGCGGTTCGCCCGCGCGCGAACCACGTCGACCCACCGCGCGCGCCCCGCGGCCTCTGCCGGCCGCCGCCCCTGCTCCTCGCGTCCTCGCCCCCGGTTCCCCTGCTGCCGATGCCGCCAGGAGCCGCTCGCCCGACGCGCTCCCCGCACCCACGCTCACGATGAGCGTGCACCCCGGCGCACCTGAACGCACCCACGACCGCGCCCGTCGGCGATGCTCTGCCTGCTGCTGCTCCCCGCCGTGTGCGCGCGCACACGCGCCGCCCGCTGCCGCTTCCGACCCACGGCGGCCTTGCCGCGGCCCGCCGACGCCCAGCGCAGATCCCTCCCTGTCGACCTGGGCGGGTGCCCAGCGCCCGCTCGCTCATGCGCCCGCTAGCCCGCAACGGCCCCTGGCCCTATGACGAACGGGGCCCCCGCCCAGAACAAAAAAAAGATTAAAAAATTGGATTTTTTAAAAAATAATAATTATTAGAAATAAATAAACTTAATTAATTAATTAATTAAATTAATTAAGTTAATTAATCCTAGTTAATTAATCTAATTAATCTGTTAGTTTAATTGAACAGTAGTTTGATTAGCCTAATCCCTAATTAACTAAAACAGTCAATGACACGGGGGTCCCACCCCTGTTGACCAGTCAAACGTTGACTGGTCAACTGGGTCCCCCTGGCCCACTTGTCAGCCTCTGTGTACATTCTGTGTACACAGGGCTGGGTACCCATAGCATTTTGTCTATTAATTTTGAATTAGTAATAATTTCAGAAAATGAATAAAACTTTGAAAAATCATATAAAATAATCTGTAACTCGGATGGAGAAACTTTGTACATGAAAGTTGCTCAGAACGACGAGACGAATTCGGATACGCAGCCCGTTCATCCGCCACGCATCCCTAGCATCGCGAACACGCAACTTTCCCCCTCCGGTTCGTCTGTCCAAAAACGCGAAACACCGGGGATAATTTCCCGGATGTTTCCCCCCTTCACCGGTACCACCTCGTACCGCGTTAGGGCACACCTAGCATCACGCTTTGTCATGTCATGCATCGTCATGCATTTGTTTGCATTATATTTATTGTTTCTTCCCCCTCTTCTCTCGCTAGACACCGAGACCGACGCCGCTGCTACCCAGTACGACTACGGAGTTGACGACCCCTCTCTCTTGTCTGAGCAACCAGGCAAGCCCTCCCTTTGATCACCAGATATCGCCTACTCTTTTCTCTATACTGCTTGCATTAGAGTAGTGTAGCATGTTACTGCTTTCCGTTATTCCTATCCTGATGCATAGCCTGTCCTTGCTACTACTGTTGTTACCATTACCTGCTATCCTACTGCTTAGTATAGGATGCTAGTGTTCCATCAGTGGCCCTACACTCTTGTCCGTCTGCCATGCTATACTACTGGGCCGTGATCACTTCGGGAGGTGATCACGGGCATATACGATATACTCTACACAGTTACATTACCTGTGATACTGTTCGGAGATGGGGGCTGAAGGGGCAGGTGGCTCCATCCCGGTAGAGGTGGGCCTGGGTTCCCGACGGCCCCCGACGGTTACTTTGAGGCGGAGCGACAGGGCAGGTTGAGACCACCTAGGAGAGAGGTGGGCCTGGCCCTGGTCGGCGTTCGCAGATACTTAACACGTTTAATGAGATCTTGGTATTTGATCTGAGTCTGGCTACTGGCCTATACGCACTAACCATCTACGCGGGGACAGTTATGGGCACTCGACGTCGTGGTATCAGCCGAAGCACTTCGTGACGCCAGCGACTGAGCGGCGCGCGCCGGGTTGGACCGCGTAACGTGACTTCCTTTGTAATGGAGGTTGCTAGGTCTGCTCTCCGGCCGCGTACGCAACGTGCAGGTGTGCTATGGGCGATGGGCCCAGACCCCTGTGCGCTTAGGTTTAGACCGGCGTGCTGGCCTCTCTGTTGTGCCTAGGTGGGGCTGCGACGTGTTGATCTTCCGAGGCCGGGCATGACCCAGGAAAGTGTGTCCGGCCAAATGGGATCGAGCGTGTTGGGTTATGTGGTGCACCCCTGCAGGGAAGTTAATCTATTCGAATAGCCATGATCTTCGGTAACAGGACGACTTGGAGTTGTACCTTGACCTTATGACAACTAGAACCGGATACTTAATAAAACACACCCTTCCAAGCGCCAGATACAACCGGTGGTCGCTCTCTCACAGGGCGACGAGGGGAGGATCATCGGTTAGGGTTATGCTATGCGATGCTACTTGGAGGACTTCAGTCTACTCTCTTCTACATGCTGCAAGATGGAGGTGGCCAGAAGCGTAGTCTTCGACAGGATTAGCTATCCCCCCTCTTTTTCTGGCTTTCTGCAGTTCAGTCCACCGATATGGCCCTTTACACATTTACCCATGCATATGTAGTGTAGCTCCTTGCTTGCGAGTACTTTGGATGAGTACTCACGGTTGCTTTCTCCTTCTTTTCCCTCTATCCCTTCTACCTGGTTGGCGCAATCAGATGTTGGAGCCCAGGAGCCAGACGCCACCGTCGATGACGACTCCTACTACACCGGAGGTGCCTACTACTACGTGCTGCCCGCTGATGACGACCAGGAGTAGTTAGGAGGATCCCAGGCAGGAGGCCTGCGCCTCTTTCGATCTGTATCCCAGTTTGTGCTAGCCTTCTTAAGGCAAACTTGTTTAACTTATGTCTGTACTCAGATATTGTTGCTTCCGCTGACTCGTCTATGATCGAGCTCTTGTATTCGAGCCCTCGAGGCCCCTGGCTTGTAATATGATGCTTGTATGACTTATTTTATTTGTAGAGTTGTGTTGTGATATCTTCCCGTGAGTCCCTGATCTTGATCGTACACATTTGCGTGCATGATTAGTGTACGATTGAATCGGGGGCGTCACAAGTTGGTATCAGAGCCGACTGCCTGTAGGAATTCCCCCTTCCACACTCCTTGGCCGAAGTCGAGTCTAGACATTATAAGAACTTTTACTAACATGGCTGTGTGCCTTACGGGCCCACATCGCCATCTGGGTGGTATTAGGCTCTTTTACTCCTCGATCCTTACTCTGGGACACTGAACTCTCTCCTACTCGGGTTAAACGATTTTACTAACTCTAACACTAGATCCCGTGACCACGTTCACCCCAAAGTTGGATAAGCCCTAGTTATTCTTTAGAGTAGTATTTGGACATTATCCACATTGTCATTTGACTCCTGTGAAAACATCTTTGTTTTCAGATGGAACCCACGAGGCAGGTCGTGCGTCACACGACGGCCATTGGTGCCTCAGGATCACCTGCTGTGTTGGTTGAGATGATGACCTATCTGGGTTATCGCTGGCACCCTGAGTACACCGTCTATGAGGAGTATCAGGACTTCAACCAGGAGCAGTACCGTGCCATCGTCCACCTCTACTCTCGAGAGTATGACTCCACTACCGTGCTGCACACTGCTCATGGTGTTGAAGTGACCATCGACATGGCGGTCCACGATGCTGCTTATGCTGCTCTGACACGTCTTCGCGGAGAGTATCAGGAGTCGGACACCTCCCCCTTCAGGCACATTGCTATCACATCTGATGTTGGTGCGGTGGGATACTACACTGCTGCCTATTCCACCGTCACCCGAGAGCCCTTGTACCATCAGAACCTGGTTCTGCATGCTGGTGGGCTGGATAGAGCTAACCGAGTCCCATGCTGGTGGTCTTCCCTTCGCGACACTACCAGCTGTCAGGCTACACCTACCTCCGCAGTACCGCATGGGACTGATGTAGACTTGCTTGTTAGTGTTAGATGCATTCGCCGCGAGCCTGTGTGCCGCCTATGATGTCTTAGCCTGTGTACCGAACTCTGTGTAACGAACTCTATGCATGATCTCTGTTGTAAGATATGCCGACTACTATGTAGTATCTATCGTGCTGCTTTCGTTGTGCATGTTTCATCATGAATGATTCTTGTCTTTGCAAATTTCTCAATGCTGAACTACCACTGTTATATATTAGCAGGATGGTTAGACCAGGTGGTCGTGGTCGTGGTGGCAACGCCCCACCACCGCCCGAGTACATGACTGGTATGATCCAACAGCTTGAGATGAATCGCCAGTTCATGGAGAATATGATGGCTCAGTTTCCTCGCCCCAATATGAACCAGCAGCCAACCCCAGTAACTCTGCAAGATTTTATGCGCCTGAACCCAACTGTGTACCGCAGCTCAACTCAGCCTTTGGATGCTGATGACTGGCTCCATGACATCACCTATGAGATGGAGTCTGCTGATGTAGCCCCTGCCAGCTATGTCACCTTTGCTTCCTTCTTCCTAAAGGGACCCGCGGCTCAATGGTGGGACAGCCACAGGCGTACTCTGCCAGCTGGAACAATCATCACCTGGCCAGACTTCCAAGCTGCCTTCCGTGCTCGCTTCATTCCTCAGGGAGTCATGGACCGGAAGAAACGTGAGTTCCGCAACCTCACCCAAGGCAACAAAACTGTGGAAGCTTACCAGCGGGAGTTTCTTGACTTGTCCCGCTATGCTGAAGAGGACATTGCAACTGATGCACGCAGACAGGAGAAGTTCCGTGATGGCCTTCAAGCTGACATCAAGCTCGCACTTCTAGTGCATGACTTTGCTGATTTCGCCACTCTGGTGAACAAGGCCATCAATGTCAAAACTGGTCTGCAGGAATACCAGAGCTCTCACAGGCGCAACCGTGACACGGGCTCATCTTCGGGCCCTTCTTCGCAGAAGCGCAAGATATGGATTCCCAACAGCATGTACCAGCCGAATGCACCTGCCCCAAGGCAGACCTATGCTGCACCTCGTCTGCCGGCTCCTCCAACTAGGCAGCCAAGACTTCCAGCTCCACCACTACAAGCTCCTGTTCCCACTCCTAATAATGGTCTGTGCTACAAGTGTGGTCAACCAGGTCACCTTGCCAGGAACTGCAATCAGAATCAGAATCAACTGTCCCTTCCCGCAACTGGCCGTGGAAGCAACCAGCCCCGCAACAACAGTGCCAAGTCTTATGGTCGTGTTCATGCCAACCACGTTGATCTCAACGAAGCTCAAGACCAGCCTGCTACTATGATGGGTACACTCCTCGTAAACTCAGTACCTGCATCTGTTTTATTCGATTCAGGAGCATCGCATTCATTCATGTCAGAAGATTTTGCATACAAGCATGACGTTAAATGTGAGGAGATGAACACTTCGGTATTGGTAAAAACCCCCGTGGGACAATGTCAAACCTCACTGGTTGGCATCGATGTCCCCGTGGAAATTGAAGGGCTGGAATTCTATGCCTCTCCCATTATCCTGAAGTCGTCTAACATCAACCTCATTTTGGGAATGGATTGGTTGAAAGCGCATACTGCTTCTATAGTTTGCGCCACTAAGGTCGTCCATCTGCTACACCCTTCTGACGAAATAATAGCTTACCAAGCTCATCTAGTTCAGAACGCCGAGGCACGACTTTATGTCTTGAATGCGTTGAACGCTGCGCCACTCGAGGGCATTGAAAACATTCCCGTCATTCGTGAATTCCAAGACGTCTTCCCAGAAGAACTTCTAGGGATTCCCCCTGCTAGAGCTGTCGAGTTCATCATCGACTTGAAACCCGGCACCACCCCTATAGCTAAACGACCCTATAAGATGCCGCCGCATGAACTCATTGAGCTTAAGGAGGAAATCGACAAATCTCTTGTCAAAGGTTTCATTCGCCCAAGTTTCTCTCCTTGGGGAGCACCTTCTCTCTTTGTTAAGAAGAAGGATGGGACAAACCGATTAGTCCAAGACTACCGTCCTATAAACCAAGCTACCATTCAGAATAAATACCCACTTCCTCGGATCAATGATCTTTATGATCAGCTGGCTGGCTCATCAGTGTTCTCCAAACTCGACTTGAGGTTGGGTTACCACCAGATCCGTGTTCGTGAGGAGGACATCCCAAAAACCGCCTTCGTGACTCGGTATGGATCATACGAGTACACCGTCATGTCTTTCGGCTTAACGAATGCTCCCGCCACCTTCTCTCGTCTGATGAACTATATATTCATGGATTACCTCGACAAGTTCGTCGTGGTTTATCTGGACGATATCCTTGTATTTTCCAAGAACGAGGAAGAACATGCTGGACATCTTCGTCTGGTGCTAGAAAAGCTTCGAGATCACCAACTGTATGCTAAGTATTCCAAGTGTGAATTCTGGCTCCCCGAAGTAACCTATCTTGGTCATGTCATCTCCAAGGATGGTATTGCCGTCAACCCTGAACGAGTTCAGGCTATTCTCGATTGGACTCCTCCGAAGAATGTCAAGCAAGTCCGAAGTTTTCTCGGTCTCGCCAGCTATTGCCGTCGATTCGTCGAGAACTTCTCCAAGATTGCTAGGCCTCTGACTAATCTGTTGCATAAGGGTGTCAAGTTCGAATGGACAGACAAATGTCAGGAAAGTTTCCAGGCGCTCAAAGACAAGTTGACTTCTGCCCCCGTGCTTGCACCACCTGATACTAAGAAGGACTTCGTCATTTACTGCGACGCTTCCCATCAAGGATTAGGTTGTGTCCTAATGCAAGAGCGCAGAGTGATTGCTTATGCCTCCCGTCAACTGCGCCCTCACGAAGAAAACTACCCAGTTCACGACCTCGAGCTTGCGGCTGTCATTCATGCACTGAAGCAGTGGCGACACTACCTTCTCGGTAATCGTTGCGAGATCTTCACCGATCACCAAAGTCTGAAGTATCTGTTTACTCAGCCAGATCTGAACCTCCGTCAGCAGAGATGGATGGAGACTGTTGCAGACTTTGACGTGGGTATATCTTATACCCCCGGCAAGGCTAATGTAATGGCTGATGCCCTGAGCCGCAAGTCTTACTGCAACCACCTCCAGGTTCACAAAGTTCAGCCCTCGCTTGTCGAAGAATTTAGAAAGCTGAACCTCCATATTGTTCCTCCTGGAGCACTCGCTCCCCCTCCCCCGGAGTTCCGCAAGATGAATCTTCTTGTTGTTACTAAGGGTTCTCTAAATACCCTGGCTGTCGTACCAGATCTCGTAGCTGGTATAAAGACTATACAAGGTTATAACTCTGAAGTCCATAAGATTAAACGCCATCTAGCAGAAGGAAAGCCCTCATTCTTCACTATCGCCGACGATGGCGCCTTGTATTTCAAAGGCCGCCTAGTGGTATCATGTTCGAAGAAAAACCTGGATAAGACTAAAAGGGTTATGCAAGAAGCTCATGATACGCCTCTGTCCATCCATCCTGGTAGTACGAAGATGTACCAGGATATTCGTAAAAGATTCTGGTGGTCTAATATGAAACAGGACATTGCTCGTTATGTTGCTGAGTGTGACGTTTGTCGCCGAATCAAAGCAGAGCATCAAAGGCCTGCTGGAACTCTGCAACCTATCTCTATTCCTGAATGGAAATGGGACCATGTTGAGATGGACTTCGTCACTGGATTTCCCAAGTCGCAGAAAGGTAATGATGCTATTCTTGTCGTCATTGACCGGCTCTCTAAAGTTGCACATTTTCTAGTGGTCAAAGAGACAATCACTGCTAGTCAGCTTGCTACTCTCTACATGGCCAGAATTGTTTCACTTCACGGAATTCCACTGGTTATCAGTTCAGACCGTGGCAGCTTATTCACTTCAAGGTTTTGGGCAAGTTTCCAAGAAGCTATGGGAACTCATCTGTCGTTCAGTACTGCGTTTCATCCTCAGTCGCAAGGACAGGTTGAACGTGTCAACCAAGTTCTCGAAGACATGCTTCGAGCTTGTGTAATCTCATTCGTCAAGAAATGGGAGGAATCTCTTCCATATGCCGAGTTCTCTTATAATAATAGCTATCAAGCTAGTCTGAAGATGTCCCCCTTCGAAGTGCTATATGGACGAAAGTGTCGAACCCCTCTGAACTGGTCAGAAACCGGGGAACGTCTACTCTTCGTTCCGGATATTATCCAACAGGCCGAAGAACAAGTTCGCATTATTCGCGAGAATCTCAAGACTGCTCAGTCACGTCAGAAAAGTCAGTGTGGCCGTCATCACCAAGACATGGTCTACCAACCTGGCGAAAAGGCGTATCTTCGAGTTACACCAATGAAGGGTGCACACCGCTTCAGGATCAAAGGAAAGCTAGCTCCCCGCTATATCGGCCCCTTCACTATTCTCGAAAGGCGTGGAAAAGTGGCATATCAACTGGAGCTTCCGCCGAACCTTTCTCAGGTTCACGATGTGTTCCACGTGTCACAACTCCGATGCTGCTTCAAGGGCCCAATCCGAGCAGTGGATCATGAAGCGCTTGAATTGCAACAGGACCTCTCCTATAAAGAGCATCCGGTCCGCATTCTCGACCAAGCCGAACGCCGCACACGTCAGAAGGCGATCAAGTTCCTCAAGGTCCAGTGGTCGAATCACTCTGAAGACGAAGCCACCTGGGAACACGAGGATCGTCTTCGTGATGAATACCCCGCACTGTTTCCTTCTACCTCCTAAATCTCGGGACGAGATTTCTTGTAGTGGAGGAGATTTGTAACGCCCGGATAATCATGCTAGAGTGATCTCACGTTAATGGTGACACGTCACCTCTGTCACTGTAATTAATCTCGGGTTAATTCAAAACCGTTTCAAATTTAAATCCTAACTAAGTCAAACGACAAAAGCTTTCAAAATATTAAACAAAAATGTTCGGACGGTGCCATATTTTGCTTAAGTAAATATGGTGTAATAAACACATTTTTATAAAATGCCCAGATAACTTAAAATGATTTAAAACAGAAAAGAAAATAAATAAAAAGAACAGAAAAAAACAGAAAACAAACACAACAAAAAAAAGAACCCCCCCTGGGCCGAATGGCCCAGCTAGCCATCAGGCCAAAAGGCCCAACCGGCCCACCCCCCACTCCCCTTATCCATGGACCCCGAAACCCTAGCCGCTAACCGTCGCCCCACTCCCCCACTTTCCCCCCCCCCACGCCACTCTCCCCTTCCCCGATCGGATCGGGGCAGCGCCCCGCTGGCCACCTCACCCGAGCCGCCTCGCCGAACCTTCCCCTCCTCGACGGCCGTCCTCGACGCCTTCTCCCTGACGCGCCCCAGCACTCGCCGCCCCCGACCTGAGCGCAGTTGTCGATCGTCGCCCGACGCCGCGCTCCTTCGACCTCGCCTCGCCTCGCCATCCACCCCGCACGTCGTCACCGACCGCCGCCGAGCCCGCTGCCCTGAACCCCTACGGCCAATGTGAGCGCCTCCCCATGCCCCTCTCCCCTCTTCCTCTATCACCGCGCGCCCGAGGCCGTGCTTGATCGCGGCCTCCCCGCGCTCGTCGCGCCCGAACCGTCCCCCGCCGTCGCCTCGCCATACGCGGCCACCCAGGGCCGCGCACCTCACCTCGCCGCCTCTACGTGGCCATGGCCCGTCGCGGTTCGCCCGCGCGCGAACCACGTCGACCCACCGCGCGCGCCCCGCGGCCTCTGCCGGCCGCCGCCCCTGCTCCTCGCGTCCTCGCCCCCGGTTCCCCTGCTGCCGATGCCGCCAGGAGCCGCTCGCCCGACGCACTCCCCGCACCCACGCTCACGATGAGCGTGCACCCCGGCGCACCTGAACGCACCCACGACCGCGCCCGTCGGCGATGCTCTGCCTGCTGCTGCTCCCCGCCGTGTGCGCGCGCACACGCGCCGCCCGCTGCCGCTTCCGACCCACAGCGGCCTTGCCGCGGCCTGCCGACGCCCAGCGCAGATCTCTCCCTATCGACCTGGGCGGGTGCCCAGCGCCCGCTCGCTCGTGCGCCCGCTAGCCCGCAACGGCCCCCTGGCCCTATGACGAACGGGGCCCCCGCCCAGAACAAAAAAAAAGATTTAAAAAAAGGATTTTTTTTAAAAATAATTATTAAAAATAAATAAACTTAATTAATTAATTAATTAAATCAATTAAGTTAATTAATCCTAGTTAATTAATCTAATTAATCTGTTAGTTTAATTGAACAGTAGTTTGATTAGCCTAATCCCTAATTAACTAAAACAGTCAATGACACGGGGGTCCCACCCCTGTTGACCAGTCAAACGTTGACTGGTCAACTGGGTCCCCCTGGCCCACTTGTCAGCCTCTGTGTACATTCTGTGTACACAGGGCTGGGTACCCATAGCATTTTGTCTATTAATTTTGAATTAGTAATAATTTCAGAAAATGAATAAAACTTTGAAAAATCATATAAAATAATCTGTAACTCGGATGGAGAAACTTTGTACATGAAAGTTGCTCAGAACGACGAGACGAATTCGGATACGCAGCCCGTTCATCCGCCACGCATCCCTAGCATCGCGAACACGCAACTTTCCCCCTCCGGTTCGTCTGTCCGAAAACGCGAAACACCGGAGATAATTTCCTGGATGTTTCCCCCCTTCACCGGTACCACCTCGTACCGCGTTAGGGCACACCTAGCATCACGCTTTGTCATGTCATGCATCGTCATGCATTTGTTTGCATTATATTTATTGTTTCTTCCCCCTCTTCTCTCGCTAGACACCGAGACCGACGCCGCTGCTACCCAGTACGACTACGGAGTTGACGACCCCTCTCTCTTGTCTGAGCAACCAGGCAAGCCCCCCCTTTGATCACCAGATATCGCCTACTCTTTTCTCTATACTGCTTGCATTAGAGTAGTGTAGCATGTTACTGCTTTCCGTTATTCCTATCCTGATGCATAGCCTGTCCTTGCTACTACTGTTGTTACCATTACCTGCTATCCTACTGCTTAGTATAGGATGCTAGTGTTCCATCAGTGGCCCTACACTCTTGTCCGTCTGCCATGCTATACTACTGGGCCGTGATCACTTCGGGAGGTGATCACGGGCATATACGATATACTCTACACAGTTACATTACCTGTGATACTGTTCGGAGATGGGGGCTGAAGGGGCAGGTGGCTCCATCCCGGTAGAGGTGGGCCTGGGTTCCCGACGGCCCCCGACGGTTACTTTGAGGCGGAGCGACAGGGCAGGTTGAGACCACCTAGGAGAGAGGTGGGCCTGGCCCTGGTCGGCGTTCGTAGATACTTAACACGTTTAACGAGATCTTGGTATTTGATCTGAGTCTGGCTACTGGCCTATACGCACTAACCATCTACGCGGGGACAGTTATGGGCACTCGACGTCGTGGTATCAGCCGAAGCACTTTGTGACGCCAGCGACTGAGCGGCGCGCGCCGGGTTGGACCGCGTAACGTGACTTCCTTTGTAATGGAGGTTGCTAGGTCTGCTCTCCGGCCGCGTACGCAACGTGCAGGTGTGCTATGGGCGATGGGCCCAGACCCCTGTGCGCTTAGGTTTAGACCGGCGTGATGGCCTCTCTGTTGTGCCTAGGTGGGGCTGCGACGTGTTGATCTTCCGAGGCCGGGCATGACCCAGGAAAGTGTGTCCGGCCAAATGGGATCGAGCGTGTTGGGTTATGTGGTGCACCCCTGCAGGGAAGTTAATCTATTCGAATAGCCGTGATCTTCGGTAACAGGACGACTTGGAGTTGTACCTTGACCTTATGACAACTAGAACCGGATACTTAATAAAACACACCCTTCCAAGTGCCAGATACAACCGGTGGTCGCTCTCTCACAGGGCGACGAGGGGAGGATCATCGGTTAGGGTTATGCTATGCGATGCTACTTGGAGGACTTCAGTCTACTCTCTTCTACATGCTGCAAGATGGAGGTGGCCAGAAGCGTAGTCTTCGACAGGATTAGCTATCCCCCCTCTTTTTCTGGCTTTCTGCAGTTCAGTCCACCGATATGGCCCTTTACACATTTACCCATGCATATGTAGTGTAGCTCCTTGCTTGCGAGTACTTTGGATGAGTACTCACGGTTGCTTTCTCCTTCTTTTCCCTCTATCCCTTCTACCTGGTTGGCACAATCAGATGTTGGAGCCCAGGAGCCAGACGCCACCGTCGACGACGACTCCTACTACACCGGAGGTGCCTACTACTACGTGCTGCCCGCTGATGACGACCAGGAGTAGTTAGGAGGATCCCAGGCAGGAGGCCTGCGCCTCTTTCGATCTGTATCCTAGTTTGTGCTAGCCTTCTTAAGGCAAACTTGTTTAACTTATGTCTGTACTCAGATATTGTTGCTTCCGCTGACTCGTCTATGATCGAGCTCTTGTATTCGAGCCCTCGAGGCCCCTGGCTTGTAATATGATGCTTGTATGACTTATTTTATTTGTAGAGTTGTGTTGTGATATCTTCCCGTGAGTCCCTGATCTTGATCATACACATTTGCGTGCATGATTAGTGTACGATTGAATCGGGGGCGTCACACTGTCCTTGCTACTACTGTTGTTACCTTTACCTGCAATCCTAATGCTTAGTATAGGATGCTAGTTTGCCATCAGTGGCCCTACATTCTTGTCCGTCTGCCATGCTATACTATCAGGCCGTGATCACTCGGGAGGTGGTCATGGGTATATACTTATATACATAATATATGATACTTGTGGTGACTAAAGACGGGTCGGCTCGTAGGAGTACCCGCGAGTGATTCACGGATTGGGTCCGAAAGGACGTTTGTCCCGACGGCCCTCTGAGTGGATCTTTGTGGCGGAGCGACAGGGTAGGTTGAGACCACCTAGGAGAGAGGTGGTCCTGGCCCTGGTCGGCGTTCGTGGTTATTTCAAGATAACACATTTAACGAGATCTTGGTATTTGATCTGAGTTTGGCCACTGGCCTATACGCACTAACCATCTACGCGGGGACAGTTATGGGCACTCGATGTTGTGGTATCAGCCGAAGCCTTCGTGACGTCATGTGGGGACCCCGACTCATAAGTCGTGATCACCGAATGCACGTGTACATCGATCCCAGGGATCAATGCTCACTGAACACACAAAAGCTGAATAACAAGAGTCTTACATCCATACATACCGTATTACACTAGTAGGACCATTACGGTCAAGTCTTGAGTATAGCATTGCAGCGGAAATCTTCGTCGATAACTTGGACCCATGCCATCTGCCTTAACCCTATAGGCATTCTGACTGGCAAGCGTCCTAGCTCGCACGTTCGTCACCGAAGTATTCTTCTTCATATCATGTTCTTTCATGCCTGGCCAATAAAATAACCAGTGGCAATCCAATGAGTAGTTTGAATGTACTCGCAAGCAACCCATGTTTTGGTTCAAGATACAACAATGCATGATATAGGTAATTTTTTTTGCAAAAAGCTAGTTTTGAGTGCAATGACATGTTCAACAACTTGTAAGGCACGCATCAGGAGAATTCAAGTAACCATGAGGACAGGTTACAGATATCAACATAAATAGAGTGGGCATCAACCCAACTCAATCATGTCAAGTCCTTTGACTTGACCTAAGTAGTTCTTCCCACTTATCGAAACACATACACCGGTTTGTAAACATGTGGACGTAGCCCAAGAGCGGTTACCCAACTATCCTTGACCGTGGACACGGCTATTCGAATAGTTTTACACTCTGCAAAGGTTGCACACTTTACCCACAAGATTCGGGGAACTTCCGTGTCATCCACGACCCGCGGTACCTCAAGTACCCGGGGTAAGCACCCGATCACTATCTTTCCCTAGACGACACTAACATGGAGTCCACTTGATTGGTAGTAACCCCCGTGCCCAACATTTCACAACTTAAAATTGTGGAGCCTCGCTCCCATATTCATCACATACCACTGGCACGGGGTACCAACGGTGTGTCCGGTGCCCCATAAAAATGTTCTTGGCCGCCCTACCTGGCACGACCCCGTCCCGAGAGAGAGCACCAACTCTCCCCCGTCACTAGTAATGCGGGCTCCAAGCTAGTATCGGCCTAGGTAATCAATAATGCCCTTTCCCATATAAGGGTAGAGTGGTTGCGCATGAAAGGTTGGAATAACGGTCGCAACTTAAACCAATCCGTTTTTGAAAGCAACACACACTTGCCTCGGTACACCACTTCGTCATCAAGCGGTTACCATCTCATTATCTCCCTCGGGCATAAGTGGCACCCGATGGGTTTTTTGAAAAGTCCTTTGAAAATACTTTGTCTCCATCACCATGCATATTCCTGTCCCTTTTTACGTAGCAACTACTTTAGCATCCTATCTACTCCCACCGGCATAACCCTCATAAGGAGGTAGGGTCATGCACAATGCAAGTATCAATGAGGAAGTGACGGAGGCAAACCATCAAAGTGGTTCCACCTCATCATGATTCCGTTGCAACAAGAATATGGTGTTATATGTCATGCATAAAAAGGGTTTCATAGACATGGTCAAAGGGCTGCTTGCCTGTTTTAACAAAGTCTTCGAGGTCTTCAAATATCTCTGGTCCAACTCCGAGCATTTCGTCTACTTCGTCAACTATCGTCGAAAGCAACCGTAATAAGCAACACAACAAGGCAGAAAATAAAAGTGCTCTAAAAATATTAATTTGAATTTTCTAGGACATCTCTGGTTATATGAAAAATAACCAGAGTGGTTTCATTGGAGTTGGGTCAGTGGATGTTTCTAAACATTTTGATATGATGGAATCAAGGGGTTTATGGATTTGCAAGAAGTGTACAGAAATATATTTTTGAAAAATGAGCAAAGGCACCCATTTAACAAACCATGATTTTAGAAGCATTTAGGAGTTGGTTTCACTGGATTTGGAGTTCAAGTGAATTCCCTATGAATTGGCAAAGTTGACAAATATGGAGAAATGGCTCATTATATTGTGTGGTACAGAAAGTATTAAGAAAAATGTTCATAAACTAAGTTATGAACTTAGGAGCATCTGGAAATTTGAATCATGGCATTTGGATCAAATTTGAGCCCTCTGTGATTTTCTAAAGTTTATGACAAAATAGAAAAATATGATTTTGATAAATATTTCTGAAGAGAAAGTTTCTGGAAAAATGTGCAAATATCACCATGTGATAGATCATGATTTATGGAGCTACTAGAAATTTGAATCATTGGATTTGGAGCTCTGTTGAATTATTTATGGATTTTTGAAGTTGACTTGAAAAAGAAAAAAGAAATAAGGCTTTAACCTTATCCTGCGCACAAGGCACCAGATAGACCGTGGGCCGGCCCAACTGCATGGCCGCGCGGGGCGACATCGAAGGCACCCAAGCCTAGTACGCCTTCACCGCGGGGACGCGTGATAGGTCGAACCCGCCTCCACTTGCCAGCGTGGCCCGGTGGCTGGGCCACTGACGAGCGGGGCCCGCCTGCAGGGCCTTCGTCTTCGTCTTCCTCCCCCGCGCTTGCCTGGCCGAGGGAGCAGAGTGCCCCGACGGCGACTGCCGGCGCTACGGAGCACCTCCGGCGACGCCCTGGCTATGGATGAGCTCGGCGCCGAATGCCGCATCCACTCGTGTATTCCATGGCTGCTGGGGATGGTCGAGGCAACGGCGGCTTGGACGCCGGCGGACGGTGGCGTCGGGCGAGATTGGGCACGGTGCTACGGTGCGCCCTCAGACGAGGGAAAGAGCGTGGGAGCTCCGCCTTGCTCAGGGGAGCCTGCTGGTGGAGAGAGGAGAGGGAGAAGAGCTCGGGCTCGGCTGAATTTAGGTGGAGGCCGGCGGCGGCTCTTCGGCCATGGAGGGCGCGGGGAGAGGAGGGAGCCGGTCGGGATGACGCGTAGGAGGGAGAGAGAGCCATCGGAAGCCAAAGAGGGCTCGGGGTGGCCTTTAAGGGAAGGGGGCAAGGTGCACCGTGAGCTCATGCGCCGGCGAGGCTGTTGCCGTCGCTGAAAGCCACGGGGGCTCACGTGGGCGTGTCCGGGGTGTTTGTAGGGGTGGTCTACGCCCAGAGGAAGGGAGAGAACGAGTGGGGGAGGGCCAGAGCATCGCGCGTGTGAGCTCGGCCATTGGAGCTCTCGGGCGGCCGGTGCGCGTGCGAAAGGAGGCAACATGAGGGAGAAGGAAGAGGGGGACAGAGGCGTGGCGTGTTGCAGACGTCGAGGCGCATCATCGAGCGCGCCAGGGAGGCCCGAGGTGGTCGAAGGCATCGGGCAAAGGGCGGCTACAGTGCAAGGGCGCACTGTAGCGCGCTCCAGAGCATGCATATGGCCGGCATGGCCATTTTAAAAGGTCAGGGGCATGTCCACTTGTGTCCTGGAGCTTCCTTGGATGCTCTGGAGTGGTCATGAGTTAGGTGGGGCGCTGCATATAGAAATGAGAGAGAGAGACATGAGGAGTTGCCATGAGTAAATAGAGAGAGAAAGAGAGGGGTTTTACCCCCAAATAATTGAGCTGTTGAAGGAGGAGAGTCACTGGAGGTAGGAGGTGACCTAGGGCAGCTGTGGTAAAAAGATAGAGTCATGGAGATTAGTGGAAGTGGTCAAAAAGGTGGTTTTGGAAATTTTGCAAAAGGTGTTTGTTGCTTGTTTGGGCAAGAAAAAGGATTCCATTTGGCATGAGACTTAACAGGATAAAATGGACAATAGAAATAGGGTGTTTCACCAAGTTTGAGATCATTTTGGCAAAGTTGCCAATGTAACTTTGGCAAACCCTAGAAATCAACAGAAATGGACTTTCCAAGATTTAGCCATGCAAATCTATTCTCCTTGATGCACCACTTAGTGTAGTGTCATCATTTGAGGTTCTAAACATGTCCACAAAAGTTGAGATCAAAATGAGAAAGTTGCCAATGTAAACTTGTTCAAATTTGGTTCTGGACAGAGAGGGCTTTGGGGCACTTTGATCAAGATAACATTATCTCAAACTTGTGCCATTTGGTCTAGATGCATTATTACACAATTTGAGCATGTGCACCAAGTTTTAGAGCATTTGGACATGTTTGACAGTGCAAAGTTGTTCAAACTTGAAAAAGGACAAAAGTGGTTTTGAGAGGGTTTCATGGGGTTATACTGTTCTCCATGGCATGATACTTGGCAAGATCAGCAAAAATATCATATGTGACATGTTAGAATGTTCTTGGATTTTTTGGGGAATATTTCCTTTGTAAACATTTCAAAAGCTTGAAATATCCAGAAAGGGTTTTTGAGGGACTTGACCAATATTTTGAACATGACCATGTGTTGAAACTCTTATATATGGACACTATATGTCCACTGAGTTTCCCTAGGTTTTTCCCAAATATTTTTAAAGCATTAAAATAATTTTAACCTATTAAAGACCATTTCTGGCCTTAAGAAGAAGCCTTTAAATGAAATAGGAAAATAAATTTTAAAAATCATATTTTTGTGGTTTCTGGGTATCCTATATCTAATAGGAGTCAAATATATTTTGGAAAGATTTTTACTGCCCTTAATTAAGTACTTGCAGTGCAAACCTCAATTCGGGGGTTTTTGGAAAACTAATTTTTGAAAATACTATTTGGCCAAATTATTTTTGTAAGAAATTATTTTTATGTCCTATACACATGGCATGATAATTGGTTCAAGAGTTTGGAGCAAGGAGATGAAGTATAGGAGTTGGAGGATTTATTTGATTTTTGGAGCACTTGCAAACAACACACGAAATCTAATCAAGGCAAGGTCCAAAACACTCAAAAGTTTTTGTCAAACCACATTTTATCATGATTTATTAGCTTAAGTGTTGTGGCATGAAAATCAGGGTGTGACACGTCAACGACTGAGCGGCGCGCGCCGGATTGGACTGGAACGCCTGCTAGGCTAGGTCTGCTTCTGGCCGCCCTCGCAACATGCAGGTGTGCAATGGGCGATGGGCCCAAACCCCTGCACCATAGGATTTAGACCGGCGTGCTGACCTCTCTGTTGTGCCTAGGTAGGGCTGCGACGTGTTGATCTTCCGAGGCCGGGCATGACCCAGGAAAGTGTGTCCGGCCAAATGGGATCGAGCGTGTTGGGTTATGTGGTGCACGCCTGCAGGGAAGTTAATCTATTCGAATAGCCGTGATCTTCGGTAACAGGACGACTTGGAGTTGTACCTTGACCTTATGACAACTAGAACCGGATACTTAATAAAACGCACCCTTCCAAGTGCCAGATACAACCGGTGGTCGCTCTCTCACAGGGTGACGACAGGAGGATCATCGGTTAGGATTATGCTATGCGATGTTACTTGGTGAACTTACCATCTACTCTCTTCTTCTGCTGCAAGATGGAGGTTACCAGAAGCGTAGTCTTCGAAAGGACTAGCTATCCCCCTCTTATTCCGGCATTCTGCAGTTCAGTCCACATATGTTACCCCCTTTTCCATTTGATACCAATGCATACATATGTAGTGTAGCTCCTTGCTTGCGAGTACTTTGGATGAGTACTCACGGTTGCTTTGCTCCCTCTTTTCCCCCTTTCTATACCCGTTTGCTGCGACCACATGATGGAGCCCAGGAGCCAGACGCCATTGTCGATGATGACCACTACTACTCGGGAGGTGCCTACTACTACGTGCAGCCCGCTGACAACGACCAGGAGTAGTTTGGGAGGATACCAGGCAGGAGGCCTGCGCCTCTTTCGATTTGTATCCCAGTTTGTGCTAGCCTTCTTAAGGAAAACTTGTTTAACTTATGTCTGTACTCAGATATTGTTGGTTCCGCTGACTCGTCTATGATCGAGCTCTTGTATTCGAGCCCTCGAGGCCCCTGGCTTGTAATATGATGCTTGTATGACTTATTTTTATTTGTAGAATTGTGTTGTGATATCTTCCCGTGAGTCCCTGATCTTGATCATACACGTTTGCTTGTATGATTAGTGTACGGTCGAATTGGGGGCGTCACAGCACCCACGAAGGTTCTTCCAAGGTGGAACAACCCATCTGTGACATCAGAGAGCGCACCATGGGTCTGTGCTCTTCCAACTAGAAGGTTCCTGTCCATGAAATGTGAGGCAACATTCTATCAGCAAATCTTACCTTTTCTAGCTTGCCAACCCATACCCTTTGTTGTAGTAGCATTTGTCATGCGGTGCTTTAACTATGCCGTGTTTAATTATTTCAGTTATGCAAAAATGTATTGTTCAATAGGGCTATGTGATGTTTAAGTATGAATTGTCCACTTCAGTTTCACGAATGGCTATATTTGGTTGTTTATAGTGAGTAGATGCCTTGTTTACCTGTATTTGGTTGTTAGGTTGGTTGGAGTGAGCATTTTTCCAATTATCGAGCAGATGCCTTATGTATTTGGTTCTTAGTTTGGTTGAAGTGAGCATTTGTCTAGTTATCAAGAAGATGCCTTGTTTATCTATATTTGGTTGTTAGGTTGTTTTTTTAGCATTTGTCCAGTTATCAAGCAGATGCCTTGTTTATCTGTATTTGGTTGTTAGGTTGCTTTTTTAGCATTTGTCCAGTTATCAAGCAGATGCCTTGTTTATCTTTATCTGCTTGTTAGGTTGGTTGCAGTGAGCATTTGTCCACTTTTCAAGCATATGCCATGTTTATCTATATTTGCTTGTTAGGTTGGTTGCAGTGAGACTCTGTCCAGTTTTGAATGGCTATATTTGGTTGTTATACTGGTCATTTATGCCTTGTTTATTTCAGTCATTCGCAATGTGTTGTTCATTATGTGCAAGTCGGAACTATGCCGCTCGACTACATCAATACCAGTTTGAACGTCTATATTTGGTTCCAGTTATTCCTGGTGTAGTTAACACATGCCCTTTATTTCAGTTTTACACATTTATCTAGTGTGATGTTTAAGCATTACCTACGTTCACTAGTAGAAAACGAAGCTTTAAAACCGGTTCGTAAGGGCCTTTAGTGCCGGTTCCATAACCGGCACTAAAGGGTGGGCACTAAAGGCCCCCCTTTAGTACCGGTTCGGCACGAACCGGCGCTAAAGTGCCACCACGTGGCATGAGCTCGCGCCCTGGTATGGGGGACCTTTAGTTCTGGTTGGTGTTACCAACCGGTACTAAAGGTTTTTTTTTTGATTTTTTTTTGAAAATTTTGGAATTTTTTTTTGATTTTTAATTTTTCTGAATTATTTGATGATTTAGTCTCTAATCACCCCTCTTAACTGCTCAAGTGTGGATCACTCATTCCAAATCGCCTAACTTCCCGGCCGGTCACCCATCCTCTCACTCCCCCAGCCTGAGCACGCTTAACTTCGGAGTTCTATTCCCCCTACATTCCATGTCTACACTTGTTGTTTTGCTAACAAATGTAAGATGTCAATCCTATTAACCCTCAGCAGTTTAGCTTGAGCATTAGGTCACACGTTTCACCGTTTGAGTTTGAAACTATTATTCTAAAAAACAGTAATTATTTAGTAACACTAATATTTCTTGAATAAGTTTGACCATAGTTTGACCACAGTTTGACCATAGTTTGACCAGATTTGACCAAAATTCAAAAAATTGAAATAATTATTTAGTAACACTAATATTCTTGAATAATTATGTAGTAACATTAATACTTCTTGAATAAGTAGTTTGACCAGATTTAACCAATTTTTTTTTTAAAACTGAAATTTGACCATATCTTTTTTTCCTTTTGGAATTTGAGGATTCTAAAAAATTGCAAACAAGCCGTAGGCGGTCTCCATCGGATGCGAATTTTCATGCTGAATTTTTTGATATATTATACATTTTTTTTCCGACATCGTATGCAAAAGTTATAGCCGTTTTACATTTTCCCTACACTTTTTGCAAAACATGTCCAAATTTAAGTTTTTAAATTTTTCTAACTAGTAGATGTAATAATATAACTACCTCTCGAAGGATTTTATTTTTTGAAGTTTTTATCATTTTCTTTTGATTTTTTCTAAACTGAAATGGCGATACACGAGGGGGGGGGGGGTTAGAGTTCGAAAATTGCCCTATAGTCCCGGTTTGTGTCTCCAACCGGGACTATAGGTCAGACCCCTTTAGTCCCAGTTCGTGGCACGAACCGGTACTAAAGGATAGCCCTTTAGTACCGGTTTGTGCCACGAACCGTTATAAAGGTAATCGTGGGGCCCCGGCCTGACGCCAGCCTGCCACCACCCCTTTAGTACCGGTTCGTGGCATGAACCGGTACTAAAGGTTCAACACGAACCGGCATTAATGCATAGCCGTTCAAACCGGCACTAATGGTACCATTAGTACTGTAACGCCCGGATAATCATGCTACAGTGATCTCACGTTAATGGTGACACGTCACCTCCGTCACTGTAATTAATCTCGGGTTAATTCAAAACCGTTTCAATTTAAATCCTAAATAAGTCAAACGACAAAAGTTTTCAAATATTAAAATAAAATGTTCGGGCTATGTCTATTATTGCATCGGTAATTATGGTGAAGTAAACACATTTTTACAAAATGCCTAAATACTTTTAAATGAATTAAACAGGAAAGAAATAATAAAAGAAAATACAAAAAGGGAAAACAGAAAAAAAGAAAAGAAGGAGAACACCCCCTTCCCTGGGCCGTGGCCCAACTGGGCCAACCCACCTAGCCCAGTCGGCCCACCCCCGGCTATAACCCCCCCCCCCCCCCACACACTACCAGAAACCCTAACCCCATCCACCCCACTCTCCCCACGACACCCCCACTCCCCCCCCGCAGAAATATCTCCCTCCTCCCCATCTCTCCCGATTGGATCGGGAGGAGACGGCCGCACGACGCCGCCGGACCTCCCTCACCGGACGCCGCCACCTCGCCGTCCTTCTCCACTCCGTCGCTCGTCCCCGTCGCCCCCTCCAACTTTCCCCGAGCCCACTGCCCCATTCCCTGCTCCGCGATGTGAGCTTCCCCTCCCCTGCACGTTCCCCCCCCCGCGCGCGCGCGCACTCGCGCTCGCCGCGTGCGCCCGCGCTCACCGTGCGCCTGCGCCTCCCCGCGCCCCTCCTCTCTCTCCGTTCGCCGGCCGCGCTGCTCGGCTGCGCCCGCGTGCCGGAGCTCACACTCCGGGCCGCCCGCCACTCACGCACGCACGCGCACGCGCGCGCTCGTCGCCCGCCCTGCACGGCTCCGCCCGCGAACGCCGCACGGCCGCGCGCCCGCGCCCTGGTGCTGCTTTCCTCCGCCTCCCTGCCGCCGCAGTGACCGCGCCCGTCTGCGCCTCGCCTGCCTCGCGTCCCGCAACGCCGCTGTTCCGCTCCGCCCGCACCCCCCCGTGCGCTGCTCCCGCCTTCCCCGCAGACGGCCGCCGCGCCCGCACCACGCCGAGACCACGCGCGTGCCGTCCCTGGCCTCGCCCCGTCCACCGCAGCTTGCCCTCCCCCACTGGCTGCCGGCGCCCACGCCGCGGGCCGCGTCCGAGGCCAGTCCCGTTCGGCCTCGGGCACGGGCACCACGCCCGCACCCAGCGCCCGACCCGCAAGGCCTCTGTGCCACAGACAACGGGGCCCACCCCCTGTGAACGAAAACGAAAAAAAATAATAACACTAATGAAATTAATTAATAAATGAATTAATAAATAATAACTAAAATTAATTAAAATGATAATTAATTAATTGATTAAAGGATTAATTAAATTAATTAATCTTGATTAGATTAACCTAATTACTAGTTAACTTAATTAACCCCCTGATTAGACTAATCAATCAATGACATGAGGGTCCCACACATAGTTGACCCAGTCAACTGCTCAATTGACTGCTGACGTCAGCATGATGTCATGCTGACGTCATCTTTTACTATTTTGGATAATGTTGAGTTAAAATATTTAAATTAGTCCTAAAAATGATTTAAATTTTTTAAAAGTTAATATAAAATAAACCGTAGCTCAGATGAAAATACTTTCTACATGAAAGTTGCTCAGAACGACAAGACGAATCCGGATTCGCAGCCCGTTCGTCCGCCACGCATCCCTAACATAGCGAACACGCAACTTTCCCCCCTCCGACTCCTCTACCCGAAAACGCGAAACACCGGGGATACTTTCCCGGATGTTTCCCCCCTTCATCGGTATCACCTCATACCGCGATAGGGCACCCCTAGCACCGATACTTGTCATGTCATGCATCAATATGCATCTGTTTGCTTAAATATTTATTGTTTCTCCCCCCTCTTCTCTCGCTAGACACCGAGACCGACGCCGTTGCTACCCAGTACGACTACGGTGTTGACGACCCCTCTCTCTTTCCAGAGCAACCAGGCAAGCCCCCCCCTTGATCACCAGATATCGCCTACTCTTCTCTATACTACTTGCATCAGAGTAGTGTAGCATGTTACTGCTTTCCGTTAATCCTATTCTGATGCATAGCCTGTCATTGTTGTTACAACTGTTGATACCTTTACCTGCAATCCTAATGCTTAGTATAGGATGCTAGATTATCATCAGTGGCCCTACACTCTTGTCCGTCTTCCATGCTATACTACTGGGCCGTGATCACTTCGGGGGTGATCACGGGCATATGATATATACTTATACTGTTACATTACTTATGATACTGTTCGGAGATGGGGGCTGAAGGGGCAGGTGGCTCCATCCCGGTTGAGGTGGGCCTGGGTTCCCGACGGCCCCCGACTGTTACTTCATGGCGGAGCGATAGGGCAGGTTGTGACCACCTAGGAGAGAGGTGGGCCTGGCCCTGTTCGATGTTCGCGGATACTTAACACGTTTAACGAGATCTTGGTATTTGATCTGAGTCTGGCTACTGGCCTATACGCACTAACCATCTACGCGGGGACAGTTATGGGCACTCGACGTTGTGGTATCAGCCGAAGCCTTCGTGACGTCAGCGACTGAGTGGCGCGCGCCGGATTGGACCGTAAGCCTGCTCTTGTATTAAGGGGGCTAGTTCTGCTTCCGGCCGCGTACGCAATGTGCAGGTGTGCAATGGGCGATGGGCCCAGACCCCTGCGCCATAGGATTTAGACCGGCGTGCTGACCTCTCTGTTGTGCCTAGGTAGGGCTGCGACGTGTTGATCTTCCGAGGCCGGGCATGACCCAGGAAAGTGTGTCCGGCCAAATGGGATCGAGCGTGTTGGGTTATGTGGTGCACCCCTACAGGGAAGTTAATCTATTCGAATAGCCGTGATCTTCGGTAACAGGACGACTTGGAGTTGTACCTTGACCTTATGACAACTAGAACCGGATACTTAATGAAACACACCCTTCCAAGTGCCAGATACAACCGGTGATCGCTCTCTCACAGGGCGACGAGGGGAGGATCATCGGTTAGGATTATGCTATGCGATGTTACTTGGTGAACTTACCATCTACTCTCTTCTTCTGCTGCAAGATGGAGGTTACCAGAAGCGTAGTCTTCGAAAGGACTAGCTATCCCCCTCTTATTCCGGCATTCTGCAGTTCAGTCCACATATGTTACCCCCTTTTCCATTTGATACCAATGCATACATATGTAGTGTAGCTCCTTGCTTGCGAGTACTTTGGATGGGTACTCACGGTTGCTTTGCTCCCTCTTTTCCCCCTTTCTATACCCGTTTGCTGCGACCACATGATGGAGCCCAGGAGCCAGACGCCACCGTCGACGACGACTCCTACTACACCGGAGGTGCCTACTACTACGTGCTGCCCGCTGACGACGACCAGGAGTAGTTAGGAGGATCCCAGGCAGGAGGCCTGCGCCTCTTTCGATCTGTATCCCAGTTTGTGCTAGCCTTCTTAAGGCAAACTTGTTTAACTTAGGTCTGTACTCAGATATTGTTGCTTCCGCTGACTCGTCTATGATCGAGCTCTTGTATTCGAGCCTTCGAGGCCCCTGGCTTGTAATATGATGCTTGTATGACTTATTTTATTTGTAGAGTTGTGTTGTGATATCTTCCCGTGAGTCCCTGATCTTGATCGTACACGTTTGCGTGTATGATTAGTGTACGATTGAATCGGGGGCGTCACAAGTTGGTATCAGAGCCGACTGCCTATAGGAATCCCCCTTCCACACTCCTTGGCCGAAGTTGAGTCTAGACATTACAAAAACTTTTACTAACATGGCTGTGTGCCTTACGGGCCCACATCACCATCTGGGTGGTATTAGGCTCTTTTACTCCTCGATCCTTACTCTGGGACACTGAACTCTCTCCTACTCGGGTTAAACGATTTTACTAACTCTAACACTAGGATCCCGTGACCACGTTCACCCCAAAGTTGGATAAGCCCTAGTTATTCTTTAGAGTGGTATTTGAACATTATCCACATTGTCATTTGACTCCTGTGAAAACATCCTTGTTTTCACATGGAACCCACGAGGCAGGTCGTGCGCCACACGACGGCCATTGGTGCCTTAGGATTACCTACTGTGTTGGTTGAGATGATGACCTATCTGGGTTATCGCTGGCACCCTGAGTACACTGTCTATGAGGAGTATCAGGACTTCAACCAGGAGCAGTACCGTGCCATCGTCCACCTCTACTCTCGGGAGTATGACTCCACTACCGTGCTGCACACTGCTCATGGAGTTGGAGTGACTATCGATATGGCGGTCCACGATGCTGCTTATGCTGCTCTGACACGTCTTCGTGGAGAGTATCAGGAGTTGGATACCTCCCCCTTCAGGCACATTGCTATCGCTTCCGATGTTGGTGCGGAGGGATACTACACTGCTGCCTACTCCATTGTCACCCGAGAGCCCTTCTACCATCAGAACCTGGTTCCGCATGCTGATGGGCTGGAAATAGCTAACCGAGCTCTTCGCCACGAGCTGTACACCACCCGTCAGCACCTGTATCGTGCTCTGACGCTGTTGCACCCCTCTGTCCGCTTTGGTGATCTGTCATGTTCTGCGATCTACCCTGCCCGGACCGTGATGCCCCAGGGCGTCGGCTGGCCAGATGTGGGAGGCTACTCTCCTGCATTGCGTCCTCTCCTGCCACCTGCGCATCGGGTTCTGCGCCAGAGTATCCGCAGACCCCAAGCTACTCGCGTGGAGGTCTTCCCTTCGCGTCACTACTAGATGTCGGGCTACACCTACCTCCGCAGTACCGCATGGGACTGATGTAGACTTGCTTGTTAGTGTTAGATGCATTCGCCGCGAGCCTGTGTGCCGCCTATGATGTCTTAGCCTGTGTACCGAACTCTGTGTAACGAACTCTATGCATGATCTCTGTTGTAAGATATGCCGACTACTATGTAGTATCTATCGTGCTGCTTTCGTTGTGCATGTTTCATCATGAATGATTCTTGTCTTTGCAAATTTCTCAATGCTGAACTACCACTGTTATATATTAGCAGGATGGTTAGACCAGGTGGTCGTGGTCGTGGTGGCAACGCCCCACCACCGCCTGAGTACATGGCTGGGATGATGCAACAGTTTGAGCTGAATCGTCAATTCAGGGAGAATATTATGGCTCAGTTTCCTCGCCCCAATATGAACCAGCAGCCAACCCAAGTGACTCTGCAGGATTTCATGCGCCTCAACCCAACTGTGTACCACAGCTCAACTCAGCCTCTGGATGCTGACGACTGGCTCCGTGACATCACCTATGAGATGGAGTCTGCTGATGTAGCCCCTGCCAGCTATGCCACCTTTGCTTCCTTCTTCCTGAAAGGACCCGCGGCTCAATGGTGGGACAGCCACAGGCGTACTCTGCCAGCTGGAACAATCATCACCTGGCCAGACTTCCAAGCTGCCTTCCGTGCTCGCTTCATTCCTCAGGGAGTCATGGACCGGAAGAAGCGTGAGTTCCGCAACCTCACCCAAGGCAACAAAACTGTGGAAGCTTACCAGCGGGAGTTTCTGGACTTGTCCCGCTATGCTGAAGAGGACATTTCAACTGATGCACGCAGACAGGAGAAGTTCCGTGATGGCCTTCAAGCTGACATCAAGCTCGCACTTCTAGTGCATGACTTTGCTGATTTCGCCAGTCTGGTGAACAAAGCCATTAATGTCGAAACTGGTCTGCAGGAATACCAGAGCTCTCACAGGCGCAACCGTGACACGGGCTCATCTTCGGGCCCGTCTTTGCAGAAGCGCAAGATATGGATTCCCAACAGCATGTACCAGCCGAATGCACCTGCCCCAAGGCAGACCTATGCTTTACCTCGTCTGCCTGCTCCTCCAACTATGCAGCCAAGACTTCCAGCTCCACCACCACAAGCTCCTGTTCCCACTCCCAATAATGGTCTCTGCTACAAGTGTGGTCAGCCAGGTCACCGTGCTAGGGATTGCAATCAGAACCAGAATCAACTGGCCCTCCCCACAGCTGGCCGTGGAAGCAACCAACCTCGCAACAACAATGCCAAGTCTTATGATCGTGTTCATGCCAACCACGTTGATCTCAATGAAGTTCTAGACCAGCCTGCTACCGTGATGGGTACACTCATCGTAAACTCAGTACCTGCATCTGTTTTATTCGATTCAGGAGCATCGCATTCATTCATGTCAGAAGATTTTGCATACAAGCATGACGTTAAATGTGAGGAAATGAACACTTCGGTATTGGTAAAAACCCCCGTGGGACAATGTCAAACCTCACTGGTTGGCATTGATGTCCCCGTGGAAATCGAAGGGGTGGAATTCTATGCCTCTCCCATTATCCTGAAGTCGTCTAACATCGACCTCATTCTGGGAATGGATTGGTTGAAAGCGCATACTGCTTCTATAGTTTGTGCCACTAAGGTCGTCCATCTGGTACACCCTTCTGACGAAATAATAGCTTACCAAGCTCATCTAGTTCAGAACGCCGAGGCACGATTTTATGCCGTGAATGCGTTGAACGCTGCACCACTCGAGGGCATTGAAAACATTCCCATCGTTCGTGAATTCCAAGACGTCTTCCTAGAAGAACTTCCAGGGGTTCCCCCTGCTAGAGCTGTCGAGTTCATCATCGACTTGAAACCCGGCACCACCCCTATAGCTAAACGACCCTATAAGATGCCGCCGCATGAACTCATTGAGCTTAAGGAGGAAATCGACAAATCTCTTGTCAAAGATTTCATTCGCCCAAGTTGCTCTCCTTGGGGAGCACCTTCTCTCTTTGTTAAGAAAAAGGATGGGACAAACCGATTAGTCCAAGACTACCGTCCTATAACCAAGCTACCATTCAGAATAAATATCCTCTTCCTCGGATCAACGATCTTTATGATCAACTGGCTGGCTCAGCTGTGTTCTCCAAACTCGATTTGAAGCTAGGTTACCACCAGATCCGTGTTTGTGAAGAGGATATCCCAAAAACTGCCTTCGTGACTCGGTATGGATCATATGAGTACACCGTCATGTCATTCGGCTTAACAAATGCTCCCGCCACCTTCTCTCGTCTGATGAACTATATATTCATGGATTACGTCGACAAGTTCGTCGTGGTTTATCTGGACGATATCCTTGTTTTTTCCAAGAACGAGGAAGAACATGCTGGACATCTTCGTCTGGTGCTAGAAAAGCTTCGAGAGCACCAACTGTATGCTAAGTATTCCAAGTGTGAATTCTGGCTCCCCGAAGTAACCTATCTTGGGCATGTCATCTCCAAGGATGGTATTGCCGTCAACCCTGAACGAGTTCAGGCTATTCTCGATTGGACTCCTCCGAAGAATGTCAAGCAAGTACGAAGTTTTCTCGGTCTCGCCAGCTATTGCCGTCGATTCGTCGAGAACTTCTCCAAGATTGCCAGGCCTCTGACTAATCTGTTGCATAAGGGTGTCAAGTTCGAATGGACAGACAAGTGTCAGGAAAGTTTTCAGGCGCTCAAAGACAAGTTGACCTCGGCCCCCGTGCTTGCTCCACCTGATACTAAGAAGGACTTCATCATTTACTGCGACGCTTCCCGTCAAGGATTAGGCTGTGTCCTAATGCAAGAGCGCAGAGTGATTTCTTATGCCTCTCGTCAACTACGCCCTCACGAAGAAAACTACCCAGTTCACGACCTCGAGCTTGCTGCTGTCATTCATGCACTAAAGCAGTGGCGACATTACCTTCTCGGTAATCATTGCGAAATCTTCACCGACCACCAAAGTCTGAAGTATCTGTTTACTCAGCCAGATCTGAACCTTCGCCAGCAGAGATGGATGGAGACTGTTGCAGACTTTGACGTGGATATATCTTATACCCCCGGCAAGGCTAATGTAATGGCTGACGCCTTGAGCCGCAAGTCTTACTGCAACCACCTCCAGGTTCATAAAGTTCAGCCCTCGCTTGTCGAAGAATTTAGAAAGCTGAACCTCCATATTGTTCCTCCTGGAGCACTCGCTCCCCCTCCCCCGAAATTCCGCAAGATGAATCTTCTTGTTACTACTAAGGGTTCTCTAAATACCCTGACTGTCGTACCAGATCTCGTAGCTGGTATAAAGACTATACAAGGTTATGACTCTGAAGTCCATAAGATTAAACGCCATCTACCAGAAGGAAATCCCTTATTGTTCACTATCGCCGACGATGGCGCCTTGTATTTCAAAGGCCGCCTAGTGGTACCATGTGCGAAGAAAAACCTGGATAAGACTAAAAGGGTTATGCAAGAAGCTCATGATACGCCTCTGTCCATCCATCCTGGTAGTACAAAGATGTACCAGGATATTCGTCAAAGATTTTGGTGGTCTAATATGAAGCAGGACATTGCTCGTTATGTTGCTGAGTGTGACGTTTGTCGCCGAATCAAAGCAGAGCATCAAAGGCCTGCTGGAACTCTGCAACCTATCTCTATTCCTGAATGGAAATGGGACCATGTTGAAATGGACTTCGTCACTGGATTTCCCAAATCGCAGAAAGGTAATGATGCTATTCTAGTCGTCATTGACCGGCTTTCCAAAGTTGCCCATTTTCTGGCGGTCAAAGAGACAATCACTGCTAGTCAGCTTGCTACTCTCTACATGGCCAGAATTGTTTCACTTCACGGTATTCCACTAGTTATCAGTTCAGACCGTGGCAGCTTATTCACTTCAAGGTTTTGGGCGAGTTTCCAAGAAGCTATGGGAACTCATCTGTCGTTCAGTACTGCGTTTCATCCTCAGTCGCAAGGACAGGTTGAACGTGTCAACCAAGTTCTCGAAGACATGCTTCGAGCTTGTGTAATATCATTCGGCAAGAAATGGGAGGAATCTCTTCCATATGCCGAGTTCTCTTATAATAATAGCTATCAAGCTAGTCTAAACATGTCCCCCTTCGAAGTACTATATGGACGAAAGTGTCGAACCCCTCTGAACTGGTCAGAAACGGGGGAACGTCCACTCTTTGGTCCGGATATTATCCAGCAGGCCGAAGAACAAGTTCGCATTATTCGCGAGAATCTCAAGACTGCTCAGTCCCGTCAGAAAAGTCTGTATGACCGTCATCACCAAGACATGGTCTATCAACCTGGCGAAAAGGCTTATCTTCGAGTTACACCAATGAAGGGTGCACACCGCTTCGGGATCAAAGGAAAGCTAGCTCCCCGCTATATTGGTCCTTTCACTATTCTCGAAAGGCGTGGAAAAGTGGCATATCAACTGGAGCTTCCGTCAAACCTTTCTCAGGTTCACGATGTGTTCCACGTGTCGCAACTTCGACACTGCTTCAAGGACCCAATCCGAGCAGTGGACCATGAAGTGCTCGAATTGCAACAGGACCTCTCCTATAAAGAGCATCCGGTCCGCATTCTCGACCAAGCTGAACGCCGCACCCGTCAGAAGGCGATCAAGTTCCTCAAGGTCCAGTGGTCGAATCACTCTGAAGACGAAGCCACCTGGGAACGCGAGGATCGTCTTCGCGATGAATACCCTGCACTGTTTCCTTCTACCTCCTAAATCTCGGGACGAGATTTCTTGTAGTGGAGGAGATTTGTAACGCCCGGATAATCATGCTACAACGATCTCACGTTAATGGTGACACGTCACCTCTGTCACTGTAATTAATCTCGGGTTAATTCAAAACCGTTTCAATTTAAATCCTAAATAAGTCAAACGACAAAAGTTTTCAAATATTAAAATAAAATGTTCGGGCTATGTCTATTATTGCCTCGGTAATTATGGTGAAGTAAACACATTTTTATAAAATGCCTAAATACTTTTAAATGAATTAAATAGGAAAGAAATAATAAAAGAAAATACAAAAAGGGAAAACAGGAAAAAAAGAAAAGAAGGAGAACACCCCCTTCCCTGGGCCGTGGCCCAACTGGGCCAACCCACCTAGCCCAGCCGGCCCACCCCCGGCTATAACCCCCCCACTACCAGAAACCCTAACCCCATCCACCCCACTCTCCCCACGACACCCCCACTCCCCCCCGCAGAAATATCCCCCCCCCATCTCTCCCGATTGGATCGGGAGGAGACGGCCGCACGACGCCGCCGAACCTCCCTCACCGGACGCCGCCACCTCGCCGTCCTCCTCCACTCCGTCGCTCGTCCCCGTCGCCCCCTCCAACTTTCCCCGAGCCCACTGCCCCGTTCCCAGCTCCGCGATGTGAGCTTCCCCTCCCCTGCATGTTCCCCCCCGCGCGCACTCGCGCTCGCCGCGTGCGCCCGCGCTCACCGTGCGCCTGCGCCTCCCCGCGCCCCTCCTCTCTCTCCGTTCGCCGGCCGCGCTGCTCGGCTGCGCCCGCGTGCCGGAGCTCACGCTCCGGGCCGCCCGCCACTCACGCACGCACGCGCACGCACGCGCGCGCTCGTCGCCCGCCCCGCACGGCTCCGCCCGCGAACGCCGCACGGCCGCGCGCCCGCGCCCTGGTGCTGCTTTCCTCCGCCTTCCTGCCGCCGCAGTGACCGCGCCCGTCCGCGCCTCACCTGCCTCGCGTCCCGCAACGCCGCTGTTCCGCTCTGCCCGCAGCCCCCCCCCCCCCCCGTGCGCTGCTCTCGCCTTCCCCGCAGACGGCCGCCGCGCCCGCACCTCGCCGAGACCACACGCGCGCCGTCCCTGGCCTCGCCCCGTCCACCGCAGCTCGCCCCCCCCATTGGCTACCGGCGCCCACGCCGCGGGCCGCGTCCGAGGCCAGCCCCGTTCGGCCTCGGGCACGGGCACCACGCCCGCACCCAGCGCCCGACCCGCAAGGCCTCTGTGCCACAGACAACGGGGCCCACCCCCTATGAACGAAAACGAAATAAAAAAATAATAACACTAATTAAATTAATTAATAAATAAATTAATAAATAATAACTAAAATTAATTAAAATGATAATTAATTAATTGATTAAAGGATTAATTAAATTAATTAATCTTGATTAGATTAACCTAATTACTAGTTAACTTAATTAACCCCCTGATTAGACTAATCAATCAATGACATGAGGGTCCCACACATAGTTGACCCAGTCAACTGCTCAGTTGACTGCTGACGTCAGCATGATGTCATGCTGACGTCATCTTTTACTATTTTGGATAATGTTGAGTTAAAATATTTAAATTAGTCCTAAAAATGATTTAAATCTTTTAAAAATTAATATAAAATAAACCGTAGCTCAGATGAAAATACTTTCTACATGAAAGTTTCTCAGAACGACGAGACGAATCCGGATTCGCAGCCCGTTCGTCCGCCACACATCCCTAACATAGCGAACACGCAACTTTCCCCCCTCCGACTCCTCTACCCGAAAACGCGAAACACCGGGGATACTTTCCCGGATGTTTCCCCCCTTCACCGGTATCACCTCATACCGCGATAGGGCACCCCAAGCACCGATACTTGTCATGTCATGCATCACTATGCATCTGTTTGCTTAAATATTTATTGTTTCTCCCCCCTCTTCTCTCGCTAGACACCGAGACCGACGCCGCTGCTACCCAGTACGACTACGGTGTTGACGGCCCCTCTCTCTTGCCAGAGCAACCAAGCAAGCCCCCCCCCTTGATCACCAGATATCGCCTACTCTTCTCTATACTACTTGCATCAGAGTAGTGTAGCATGTTACTGCTTTCCGTTAATCCTATTCTGATGCATAGCCTGTCATTGTTGTTACAACTGTTGATACCTTTACCTGCAATCCTAATGCTTAGTATAGGATGCTAGATTATCATCAGTGGCCCTACACTCTTGTCCGTCTGCCATGCTATACTACTGGGCCGTGATCACTTCGGGGGTGATCACGGGCATATGATATATACTTATACTGTTACATTACTTATGATACTGTTCGGAGATGGGGGCTGAAGGGGCAGGTGGCTCCATCCCGGTAGAGGTGGGCCTGGGTTCCCGACAGCCCCCAACTGTTACTTCATGGCGGAGCGACAGGGCAGGTTGTGACCACCTAGGAGAGAGGTGGGCCTGGCCCTGATCGGTGTTCGCGGATACTTAACACGTTTAACGAGATCTTGGTATTTGATCTGAGTCTGGCTACTGGCCTATACGCACTAACCATCTACGCGGGGACAATTATGGGCACTCGACGTCGTGGTATCAGCCGAAGCCTTCGTGACGTCAGCGACTGAGTGGCGCGCGCCGGATTGGACCGTAAGCCTGCTCTTGTATTAAGGGGGCTAGTTCTGCTTCCGGCCGCGTACACAACGTGCAGGTGTGCAATGGGCGATGGGCCCAGACCCCTGTGCGCTTAGGTTTAGACCGGTGTGCTGGCCTCTCTGTTGTGCCTAGGTGGGGCTGCGACGTGTTGATCTTCCGAGGCTGGGCATGACCCAGGAAAGTGTGTCCGGCCAAATGGGATCGAGCGTGTTGGGTTATGTGGTGCACCCCTGCAGGGAAGTTAATCTATTCGAATAGTCGTGATCTTCGGTAACAGGACGACTTGGAGTTGTAACTTGACCTTATGACAACTAGAACCGGATACTTAATAAAACACACCCTTCCAAGTGCCAGATACAACCGGTGATCGCTCTCTCACAGGGCGACGAGGGGAGGATCATCGGTTAGGATTATGCTACGTGTTGATACTTGGAGGACTTCAGTCTATTCTCATCTACATGCTGCAAGACGGAGGCTGCCAGAAGCGTAGTCTTCGAAAGGACTAGCTATCCCCCCTTATCCCGGCTTTCTGCAGTTCAGTCCACATGTAATAGCCTTATTCCAGTTGATACCAATGCATACATATGTAGTGTAGCTCCTTGCTTGCGAGTACTTCGGATGAGTACTCACGGTTGCTTTCTCCCTCTTTTCCCCCTATCCCTTCTACCTGGTTGTCGCAACCAGATGCTGGAGCCCAGGAGCCAGACGCCACCGTCGACGACGACTCCTACTACACCGGAGGTGCCTACTACTACGTGCTGCCTGCTGACGACGACCAGGAGTAGTTAGGAGGATCCCAGGCAGGAGGCCTGCGTCTCTTTCGATCTGTATCCCAGTTTGTGCTAGCCTTCTTAAGGCAAACTTGTTTAACTTATGTCTGTACTCAGATATTGTTGCTTCCGCTGACTCGTCTATGATCGAGCTCTTGTATTCAAGCCTTCGAGGCCCCTGGCTTGTAATATGTTGCTTGTATGACTTATTTTATTTGTAGAGTTGTGTTGTGATATCTTCCCGTGAGTCCCTGATCTTGATCGTACACGTTTGCGTGTATGATTAGTGTACGATTGAATCGGGGGCGTCACAAGTACCGGGCCAAGATCGAATCGGCACTAATGTGTCTCACATTAGGTCCTTTTTCTACTAGTGGTTATATTCATTTTCAACAATACCAGGTTGAATTGCAATATTTGATGGCTATTAAGCCTGTTGTAACATTGCCTTCCATTTTATATCTGCTTTAATAGCATGCTGAAACCAACACATTCAAGCTATCATTTGGAGATGATGTTGTTTACCTTTGCTATATTTGTTTGATGTTAAGGTTGTTGTACTTATCATGCCTTTCCACTAATGCAGGACAACAACAGGAGTGGCCACCATTTTCCGCCGAGGTTAGCTTCATCCCTCGGCTTGTACTCCCCCCGTCGTTCCATAATGTAGTGAATATAGATCTAGGCCTGGACACTCGTTAGCTTCTAATATTGACTTGTTGCTTGTAGGTACATATGCCCTTGGCAAGGATCCATGCATCGACCCTTTTTGCGTATGGGGCAATGAGATATTCATGAACAAGCATCAAGTGAGGAAACTGATAAGGATTATTAGCAAAAATATACGAATGGTGGCAAGAAAATTATTTGTTTATGATCTATCCAACACAACAGCGAGCTGTAGGATGGTAACTACAAACTCTACAGCCTTCTCTTTTTACTTCCCATAATGAGTTGTTAGACAACAATGTCTGAATCTTTTTCGTTCCCAGTGGTTCCCGAAGCAGCTCACTCAAGATTACCTCGCAAAGTACATGATTGGTGGACACGCAATGAAGGTTAAAGTATTTCATCCAGACTACAATGAGCATCGAGAAGTCGTAATGAAGACAGTGAAGGATGGACAGGCAGCCATCACAAGGGGTTGGCCTAGAGTCGTGCGCGCATTACGCATGGAGGAGGGCATAATATGGGCATTCTGCTTCACCTTCTCCAGCAACCAGAATGTCTTTCACCTCTCTCTTTACAGTCTTTAGTACAACCGTGGTTCATCATTCTTTACTTGGTGCTTCTGTAGTTCTTCAGTATAGTTGAACCTATATTTGTAATAAACATGGTTGGATATGAAATAAGTGATTGCCTACTTTCAGATTCAAAACATGTGATTTTTAAATTAGGTATTAATTAGGGATTACACTGCACACGGCTTGCGAAAGAGAAATTTCTATGATAGACGTGGAGACCAGAAATATTTCTAGGATCCACTATGTGTGCGATCAATCTCCACTGCACACATGACATCCTCTTGAAAACTGTTTGCATTAGGCCACCTTACGCAAACGTTTACGACATAAAAACTGGGTGTGATGGACAACCTTTGCCACACAGTTTCTTCTACGAACCGTGTGTGATGCATTCAATAAGGCAAACGATAAAATTGTTAATATTGTGTGCAATGGCAACGCGATCACAAACAATTTAATGGGAAATATTGTGTGTGATGTACTAGTGAACGGAAACGTTTTCCTTGGAGCGACTGTGTGGGATGTACATACGAATGGAAATGTTTAGCAGGGACTGACTATGTGGGATGTACTTGCGACCGGAAACAATTTTGCCTGTATAATTGTATTTTTTTAGCTCTACTGTATGTATTTCCGTATTTGAGCGCTCGCTGGTCACACATGAACTCATTTTGCCGAGCGTGTGTGCCAGGATGGCCATATCCCCGACGGTTTCTGGGTTGCATGGGAAGGACCCTCCTATCGCCATAAATCACTAGGCGACGATTCCAAATGTCGTCACGGGAAGGGGTTTAAAACCGTTTGTATATCACCGACGCGTACCAATGTCTTTCGAGAGAAACTCCTTCTCTAGAAAGGATCCATACTTAGCAACAAAGATCTTGCCTTCAGATCTGTGATAGCAGGTGTACCCAATAGTTTCTTTTGGGTATCCTATTAAGACACACTTCTGAAAGTGCAACTATCCCTGGGTGGTTTTGGTAATTCCTAACAACATATAACTCAGTGAACTAATGCTCTTTCAAGATGATCATTTCAGAAAGTTCAATGATTGGCATGGCACGGACTAGGAATGTGGACCCCTCAAAATGCTAAGGACACATACTGGCAAAAAGCTCAAGACTCTACATTTTCATTTTAGTGATCCAAGATCATATTGAGTCCATAGGAAAAGCCAATACTATTAAAAGGGGATGAAGTGTTGCTTAATGGCTTGCTTGCTCAAAATGTTTAGTGATATGCTCCAAAAGCCCTCAACCACTTTCTCATATCCACATATGTCCCAAACCAAAAGTCAAACTCGGCCCCACTGATTTGATCTTTCCGGCGCCACCGAGTTCATTTGACATAGCCATAGCCAGAAACCCTAATCAGTTCGATCTCACCGATAGGGATCTGGGTTTCACCGAGATGGGATTTCAAACTCTCTATTTCCCTTTGTAATGTTTCAGTCTAACCGAGATGAGCGATCGGTCCTAGTTCGCAATGCAAACTCTCTGTTTCCTTTTCGTAACGTTTCGGTATCACCAAAATGAGCGATCGGTCCCACCGAGTTTTCCTGACCAACTCTCTGTTTGCCTATTACAGAAATCGCTTTCGCCGAGTTCATGTGATCGATCTCACCGAGATTGCGTTATGCCCTAAGCCTAATGAAATCGCTCCCACCGAGTTGATCATATCGGTCCCATCGAAAAGCCTAACGTTCACATTTTGAACTGAATCGGTCTGACCAAGTTTGTGTATTTGGTCTCACTGAGTTGGTTGAATTGTGTGTAACGGTTAGATTTTGTGTGGAGGCTATATATAACCCTCTACCCAACCTCCATTCGTGGAGAGAGCTATCAGAACGTGCCTACACTTCTAGCATACATTTTCTGAGAGAGAACCACCTACTCATGTGTTGAGACCAAGATATTCCATTCCAACCACAAGAATCTTGATCTCTAGCCTTCCCCAAGTTGCTTTCCACTCAAATCATCTTTCCACCAAATCCAAATATGCGAGAGAGAGTTGAGTGTTGGGGAGACTATCATTTGAAGCACAAGAGCAAGGAGTTCATCATCAACACACCATCTATTACCTTTTGGAGAGTGGTGTCTCCTAGATTGGTTAGGTGTCACTTGGGAGCCTTCGTCAAGATTGTGGAGTTGAACCAAGGAGTTTGTAAGGGCAAGGAGATCGCCTACTTCGTGAGATCTACCCAAGTGAGGGAAGTCCTTTGTGGGCGATGGCCATGGTGGGATAGACAAGGTTGCTTCTTCATGGACCCTTCGTGGGTGGAGCCCTCCGTGGACTCGCGCAACCGTTACCCTTTGTGGGTTGAAGTCTCCATCAACGTGGATGTACGATAGCACCACCTATCGGAACCACGCCAAAAATCTCCGTGTCTACATTGCGTTTGCTCCCTCTAAACTCCTCCCCTTTACCTTCATATGCAATGATTTATATTCCGCTGTTATACTCTTATACTTGCATGTGTAGGTTGATTTCTTGACTTGTGCTAAGTTGCTAAAAATCAGCCAAGACTTAAAATTGGGAAAGGCTAGGTTTTTATTTGGTCAAGTAGTTTAGTACCCCCCCTCTAGACATACTTTCGATCCTACAAGTGGTATCAGAGTTTTGGTCTCCATTTTCCTTGATTTCCATAGCTTTGGTGATCATAGGCTTTGTTTCACAACCTAGGAGAGTATGGAGTCTAGCAAGCGAAATTACCACCATAGAGGCCTTACTTTGATGGTACTAATTTTGCTAGTTGGAAGCATAAGATTAAAACGGATATTCTTGGACATAACCCCGCCGTTTGGGCTATTGTGTGTATTGGCTTGCAAGGTGAATTCTTCGATGGGAGAGAACCAAATCGTGAAGCTACCGCGGAAGAATTGAGAATGCTGCAATACAATGCTCAAGCTTGCGATATCCTCTTTAACGGATTGTGCCCCGAAGAATTCAACAAAATCAGACGTCTTAAGAATGCAAAGAAATTTGGGATATTTTGATTGATATGCACGAAGGTACCGACTCCATCAAGGAATCCAAATTGGATGTGCTTCAAAGTTAGCTTGACAAGTTCAAAATGAAGGATGGTGAAGGTGTCGCTGAAATGTACTCTATGCTTGCTCTCATCACAAATGAGATTGCTGGCTTAGGAAGTGAAGAGATGACCGACAGATTCATCATCAAGAAGATCCTAAGAGCCTTGGATGGAAAATATGATACTGTGTGCACATTGATCCAAATGATGCCCAACTACAAAGATCTCAAGCCAACGAAAGTCATTGGAAGAATTGTTGCTCATGAGATGTCACTCAAGGATAAAGAAGAGCTTCACATCAAGTCAAGTGGTGCTTACAAAGCCTCATGTGATGCTCCAACATCATCAAGTGAGAAACAAGTCTTCAATGAGGAATTGAGCCTAATGGTGAAGAATTTCAACAAGTTCTACAAGAGTAGAAGCAAAGAAAGGAGTTCCAAGTCAAGGTCCTACAGTGAAAAAAGATCTTCTACTTGTGAGCGAAATTGCTACAATTGTGGAAGACTCAGACACTACTCCAATGAGTGTACGGCTCCCTACAAAAGAAGAGAAGACTCACCTAAAAGGAGAAGTAGAAGAGAATAATCACCTCCAAGAGAGAGAAGGAGTAGAGATGATCGTTATGAACGAAGAACCTCTCGCAGAAGCAAGGACTCGGAGAGGAAGGCCAAGTCATCAAGGAGCTACACAAAATGAAGACATCAAGCTCATGTTGGTGAATGGGTATCCGGCTCCAACTCCGACCATCACTCCGAGAGAAATTATCACTCCGACTCTGAATATACTCAAGATGAAGGTGTTGCCGGTCTAGCACTTGTGTCAACCAACTCCTATGACATATTTGACTCACCAAATGAAGGAATTGGAAGATGCTTCATGGCTAAAGGCCCAAAATTATCACACCCCGAGTATGTTGATTTCAATAGTGATGAAGATGATTTGCTAGGTGATGATGATTTACTTGTTGACAAATCTAGTGATGAAAACTATGATGAACTTGCTATTAATCATGCTAATCAAGATAAAACAAATGACGATGATAAGAAGGAGATTGAGCGTCTAACTAAAGAACTAAACACTCTTAAGTTAGATCATGAAACTACCTTGGAAGATCATCGAGAGCTTTTGAAGACTCACGAGAAGCTATGCTTTGAAAAGCTCAATCTAGAGCAAGAGCATGGGTTCTTAAAAGCAATCAATGATGATCTTCGTAAGAAAAGTTATTCTTACATCGCCAAGCATTTACTCTTGTCTACTTACATGCCACAAGTAAAATCTAGCAACAAGAGTAAGAAAGGTTCTTATTCTAGTGGTAACAATAATCATGCTAAATCCAATGTTGTTGCTTCTAGTAGTTCTCTTGATTCCACTAATGACTCTCTTAGCCAAGTTACACTTGAGCAAGAAAATAGCTTATTGAAGGGAATTATAGATAAAGGTGTTTACAAGAGCCTTGCCAGAAGTAAGCAATTTGAGGAAGTTGTACGCAAGCAAGGAAGGCACCGGAAGAATCAAGGTGTTGGTTTCGAACGAAAGTTCAATGCCAATGGAGTTGAGTGGGAAGAAGATCAATACCCCAAGACAAAGTCTGTTCCTCAACAAGAGAAGTATGATCCTACATATTTCAAGGGAACACAAGCTCAAGATGATCTTCTACCACAAGACCACAAGAAAAAAGGCAAGGACAATTTTCAAGAGGAGATTGATGCATTTGAAGAAGCTCCTAAGGCCTTGGTCAAGTGGGTTCCCAAGACTACATCAAGTTCTACTTCATCAAGTACGACTACAACTCCAAGGATTCCCATCAAGTTGATGTGGATCTCAAAGAAGAAGAACTAGAGAGTTCTTGAGGGTGACTCCGCCAATATACTTCACTCATATCATTTTGGCGAGAACAAGTGCAAACAACTTCCACATCTTGCACTAGTTCAATGAGTCACAAACCCTCTTGTTGGTAGGACAAGGGACAAGGTAACCTAATGCTTTCATGGACATCATCTTGTGTGTACTTCACTCTATGTCTATGGATATCCTTGTTTGTTCCTTGTGGGACTAACCCGTGTAGGTATTGAAAGTGCAACTCACTCCAATTGATTGCTCCGAATGATCCACATCAACATTGAGCATCCACATCAACATTGAGCATCCACATCTTCAACATCTACATGAAGTCATCATCGACAAAACCCAAGGTTAGTTCATCCCTCTTAGGGGGGATATCACATCTAGGGGGAGCTTGACTCTAAGAATTGAGCTAAAGCAACTCTAATGGTGTGAACACAACAATGCTTTATGTAAAAGTGGTAACCCCACTTGTGCTTAAACGATGAGTATGACCTACGATCAAATGTTCTCATTTGACTCCTAAGTAAATATACTCATATATAGATGACCTAGTCATCGCCAATTGCTTGATAGATGCTAGAGTGTTTGTACATACTTTGCCACATATTTCATTTGTCATTTTACTGTGTGAGCATGTTGGTTGCATATTTTACTCATTCGAGGACATCCATTTGTTGCTTTGATTGTTTGGTTCTTTTTCTTTTGCCATATGGATGGACAAGAATGCCTAAGAACTTCCTCTAGCTATCTAGGCTTTTCTCGTCTCAAACTCTATTCATGGTACATCACAAAGTTTGATCAAGTCATATTCGAACCCTCTGTGTGAGGAGCACTCGGAGTCACCGATTTTTCATAGACTTAAACTTCCAAAACCTCTCTGTGCATTTCGGTCTGACCGATTCATTCTTTTTGGTGTGACCGAGTTCACTGAGTTGATCTAGGTTTTCAATTTTGGTGCAACCGATTAGAACTTTTCGGTCACACCGAGCTGCAGTAACCGCTTGCGATTCTGCATCTTGGTGCCACTGAGTTGTTCCACTCGGTCACACCGATAGGGTTAGGATATATATATCGACGGGTCAAATTTTGGAAATTTCTCCAAAACTAGTTCACCCGCGCGTGTCCCGCTCTGCCGTCTAGGGTCTCTGGATCGTCCTGTCGTCACCAGCGACCTCCCGCCACTGATCTCCGTCACCGTCAACGGACTTCACCACCGCCGTTGCCGCCGTAGCAAACTCACCACCGAGTTAGGGTATGAGTTTGAGCCCTTGTGCATTCTTTTTACCTCCGATTCTGAGCACAAGGGCAATGCCATGTTCCTTACCACGTATGAGATCAATCTATCCAGTGAAATCTTCCTTTAGATTAGATTTGATTCGAAAATTTAGGGTTAGGTTTCCGCCGAACTCATCTCGGAGCGACCGAGTTGGGGAAATCGGTCTCACCAATTTGGCTTAGGCCATTACACTTGCACTTTTCGGTCTGGCCGAAACTTGCAAATCGGTGTGATCGAGTTCAACTCTCAGCGAAACCCTAGCAATCTCGGAGTCACCGAACTGTGTCTCGGTCTGACCGATTTCACTAGTTTAGACTCCAAAGTTGCTTCGGTGTCACCGAGTTTACAAATCGGTAGCTCCGAAATGCTTTCTATGGAAAACTACAACTAAGTTTTTGACTCATTTGTTTTGCAAAATCTCTGCACTTTGTGATGCTCATTGATACGTCTCCAACGTATCTATAATTTTTGATTGTTCCATGATATTATATATTCTGTTTTGGATGTTTAATGGGCTTATTTATACACTTTTATATTATTTTTGGGACTAACCTATTAACCGATGGCCCAGCCCAAATTGTTGTTTTTTGCCTATTTCAGTGTTTCGCAGAAAAAGAATATCAAACGGAGTCCAAACGGAATGAAACCTTCCGGAGCATGATTTTTGGAACAAACGTGATCCAGAGGACTTGGAGTGGACGTCAAGCAATCAACGAGGAGGCCACGAGGAAGGGTGCGCGCCCTCCATCCTCGTGGGCCCCTCGTGGCTCCACCAACCTACTTCTTCCTCCTATATGTACCTACGTACCCCCAAACCATCGAGGAGCACCACGAAAACCTAATTCCACCGCCGCAACCTTCTGTACCTATGAGATCCCATCTTGGGGCCTTTTCTGGTGCTCCGCCGGAGGGGGCATTGATCACAGAGGGCTTCTACATCAACACCATAGCCTCTTCGATGATGTGTGAGTAGTTTACCTTAGACCTTCGGGTCCACAGTTATTAACTAGATGGCTTCCTCTCTCTCTCTCTCCCTCTCTCTCTTTGGATCTCAATACAAAGTTCTCCTCAATTCTCTTGGAGAACTATTCGATGTAATCTTCTTTTGCGGTGTGTTTGTCGAGATCCGATGAATTGTTGGTTTATGATCAAGATTATCTATGAACAATATTTGAATCTTCTTTGAATTCTTTTATGTATGATTGGTTATCTTTGCAAGTCTCTTCGAATTATCAGTTTGGTTTGGCCTACTAGATTGATCTTTCTTTTAATGGGAGAAGTGCTTAGCTTTGGGTTCAATCTTGCGGTGCTCGATCCCAGTGACAGTAGGGGACGCGACACGTATTGTATTGTTGCCATCGAGGATAAAAAGATGGGGTTTATATCATATTGCATGAGTTTATCCCTCTACATCATGTCATCTTGCTTAAAGTGTTACTCCATTCTTATGAACTTAATACTCTAGATGCATGCTGGATAGCGGTCGATGTGTGGAGTAATAGTAGTAGATGCAGGCAGGAGTCGGTCTACTTGTCACGGACGTGATGCCTATATACATGATCATACCTAGATATTCTCATAACTATGCTCAATTCTATCAATTGCTCGACAGTAATTTGTTTACCCACTGTAATACTTATGCTATCTTGAGAGAAGCCACTAGTGAAACCTATGGCCCCGGGGTCTATTTTCCATCATATTAATCTCCCGTCAACAAGCTATTTCTTGCGCCGTTTATTTTGCTTTCTTTACTTTTAGTCTTTATCATAAAAATACCAAAAATATTATCTTATCTTCTCTATCAGATCTCACTTTTGCAAGTGGCCATGAAGGGATTGACAACCCCTTTACCGCATTGGTTGCAACATTCTTATTTGTTTGTGTAGGTGCAAGGGACTTGAGCATGGCCTCCTACTGGATTGATACCTTGGTTCTCAAAAACTGAGGGAAATACTTATGCTACTTTGTTGCATCACCCTTTCCTTTTCAATGGAAAACCAACGCAGTGCTCAGGAGGTAGCAAGAAGGATTTCTGGCGCCGTTGCCGGGGAGTCTACGCAAAAGTCAAGACATACCAAGTACCCATCACAAACTCTTATCCCTCGCATTACATTATTTGCCATTTGGCTCTCGTTTTCCTCTCCCCCACTTCACCTTTGTCGTTTTATTCTCCCTTTTTCTATTCGCCTCTTTCCCGTTTGCTTTGATGTCTTACTTGGCTCGTTTGCTCATTTGGTTGGAATACTTGTTTATTTATTGCTAAACATAGAACCTAAGATCTATGGATCCTCATCCGCTTGCTAATCTTTTTAAGAGATCCAATTATGAGGAACCAATTGCTAGTGAGTTTTGTGCACTAGATTATCTTTATGAAGTTTTGCTTGAAATTCGTGAATCTGAAAATTGTAATGAAGTACTTTATGGAGTGATTCATGATGGATCTTTCAATAGAAAGCATGATTGCAATGATGATAGTATAAATTCTATTAATATCAATTGTGATTACAATATGCAAAACCCTAAGCTTGGGGATGCTAGTTTTGCCATGTCTACTACTTGTTGCAATGATCATGATTGGGGTGATTCTTCTTATGATCTTGAAAATTTGTTTAAGCCCCATGATGAATATGAGATTGATAATAGTGTTTGCAATATTATTGAAAGTGGGTTTGGAAGAGTGTCAACTTTAGATCCCACATATTTGGAGAATGTTCAATCTTATGAATTTTTTGATAAAAGTGGGTTTGGAGAGGTCATGACTTTAGTTAATGTTAATCCCACTATTTTGGAAGAGTGTTAACTTTGCATGCATGTGGATCGTGTTGAAAATATTTTATGTGATAGCTATTTTGTTGAATTTGCTTATGATCCTACATGTAATTATTATGAGAGAGGAAAATATGGTGATAGAAATTTTCATGTTACTAAATTACCTCTCGTTATGTTGAGATTGCTATTGTTTCTTTCCGCTTCCTTGCATATGCTAGTTTTTGCTTACCTTGATAATTTTTTTGCCAATAATATGCCTATTCATAGGAAGTATGTTAGACTTAGATGTGTTTGTCACGTGTTTTATGATGCTCTCTTTGTGCTTCAATTCTTGTCTTTCATGTGAGCATCGTTGAAATCTTATGCCTAGCTATAAGGCTTTAAAGAAAAGCGCTTGTTGGGAGACAACCCATTTTTTTCCTTGCTGTTATTAAATAAATAATTAATCTATCCTCTGTTTAGATCTGGTTTTATGCTTTTAATTAGTGTTTGTGCCAAGTAGAACCTTTTGGAAGACTTGGGGAAAGTCTTTGCGATCTTGCTGTAAAAAACAGAAAGTTTAGCGTTCGCGAGAATTGCTGCCATTTTTTATTGGAGAGTGATATTTAGTTAATTCTTGTTGTAGATGATTAATAGATAAATTCCTCACGTCCAGCAATTTATTTTAGAATTTTTGGGGTTCCAGAAGTATTCGAAACCTACAGATTACTACAGACTTTTCTGTTTTTGACAGATTCTGTTTTTCGTGTGTTGTTTGCTCATTTTGATGAATCTATGGCTAGTAATAGAGTTTATGAACCATAGAAAAGTTGGAATAAAGTAGTTTTAACAGAAATATAAATAAAGAATGATTTCATTACAGTACCTTGAAGTGGTGGTTTGTTTTCTTTCGCTAACGGAGCTCACGAGATTTTCTACTTTAAGTTTTGTGTTGTGAAGTTTTGAAGTTTTGGGTAAAGATTTGATGGATAATGGAACAAGGATTGGCAAGAGCCTAAGCTTGGGGATGACCAAGGCACCCCAAGGTAAAATCCAAGGACAACCAAAAGCTAGGGCATCCCCTCTTTCGTCTTCGTCGATCGGTAACTTTACTTGGGGCTATATTTTTATTCACCACATGATATGTGTTTTGCTTGGAGCGTCTTGTATGATTTGAGTCTTTGATTTTTAGTTTATCACAATCATCCTTGCTGTACACACCTTTTGAGCTAGACACACATGATTCGGAATTTGTTAGAATACTCTATGTGCTTCACTTATATCTTTTGAGCTATATAGTTTTTGCTCTAGTGCTTCACTTATATCTTTTAGAGCACGGTGGTGGTTTTATTTTATAGAAATTATTGATATCTCAGGCTTCACTTATATTATTTTGAGAGTCTTAAAAAGCATGGTAATTTGCTTTAATTGTGAAATTAATCCGAAGGTGATAGGCATCTAAGATGAGCATAATAAAAACTTCCATATTGAGTTTATTGAATATCATGAGAAGTTTGATACTTGATAAGTGTTTTGAGATATAAAGGTGGTAATATTAGAGTGTGCTAGTTGAGTGATTGTGAAATTGAGAAATGCTTGTGTTAAGGTTGGCAAGTCCCGTAGCTTTCACGTATGGTAAAAGTTGTGTGACAATTTTGACACATAAGGTGTTCTTTTATTGCTTTCCTTATGAGTGGCGGTCGGGGATGAGCGATGGTCTTTTCCTACCAATCTATCCCTCTAGGGGCATGCGTAGTAGTACTTTGCTTCGAGGGCTAATAAACTTTTGCAATAAGTATATGAGTTCTTTATGACTAATGTGAGTCCATGGATTATACGCACTCTCAACCTTCCACAATTTTCTAGCCTCTACGGTACCGTGCATTGCCCTTTCTCGCCTTGAGAGTTGGTGCAAACTTCGTCGGTGCATCCAAACCCCGTGATATGATACGCTCTAACACACATAAACCTCCTTATATCTTCCTCAAAACAGCCACCTACCTACCTATCATGGCATTGCCATAGCCATTATGAGATATATTGCCATGCAACTTTCCACCGTTCCGTTTATTATGACACGCTCCATCATTGTCATATTGCTTTGCATAAACATGTAGTTGACATCGTATTTGTGGCAAATCCACCATTCATAATTTTTCATACATGTCACTCTTGATTCATTGCATATCCCGGTACACCGCCGGAGGCATTCACATAGAGTCATATTTTGTTCTAAGTATTGAGTTGTAATCTTGAGTTGTAAGTAATAAAAGTGTGATGATCATCATTATTAGAGCATTTTCCCATGTGAGGAAAGGATGATGGAGACTATGATTCCCCCCCAAGTCGGGATGAGATTCCGGACTAAATAAAAAAAGAGCCCAAAGAAAAAAAAGAGAAGGCCCCAAAAAAATGAGAGAAAAAGAGGGAAGGGACAATGTTACTATCCTTTTTCCACACTTGTGCTTCAAAGTAGCACCGTGATCTTCATGATAGAGAGTCTCCTATGTTGTCACTTTCATATACTAGTGGGAATTTTTCATTATATAACTTGGCTTATATATTCCAATGATGGGCTTCCTCAAAATGCCTTATGTCTTCATGAGCAAGCAAGTTGGATGCACACCCACTTAGTTTTTTTTGTTGAGCTTTCATACATTTATAGGTCTAGTGCATCCGTTGCATGGCAATCCCTACTCCTCTCATTGACATCAATTGATGGGCATCTCCATAGCCTATTGATTAGCCGCATCAATGTGAGACTTTCTACCTTTTTGTCTTCTCATAACCCCCATCATTATACTTTATTCCACCCATAGTGCTATATCCATGGCTTGCGCTCATGTATTGCGTAAGGGTTGAAAAGGCTGAAGCACGTTAAAAAGTATGAACCAATTGCTTGGCTTGTCATCGGGGTTATGCATGATGAGAACGTTTTGTGTGATGAAATTGAAACATAGCCTAACTATATGATTTTGTATGGATAAGCTTTCTTTGGCTATGTTATTTTGATAAGAAATAATTGCTTGGTTAGCATGTTTGAAGTATTATTGTTTTTATGTCAACATTCAACTTTTGTGTTGAATCTTTCGGATCTAAATATTCATGCCACAATAAAAAGAATTACATTGAAAATTATGCTAAGAAGCATTCCACATCAAAAATTCTGTATTTATCATTTACCTACTCGAGGACGAGCAGGAATTAAGCTTGGGGATGCTTGATACGTCTCCAACGTATCTATAATTTTTGATTGTTCCATGCTATTGTATATTGTGTTTTGGATGTTTAATGGGCTTATTTATACACTTTTATATTATTTTTGGGACTAACCTATTAACCGGAGGCCCAGCCCAAATTGCTGTTTTTTGCATATTTCAGTGTTTCGCAGAAAAAGAATATCAAACGGAGTCCAAACGGAATGAAACCTTCGGGAGCGTGATTTTTGGAACAAACGTGATCCAGAGGACTTGGAGTGGACGTCAAGCAATCAACCAGGAAGGCACGAGGTAGGGGGCGTGCCTACCCCCCTGGGCACGCCCTCCACCCTCATGGGCCCCTCGTGGCTCCACCGACCTACTTTTTCCTCCTATATATACCTACGTACCCCCAAACCATCGAGGAGCACCACGAAAACCTGATTCTACCACCGCAACCTTCTGTACCCGTGAGATAAAGCCCATTAAACATCTAAGATGGATAATATAATAGCATGGAACAATCAAAAATTATAGATATGTTGGAGATGTATCAACATCCCCAAGCTTAATTCCTGCTCTTCCTCGAGTAGGTAACTGATAAAAAAAGAATTTTTGATGTGGAATGCTACCTAACATATTTCTCTATGTAATCTTCTTTATTGTAGAAAGAATATTCAGATCCATAAGATTCAAGACAAAAGTTTAATATTGACATAATAATAATAATACTTCAAGCATACTAACTAAGAAATCATGTCTTCTCAATAACATGGCCAAAGAAAGTTCATCCCTACAAAATCATATAGTTTGGTCATACTCCATTTTCGTCACACAAGAATGCTCTCATCATGCACAACCTCGATGACAAGCCAAGCAATTGTTTCACACTTTAGTAATCTCAAACTTTTTAAACCTTCACGCATTACATGAGCACGAGCCATGGATATATCACTATGGGTGGAATAGAATATGATGATGGGGGTTATGTGGAAAAGACAAAAAGGAGAAAGTCTCACATCAACGAGGCTAATCAATGAGCTATGGAGATGCCCATCGATTGATGTTAATGCAAGGAGTAGGGATTGCCATGCAACGGATGCACTAGAGCTATAAATGTATGAAAGCTCAACAAAAGAAACTAAGTGGGTGTGCTTCCAACTTGCTTGCTCACGAAGACCTAGGGCACTTGAGGAGGCCCATTGTTGGAATATACAAGCCGAGTTCTATAATGAAAAATTCCCACTAGTATATGAAAGTGACAAAACAAGAGACTCTCTATCATAAAGATCATGGTGCTACTTTGAAGCACAAGTGTGGAAAAAGGATAGTAGCATTGTCCCTTTTATTTTATTTGGCCTTTCCTTTTTTATTTGGCCTTTCTTTTTTTTCTTTTTTGGGGCCTTCCCCTTTTTTTATTTGGGGACAATGCTCTATTAATGATGATCATCACACTTCTATTTATTTACAACTCAAAGATTACCTCTCGATACTAGAACAAGATATGACTCTATATGAATGCCTCCGACGGTGTGCCGGGATTGCGATGAATCAAGAGTGAAATGTATGAAAAATTATGAACGGTGGCTTGGCCACAAATACGATGTCAACTACATGATCATGCAAAGCAATATGACAATGATGATGCGTGTCATAATAAACAGAATGGTGGAAAGTTGCATGGCAATATATCTCAGAATGGCTATGGAAATGCCATAATAGGTAGGTATGGTGGCTGTTTTGAGGAAGATATAAGGAGGTTTATGTGTGACAGAGCGTATCATATCACGGGGTTTGGATGCACCGGCGAAGTTTGCACCAACTCTCAATGTGATAAAGGGCAATGCATGGTACCGAAGAGGCTAGCAATGGTGGAAGGGTAAGAGTGCGTATAATCCATGGACTCAACATTAGTCATAATGAACTCACATACTTATTGCAAAAATCTACAAGTCATCAAAAACCAAGCACTACGTGCATGCTCCTAGGGGGATAGATTGGTAGGAAAAGACCATCGCTCGTTGATACGTCTCCAACGTATCTATAATTTTTGATTTCTCCATGCTATATTATCTACTGTTTTGGACTATATTGGGCTTTATTTTCCACTTTTATATTACTTTTGGGACTAACCTATTAACCGGAGGCCCAGCCCAGAATTGCTGTTTTTTTGCCTATTTCAGTGTTTCGAAGAAACGAAATATCAAACGGAGTCCAAACGGAATAAAACCTTCAGGAACGTGATTTTCTCACCGAACGTGATCCAGGAGACTTGGACCCTACGCCAAGGAACAAAAGAGGCGATCACGAGGGTGGGGGGTGCCCCCCCTAGGGCGCGCCCCCTGCCTCGTGGGCCCCTCGGAGCTCCACCGACGTACTTCTTCCTCCTATATATACCTACGTACCCCCAAACGAACAGATACGGAGCCAAAAACCTAATTCCACCGCTGCAACTTTCTGTATCCACGAGATCCTATCTTAGGGCCTGTTCCGAAGCTCCGTCGGAGGAGAGCCGTCATCACGGAGGGCTTCTACATCATCATAGCCTCTTCGATGAAGTGTGAGTAGTTTACCTCAGACCTTCGGGTCCATAGTTAGTAGCTAGATGGCTTCTTCTCTCTCTTTGAATCTCAATACAAAGTTCTCCCCCTCTCCTGTGGAGATCTATTCGATGTAATCTTCTTTTTGCGGTGTGTTTGTTGAGATCGATGAATTGTGGGTTTATGATCAAGTCTATCTATGAATAATATTTGAATCTTCTCTGAATTCTTTTATGTATGATTGGTTATCTTTGCAAGTCTCTTCGAATTATCCGTTTGGTTTGGCCAACTAGATTGGTAGTTCTTGCCATGGGAGAAGTGCTTAGCTTTGGGTTCGATCTTGCGGTGTCCTTTCCCAGTGACATAAGGGGCAGCAAGGCACGTATTGCATCGTTGCCATCGAGGATAACAAGATGGGGTTTATTTCATATTGCATGAATTTATCTCTCTACATCATGTCATCTTACTTAAGGCGTTACTCTGTTTTTAACTTAATACTCTAGATGCATGCTGGATAGGGGTCGATGAGTGGAGTAATAGTAGTAGATGCAGAATCGTTTCGGTCTACTTGTCACGGACGTGATGCCTATATACATGATAATGCCTAGATATTCTCATAACTATGCTCAATTCTGTCAATTGCTCAACAGTAATTTGTTCACCCACCGTAGAATACTTATGCTCTTGAGAGAAGCCACTAGTGAAACCTATGGCCCCCGGGTCTATTCTCATCATATCAATCTCCATTACTTTAATCTTGCTTTGCTTTTTTACTTTGCCTTTACTTTTACTTTGCATCTTTATACCAAAAATACCAAAAATATTATATCTATCAGATCTCACTCTCGTAAGTGACCGTGAAGGGATTGACAACCCCTAATCGCGTTGGTTGCGAGTAGCTATCGTTTTGTGCAGGTACGAGGAACTTGAGCGTGGCCTCCTACTAGATTGATACCTTGGTTCTCAAAAACTGAGGGAAATAATTACGCTACTTTGCTGCATCATCCTTTCCTCTTCGGGGAAATCCAACGCAAGCTCAAGAGGTAGCACTCGTCCCCGACCGCCACTCATAAGGAAGACAATCAAATAACACCTCATGTTTCAAATTTGTTACACAACGTTTACCGTACGTGCATGCTATGGGACTTGCAAACTTCAACACAAGTATTTATCAAATTCACAACTACTCAACTAGCACAACTTTAATATCACTATCTCCATATCTCAAAACAATCATCAAGCATCAAACTTCTCTTAGTATTCAAAACACTCATAAGAATTTTTTTACTAATCTTGAATACCTAGCATATTAGGATTATTTAAGCAAATTACCATGCTATTTAAGACTCTCAAAATAGTCTAAGTGAAGAATGAGAGTTCATCTATTTCTTCAAAATAAAACTACCACCATGCTCTAAAAGATATAAGTGAAGTACTAGAGCAAATAACAAACTACTCCGAAAGATATAAGTGAAGATCAATGAGTAGTTGAATAATTATGCAACTATGTGAAGACTCTCTAACATTTAAGAATTTCAGATCTTGGTATTTTATTCAAACAGCAAGAAAAATCCTAACAAAACAAATTGACGCTCCAAGCAAAACACATATCATGTGGTGAATAAAAATATAGCTCCAAGTAAAGTTACTGATGAAGGAAGACAAAAGAGGGGATGCCTTCCAGGGCATCTCCAAGCTTAGGCTTTTGGTTGTCCTTGAATATTAACTTGGGATGCCTTGGGAATCCCCAAGATTAGTCTCTTGCCACTCCTTGTTCCATAATCCATCAAATCTTTACCCAAAACATGAAAACTTCACAACACAAAACTTAACAGAAAACTCGTAAGCTCCGTTAGTATAAGAAAGAAAATCACCATCATAAGGTACTGTAATGAACTCATTATAAATTCATATTTGTGTAATATATACTTTATTCCAACTTCTCTATGGTTCATACCCTCCTGTTCTACTCATAGGTTCATCAAAATAAGCAAACAACACATAGAAAACAGAATCTGTCAAAACAGAACAGTCTGTAGTAATCTGTATCAAACGTATACTTATGGAACTCATAAAATTCTAAAATAAATTGTTTTACCTGGGTAATTTGTCTATTAATCATCTGAAAAAAGAATTAACTAAATAGCACTCTGCAGTAAAAAATGGCAGCAATTCTCGTGAGCGCTAAAGTTTCTGTTTTTTACAGCATGATCGCAAAGACTTTCCCCAAGTCTTCCCAAAGGTTCTACTTGGCACAAACACTAATTAAACACATAAAACCACATATAAACAGAGGATAGATGAATTATTTATTACTAAACTGCACCAAAAATCAAGGAATCAAAATAAAATTGGGTTGCCTCCCAACAAGCGCAATCGTTTAACGCCCCTAGCTAGGCATGATGATTTCAATGATGCTCACATAAAAGATAAGAATTGAAACATAAAGAGAGCATCATGAAGAATATGACTAGCACATTTAAGTCTAACCCACTTCCTATGCATAGGGATTTTGTTACCAAACAACTTATGGGAACAATAATCAACTAGCATAGGAAGGCAAAACAAGCACGTAGAGAGGAAACTTGATATTATTGCAATTCCTACAAGCATAAGTTCCTCCCTCATAATAATTTTCAGTAGCATCATGAATGAATTCAACAATATAACCAGCACCTAAAGCATTATTTTCATGATCTACAAGCATAGAAATTTTATTACTCTCCACATAAGCAAAATTCTTCTCATTCGGAATAGTGGGAGTATCATAAGAAACTCGAATACTATAAATTGTTTCCACATTAAAAAAGTAATGTTCATAAAAGGGGTAACCATAATCATGACAAGTTTTATAAATATAGTAACTACTTTTTATAGCATAAGTATCATCACAATAATCATCATAAGTAGGAGGCATGCTATCATCATTATAAATTTGCATATCAAAACTTGGGAGACTAAAAATATCATCTTCATTAAACGTAGCATCCCCAAGCTTGGGACAAACATTAATTGCAGAAAATATATTCTCAAAAACATCATCTTCATCAAACATAGCATCCCCAAGCTTGGGCCTTTTCATATCATAAGCATAACCACTTTCATCATTAATAGTATATATAACACCAATAGTATAGCAATTATCATATTCTTCAAAGCAAGTACCAAAAAGATTTTCAAGATCATAAGGAGTATCATTATCTTCCACAATTATATTTTCATGAGGCACAATAGTAATAGGAACAGCATTATTTGGGCGAGATATCTTTTTACCTCTCTTCCTTTTTCTTTTCTTCTTCTTCACCACATCATGTGTGGGTTCAATCCTCTTTTTGGAGCTCCTTATTAATGAGATTGGTTGAATAGGAGGCTCTTCCTCGTTACCTAATTCATCATAAGAAATCATATGAGAATATTGGGAGGTCTCTTCCCTTTCGTTAGTATTCTCTTCATCCTCTATTTGTTTTATTTTCTTTATGTAATTGGCAATATAAGGATTTTCAATGCAATTCACCGCACAATACATATAAATTTCCTCTAGATCAAAACCAAGAAGTTTATAACGGGCAAATTATGGAAGATGCTTAGTTATACGTTTCATTTCTTCGTAACCCATAAGCAAACTGAGTTCATTATAATGTGCAAGGTAAATCAAGTCATCACAATTTTTAGACACGATTAGATCATGAAACAATTTGCATCGGATAGCTAAATGACCCTGTTCCTTGCAAAGTCCACAAGTACGGCCAACAAAATTTAAATTTTCAGCACAATCATCTAGCCTTTCTTGCAACAATTTAGTTTCTAAGTACTTATGCCTCTTGCAATATCTATCTTCCCTATTTGGTGTGTACTTACAAACCCAATGCACTCCACAAAAATTAACATGTTTATAGGAGACATTTTCATCATAACTAGTGCAATCATCATTAGTACTATGAATATTCAAGGAGTTCGTACTAACAACATTGCAATCATGCTCATCATTCAGATATTTAGTGCCAAACATTTTAATGCATTCTTCTTCTAACACTTTGGCACAATTTTCCTTTCCATCATACTCACGAAAGATATTAAAAAGATGAAGCGTATGAGGCAAACTTAATTCCATTTTTTTATTTTATTTTATAAACTAAACTAGTGATAAAACAAGAAACTAAAAGACTCGATTGCAAGATGTAAAGATATACCTTCAAGCACTCACCTCCCCGGCAACGGCGCCAGAAAAGAGCTTGATGTCTACTACACAACCTTCTTCTTGTAGACGTTGTTGGGCCTCCAAGTGCAGAGGTTTGTAGGACAGTAGCAAATTTCCCTCAAGTGGATGACCCAAGGTTTATCAATCTATAGGAGGCGTAGGATGAAGATGGTCTCTCTCAAGCAACCCTGCAACCAAATAACAAAGAGTCTCTTGTGTCCCCAACACACCCAATACAATGGTAAATTGTATAGGTGCACTAGTTCGGCAAAGAGATGGTGACACAAGTGGTATATGGATAGTAGATAAAGGTTTTTGTAATATGAAAATATAAAAACAGCAAGGTAACTAATGATAAAAGTCAGCACAAACGGTATTGCAATGCGTTGAAACAAGGCCTAGGGTTCATACTTTCGCTAGTGCAAGTTCCCTCAACAATAATAACATAATTGGATCACATAACTATCCCTCAACATGCAACAAAGAGTCACTCCAAAGTCACTAATAGCGTAGAACAAACAAAGAGATTATGGTAGGGTACGAAACCACCTCAAAGTTATTCTTTCGAATCAATCCGTTGGGCTATTCCTATAAGTGTCACAAACAGCCCTAGAGTTCGTACTTGAATAACACCTAAAGACACAAATCAACCAAAACCCTAATGTCACCTAGATACTCCAATGTCACCTCAAGTATCCGTGGGTATGATTATATGATATGCATCACAGAATCTCAGATTCATCTATTCAACCAACACATAGAACCTCAAAGAGTGCCCAAAAGTTTCTACCAGAGAGTCAAGACGAAAATGTGTGCCAACCCCTATGCATAGGTTCATGGGCGGAACCCGCAAGTTGATCACCAAAACATACATCAAGTGGATCACGTGATATCCCATTGTCACCACAGATAAGCATGGCAAGACATACATCAAGTGTTCTCAAATCCTTAAAGACCCAATCCGATAAGATAACTTCAAAGGGAAAACTCAATCTTACAAGAGAGTAGGGGGGGAAGAAACATCATAGGATCCAAATATAATAGCAAAGCTCGCGATACAGCAAGATCGTATCACCTCAAGAACACGAGAGAGAGAGAGATCAAACACATAGCTACTGGTACATACCCTCAGCCCCGAGGGAGAACTACTCCCTCCTTGTCATGGAGAGCACTGGGATGATGAAGATGGCCATCGGAGAGGGATTCCCCCTCCGGCAGGGTGCCGGAACGGGTCTAGATTGATTTTCGGTGGCTACGGAGGCTTCTAGCGACGAAACTCCCTATCTATTATGGTCCGTGATCATTTTAGGGTATATGGATATATATAGGTGGAAGAAGTACGGTAGGGGGGCCACGAGGGGCCCACGAGGGTGGAGGGTGCGCCCAGGGGGTGGGCGCGCCCCCTACCTTGTGGCTTCCTCCAAGCTTCCTTGGCGTGGACTCCAAGTCTCCTGGGTTGCTTTCCTTCCAAAAATAAGTTCCGTGAAGTTTCAGGTCAATTGGACTCCGTTTGATTTTCCTTTTCTGTGATACTCTAAAACAAAGAAAAAACAGAAACTGGCACTGGGCTCTGGGTTAATAGGTTAGTCCCAAAAATAATATAAAAGTGTATAATAAAGCCCATTAAACATCTAAGATGGATAATATAATAGCATGGAACAATCAAAAATTATAGATACGTTGGAGACGTATCAGCCACCATTAGGGGGAGATTGCTATAGCATGATTCTCGGGGTGTTACAAGATATCAAGATTTTTCGTGTTTGGCAATGGGGGGGGGGAGATAGAGGGAGATTAGGGTTGAGAGGATGAAGAGAGGAGATTATACCCCCACGGGAGATGTTACCGTTGCATAGCCGCAACACTGCGTACCCGGACTAAAGTAGTTCGAGCACGTGGATAGTCTCGAGAAACAACACTCTGCCCTGGGCACCCGAAGTTCCAAAACCCCGGGCACCCAGACAGAATTGGTGTTGGGTGGCATAGGTGGCCTGGCACCTAGGGGTCCAACACCCCAGGCACCCGAACCGACCAGAGGGGGTGAGCAACACCCCGGGCACCCGGACTAAGGGGGCCTCGGGCACCCGGACAAGGCTGAGGCCAGCTCCATGTTCTCTGGTGCCTTCGGGCACCCGAACAACGAGGAGTCCGGGTACTCAGACCTCTAAAGAGGGTGACATCTTCGCTGAAGAACTTTCCTCCTGATCATGGAAAACATTGGGAGATGTCTATATGTAATATGTTAGAGTTCCCCAACTCCATAATCTCTGCAACCCCTCTTGATAGTACGGATGTTCCAATGACTCAAAATGAAACCAAAAAAATTTCTGAGCCCCCGAAGAACACCATATTTTTTCCTTTTTGTATCGATGGGGTTACTGAAGTCCATAGACCAAATGAAGAAATCAATGTCCTTAGATATACTTGACAATCGACACTAGTTGTTGCAAATTGTATTGTGGTCAACAAAAAAATCATAATTGAGGGATAACTGCACTTTCAATCTCCCCCCTTTTGGTGAACTGATGACAATACGATTCACACATGGAAAAATAAACATAGAGATAAAATTATGTGCCATGCAACACTATTAATATAGGAATCTCCCCTTCATGTGTGCATATTTTAAAATATGCCATGAAACCATATCACAGCAAAAATATGACCCCCCCTAAATTAATAGCCAAGTGCAACAAGATGAATATGAAATAAATGAGCATGTAGCACTAGCTAGTTTGTGATAAAAAAGAATAGAAACAATGGTGCCATGGATCGCAAACTAGAGGTGTTGTGAGAGAAAGAAATGTGTGTAAGATGCAATGATAAGCATAGGAAAAAAACAAGAAAATCGCAAGCTAGGACATAGTTTCACACGAATTTAAAATTGGGTAGCTCACAACCACGGCAACAAAGTACAGAGGGAAAAATAAATAAAAGAATTAGAAACCCATCGAAGAGTCAAAGTGTAGCGACCCAACCTCAAACGGTCGAATCTCTCTACATAAGTGTCATCCCTGGATCGGTAATGCTGACACACACACAGTACTTCGAAGGATTTATAACAGAGTAGCAATCACACACTTATTACATCAATAGTCTCAAGAGAGAGCTTAATACAGTAATATGGCTTAAGGCCATCTAAATACGATAACAGCAGAAGTCTTGGAAGATAAAGTGAGTCCATCAACTCCAACGGTATAGCAGAGTGCACGACAACGACCTAGCGCACCTTAATCTTTGTCTGAAAAGTCTGCAACATGATATGTTGCAGCCTGAAATGGGTCAACACATGGAATATTCTGGCAATGTAACATAGTAGAGCAATGAACAAGATAAATGCTATCACTACATGCATATATGGCTGGTGGAGGCTCTACGGTTATAATGTTTTGCCGCAAGCCAATTTTTCCCTACAACAAAGGAATATAATTATTTAACTATCATGGTAGTTGTTAAACATTGAGAAGGTTCCTCTAACTCAATCCCCAATTAAAAGTACTTATCAACCCAACAAATTAATTTAGAGTGATGAGATCAACATGATAATCCAAGAACCAGATACTCAACATGTCCATAACCGGGGACACGGCTAACCATGATTAGTTTGTACACTTTGCAGAGATTTGCGCACTTTTCCCCACAAGACTCGATCTCCTCCGTTGGATTTCTCTCACTACATGATGTTTGAGAAACGGATGACCGAGACACAGTCTTTCAGAAACATTTACTCTTTACTCTGGGTGGATAGTTACACCTACTTTCCCCTACATCTGCTAGCCCACCATTGAAAGAGGTCATCCAACATACTCAACTATTCTAGAGCCCATAATAGCTTGTGGCTGCACACGGAAGTTTCTAGAATGAATAATCTTATGATCCCTTTGTGGCTGCACATGGAAGTTTGCACACTTTTCCCCACAAGACTCGATCTCCTCCGTTGGATTTCTCTCACTCCATGATGTTTGAGAAACGGATGACCGAGACACAGTCTTTCAGAAACATTTACTCTTTACTCTGGGTGGACAGTTACACCTACTTTCCCCTACATCTGCTAGCCCACCACTGAAAGAGGTCATCCAACATACTCAACTATTCTAGAGCCCATAATAGCTTGTGGCTGCACACGGAAGTTTCTAGAATGAATAATCTTATGATCCCTTTGAGCCTGGTTGGTGAACCATAGGATGATCACATGGATACTCCGGGATATCCTAGGACAACACTGGATTCTCCAGGTGCCCGCAACCAATCCACTGAGATGTGTATTTAAGTAGCCACCTTAAGTTCAACCATTAATTACCAAACTCACATCTGTCATGGATACTCTCAAACCCAAACCATGTCTATGAGCATAGCATGGCATTACAAGCATAACGTAGAAGTAACTCCCAAGGGTTTGATAAATAAAAGGTTAATAGGTTCTACCTCATCATCTACTTCCCAAACCCACATGTTAAGAGATCCTACTCATGCAATATTTGAGGGTTATAACTAATGCATAAAAACTGGGTAATAGAGGGGTATGATCAATGTGTTACTTGCCTTGCTGATGATTCGCAAAACCTAGTGACTCGTAGTAGCACGCTGCGCACTCCGGGAATTCTATCGCAAACAAACAACATACATAAGCACTCAAGCAAATATGCAAGTATAAAACTTCAAATAAGAAGATCAAATCTGAAAACTCAACTGAAAAGATTTGATCTGCAAAAAGAATGAATCGAATCGGAGCTACGGAACTGAAACTACGGTCAAAAGAACTTCGAATACAAATCTGCTTGCAACCAAATTTTAATTTGTCAAAAAACTTGTTCAAGTTGATTAAACAGAAAGAGGGGTTCCAGACGAAGATTTTGGCGTTGGCTTCACTGGATTTGGACAAACGGTTAAGAAACGGCAAGGGTTTGAAGATCAGGGGCTAATCTGCGATAAAAATAATCACGGATAAGTCACTGGACGAAAAAGAAAAAGAAAAGACTAACGAACGAACGTTCGCTGTCTGAACCTAACCGGCGAATAGCGTTCATAAAAACGAATGAACGGACGGACGTCCGCTAAATAACTAAACCGAGAAAAACTGAACCGATAAAAATAAAAAAACGCATCTAGGGTTTCTAAAAAAACCGATCTGTTTTTATCTAAATCAAAAAAACCGGTGGATCCGTATCGGATCGGGAACGGTGGCGGCTCCGGCGGCGAGGTGGCGGCTCCGGCGAGGCGAGACGCTGCGTGGCGGCGACGGTGTGGGGCGTGGGCGGCGTGCGGCGGGCGCGGCTGCGTGCTGCTGCCGCGGGAGGTGGGGCGAGGTGGGGGTCGAGGCGGTGGCAGCATATAAAGGGGGAGGGGGGCTCGGCTTGGGTAGGGGGCAACCGAGGCGGCGGCGGTGTCCCGGACTCCGGCAGAGTCCGGCTCGGGCACGGCGTGCGGGCGCGGGGAAGGCGGCGGCGGTGCCGGGCCGGCTGGGCTTCGGCCCAGTTCGGTCCGTGAAGAGTTAAAAAAACAGATTCTGCCGAAAAATCCTAAATAAATAAAAATAAAAATGTAAAAATGCCAAAACAAATTTTCACCATCTAAATAAAATATTTAGAATAAAGTGAACATTTTCTTGGCCTAATAATGCAATTTTTTTTTAAAAATGCATATTTTTCTTATTCAAATAAAATAGCAATAAAATCCAAATAAAACTACTTATTTGATTTTAATATTTTTCCTCCAATATTTTATTTATTTTGGAGAAGTCATATTATCTCCTCTCATATAGTTTTTAATATGAAATATTATCGGAGAGAAAAATAATTAAAACCAAAATGATCCTTATTTCGATATTTGAGAAAATTCAAATATGTAAACGGTGAAACACCCGACTCTCTACGTGGGTCCTTGAGTTGCTTAGAATTCTGAGGATCACAAAGTAAAATGCAAATTAAAATATGATATGCATATGATGACCTATGTATAACATTCCAAATTGGAAATTTGGGATGTTACAAACCTACCCCCCTTAAGGTGAATCTCGCCCTCGAGATTCGGGTTGGCTAGAAAATAGGTGTGGGTGGTCTTTTCGTAGATCATCCTCTCGTTCCCAGGTGGCTTCATCCTCGGTATGGTGGCTCCACTAAACTTAGCAAAACTTGATAACCTTACTGCGTGTGACTCGGCTAGAAAACTTGAGAAGCTTGACTGGTTTCTCCTCACAGGTCAGATCACTATCCAACTGAATTGCTTCCAGGGGCACTGTGTCTCTCAGAGGGATATCGGCCATCTCTGCATGTCACTTCTAAAACTGGGAAACATGAAATACATCATGAACTCCTGACAGTCCTTCGGGTAACTCCAACTTGTAGGATACTTCTCCCATACGTTCCAAAACTCGGTATGGTCCTACAAATCTTGGGGCTAACTTTCCCTTAACTCCAAAACGTTTAACTCCTCACAGAGGTGACACACGATGATATGCTCTGTCTCCGATTCCATAGACTACCTCCTTGCGTTTTGAGTCTGCATAACTTTTCTGCCTGGACTGAGCTACTTTCAGTATGTCTTGAATCAACTTAACCTTCTCTTCAGACTATTTGATCAAATCTGGTCCAAACAATTGACGGTCTCCAACTTCATCCCACATTAATGGTGTCCTGCACCTCCTTCCATACAATGCTTCGAAGGGTGCCATCTTCAAACTGTCTTGGTAACTGTTGTTGTATGAGAACTCCACATAAGGCAAATTATCGTACCAACTAGATCCATAATCTAGCGCACAAGCTCTCAACATGTCCTCCAGAATCTGATTGACTCTTTCAGTCTGTCCATCTGTCTGTGGATGAAAAGTTGTACTGAACTCTAGCCTGGTGCCCAAGGTCTGGTGTAGCTGGTGCCAAAACTTTGAAGTGAATTGTGTTCCTCTATCTGATACAATGGTTCTTGGAACTCCATGAAGACATACGATCCTAGTCATATATATCTTGGCCAACTTCGCACTTGTATAGGTGGTTTTCACTGGGATAAAGTGAGCCACTTTTGTCAAATGATCCACCACTACCCAAATAGAATCGTATCCCGATCGGGTTCTGGGCGATCCGGTGATGAAATCCATGCCAAGCTTGTCCCACTTCCATTCGGGAATCGACATAGGTTGCAGTAATCCTGCTGGCTTCTGATGTTCTGCCTTCACTCTCTGACATACATCACATACGGCTACATACTCGGCAATATCCTTCTTCATACCAGTCCACCAGAAAGGCTCCTTAAAATCCAAATACATCTTGGTGTTTCCGGGGTGTATCGAGTATGGCGAGTCATGAGCTTCCTGAAGTATCAACTTCCTGATTTCTGCATTATTGGGTACATAAAAATGGTCCTCAAACCATAAAGTGTCGTGCTCATCCTCACAAAAACCCTTGGCTTTTCCTTTGCTCATTTTCTCCTTTCTCTCGGCAATTTCTTTGTCATTCTTCTGAGCTTCTCGAATCCTTCGCAATAATGTCGACTGGACCTCCAATGTTACAACAAAACCTCTAGGGACCATCTCCAAATGAAGCTCCCTGAGATCTTCAGCCAACTCCTTTGGTAAACCTCCGCTTATGAGGGTATTGGCGTAACTCTTCCGGATCAAGGCGTCTGCTCATACATTAGCCTTGCCTGGATGATAGTGCAACTTCATATCATAATCCTTTATGAGCTCCAGCCATCTCCTTTGCCTGAGATTCAGCTCCTTCTGGGTGAAAATATACTTCAAACTCTTATGATCTGTGTACACATCACAATGATTCCCAATAAGAAAATGTCTCCAGGTCTTGAGTGCATGAACTACGGCTGCTAACTCCAAATCATGCGTAGCATAATTCAACTCATGCGGTCGAAGCTGACATGAGGCATACGAAACAACTCTTCCGTCTTGTATAAGTACGCCTCCAAGTCCTAAGTGAGATGCGTCGCAATACACTTGGAAATCCTTGTGTATATCTGGCAGAATCAACACTAGGGCTGTAGTCAAACGTTTCTTCAACTCCTGAAAACTTTCCTCACATTCATCTGTACATTTGAACTTGGTGTCCTTCTTCAAAAACTCCATCATGGGCTTCACAATCTGAGAGAAATTCTCAATGAACCTCCGATAATATCCCGTGAGTCCAAGAAAACTATGGATCTCTCCAACTGAGGTGGGTGCCAACCACTCAGTGGCTGACTGAACTTTAGTAGGGTCTACCGCTATACCTTCTCTTGATATAACATGTCCAAGGAACCCAACTTCCTTCAACCAAAACTCACATTTGCTGAACTTGGCATATAACTGATGTTCCCTGAGCTTTTCAAGAACTAATCGCAAATGCTCCTTGTGTTCCTCTTCATTCTTCGAGTATACCAATATGTCATCAATGAACACCACAACACCTTTATCCAAGAACTCCATGACCTCCTTATTCATCATGCTCATGAAATAGGCAGGGGCGTTATTCAATCCAAATGGCATAACTGTGTACTCATATAGCCCGTACCTTGTGGTGAAGGCCGTCTTAGGTATATCCTGTTCTCAGATCTTCAGCTGGTGGTATCCTGATCGAAGATCGATCTTGGAAAATACTTTAGCTCCTTTCAGCTGGTCAAACAAATCATTGATCATCGGCAGTGGGTACTTGTTCTTGATCGTCACTTCATTCAATGTGCGATAATCAACAACCATTCTCAAGGATTTATCCTTCTCCTCAACCAAGGGCACTGGGGCTCCCCATGGTGATGAACTTTGGTGAATGTAACCTTTCTCCAATAACTCCTTAATATGTTTCTTAATCTCCTCCAGATCATTCGTGGGCATCTGGTAGGGTCTCTTTGATATTGGTCCGGTGCCTGGCAACAGCTCTAACAAAAATTCAATGCCTCTATCCAGTGGCATGCCTGGTAGCTCCTTTGGAAATACATCCGGGTAATCCTTCACTACAGGCACTTCTTCCTGAACAACTCCCGTGAGAGAATTTACGTGGGTCCTCTTTGGTGTATGCCTAGATACATACTTAATCCTTTGTCCCTTTGGTGTGGTGAGTAGAATTGACTTACTGGCGCAATCGATGTTTCCTCCATACATCGATAGCCAATCCATTCCTAGTATCACATCCAATCCTTGTGACTCCAAAATTATCAAGTCTAAGGGGAAAGCATGCCTACCTATGGTTAATGGCACCTGAAAACATCCTTGGCTTGCCATATGCTCCGCTCCTAGCGAGCTTACTAACATAGGTGTCCTAAGAACTTTGGTGGGCAACTTATACTTATCCACAAATCCCCTTGAAATGTATGAATTTGATGCACCAGTATCAAAAAGAACGATTGCAGTAAATGACTTAACCAAAAACTTACCTATTACTGCATCGGGCTGTTCTTCAACCTCCTCCACGTTCACGTGGTTCACCTGTCCCGTATTGAAAGGGTTGGGATTCTTCTTAGAGCTTCAATTTCCTTTTCCATTCTTTGCTTCAGAACACTCGGTGGCGTAGTGTCCAGTCTTCCCGCACTTGAAACAAGTGATGTGACTTAAATCCTTCTTGGCGGGGGTGCTTGGGTTAGAGTGGTTCTGGTTGCTTCCTGCTCCATTCCTGTTTCCATTTTTGGGGCCACCGTGGTTATGTGAATTTCCTCCATTGTGGGTATGGCCTCCATGGTTATGGGAAATCCTCCCGAGTTCGGGGCGAAACGGGGCTTCTGCCGAGCTCCTGAATTGTACTTCCCTGATCCATACTTCCTTTTGCGGCTCTCAATTTGCTGTTGCTTTCCTTCAATCATGAGGGCCTTATCCACCAATTCCTGGTAGTTGTTAAATGTTGCCACCATCAACTGCACACTCATCTCATCATTGAGCCCTTCCATAAATTTCTCTTGCTTCGCGGCATCTGTGGCCACATCATCCGGGGCATAGCGAGCTAACTTGCTAAACTCGTCAACGTACTGCCCTACAGTACGGTTGCCCTGGCGTAAGTTTCGAAACTCACACTTCTTCATGCTCATAGCTCCAGTTGAAACATGAGCAGTGCGGAATGCTTGCTGAAACTGCTCCCAAGTAACATTGGCTATAGGGAAGGTGGCTGTGTAATTCTCCCACCATGAGGATGCAGGTCCATCCAATTGGTGTGCGGCAAAACACACCTTCTCAGCATCTGTGCAACCTGCAGTGGTCAACTCCCTTCCAATCCTGCATAGCCAGTCATCTGCAACTATGGGCTCGGTGCTACTGGAAAACACCAGCGGTTGTAACATCAGAAAACGGGCTAAGTTGTCAGCTGGTGGTGGTGGCGGTGGGTTGTTGTTATTGTTGTTGTTGTTGCCCTGATTCTAAACTAGCAACTGCATCATTGTATTCTGTTGTTGGATCAACTGAGTGAGCTCCGGTGGGAAAGCAAATCCGGGGTCATGTCTCGGAGGCATCTAATGGGTTTAGAGGGGAGAGAATTAGAATAGAATGAGGTCTAGTGGGAAAACACTACCCGTATGCACATTAGACAAACACAAATATATCACTCCAAAACAATTTCAAGCAAGGGCATACAATCGATCTAACTATCATTATAGTGCTCGGACTACTAATATGTACATGGGGGAAAATACTACTAATAATATGGTGGTCTAGTAGAAATTTTGATCGGTAGAAGACTCCATGATATCTGCTCCAGCTTCGTCTTCATAATCATCATCACTGGGGTCGGAGTCGGTGTCGTCGATGATGATGTAGTCCTTGGAATGGCCGTCATCTCCTCCTGGCGCAGGGTATCCCATGAATACTCCTAGCTTCCTTGTCAGGTCGTCATTCTTTTCCACTAGTATGTTGATTTCCTCCTCGTATCCATCACGTGTAGGATTGAGTTCCTCTTCCAGCTCCATGTTTCTAGTCATCAATTTCTTCAGATCTATCATGCTTGCACACATTTGGTTCTCCCGGCGATGAATGAGCTGGTTTAACTCCTGGATGTAAGCTGCAATGGACCTGTCCTTTCTGGTGCTGATCATCTCCCATTGTTCATCTCGGCGCATACAAATCTGGTAGATAGTGTCCTTAAGATCCTTGTGATGAACTTCGCCAATGCGTCCTATGGCGATATGGGCTGCCATGCTCTTTCCTAGACTCCAGGTGGGTGCATCAAAGGAAAACTCTATAGGCTCAGTGACTGGCGTGAATGTCCTTCCTGGAACTTGAACTCAAATCATCCAATGTTCCTCTTCTGGTAAAGTGGTGGTGTAGATCTCGGTGAAGCTTGGTATTCCAATGTTCAGGTACCTAGTGACTTCCTTCAAGTGTCGTCCAAAAGGTGTGTCTTCATTCGGCTGTGCAAACTTGTTCCTTGTGTCCGCCATCCTATAGAGTAGAAAATGGAGAGAAGTCAGAAATGAGTAGAGAAGAGTGACCTATGGCTTATCTTAGTGGTCGTGTCCTACATTCATCGTGTGCTCTGATACCAACTTGTAGCGACCCGACCTCAAACGGTCGAATCTCTATGCATAAGTATCATCCCTAGATCGATAATGCAGACACACATAGTACTTCGAAGGATTTATAATGGAGTAGCAACCACACACTTATTACATCGATAGTCTCATGAGAGAGCTTAATACAATAATATGGCTTAAGGCCATCTAAATACGATAACATCGGAAGGCTTAGAAGATAAAGTGAGTCCATCAACTCCAATGGCATAGCTGAGTGCACGACAACGACCTAGCGCACCTTAATCTTCGTCTGAAAATTCTACAACATGATATGTTGCAACCCGAAACGGGTCAACACGTGGAATATGCTGGCAATGTAACACAGTAGATCAATGAACAAGATAAATGCTATCACTACATGCATATATGGCTGGTGGAGGCTCTACGGTTATAATGTTTTGCGGAAAGCCAATTTTTCCTACAACAAAGGAATATAATTATTTAACTATCATGGTAGTTGTTAAACATTGAGAAGGTTCCTCCAACTCAATCCCCGATTAAAAGTAATTATCAACCCAACAAATTAATTTAGAGTGATGAGATCAACATGATAATCCAAGAACCAGATACTCAAGATGTCCATAACCGGGGACACGGCTAACCATGATTAGTTTGTACACTCTGCAGAGGTTTGCGCACTTTTCTCCACAAGACTTGATCTCCTCCGTTGGATTTCTCGCACTACATGATGTTTGAGAAACGAATGACCGAGACACAGTCTTTCAGAAACATTTACTCTTTACTCTGGGTGGACAGTTACACCTACTTTCCCCTACATCTGCTAGCCCACCACTAAAAGAGGTAATGCAACATACGCAACTATGCTAGAGCCCATAATAGCTTGTGGCTGCACACGGAAGTTTCTAGCATGAATAATCTTATGATCCCTGTGAGCCTGGGTGGCGAACCATAGGATGATCACACGGGTACTCCGGGATATCCTAGGACAACACTGGATTCTCTAGGTGCCTGCAACCAATCCACCCAGATGTGTATTTAAGTAGCCACCTTAAGTTTAACCATTAATTAACAAACTCACATCTGTCATGGATACTCTCAAACCCAAACCACGTCTACAAGCATAGCATGGCATTATAAGCATAACGTAGAAGTAACTCCCAAGGGTTTGATAAATAAAAGGGCAATAGGTTCTACCTCATCATCTACTTCCCAAACCCACATGTTAAGAGATCCTACTCATGCAATATTTGTGGGTTGTAACTAATGCATAAAACTGGGTAATATAGGGGTATGATCAATGTGTTACTTGACTTGCTGATGAGCCGCAAAACCTAGTGACTCATAGTAGCACGCTGTGCACTCCAGGAATTCTATCACAAAAAAACAATAGCATACATAAGCACTCAAGCAAAGATGCAAGTATAAAACTTCAAATAAGAAGATCAAATCTGAAAACTCAACTGAAAAGATTCGATCTGCAAAAAGAATCAATCGAATTGAAGCTATGAACTGAAACTATGGTCAAAAGAACTTCGAATACAAATGTTCTTGCAACCAAATTTTAATTTGTCAAAAACCTTGTTCAAGTTGATTAAACAGAAAGAGGGGTTCGAGACAAAGATTTTGGCATTGGTTTCACTGGATTTGGACAAACGGTTAAGAAACGGCGAGGGTTTGAAGATCAGGGGCTAATTTGCAATAAAAATAATCGTGGATAGGTCCCTGGATGAAAAATAAAAACAAAATACTAACGAACGAACATTTGCTATCTGAACCTAACCGGCTAATAGCTTACGTAAAAATGAACGAACGGACGGATGTCCGCTAAATAACTAAACCGAGAAAAACCGACCGATAAAAATAAAAAAATGCATCTAGGGTTTCTCAAAAAACCGATCGGTTTTTACCTAAACCGAAAAACACCGGTGGATCAGGATCGGATTGGGAACGACGGCGGCTCCGGCGGCGAGGTGGCAGCTCCAGGGAGGCGAGACGCTGCAGGGCGGCAGCGGGGTGGGGCGCGGGGCGTGGGCGGCGGGCGGCGCAGGCAGTGGCGGCGGGCGCGGCTGCGTGCTGCTGCTGCTGCGGGAGGCGGGGCGAGGTGGGGGTCGAGGCGGCGGGAGCATATAAAGGGGGACGGGGCTCGGCTTGGGCAAGGGGCAACCGAGGCGGCGGCGGTATCCCACACTCCGACGGAGTCCGGCTCGGGCATGGCGTGCGGGCGAGGGGAATGCGGCGGTCGTGCCGGGCCGGCTGGGCTTCGGCCCAGTTCGGTCCGCGAAGAGTTTTTTTAGAACAGATTCCGCCGAAAAATCCTAAATAAATAAAAATAAAAATCTAAAAATGCCAAAACAAAATTTCACCGTCGGAATAAAATATTTAGAACAAAGTGAACATTTTCTTGGCCTAATAATGCAATTTTGAAAAATGCATATTTTTCAAATTCAAATAAAATAGCAATAAAATCCAAATACTTATTTGATTTTTATATTTTTCCTCCAATATTTCATTTATTTTTGAGAAGTCATATTATCTCCTCTCGTATAGTTTTAAATATGAAATATTTTCGGAGAGAAAAATAATTAAAACCGGAATGATCCTTGTTTTGATATTTGAGAAAATTCAAATATGAAAACGATGAAACTCCCAACACTCTCCGTGGGTCCTTGAGTTGCTTAGAATTCCGAGGATCGCAAAGCAAAATGCAAATTAAAATATGATATGCATATGATGACCTATGTATAACATTCCAAATTGGAAATTTGGGATGTTACACAAAGATAACACGAGGGCTTGCACACGACGAATCCTACTAGAACTCTTCTCCCTTTTTGGCATTGAGACACCAAAAAGTGAAAAGGCAATGCTAACGTGAGGATCTAAGCTCGAGGAGGGGCATGATATGTCTCAAACGTATCTATAACTTTTAATTGTTAAATGCTATTATATTATCAATTTTCTATGCTTTCTATGTCATTTTATATTATTTTTCTGGACTAACCTATTAATTTAGTGCCCAGTGCCAGTTCCTATTTTTTTGCATGGTTTTTGTTTTACAGAAAATCCATACCTACAGAAGTCCAAACACAACAAAACTTTTTGATGTTTTTTCTGAAACATAACAGACCCTAGAAGCTTCGGGAGGAGGCAAGAAAGGCAAGAAGACCCTTGAGGGGGCCACAAGCCAGTGGGGCACGCCCTGGAGGGTAGGGCACGCCATGGTAGCTTGTGCCCCCTGGTGCTCCATTTTCCCTAATTCTTGGCCTATCAATACTATTCTGAAACCCTCGGAGCGAGACCTGAATCAATTTTATCGCCGTTGCATGCCTCTATTCTAGCGTGATCCCATATGGAGCCCTACTATGGCACTCTGCCGGAGGGAGGAATCATTGGGGAGGCCATCTTCATCAACCTTGCTGCCTCCATGATGATGTGTGAGTAGTTATTTCAGCACCTATGGGTCCATAGTAGTAGATAGATGGGTCCATAGTGTCGCAGGAGCTCCAAAATGATGAAACATCCACGTAAATGTTCTAAGATCCAGGAAATGAACTAGCAATCGACATATTATCAACATGGATTAGCTGAGAACAAAAGCATCTTGACTGAGCATGCCGACTGAATCAAAGGAAAATGTACTCAAAGAACCATAGCTAGAATGACATGCAATGTTAACCAGAATAATAACCCAGACTTTTTTATTATTCTAATAAAAACAACACTTCAAATAGAACTCGTCGATTAGGATGAGATCTTGGGGTAGTTACCAGTAGAGCGGATGGGGCCAAGCCAAACACCGTCTATCGTGAGCGCCTCCCTCACCGAACGATTTGTGGTGATAGCTAGCAAGATCCACCGGCGGGGAGGGAGGATCTATAGGTCAACATAGAGAGAGAGAGAGAGAGATAGGAAGAGGTATAGGACGAGGCTGCCCCTTTTATTGGAAGGGGGTGTGGTTACCGTGGAAAAAGGCGGTATTAATTTGAGGAGGGTTGGGGTTATGTGGGTGTGCGGGGAATTCAAAAATGAGAGGAGGGAAGGGAAAATTTGAGGGACTGCTTGGTGGGAAAGCAAGGATAAACTTGAGGTATGTTCATGTGACAACATGTTCCTCACATAATGTGTACATGTATAGTCGTACCAAGTTCCTCGCTTAGTTAAGGTGGGAACAACAGGTTACCAATGCACAATCATTTTGTTTGTGGATGTTACTTGAAGAAAGCGTGTTCATCATGTGAAGTGTCATGACTATTTACAAATTCAACTTCCCGGTGTCGGTTGTAATGTCATACTTTGATATCCTAATTTGCATGCAAAAAGGTGCTACCATACGAAATATTTGAGAAAGTATGAATCTGCACACGCTCCATACTTTGTATTGATTATGCATACCACATAGTGGAGAGGATTTCAAAAAAGAATTCAATGTGTACATGACACTCGGGGATTTCATCCTGCAAGCAAACTAAGGTTTGTAATGCACAAACATTTTGTTCGTCTGCTACCTCTTGAGCACTGCATTGCTTTTCCCTTGAAGAGGAAAGGGTGTTGCAGCAAAAGTAGCGTAAGTATTTCCCTCAGTTTTTTATAACCAAGATATCAATCCAGTAGGAGGCAACACCCAAGTCCCTCGTACCTACACAAACAAATAAGAACCTCGCAACCAACGCGATAAAGGGGTTGTCAATCCCTTCACGGTCACTTACGAGAGTAAGATCTGATAGAGATAATAATGATAAGATAAATATTTTTGGTATTTTTATGATATAGATTGAAAGTAAAGATTGCAAAATAAAATAGATCGAAACTTATATGATGGAGAATAGACCCGGGGGCCATAGGTTTCACTACTGGCTTCTCTCTAGATAGCATAAGTATTACGGTGGGTGAACGAATTACTGTCGAGCAATTGATAGAAAAGCGAATAATTATGAGAATATCTAGGCATGATCATGTATATAGGCATCACGTCTGTGACAAGTAGACCAGCTCCTGCCTGCATCTACTACTACTACTCCACACATCGACCACTATCCATCATGCATCTAGAGTATTAGGTTCATAAGAACAGAGTAACGCCTTAGGTAAGATGACATGATGTAGAGGGATAAACTCAAGCAATATGATATAAAACCCATCTTTTTATCCTCGGTGGCAACAATACAATACGTGTCGTTTCCCTTTCTGTCACTGGGATCGAGCACCGCAAGATTGAACCCAAAGCTAAGCACTTCTCCCATTGCAAGAACGATCAATCTAGTAGGCCAAACCAAACTGATAATTCGAAAAGACTTGCAAAGATAACCAATCATGCATAAAAGATTTCAGAGAAGAATCAAATATTGTTCATAGATAGACTTGATCATAAACCCACAATTCATTGGATCTCGACAAACACACCGCAAAAATAGTTACATCGAATAGATCTCCAAGAAGATCGAGGAGAACTTTGTATTGAGATCCAAAGAGAGAGAAGAAGCCATCTAGCTACTAGCTATGGACCCGAAGGTCTGAAGTAAACTACTCACACATCATTGGAGGGGCCATGGAGTTGATGTAGAGGCCCTCCGTGATCAATGCCCCCTCCGGTGGAGCTCCGGAAAAGGCCCCAAGATGGGATCTCTTGGGTACAGAAGGTTGCGGCGGTGTAAATAGGGTTTTGTGGTGCTCCTGGATGTTTTCGGGGTATGTGAACATATATAGGAGGAAGAAGTAGGTTGGTTGAGCCATGAGGGGCCCATGAGGGGGGAGGGCGTTGTTGGATTTCGTAGTAATTTCAAAAAAATTCCTACGCACACGCAAGATCATGTGATGCATAGCAACGAGAGGGGAGAGTGTTTTCTACGTACCCACGCAGACCGACTGCGGAAGCGTTGACGCAACGTAGAGGAAGTAGTCGTACGTTTTCACGTTCCAAACGATCAAGCACCGAAACTACGGCACCTCCGAGTTCGAGCACACGTTCAGCTTGATGACGATCCCCAGACTCCGATCCAGCAAAGTGTCGGGGAAGAGTTCCGTCAGCACGACGGCGTGGTGACGATCTTGATGCACTACAGCAGCAGGGCTTCGCCTAAACTCCGCTACAGTATTATCGAGGAATATGGTGGCTGGGGGCACTGCACACGGCTAAGGAATAGATCACGTGGATCAACTTGTGTGTTCTAGGGTGCCTCTACCTCAGTATATAAAGGACTAGAGGGGGGAGGGCTGGCCGGCCATAGGAGGCGCGCCAGGAGAGTCCTACTCCCTCTGGGAGTAGGATTCCCTCCCCCCCAATCCTAGTTGGAATAGGATTCCTTGAGGGGGGAAAGAGAGAGAGGGGGCCGGCCACCTCTCCTAGTCCTAATAGGACTAGGGGAAGGGGGGAGGCGCACAGCCACCTTGGGCTGCCCCTTTCTCCTTTCCACTAAAGCCCACTAAGGCCCATATAGCTCCCGGGGGGTTCCGGTAACCTCCCGGTACTCCGGTAAAATCCCGATTTTACCCGGAACACTTCCGATATCCAAACATAGGCTTCCAATATATAAATCTTTATGTCTCGACCATTTCGAGACTCCTCGTCATGTCCGTGATCACATCCGGGACTCCGAACAACCTTCGGTACATCAAAATGCATAAACTCATAATATAACTGTCATCGTAACCTTAAGCGTGCGGACCCTACGGGTTCGAGAACAATGTAGACATGACCGAGATACGTCTCCGGTCAATAACCAATAGCGGGACCTGGATGCCCATATTGGCTCCTACATATTCTACGAAGATCTTTATCGGTCAGACCGCATAACAACATACGTTGTTCCCTTTGTCATCGGTATGTTACTTGCCCGAGATTCGATCATCGGTATCCAATACCTAGTTCAATCTCGTTACCGGCAAGTCTCTTTACTCGTTCCGTAATACATCATCTCACAACTAACTCATTAGTTACAATGCTTGCAAGGCTTATGTGATGTGTATTACCGAGAGGGCCCAGAGATACCTCTCCGACATTTGGAGTGACAAATCCTAATCTCGAAATACGCCAACCCAACATTTACCTTTGGAGACACCTGTAATGCTCCTTTATAATCACCCACTTACGTTGTGACGTTTGGTAGCACCCAAAGTGTTCCTCCGGCAAACGGGAGTTGCATAATCTCATAGTCATAGGAACATGTATAAGTCATGAAGAAAGCAATAGCAACATACTAAACGATCGGGTGCTAAGCTAATGGAATGGGTCATGTCAATCAGATCATTCAACTAATGATGTGACCTCGTTAATCAAATAACAACTCTTTGTTCATGGTTAGGAAACGTAACCATCTTTGATTAACGAGCTACTCAAGTAGAGGCATACTAGTGACACTCTGTTTGTCTATGTATTCACACATGTATTATGTTTTCGGTTAATACAATTCTAGCATGAATAATAAACATTTATCATGATATAAGGAAATAAATAATAACTTTATTATTGCCTCTAGGGCATATTTCCTTCAGTCTCCCACTTGCACTAGAGTCAATAATCTAGATTACACTGTAATGATTCTAACACCCATGGAGCTTTGGTGCTGATCATGTTTTGCTCGTGGAAGAGGCTTAGTCAACGGGTCTGCAACATTCAGATCCGTATGTATCTTGCAAATTTCTATGTCTCCCACCTGAACTAGATCCCGGATGGAATTGAAGCGTTCTTGATGTGTTTGGTCCTTTTGTGAAATCTGGATTCCTTTGCCAAGGCAATTGCACCAGTATTGTCACAAAAGATTTTCATTGGACCCGATGCACTAGGTATGACACCTAGATCAGATATGAACTCCTTCATCCAGACTCCTTCGTTCGCTGCTTCCGAAGCAGCTATGTACTCCGCTTCACATGTAGATCCCGCTACGACGCTTTGTTTAGAACTGCACCAACTGACAGCTCCACCGTCTAATGTAAACACGTATCCAGTTTGCGATTTAGAATCGTCCGGAGCAGTGTCAAAGCTTGCATCAACGTAACCTTTTACGGTGAGCTCTTTGTCACCTCCATATACGAGAAACATATCCTTAGTCCTTTTCAGGTATTTCAGGATGTTCTTGACCGCTGTCCAGTGATCCACTCCTGGATTACTTTGGTACCTCCCTGCTAGACTTATAGCAAGGCACACATCGGGTCTGGTACACAACATTGCATACATGATAGATCCTATGACTGACGCATAGGGAACATCTTTCATATTCTCTCTATCTTCTGCAGTGGTCGGGCATTGAGTCTTACTCAACTTCATACCTTGTAACACAGGCAAGAATCCTTTCTTTGCTTGATCCATTTTGAACTTCTTCAAAATCTTGTCAAGGTATGTGCTTTGTGAAAGTCCAATTAAGTGTCTTGATCTATCTCTATAGATTTTTATGCCTAATATGTAAGCAGCTTCACCGAGGTCTTTCATTAAAAACTCTTATTCAAGTATCCCTTTATGCTATCCAGAAATTCTATATCATTTCCAATTAGTAATATGTCATCCACATATAATATTAGAAATGCTACAGAGCTCCCACTCACTTTCTTGTAAATACAGGCTTCTCCAAAAGTCTGTATAAAACCAAATGCTTTGATCACACTATCAAAACGTTTATTCCAACTCCGAGAGGCTTGCACCAGTCCATAAATGGATCGCTGGAGCTTGCACACTTTGTTAGCTCCTTTTGGATCGACAAAACCTTCCGGTTGCATCATATACAACTCTTCTTCCAGAAATCCATTCAGGAATGCAGTTTTGACATCCATCTGCCAAATTTCATAATCATAAAATGCGGCAATTGCTAACATGATTTGGACAGACTTAAGCATCGCTACGGGTGAGAAGGTCTCATCGTAGTCAACCCCTTGAACTTGTCGAAAACCTTTTGCGACAAGTCGAGCTTTGTAGACAGTAACATTACCATCAGCGTCAGTCTTCTTCTTGAAGATCCATTTATTCTCTATTGCTTGCCGATCATCGGGCAAGTCAACCAAAGTCCATACTTTGTTCTCATACATGGATCCCATCTTAGATTTCATGGCTTCAAGCCACTTTGCGGAATCTGGGCTCACCATCGCTTCTTCATAGTTCGCAGGTTCATCATGATCTAGTAGCATGATTTCCAGAACAGGATTACCGTACCACTCTGGCACGGATCTTACTCTGGTTGATCTACGAGGTTCAGTAGTATCTTGATCTGAAGTTTCATGATCATCATCATTAGCTTCCTCACTTATTGGTGTAGGTGTCGCAAAAACAGATTTCTGTGATGTACTACTCTCCAATAAAGGAGCAGGTACAGTTACCTCGTCAAGTTCTACTTTCCTCCCACTCACTTCTTTCAAGAGAAACTCCTTCTCTAGAAAGGATCCATTCTTAGCAACGAATGTCTTGCCTTCGGATCTGTGATAGAAGGTGTACCCAACAGTCTCCTTTGGGTATCCGATGAAGACACATTTCTCCGATTTGGGTTCGAGCTTATCAGGTTGAAGCTTTTTCACATAAGCATCGCAGCCCCAAACTTTAAGAAACGACAACTTTGGTTTCTTGCCAAACCATAGTTCATAAGGCGTCGTCTCAACGGATTTTGATGGTGCCCTATTTAACGTGAATGCGGCCGTCTCTAAAGCATAACCCCAAAACGATAGCGGTAAGTCAGTAAGAGACATCATAGATCGCACCATATCTAGTAAAGTACGATTACAACGTTCGGACACACCATTACGCTGTGGTGTTCCGGGTGGCGTGAGTTGCGAAACTATTCCACAATTTTTCAAATGTACACCAAACTCGTAACTCAAATATTCTCCTCCACGATCAGATCGTAGAAATTTTATTTTCTTGTTACGATGATTTTCAACTTCACTCTGAAATTCTTTGAACTTTTCAAATGTTTCAGACTTATGTTTCATTAAGTAGATATACCCATATCTGCTTAAGTCATCTGTGAAGGTGAGAAAATAATGATATCCGCCACGAGCCTCAATATTCATCGGACCACATACATCGGTATGTATGATTTCCAACAAATCTGTTGCTCTCTCCATAGTACCGGAGAACGGTGTTTTAGTCATCTTGCCCATGAGGCACGGTTCGCAAGTACCAAGTGATTCATAATCAAGTGGTTCCAAAAGTCCATCAGTATGGAGTTTCTTCATGCGCTTTACACCGATATGACCTAAACGACAGTGCCGCAAATAAGTTGCACTTTCATTATCAACTCTGCATCTTTTGGCTTCAACATTATGAATATGTGTATCACTACTATCGAGATTCGTCAAAAATAGACCACTCTTCAAAGGTGCATGACCATAAAAGATATTACTCATATAAATAGAACAACCATTATCCTCTGATTTAAATGAATAACCGTCTCGCATCAAACAAGATCCAGATATAATGTTCATGCTCAACGCTGGCACCAAATAACAATTATTTAGGTCTAATATTAATCCCGAAGGTAGATGTAGAGGTAGCGTGCCGACAACGATCACATCGACTTTGGAACCGTTTGCCACGCGCATCGTCACCTCGTCCTTAGCCAATCTTCGCTTAATCCGTAGTCCCTGTTTCGAGTTGCAAATATTAGCAACATAACCAGTATCAAATACCCAGGTGCTACTGCGAGCATTAGTAAGGTACACATCAATAACATGTATATCACATATACCTTTGTTCACCTTGCCATCCTTCTTATCCGCCAAATACTTGGGGCAGTTCCGCTTCCAGTGACCAGTCTGCTTGCAATAGAAGCACTCAGTTTCAGGCTTAGGTCCAGGTTTGGGTTTCTTCTCTTGAGTAGCAACTTGCTTGCCATTCTTGTTGAAGTTCCTTCTTCTTTCCTTTGCCCTTTTTCTTGAAACTAGTGGTCTTGTTGACCATCAACACTTGATGCTCCTTCTTGATTTCTACCTCCGCAGCTTTCAGCATCGCGAAGAGCTCGGGAATAGTCTTATTCATCCCTTGCATATTATAGTTCATCATGAAGCTCTTGTAGCTTGGTGGCAGTGATTGGAGAATTCTGTCAATGACGCAATCATCCGGAAGATTAACTCCCAATTGAATCAAGTGATTATTATACCCAGACATTTTGAGTATATGTTCACTGACAGAACTGTTCTCCTCCATCTTGCAGCTATAGAACTTATTGGAGACTTCATATCTCTCAATCCGGGCATTTGCTTGAAATATTAATTTCAACTCCTGGAACATCTCATATGCTCCATGACGTTCAAAACATCGTTGAAGTCCCGATTCTAAGCCGTAAAGCATGGCACACTGAACGAGTAGTCATTAGCTTTGCTCTGCCAGACGTTCACAACATCTGGTGTTGCTCCAGCAGCAGGCCTGGCACCTAGTGGTGCTTCCAGGACGTAATTCTTCTGTGCAGCAATGAGGATAATCCTCAAGTTACGGACCCAGTCCGTGTAATTGCTACCATCATCTTTCAACTTTGCTTTCTCAAGGAACGCATTAAAATTCAACGGAACAACAACACGAGCCATCTATCTACAATCAACATAAACAAGCAAGATACTATCAGGTACTAAGTTCATGATAAATTTAAGTTCAATTAATCATATTACTTAAGAACTCCCACTTAGATAGACATCCCTCTAATCCTCTAAGTGATTACGTGATCCAAATCAACTAAACCATGACCGATCATCACGTGAGATGGAGTAGTTTTCAATGGTGAACATCATTATGTTGATCATATCTACTCTATGATTCACGCTCGACCTTTCGGTCTCCGTGTTCCGAGGCCATATCTGCATATGCTAGGCTCGTCAAGTTTAACCTGAGTATTCTGCGTGTGCAAAAACTGGCTTGCACCCGTTGTAGATGGACGTAGAGCTTATCACACCCGATCATCACGTGGTGTCTGGGCACGACGAACTTTGGCAACGGTGCATACTCAGGGAGAACACTTCTTGATAATTTAGTGAGAGATCATCTTATAATGCTACCGTCAATCAAAGCAAGATAAGATGCATAAAAGATAAACATCACATGCAATCAATATAAGTGATATGATATGGCCATCATCATCTTGTGCCTGTGATCTCCATCTCCGAAGCACCATCATGATCACCATCGTCACCGGCGCGACACCTTGATCTCCATCGTAGCATCGTTGTCGTCTCGCCAATCTTATGCTTCTACGACTATCACTACCGCTTAGTAATAAAGTAAAGCATTACATCGCGATTGCATTGCATACAATAAAGCGACAACCATATGGCTCCTGCCAGTTGCCGATAACTCGGTTACAAAACATGATCATCTCATACAATAAAATTTAGCATCATGCCTTGACCATATCACATCACAACATTCCCTGCAAAAACAAGTTAGACATCCTCTACTTTGTTGTTGCAAGTTTTACGTGGCTGCTACGGGCTTAAGCAAGAACCAATCTCACCTACGCATCAAAACCACAATGATAGTTTGTCAAATAGACTCCGTTTTAACCTTCGCAAGGACCGGGCGTAGCCACACTTGGTTCAACTAAAGTTGGAGAGACAGTCGCCCGCAAGCCACCTGTGTGCAAAGCACGTCGGGGGAACCGGTCTCGCGTAAGCGTACGCGTAATGTTGGTCCGGGTCGTCTCGCCCAACAATGCCGCCGAACCAAAGTATGACATGCTGGTAGGCAGTATGACTTATATCACCCACAACTCACTTGTGTTCTACTCGTGCATATAACATCAACATAAATAACCTAGGCTCGGATGCCACTGTTGGGTTTCGTAGTAATTTCCAAAAATTTCCTACGCACACGCAAGATCATGTGATGCATAGCAACGAGAGGGGAGAGTGTTGTCTATGTACCCACGCAGACCGACTGCGGAAGCGTTGACGCAACGTAGAGGAAGTAGTCGTACGTTTTCATGATCCAACCGATCAAGCACCGAAACTACGGCACCTCCGAGTTCGAGCACACGTTCAGCTCGATGACGATCCCCGGACTCCGATCCAGCAAAGTGTCAGGGAAGAGTTCCGTCAGCATGACGGCGTGGTGACGATATTGATGCACTACAGCAGCAGGGCTTCGCCTAAACTCCGCTACAGTATTATCGAGGAATATGGTGGCTGGGGGCACCGCACACGGCTAAGGAATAGATCACGTGGATCAACTTGTGTGTTCTAGGGTGCCTCTACCTCAGTATATAAAGGACTAGAGGGGGGAGGGCTGGCCGGCCATAGGAGGCGCGCCAGGAGAGTCCTACTCCCTCTGGGAGTAGGATTCCCCCCCCCCCAATCCTAGTTGGAATAGGATTCCTTGAGGGGGGAAAGAGAGAGAGGGGGCCGGCCACCTCTCCTAGTCCTAATAGGACTAGGGGAAGGGGGGAGGCGCACAGCCACCTTGGGCTGCCCCTTTCTCCTTTCCACTAAAGCCCACTAAGGCCCATATAGCTCCCGGGGGGTTCCGGTAACCTCCCGGTACTCCGGTAAAATCCCGATTTTACCCGGAACACTTCCGATATCCAAACATAGGCTTCCAATATATAAATCTTTATGTCTCGACCATTTCGAGACTCCTCGTCATGTCCGTGATCACATCCGGGACTCCGAACAACCTTCGGTACATCAAAATGCATAAACTCATAATATAACTGTCATCGTAACCTTAAGCGTGCGGACCCTACGGGTTCGAGAACAATGTAGACATGACCGAGATACGTCTCCGGTCAATAACCAATAGCGGGACCTGGATGCCCATATTGGCTCCTACATATTCTACGAAGATCTTTATCGGTCAGACCGCATAACAACATACGTTGTTCCCTTTGTCATCCGTATGTTACTTGCCCGAGATTCGAATATCGGTATCCAATACCTAGTTCAATCTTGTTACCGGCAAGTCTCTTTACTCGTTCCGTAATACATCATCTCACAACTAACTCATTAGTTACAATGCTTGCAAGGTTTATGTGATGTGTATTACCGAGAGGGCCCAGAGATACCTCTCCGACAATCCGAGTGACAAATCCTAATCTCGAAATACGCCAACCCAACATTTACCTTTGGAGACACCTGTAATGCTCCTTTATAATCACCCACTTACGTTGTGACGTTTGGTAGCACCCAAAGTGTTCCTCCGGCAAACGGGAGTTGCATAATCTCATAGTCATAGGAACATGTATAAGTCATGAAGAAAGCAATAGCAACATACTAAACGATCGGGTGCTAAGCTAATGGAATGGGTCATGTCAATCAGATCATTCAACTAATGATGTGACCTCGTTAATCAAATAACAACTCTTTGTTCATGGTTAGGAAACGTAACCATCTTTGATTAACGAGCTACTCAAGTAGAGGCATACTAGTGACACTCTGTTTGTCTATGTATTCACACATGTATTATGTTTTCGGTTAATACAATTCTAGCATGAATAATAAACATTTATCATGATATAAGGAAATAAATAATAACTTTATTATTGCCTCTAGGGCATATTTCCTTCAGGCATGCCCAGGGGGTAGGCGCGCCCCCTGCCTCGTGTCCACCTTGTTGGTTGCTTGACATCCACTCCAAGTCCTCTGGATCACCTTTGTTCCAAAAATCATGGTCCCGAAGGTTTCATTCTGTTTGGACTCTGTTTGATATTCCTTTTCTGCAAAACACTGAAATAGGCAAAAACACAGCAATTTGCACTGGGCCTTGGGTTAATAGGTTAGTCCCAAAAATAATATAAAAGTGTAAAATAAATCCCATTAACATCCAAAATAGATAATATAATAGCATAGAACAATAAAAAATTATAGATACGTTGGAGACGTATCAAGCATCCCCAAGCTTAAGTCATGCTCGTCCTCGAGTAGGTAAATGATAAAAATAGAATTTTTGATGTGGAATGTTTTCTAGCATGTTCTTTAATGTATTTTTCTCTATTGTGGCATGAATGTTCATATCCAAAAGATTCAAGATAAAAGTTTATAGTTGACATAAAAATAGTAATACTCCAAGTATGCTAATCAAGCAATTATGTCTTATCAAAATACCATAGCCAAAGAAAACTTATCCCTACAAAGTCATATAGTTTGGCCATGCTTCATTTCTGTCACACAAAATGCTCCCATCATTCACAACCCCAATGACAAGCCAAGCAATTGTTTCATACTTAGCCTTTTCACACTCTTTCAACTTTTACACAATATATGAGCGCGAGCCATGGACATAGCACTATGGGTGGAATAGAATATGATGATTGAGGTTGTGTGAGAAGACAAAAAGGGAGAAAGTCTCACATTGACGCGGCTAATCAATGGGCTATGGAGATGCCCATCGATTGATTTCAATGCAAGGAGTAGGGATTGCCATGCAACGGATGCACTAGAGCTATAAATATATGAAAGCTCATCAAAGAAACTAAGTGGGTGTGCATCCAACTTGCTTGTTCACGAAGACCTAGGGCATTTGAGGAAGCCCATCATTGGAATATACAAGCCAAGTTCTATAATGATAAATTCCCACTAGTATATGAAAGTGACAAAATAAGAGACTCTCTATCATGAAGATCATGGTGCTACTTTGAAGAACAAGTGTGGAAAAAGGGTAGTAACATTGTCCCTTCTCTCTTTTTCTCTCATTTTTTTATTTGGGCCTTCTTTTCTCTTTTTTTATATGGCCTCTTTTTTTTGTCCGGAGTCTCATCCTGACTTGTGGGGGAATCATAGTCTCCATCATCCTTTCCTCACATGGGACAATGCTCTAATGATGATCATCACGCTTCTATTTACTTACAACTCAAGAATTACAACTCGATACTTGGAACAAAATATGACTCTATGTGAATGCCTCCGGTGGTGTACCGGGATTGCGATGAATCAAGAGTGACATGTATGAAAAATTAAGCATGGTGGCTTTGCCACAAATACAGTCAACTACATGATCATGCAAAGCAATATGACAATGATGATGCGTGTCATAATAAATGAAACAATGGAAAGTTGCATGGCAATATATCTTGGAATGGCTATAGAAATGGCATAATAGGTAGGTATGGTGGCTATTTTCAGGAAGATACAATGAGGCTTATGTGTGATAGAGCGTATCATATCACGGGGTTTGGATGCACCGGCGAAGTTTGTACCAACTCTCAAGGTGAGAAAAGGGCAATGCACAGTACCGAAGAGACTAGCAATGGTGGAAGGGTGAGAGTGCATATAATCCATGGACTCAAATTAGTCATAAAGAACTCACATACTTATTGCAAAAATCTACAAGTCATCAAAACCAAGCACTACGCGCATGCTCCTAGGGGGATAGATTGGTAGGAAAAGACCATCGCTCATCCCCGACCGCCACTCATAAGGAAAGCAATAAAACAACACACCATGCTTCAAATTTGTCACACAACGTTTACCATACGTGCATGCTACAAGACTTGCCAAATTCAACACAAGTATTCATCAATTTCACAATTACTCAACTAGCACACCTCTAATATTACCACCTTTATATCTCAAAACAATCTATCAAGCATCCAACTTCTCTTAGCATTTAAAATTTATAACCAAAGTGAATTACCATGCTGTTCTAAAGGACTCTCAAAATGATATAAGTGAATCATGAGAGATCAATTATTTCTATAAAATAAAACCACCGCTGTTCTCTAAAAGATATAAGCGAAGCACTAGAGCAAAAAATGTCCAACTCAAAAGATATAAGTGAAGCACAGAGGGTATTCTAATAAATTGCAATTCATGTGTGTCTCTCCCAAAAGGTGTGTACATCAAGGATGATTGTGGTAAACTAAAAAGAAAAGACTCAAATCATACAATACGCTACAAGCAAAACACATATCATGTGGAAAATAAAAATATAGCTCCAAGTAAAGTTACCGATGGATGAAGACGAAAGAGGGGATGCCTTCCAGGGCATCCCCAAGCTTAGGCTTTTGGTTGTCCTTGAATTTTACCTTGGTGTGCCTTGGGCATACCCAAGCTTAGGCTCTTGCCAATCATTGTTCCATAATCCATCAAATATTTACCCAAAACTTGGAAACTTCACAACACGAAACTTAAAAGAAAATCTTCGTGAGCTCCGTTAGTAAAACAAAACAAACCACCACTTCAAGGTACTGTAATGATCTCATTATTTATTTATATTGGTGTTAAACCTACTGTATTCCAACTTTTCTATGTTTCATAAACTCTATTACTAGCCATAGATTCATCAAAATAAGCAAACAACACACGAAAAACAGAATCTGTCAAAAACAGAACAATCTGTAGTAATATGTCGGTTTCGAATACTTATGGAACACCAAAAATCCTAAAATAAATTTCTGTACGTGAGGAATTTATCTATTAATCATCTTAAAAATAATTAACTAAATATCACTCTCTAGTAAAAAATGGTTGCAAATCTCGTGAGCGCTAAAGTTTCTGTTTTTTACAGCAAGATCGCAAAGACTTTCCCCAAGTCATCCCAAAGGTTCTACTTGGCACAAACACTAATTAAAAGCATAAAACCACATATAAACAGAGGCTAGATGAATTATTTATTACTAAATAGAATCAAAAAGCAAGAAACAAAAATAAAATTGGGTTGCCTCCCAACAAGCGCTATCATTTAACGCCCCTTGCTAGGCATCGATAATTTCAATGATGCTCACATGAAAGACAAGAATTGAAGCACAAAAGAGAGCATAATGAAACACGTGACAAACACATCTAAGTCTAACATAATTACTATGCATAGGCATCTTATAGGCAAACAAATTATGAAGGCAAGCAAAAACTAGCATATGCATGGAAGAGGAAAGAAACAATAGCAATCTCAACATAACGAGAGGTAATTTAGTAACATGAAAATTTCTACAACCATATTTTCCTTTATCATAATAATTACATGTGGGATCATAAGCAAATTCAACAAAATATCTATCACATAAAATATTTTTAACATGATCCACATGCATGCAAAGTTGACACTCTTCCAAAATAGTGGGATTAACATTAACTAAAGTCATGACCTCTCCAAACCCACTTTTATCAAAAATTGATTGAAAATTATCCAAATATGTGGGATATAAAGTTGACACTCTTCCAAACCCACTTTTAATAATATTGCAAACACTATTATCATTCTGATATTCATCATGGAGAGTAAATAAATTTTCAAGATCGTAAGAAGAATCACCCCAATCATGATCATTGCAACAAGTAGTGGACATAGCAAAACTAGCATCCCCAAGCTTAGGGTTTTGCATATCATTAACACAATTGACATTAAGAGAATTTATAATAACATCATTGCAATCATGCTTTTCATCGAAGGAACTATCAAGTATGGGTGCAATAGCAACAATCTCATGTTTAACATAAGGAACTATAGCAAACTCATAATCATAAATATTGGCATCATGGCCACAAGAATAACAAGCATCATGTTCATCAAGGGATATTTCAATCAAATCATCAGAATCATAATTATCTATAGATTCATGCATGTCATTATTTTATTCCGAAGCAACGGTCATTCTTTCAATAAATTCTTTGACATAGACATTATGAGCATAGTTTTCATAGCAATATTTAAGTATGTCAAAATTTTCAGATTTGTAGAGAGTAACATCATACTTTTCAATCAAAGAAGCAACTTCATAAGCACCCTTAAAAGCAACAAATTCTTCAATTTTTTCGATATTGTAGTAACTATAAACACCCTTTGCATAAGAAGGTAAGATTTCATTATCATTAAACTCACATAGGTAGGGGAGGTGTTTTTTATGGTTCTTAGAGCAACAAGTAAGATCACAAATTTCACAAAGATTCCAAGAATAACATAACAATCTATTTATTTGATCCCATAAGAGTGTCCCTTTTTCAGACAAACGGTGACGCACAAAATGAGCATGCTCATCTAAAGATTTCCCATCAACTAGGCTAGTTGGGGTTTCGGCACGAGCGCATAAGGATCGTAGATGATCCAAGTAGAACACTTTAAGTGGATCCATATCAATAGATTTTTAGCAAGCAAAGATGCAAGCAAATGGAAGGCGCATGGAAACAGAAACAGAGATACATACTGGTAGAAGGCAAAGAAAAGGGGCGAATAAAACGGCAAGGGTGAAGTGGGGGAGAGGAAAACGAGAGGCAAATTGCAAATAATGTAATGCGAAGGATAAGAGTTTGTGATGGTACTTGGTATGTTTTGACTTGTGCATAGACTCCCCGGCAACGGCGCCAGAAATCCTTCTTACTACCTCTTGAGCACTGCGTTGGTTTTCCCTTGAAGAGCAAAGGGTGATGCAGCAAACTAGCGTAAGTATTTCCCTCAGTTTTTGACAACCAATGTATCAATCCAGTAGGAGGCCACACGCAAGTCCCTCGTACCTACACAAACAAATAAGAACCTCGCAACCAACACGATAAAGGGGTTGTCAATCCCTTCACGGTCACTTACGAGAGTGAGATCTAATAGAGATAATAATGATAAGATAAATATTTTTGGTATTTTTATAATATAGATTGAAAGTAAAGTTTGCAAAATAAAATAGATTGGAAACTTATATGATGGAGAATAGACCCGGGGGCCATAGGTTTCACTAGTGGCTTCTCTCAAGATAGCATAAGTATTAGGCGGGTGAACGAATTACTGTCGAGCAATTGATAGAAAAGCGAATAATTATGAGAATATCTAGGCATGATCATGTATATAGGCATCACGTCCATGACAAGTAGACCGACTCCTGCCTGCATCTACTACTATTACTCCACACATCGATCGCTATCCAGCATGCATCTAGAGTATTAAGTTCATAAGAACAGAGTAACGCCTTAGGTAAGATGACATGATGTAGAGGGATAAACTCAAGCAATATGATATAAACCCCATCTTTTTATCCTCGATGACAACAATACAATACGTGTCGTTTCCCTTTCTATCACTGGGATCGAGCACCGCAAGATTGAACCCAAAGATAAGCACTTCTCCCATTGCAAGAACGATCAATCTAGTAGGCCAAACCAAACTGATAATTCGAAGAGACTTGCAAAGATAACCAATCATGCATAAAAGATTTCAGAGAAGAATCAAATATTTTTCATAGATAGACTTGATCATAAACCCACAATTCATCGGATCTCGACAAACACACCACAAAAAGAGTTACATTGAATAGATCTCCAAGAAGATCGAGGAGAACTTTGTATTGAGATCCAAAGAGAGAGAAGAAGCCATCTAGCTACTAGCTATGGACCCGAAGGTCTGAAGTAAACTACTCACACATCATTGGAGGGGCCATGGAGTTGATGTAGAGGCCCTCCGTGATTAATGCCCCCTCCGGTGGAGCTCCGGAAAAGGCCCCAAGATGGGATCTCTTGGGTACAGAAGGTTGCGGCGGTGGAAATAGGGTTTTGTGGTGCTCCTGGATGTTTTCGAGGTATGTGAACATATATAGGAGGAAGAAGTAGGTTGGTTGAGCCACGAGGGGCCCACGAGGGGGGAGTGCGTGCCCAGGGGGTAGGCGCGCCCCCTGCCTCATGCCCACCTCGTTGGTTGCTTGACATCCACTCCAAGTCCTCTGGATCACCTTTGTTCCAAAAATCATGCTCCCTAAGGTTTCATTCCGTTTGGACTCCGTTTGATATTCCTTTTCCGCGAAACACTAAAATAGGCAAAAAATAGCAATTTGCACTAGGCCTTGGATTAATAGGTTAGTCCCAAAAATAATATAAAAGTGTAAAATAAAGCCCATTAAAATCCAAAATAGATAATATAATAGCATGGAACAATGAAAAATTATAAATACATTGGAGACGTATCATTGTGCAAGTATCTTGGAGAAAGCAAGTTGATCATGTGAAGTGTAACTAGTGGTTAGAAATTCAAGTTTATGGTGCCGGGTGTCACTTAGTACTTTCACATCCTACTTTGCATGCGGGAAGGTGCGGACATAGGTGATTGTTCATGTGTAAGGATGTTCATCGCATATTGTAAGTGCATCAAGTGCCTCCTTAGTGGGTTTGGAGTATTGAAGACAAATAGGTCAAGGGACTAACATGTTTGTGAGTGTACATAGGAGATATAGTCCCTGAAGATTTTGTTTAACCCATGGAAGATGAGCCCTAAAAATGGATTTCTTCAAGTGAAGAAATTGGTGATGAATTTGGTTAGGCCTTTGAAGAAATTGATGTGAAGACTTTGAAGCTTGAAGACTTTTGTTTTCGTAGTTTATTTCTTCTTATTTTGAGTCATAGGAAAAATCATACTTTTAAAGGGGGTCTAGGTGAATCATAGTTCACATTTCCAAAGTGATGACCAAACCTATTCATACATAAGGCACTTCAAGTGAAGTCCTTGGAAATCTCCGAAACATCTGACGAATTTGCTAGTGACCAGACGAAGTTCATCTAGTCGCTGAAGAATTTGGTCAGGCTAAGGAGTTAGGATTTCTCTAGTGCGATCTGCCTATCGTGAGGAAATTGAGTGCCCTGACGAAATTGAGAGTTCAATTTTCCGACCGTTGCTGCGCCGCGGGCCAGTTGTCGAGTGGATCCTTATAATGAAAATGGGCATATCAGAGAAGGGCATTTATGACAATTCATGTCGGGTTGAACCTAGCTATAAATCGCCGCCCCCACAACCACTTGTTCGTTGGATGCTCAGAAATAACTTGACATTTGTCACTTGAGAGAAACCTATCCTCTAACGACTTTGAGAGAATCCTAAGTGAGGAAATAGCCATGAGAGGCAAAGTGATTGAGCATCACTGAAGAGATTGATATGTGTGATCTGACGCCTGTTACCTTTGAAGACTGTCATTCTTACAAACGGCTAGGCGTCATGTTCTAAGCACCCAAGAGTCATTGTGGTCTGCCGGTGAATGAGTCTGTGAAGGTTTTGGAAGTCTACCTTGAAGACTTACCACGAGTGATTGGGAGAGGTCTAAGTGACCTTATCTTAAGAGGAATACGATGAGGACTGTGTGTCCTCTGAGTTTGCCTCAGCCGCCTCAACCAGATGTACAGTTGATACAATAACTGGAACTGGTCTACCAAATCGTTGTGTCTTCATTGAGCCTATCTGGTTTCAAATTCCTCAACCCATACCTCACGTTATTCGGCTGCTTAAGAATTTTTGATCTACTTTCTGATGAATTTGAACCGAAGACTTTCATCATGCTATTTTTCATTTCTTTAGTTCATCTTCTTCATGCTTGTATGCTCGTATGATTGCATGTTCTTCACCTATATGAATCCTATATGCATGCTTTCTATTTCTGTGTTGATTTAAGTAAATAGAAGTGTGATGATCATCATTATTAGAGCATTGACCTAGTGAGGAAAAATAGGCCACAATTATCCCAATGTAAAAAATGATAGAAAAAGAGAGAATGGGCAATGTTACTATCCTTTTCCACACTTGTGCTTCAAAGTAGCACCATGTTTTTCATATAGCGAGCCTCCTATGTTGTCACTTTCATATACTAGTGGTAATTTTCATTATAGAACTTGGCTTGTATATTCTGATGACGGGCTTTCTCAAATGCCCGAGGTCTTCATGAGCAACCAAGTTAGATGCCAACCCACTTAGTTTCAGTTTGAGCTCTCAGACACTTATAGCTCTTAGTGCATCCGTTGCATGGTAATCCCTACTCCTCACATTGACACCAATTGATGGGCATCTCCATAGCCCGTTGATTAGCCGCATCGATGTCAGACTATCTTCCTTTTTGTCTACCCCTTATTAATCTCTATCACTGTATTCCATTCCACCCATAGTGCTATATCCATGGCTCACGCTCAGGTATTGTATGGGGGCTGAAAAACCTGAAGCGCATTAAAAAGTATGAACCAATTGCTCGGCATGTCATCGGGGTTGTACATGCTTAATATTTTGTGTTAAGCAGATGGAGCATGACAAGATTATATGATTTTGTAGGGATTACGTTCTTCAGCATTCTTTCTTTGAAAGGCATGTTTGTTTGTTGGTATGCCTGAGTATTGATGTCTTTATATCAAATTATAGACTATTTCTTTGAATCATTCGGATCTTAATATTCATACCCTAAAATAAAGATTACATGATAGCCATGTTAGGTAGCATTCCACATCAAAAATTTTGTTTTTATTATTGACCAACTTGAGGATGAGCGGGAATTAAGCTAGGGATGCTGATACGTCTCCAACGTATCTATAATTTTTTATTGTTCCATGCTATTATAGTATCAATCTTGGATGTTTTATATGCATTTATATGCTACTTTATATCATTTTTTGCGACTAACCTATTAACCTAGTGCCCAGTGCCAGTTGATGTTTTTTGCTTGTTTTCGAATTTTTAGAAAATCAATATCAAACGGAGTCTGAACGGAGAAAGAAAATCTTTGGAATAATTTTTCTGGACCAGAAGGGACCCATGAATGTTCGGGAGAAGACCAGAAGAGTCACGAGGGAGTGACAAGCTTACCAGCCACGCCCCTGCACCTCTTGACCTAATTGCGCCTCTATAAATTCTCAAATATTCCCAATATACCAGAGAGCCAACCGAAACACTTTTTTCACTGCCGCAAGCTTATGTTCTTCAGCGATCCCATCTGGAGGTCTTTTCCAGTACTTTGTCGGAGGGGGAATCGATCACGAAGGGCTTCTATATCATCCTTGCTGCCTTCCAATGATGTGTCAGTAGTTCACCACAGGCCTACGGGTCAATAGCTAGTAGCTAGATGGCCTTTTCTCTCTCTTTGATCTTTAATACACTGTTCTCCTCAATGTTCTTGGAGTTCTATCCGATGTAATCTTGTTTTGCGGTGTGTTTGTTGGGATCCGATGAATTGTTGGTTTATGATTTGAATATTCATGAGAAGTAATTGAGTCTTTTGTGAACTTTATTATGCATGATTGCTATACCTTTGTATTTCTCTCTAATCTATCTATTTGGTTTGGCCAACTAGATTGATTTATCTTCAGTGGGAGTGGTGCTTTGTGATGGGTTCAATCTTGCGGTGCTCTATCCCAGTGAGAGAAAGGGACAAGACATGTATTTGTAATGTTGCCATTAAGGGTAAAACGACAGTTTTTTCATATTGATTAGTTTACTTTGTCTACATCATGTCATCTTGCTTAAGGTGTTACTCTTTTTTTTATTAACTTAATACCCTAGATGCATGTCGTATAGCGGTCGATGGGTGGAGTAATAGTAGTAGATGCAGGATGGAGTCGGTCTACTTGTCTTAGATGTGATGCCTATATACATGATCATTGCCTTGGATATCGTCATAACTATGCGCTTTTCTATCAATTGCCCAATAGTGATTTGTTCACCCACAGTATGCTATGTGTTCGAGAGAGAAGCCTCTAGTGAAAACTATGGCCCGGGTATACTTTTATCATATATATATATATAACAAAGTATCTTTGCTGCAATTTTATTTCTTTTATTCTGTTTTGCAATTTATCTATCTACCACTACAAGATTTTATCCTTGCAAGTAATGAGTTAAAGGGGATTGACGACCCTCTTGCCCGTGTTGGGTGCATGTATTTGCTTTTGTGTGTGCAGGTGCTGTTCATGAGGCTTTGCATGATTCTCCTACTAGATTGATACCATGGTTCTCAATGAGGGAAATACTTATCTCTATTGTGTTGCATCTTGATAAGTCTCCAACGTATCTATAATTTTGATTGTTCCATGCTATTATAGTATCTATTTTGGATATTTTATATGTCATTAGATGCAATTATATATCATTTTATGGGACTAACCTACTAACTCTGTGCCCAATGCTGGTTGCTATTTCTTTTTGCATGTTTTTGGCTTTCAGAAAATCAATATCAAACGAAGTCCAAACGGAGAAAAAAGTTTGGGTTAATTTTTTTTCTGGACCAGAAGAGACCCTAGAAGGTTCAGTAGGAGGCAAAGGAGCCATGAGGGAGAGACAAGCCTTAGGGGGGCGCCCAAGGGAGCACCCCCAGGCTTGTGGGCCCCTCATGGAACATCAAACCCTAATTACACCTCTATAGATACTCAAATATTCCCCTGACATGAGAGAGACATCCCAAATACTTTTGCCACCGCCGCAAGTTCCAGAACCACGAGATCCCATCTGGAGGCCTTCTCCGGTACTCTGTCAGAGAGGGAATCGATCATAGAGTAGATCTACATCAACCTTGCTTCCCTTTTGATGATGCGTGAGTAGTTTACCACAATCCTACGGGTCCATAGTTAGTATCTAGATGGCTTCTACTCTTAATTTGGTCTTTAATACAATATTCTCCTCGATATTCTTGGAGATATATTTGATGTAATGACTTTTTGCGGTGTGTTTGTTGGGATTCGATGAATTGTGAGTTTATGATCAGGTCTATCCATGAATATTATTTGAGTTTTCTCTGAACTCTTTTTATGCATGATTACCATAGTCTGGTATTTCTTCTCCGATTTATTGGTGTGGTTTGGCCAACTAGATTGATTTATCTTGCCATGGGAAGATGTGCTTTCTAATGGGTTTGATATTGCGGTGCTCAATCCCAGTGACAGAAAGGGACATGACACATATGTATCATTGCTATTAAGGGTAAAAGGATGGGGTTTATTCATACGTGAGTTTATCTTGTCTATGACATGTCATCTTGCTTAAGGCGTTACTCTGTTTTTCCATGAACTTAATACACTAGATGCATGCTGGATAGCAGTCAATGTGTGGAGTAATAGTAGTAGATGCAGGCAGGAGTCGGGCTACTTATCTTGGACTTGATGACTATATATGATCATTGCCTTGGATATCGTCATAATTATTTGATTTTCTATCATTGCCCAACAGTAATTTGTTTACCCACCGTATGTTATTTTCATGAGACAAGCCTCTAGTGAAAACTATGGCCCCGGGTCTATCTTTTATCATATATTAAAATGAAACATACCTTGCTGCAATTTTCTTTTATTTATTTTATTTTGTATTTTTGTTCAATCTATCTATCAAAAACTATACAATTTAATCTTGCTCGTAACCGTCAAGGGATTGACAACCCCTTGTTTGTGTTGGGTTGCAAGGATTTATTGTTTGTGTGCAGATACTGCTAACGAGTCATTGCTTGGTTCTCCTGTTGGATTTATAACCTTGGTTTCATAACTAAGGGAAATACTTATCTCTACTATACTGCATCATCCTCTCATCTTCGAGGTAATCCCAACGCAGCTCACAATTAGCAAGAAGAATTTCTGGTGCCATTGTGGGGGAGACATCATCAACAAATACCAAGTACCTTTGCATAAACCTTCATCTCCTTGCATTTACATTATTTTCCATTTGCCTCTCTTTTTCATCTCCCCCACTTCTAAAAAGTTTTTACAAAAATATTTCTCGTTTCCCTTTTTGCGTGTCTTCTTATTTGCTTGTTTTGAAACTCATCATGAGTGACTTTGGTATGGCAGAAACGGATGATGGTAGAACTCCTAAAATTGGAAGTTCTACTAATCTTGAAAAAGTGTCATCCAAGAATTCTTTAATTGCGTTGGAACTTTGACTTGTGATGATGCTCCTATACTTAAAAGAACCAAAACTTATGATGAGGCTATTTATGCACTTGTTCTTAAACTAGAGAGAAGATTTATCCGCACTCATCCTACTTTGTAGAGATTATTTTATGAGTTGCCTGTTATAAAAAATCTTAGAGCTAAAAAGATAGCTACCCTTGTCCTCATGAATGAATTTGATCACATAGTGCGAGAAGCTAGAGAGATCTTTGATTTTTATGGTATGAACCATGAAAAATCGGTGATTGATGAGATCCTTTAAAATAGTGATTACTTGTTGAGGTATTTGTTCCACGATGACCACCTCTTTGATGAGAATACTAAAAAGGAAGTCCCTCCTTTGAATATAATCAAACAAGTTTTCAATAGTCTTAATAGTCAATACTCTTGGATTGTGGCCAGTAATCTAGGGGGATTTGTGGATGGACAAATTGCTAATGCTAACATTTCTAAGGATGATGTGTTTCACTCCCGAGGAAAACACATCTTTGAATGAAAAGAAGAAAGATGACAACACTTGAAACTATGCCTTATGACTAGCTAGGGGCGTAAAACAATAGTGCTAGTTGGGAGGCAACCCAATAGTTATCTTTTAATTTTTTTGTTTCCTTGCTGTTCTTCAATATATACACAATTATGATAATGTTATGATTGTGTTTTAGTGTTCTAATTAGTGTTTGTGCCAAGCAAAGCCTTTGGGATGATTTGGGTGATAGTTTCTTTGATTATGTGCATTAATAGAAACTTCTATGTCTAGTAGAAAAATTGTTAAAATTTGCTCGAGCGTGATAAAATTCTGAATTTTCTTACACATGATTGATATACAATTTTTCTTACAAATTTGGAGTTACAGAAGTATGGCCATTGTTCAGATTGATCCAAATTGTTCTGTTTTTGACAGATTCTATTTTTGATGCATTGTTTTGCTTGTTTTGATGACTAAGGACTGTATCGGGGGGGGTATAAGCCATTGAGAAGTTAGAATACATTAGTACTATGCAAAAATAAAATATGAATGGGTTTGCAATAGTACTTAAAGTAGTGATTTGCTTTATTATACTAATGGATGTCACAAGGTTCTGTTGAGTTTTGTGCGGTTGAAGTTTACTATGGACTGCATCGGGGGGTATAAGCCATTGAGATGTTAGAATACATTAGAACTATGCAAAAATAAAATATGAATGGGTTTGCAACAGTACTTAAAGTAGTGATTTGCTTTATTATACTAATGGACCTCATGAGGTTTGGTTGAGTTTTGTGCGATTGAAGTTTTCAAGTTTTGGGTGAGATCACGATGGATGAAGGAATAAGGAGTGGTAATAGCCTAAGCTTGGGGATGCCCGAGGCACACCAAGGTAATATTCAAGGACTCCCAAGCAACTAAGCCTGGGGATGCCCCGGAAGTTATCCCCTCTTTCCTTTAACGACCATCGGTAATTTTACTTGGAGCTATATTTTTATTCGTCATATATCATGAGTTTTGCTTGGAGCATCTTGTAGTATATGAGTCTTTGGTTTGTTTGATTTTAGTTTGTCACAATCATCCTAGCTGAACACACTTGTTTCAGAGAACCACACGCATATCATGATGTACTAGATTACTCTATGTGCTTCACTTAAATTTTTTGAGCTAGGCAGTTGCTCTAGTACTTCACTTATACCTTTTTGAGCATGATGGTGGTTATAATTTAAAGAAATACACTCTCATGCTTCACTTATATTATTTTGAGAGTTGATTTTTTTTGAAGAATTATACTCTCATGCTTCACTTATATCTTTTTGAGAGCTAATGAAATTTTGAAGAAATATTGGCACTCTCATGCTTCACTTATATATTTTTGAGAGTTGATAATAGTAATGGTAATTTGCACAAGATATGAATTTGGTCCCAATATGGTGAATATCCAAGATGGATATAATAAAAACTTTCATATAGATCATTGGATGTGATAAGCTTGATTCCTTGCAATAGTTTTGTGATATGAAGATGATAATATGTGAGTTATGCTAGTGAGTAATTGTGATTTAGTAAGAATACTGGTGTTAAGGTTTGTGATTCCCTTTGCATGCATGTAAAGTCAATAGTTATGCAACAAAGTTACATCCTACTTATGGTGCATTATTTAGTGTTAGTTATGTTCAATGCATGTTTATGACCATTTTCGTTTTTTGGTTGGTCGCTTCTCAATCTATTTGCTAGCCTCCACTTGTACTAAGCAAAAATACTGCTTGTGCATTCAATTCCTTAAACCTAAAGTTGTGCTAAATGAGTCCACCATACCTACCTATATGCGATATTTCCATGTCGTTCCAAGTAAATTTTCATGTGCCAACTCTAATTTTTCAAAATGAATTTCCGTTTTGTGTGCCTGTACCCCTCATGTAGCGGCAGGGGGTGACCAATTATTTCCATGCTAGGTATTTTGTTCCCACGATGAGTGTTTATTCACTTGCATTGCATGAGAGTGTGGTAGGTAATAGGAATGCCCAATCCCGAAATGAATAATAATAATAATAAATTCCTTGGAAAGTGTTGGTATGGAAGGCAGCCATGGATACGGCTAGCCATGGATTGTGAAGGAATGGTGGAAAGGAAATAAGTTTCACTTTCTGTTTGGGAACCGCCTATGATTTGTCTAGCATGGAAGATATTGGAAATTCTCGGTCGTTTTTGTTGATACGAAAAGCATGCCTCTCAAAATAATTTTATCTCTACTTTAAGGTTTGAGCTCCGGCACCTCTACAAATCTTTGCTTCCCTTTGTGAAGGGCCCTTTCTATTTAATTTTATGCAATTTTTATTTTTATTTGAGTCTCCATCTTCTCTTATAAAGCACCAACTAGAGAACACTATTTCATACTTGTGCATTGGATGTAGCTAATGTTGAGTGTGTTTCATGAATGGATCAATAACTGAGCATAATGGGCTAGGGATAAATTTCTTTAGTGTTGATATTTTGAAAGACATAGTTGCTTGTTGGTATGCTTGAGTATTCATATTTTTATGTCAAATTATAGACTATTGCTTTGAATCACTCAAGTATAAACATCCATGCTACAAAAGAAAAGATTATATGATGAATGTGATAGGTTGCATCCCACATCAAAAAATCTGTTTTTATCATTTACCTACTCGGGGACGAGTAGGAATTAAGCTTGGGGATGCTTGATACGTCTCCAATGTATCTATAATTTTTGATTGTTCCATGCTATTATAGTATCAATTTTTGGGACTAAACTATTAACTCAATGCCGAGTGCCAGTTGCTGTTTTTTTGCATGTTTTTGGGATTTAATAAAATCAATATCAAACGAGTCCAAACGGAGAAAAAAGTTTGGATTAATTTTTTCTGGACCAGAAGAAACCCTAGAAGGTTTGGGAGGAGGCCAGAGGAGCCATGAGGGAGCGACAAGCCCTAGCGATGCGTCCCAGGGCCCCCCCAGGCTTGTGGGCCCCTCTTGGCACATCAAAACCTAATTCCACATCTATAAATACTCAAATATTCCCATGACATCAGAGACACACCCGAAATACTTTGTTCACCACCGCAAGTTCCAGAACCACGAGATCCCATCTGCAGGCCTTCTCCGATACTCTGCCGGAGAGGAAATCGATCACGGAGGGGTTCTACACGAACCTGGCTACCCATCAGATGATGCGTGAGTAGTTTACCATAGACCTGTGGGTCCATAGTTTGTAGCTAGATGGCTTCTTATCTTAATTTGTTCTTCAATACAATGTTCTCCTCGGTGTTCTTGGAGATCTATTCGATGTAGTGACTTTTTACGGTGTGTTTGTTGGGATCCGATGAATTGTGAGTTTATGATCAGATCTATCCATGAATATATTTGAGTTTTATAAACTCTTTTATGCATGATTACTATAGCCTCATATTTATTCTCTAATTTATTAGTTTGGTTTGGCCAACTAGATTGATTTATCTTGCCAAGGGAAGAGGTGCTTTGTAATTGGTTCGATCCTGCGGTGCTCAATCCTAGTGACAGAAAGGGACACAACATGTATGTATCATTGCTATTAAGGGTAAAAAGATGGGGTTTACTCATACTGAGATTATATTCTCTACATCATGTCATCTTTCTTAAGGCGTTACTCCGTTTTCCCATGAACTTAATACACTAGATGCATGTTGAATAGCGGTCGATGTGTGGAGTAATAGTAGTAGATGCGGACAGGAGTCGGTCTACTTTTCTTGGATGTGATGCCTATATATGATCATTGCCTTGTATATTGTCATTATTATTTGATTTTTTATCAATTGCCTAACAGTAATTTGTTTACCCACCGTATGCTATTTTCAAGAGAGAAGCCTATAGTGAAAACTATGGCCCCCGGGTCTATCTTTTATCATATATTAAAACCAAACATAGCTTGCTGCAATTTTATTTTATTTTATTTATTTTGTATTTTTTTCAATCTATCTATAAAAAATTATATAATTTAATCTTGCTCATGACAGTCAACGGACTGACAACCCCTTGTTCGCGTTGGGTTGTAACAATTTGTTGTTTGTGTGCAGGTACTGCTAACGAGTCATTGCTTGGTTCTCCTACTGGATTGAAAACCTTGGTTTCATAATTGAGGAAAATACTTATCTCTACTATAGTGCATCATCCTATCCTATTCGAGGAGATCCTAACACAGCTCACAAGTAACACATCTCCCGTCCTCTTCGCGGAAAATCCCAAAACAGCTCACAAGTAGCAGCCTCCAGGGGCTACCATTCATCCAACGCCAACTGCCTACGGCCTCCACAGGCCATGTTCATCCACCCTGACCGGCTGCGGTGCGGCATACTTTGGCACGACCTCGTCGGGGTTCTGTTCATCCAGCGCCACCCGTCTATGTCGGGGCCTTGTTCACCCAACCCCTACCAGCTCGGGGGGCGTACGCGTGCAAGGCAGCAACATGGACTTTTCACCGAGAGCCAACCAGCTATGTCAACTCTATGTCTCATGCAAGGGGGCTCGATGCAACAAAGGACTTTCTCGATCAACTCTACATACTACGCGTGCGGCCTCAATGCAACAACCAACTGGCTCGCATCAATTGACTGGGCTAGCAAACTACGCGCGTGTGCAAGTCTCGCATTGATCACTCGGGTTCTGTAAGCGAAGGGGTCGCTCGGGTTTAGTAAGCGAAGGGATCACTTGGTTTCAATAAGAAAAGGGCACACTCGGGTTCAGTAATGCGAGGGATCGCTCGGGTTTAGTAAGGGAACTACTCGCTCGGGTTTCAGTAAGGCAAGGGATCGCTCAAGTTCAGTAAGAGAAGGGATCACTCGGGTGATGCGAAGCATCCTACGATCATCCCCATGTACACTACGTCTACTCTCCAAGCCCCAAGAGGACATATGATGAGACCTCGACCATACGCCATTGGACACAAGGTGAACTCGCTCCTCTCCGAACTGTCACTTTCTCATGTGAGACATGGCTACTACCTCAAACATATGTGCTATGAATGACCAGGAACTAAGAGGAAGACCATGGACAAGACGGCGAGTATACCAAGCGCGAGGAGCAAGAGAAGGAGTTGCAAGGAAGCTACAACTCTCAAATGTCTGACGGCCACCGGATGACCGGACACTACCAGACGGCCACCGGACGACCGGACACTACCGAACGGCCACCGGATGACCGAACACTACCGGACGTCCGATGCGTGGAGTCTCCACCAGCCAGATGGACCAGCCGACGAAATCTACAATTGCCGGACGACCGACTAAGGCCGGACGTCCGACGACATTCAGCCACCAGACGACCTACATCGTCTGAAAATCCGGCACCACCTCACCCGAGCCGAAACGTCGGAAGTTCGGCCTCCTCCGGACAACCAGATGGTCGTGAGCGACCGGACGACCAACACCCGTCGGATGTCCGATGCCAGTCTGTGCACAGTGTATCGGGCCCGAGGCCCATGTACCCCTTCACCCCTCACTTACCCCTTTGTGGCCCTAGACTATATATACTCAACCTCATCCTGCACTTTAGGGTTAGCATTGTGATAGCTCATTTGAGAGATAGAGCTTTGCTCATCCATCCAGATCTACTCCACCGAGAGAGCCTGTGGCCTCTACGGAGAAGATCCATCTTGTATTCAAGACCTCTCACGGGAAGATCCGTCTAGGATATCATCAAGACCTCCTCATGGAGATGAACTTTACCTTGTATCTTTCCCTTTGTTGTACTTGTACCTTGTGGATCTTGTGTGTTTGATTGTCTAGTGGATGTGTGATTGGACTTGTTCTTGAGTGTTTCTCCTTGTGATTTCTCTCTGATCTTCCCCGTGTTCATCATGTTCTTCGAGGCAATCCACTCCAATCGTGAAAGATCGGCCTACACCGGGTTAGCCCCGTATCATATGGTATCATGAGCCACGTTTATCACGAATTTGGAGTCTCCCCCCTCCGTTTCTAGCCTTGTTTTGTGTGATTTCGTCCTAGATTCAAAAATCCCCACCAGAAATAGGCCCAAATATTTTTGTGATTTGTTGGTTTGATGAAGTTTTGTTGATTTTGATCCATGGATTTGCTTGGGTTTGAGTGAATCTAGCATCTCCCCAAGTTTCCCCACTTTCCATCCACAAAATCTCCTCAATTTTGACCCCCAAATCCCCAATTTCCACCCAAAATCGCGCCCCGGATCTCAAATCCCGCGTTGACCCTGATACACCGGACGTCCGACCTTTACCGGACGACTGGAACTCCAAACCTGAGCTGAAATATCAGATTTCCGAGCTCTTCCGGACGACCGACGACCGGACATCCGACAATCCTCGGACGCCCGACACCTGTAGATATCAACTTCCGCTGATTTTTGTTTCGGCCATAACTAATTCATCCGGAATTTGATTTTGACGTTCTATAGCTTGTTTTGAAGCTATTGACATCCCCCATCCCACAAAAATACTTCCAACATAATTTGACGCCATCAAAGTTTTGGAACTTTGGCATCTTTGCCTAGGGCCTTCACCACATTACCCGCTACAACATCACTGACATCCGCAACCTAACCCATTTTGTCCCCCATAGCATTAGTGGTTGCTTGAGTAGTGATTCGAGTCTCCTAAGGTGTTTCGACTACTTAGGGACGGTTGCTTCTTCATCAACCACCACCATAACTTCCGCATAGGCGTGCCCACCATACACTTCCGCCACCTCAACTTAACCCAATTTTGTTTGAGCTTGTTTGAGTTGTGAGTTTTGTCTCCTAAGGTGTTTCGGCTACTTAGGGACGGTGGCCTCAACTCCGACATGAATAAACCACCTCCACTTCTACATTGCATACTCCAAAACCCATCATTGCATTTCTGCAATCCCTTTGAGTTCCGCAAAACCACCACCGCATTCCGCTACCACCATTTGAGATTGAGTTCACGGTTTTTTTGTTTTCTAAGGTGTTTCGTCTACTTAGGGATGGGTCTCCATCATCTTGGTGTCTACACCAAGAACACTGCCACTCATAATCATCACAGACGGTAACCTCTATATCATCTTGGTATCGTGGTATCCCGTCAATGTATATTCCTATTGCCATTGCATTGATAACCCCTAGCTCATTTTGCGTCACTTGCCTATTGAGACTATCCATTTGAGTATTGCCGGCAATGTTACTTGTGCACATTATTGATCATCGATCTACACCTTCCATTGCATACATACCATATCATATTGGTATCATAATTGCTATCTTGGTTTGTGCATTTCGCATTGTGGCCAAAATAATAATAAGGTTTTAAGCAAAATAAAAAGAGAGCAAAGAGGTTGTAAGCAATAGCCATAGCATCATACCACATTGCACATAACATTGTCATATCCGACCATCTTGGATCATACAACCGGAACACCATACATATAACATAATTGGATAGAAAGCTGATACATTTTTCATATCATAGATTGTGCACAAGTGTCGTATCCGCCTATTGAGCAATCGTGCTAGCATATCTCTTGAGTTGTGCAACATGAGCGTTTTATGTGGATTCCACATTTTCTGCTCATTCCTTGGTTGCACGGCCCCATTTATCTATCTGTGCGTGTGTTTCCGTGTGCCATCCAATGCTATTGGTCTACTTGTTTCACTTGCGAATTTGTGAATCTCTTTCAACATTATTGACTCTTGCTAACATTTTGAATCAAATTTTTGTGCCACTATCCTCACCGACCTACTCCATAAGCATTACTTGTGTAGGTGTGAGAATTGATGAGAAATAGTACCAATTGTGCTATTTCCTTGTTACATCATTGAGTGATCATTGACCCATCTTCAACATCGGGTAAGGTACATTGGTCTAGTTCTTATCTTTCTCCCACTAACATTTGTCCGAGTATTGTGATGGATAGGCAAGGAATTTCATCTCTGGTCTTCCATGACAATGACGACGCGAATAACTACAACACCAAAACTACCCACTTCGGACTATAACGAGCAATGCAAGTCATCGAGAACATCACCACCGACTTACGACATTCCGAAGCAAGGAGAAGGGACTACTTCGACAACAAGCTTTCCGCGCAAAAGGAGGAGCAAGATGCAAATATGGAGGAGATTCGAACCTTGTTGATCAACCGTTCTTCCCCTTCATCATCCTCAAGGCGGCGACGTTCAAGTCACAAGTCTTCGGAGCACAAAAATGATACAAGCGCAAGTCGTCCACGTCCACATCTCCATGACAACCACCATCACATTTGTGATCCACATTGTCATGAAGGGAAAGTCACCTCTAAGCATCATGTGCACGACGATGACGAACGACATCTACTATGAGCTCAAGCACGACAATGACATCATCAACATGAAGATGCTCCACACGCGCAAACATACAAGTCCCAACAAGCTCTACATCAAGCTATGTCCAACCTTCATGAGCTCAAGAGAAGATCGCGAGACGAGCACCACCAAGACGGAGCTACGGCTACAACCACCACTTGGGCATCTTCGCCAAGTGCTATCAAGGCATCTTCGCCTTTGGACATACGGCATCTTCGCCTACTTCCCATGAGTTCGCCTACATCGACATCAGCAACAACGAGGCGACAACCTACGAGCGAGGGCGACACTTCCATCTTCCAAAGCCCCTCAAGAAAGATGTCCGAGCATGGGAAATTCCCTTCGATCATGGAGACGAGCTACGAGGTGCCACATCATATGGGCCTCCTACAATAAGACGGTTACAAGAAGGTCGAGCAAGGGCCATCCCCTTCGACCACGACGACGAGCATGAACCTCTTCAACAACATGAAGACGGTGCCCATATTGGACTCCTACTCCGAGTCAAGCTACATGAGCGCACATGAGACCTTCTCTTTGATTTCAGAGGAGAGTGATGATTTGCCACTTCCTACGGCATTCATCTTTGGAGGAGTTATGGATGAGGAGGTTGAGCATGGGACTATCCCTTCAACCAAGGCGGCGAAAGAAGTTGAGCGTGGAGACATTTGCACCTACATCTCTCCGACACCCACATATGACGAGATGCCCCAATTCCCATGTGAGGAGAGCCACCCTGCCATGAGTGATATGAGTGACTCCACCATATGTGACATTGAGTGCATATCCTATGAGAGGATGAGTGTGACCACCACTAGCCCTACGCTTGAGAGCATGCCACACATCGTATGTGAGGTTGAGAGCCATTTGAGTGACTCCACCAACCATACGAGTGAGAGCATCCAAGAGGGAGTGAGTGAGCCACAATACTTAGTGAGTGAGGTAGTTGACATGGCATGTGAGGCCACTATGATTTCTAACGACTTACCCTATACTCCGAGTGTGTTTTCCCTTTTGGTGCTAGGTCTCCTACATGATGACATGCCTATCCTTGACGAGTCCATACCTCCAATGGAGACGACGATGGCCATGGTGGACGATGATGCACCCCCACATGGTTCCATCAATATGAAGATGACCATGACTTGGTCTTCGACACCTCACCTACAACACATGAGCGATGCTCCAAAGGTAACGTAGGTGATGTTGCTTCTCTTGTCCCACTAGTGGACTATCTTGCAAATGATTGCTTGCATGATGTTGATCACCTTATGGATTCATCTCATACTATGTCTTGTTTCGATGTGCCACCCATTTATGATGATGAGCATGTCGAGTTGCCTAGTTGTGATGCTATACTCCATAGGATATCATGTGAAAATTCTATCGGTCACATTATTTTTGACAATCCTTTAAACTTGTCATATGCTATGAGTGAGATCTCCCATATTGCATCTTTTCAATCTCAACATAGTAACTATGCATGCCCATTTAAAATAAATCCCATTTGCACTTATGGCATAGATGACGAGATGATGGTCATTGGGTTTTGTTTTTCATGTGATGATATTGCCATGCTTCCTTTACATGATTTGCGTAATTCATCTACTATACCATGCCATGACCACATAGAATCGAATATGCTTTGTTTTCGATGTTGTCAATATTCTCCATGTGACGTCTCCACTAATGCTCATGAGGAGACCCCATAGTTTCCTCATACATATTAGGAGATTTTGATGAATTCCATACTTTGCATGATTCCCATGATTGTGTGCACCATATGCATTCCATGAATAACAATGCTCTACATATTTCTTGTGATGCATTACACAATTTTAGTCTCCATTATGCCATACATAACAACAAACCTATCATGATGGATAACATGTTTCTATATCATGCATCTCATTTATTTGAGCATTGGATATTTTGTGTTAACCAACACATGCACGTATGCATCATAATGGATGATGTGTACATATACCATGCACACACAATTTTCCCTTTGCCTTTGTTTTGTGTAGGTACTTATGAACACTCGTCAATCTCACAATCCCATGAGTTGACGAAACGAGCTCTTGAGAGCAACGATGATTTGGGATCCCGTGGACTATCTTTACCACCGTTCTCTTCGCGCAATGAGTACGCGCATATCTTTTACTTGGCTCTCACATGGCTATGGGCTACTTACCATTTGTCACCTTATGCTCATTTTACCGTGTTCACTTTGCATGTTATGCTTGCTTCTACGCCTTTGCCATGCAATTGGGACCCTTTCTTACACTTACCCATGATTCAGCATTATACTACTCCTATGTGTATTTGCATGCTTGGTGGAGATACTTGTTACTATTTCCATGTTATATACATGCTCTATGCTATTGTTGATTCTTGTGTTGGGAGAGTCATGATGTTCCATTGCTATTTACATAGGACTTCTTGCCAATACAATGAACTTACTTTGCTCATATCTTGTTTCTATGCTTGTGATATGTCATGTGCATTATGTATGCCCACTATTTGCACACACGATATGATTGCCATGATTACCTCTAGTACGTTGCATCTTTGCACTACTAGCTTGCACCACTTGATCGCTATGATTGCTTGCTTTGTCGCATCACCCATGTTCCATTCTTACTTGCTTTCTTGGGTTGATGACATATATGTTCATGTCTCTCACATGATATATCTTGTTCATTGTCGCTTGCCTCTAATAGTTGCATCTATGCTTATTGATCTTGGAGACTTGGACACTTTACTTGTCATGCATGCTTGTTTGATTGAGCCTATTGTCTTTGGTTATAGTCGCATCATATGCTTTCATACCATGCCACATCTTGTACCTTCTTATGATCAGAATGATGAAAACACTTGTTGGGTATTTCACCAATCGAATGCTAGGTTTTGCCTTTCCGCTAACCTCATTTGTTTTTCCGAGTGTTTGTCATGTTCTTTCGTTTTGGAGGATCCTCAAGGTGGTACCATCACGAGACATATTGGTTATGTGAAGGCGTACATGATGTGCAACTCCAATATCTTCGGGAACATTCATAAGGTGAACCCCTTCCTTTTGAGCTGTCCTCAAATACGCATATTGGATGGGTCATTCTTTCATTGTTGTTTCCTTCTTCTTGTCGACATGATACATCTATTGGATGGAGGACCGACATTGGAAATTTTCTCTATGGACCTTCCAATTGAGGAGCGCTCGAACTTAGTGGATGCATCACCAACCTACCACTCTTGCCACAACATCAAGCAATGGTATGCCATGGAACTTTTGCCATATTACGCCAACACCTACATATTTGTTGATGCACATGCTAGATGGAAACATCCCTTCCATGACAAATTGCATCTTATGCATGGATTGACTCACATTATGATTGCCTTACTGCATCTTGTATTTCTTGTCATCCATGATATATGAGCTTGTGCACTTTCTTAGAAAATTTGGTGTGACCTTCCTTGATGGCATATTCATCCATCACAATCACATTGCCCATCATCAATTGCATGATCACATAGTCACATTGAACACCAATTACCATGTTCATGCTTTTGATACACCGTCCCATTATGACATCATTTTGCACAATGGTTGCATTGATCATATTCACAACACATTTGTGTGCACCATGAATTCTTTTTCTCCCATGAAGTCTTTGCATATCATTCTATATCATCTTCTTAAGCTTCATGCGCTTTGTCACGAACAATCTTGCCGAACGGACTCATGCTTACTTGATGGACACCTTATGTGCGCTAACCATTGTATTTATGAGTGTCGTTTGTGTTTGCTTTGTTTGCATGTATACCACCCCGGAGACATCTTGGAGCACTTGGATTGCGCCGTGACTTCTACTTCGTCCAATTAAAAGTCCGTCCATGACAACCGTTTCCATGCTGATGAGGATCATGATCCGAGGTCGGATCTTTCCCAAGGGGGGAGATGACGCGGAGCATCCTATGATCATCCCCCATGTACACTATGTCTGCTCTCCAAGCCCCAAGAGGACATACGATGAGACCTCGACCATACTCCATTGGACACAAGGTGAACTCGCTCCTCTCCGAACCGCCACTTTCCTCATGTGAGACATGGCTACTACCTCAAACATATGTGCTATGCATGGCCAGGAACCAAGAGGAAGACCATGGACAAGACGACGAGTACACCAAGCGCAAGGAGCAAGAGAAGGAGTTGCAAGGAAGCTACAGCTCTCAAACATCCGACGGCCACCGGACGACCGGACACTACCGGACGTTCGACGCCTGGAGTCTCCACTAGCCCGATGGACCAGCCGATGAAAGCTACAGCGGCTGGACGACCGACCAAGGCCGGACATCCAACGACCATGAGCCACCGAACGACCAACATCGTCCAGAAATCCGGCGCCACCTCACCCGAGCCAAATCGTCGAAAGTCCAGCCTCCTCCGGACGACTGGACGACCGACGCCTGTCTGCGCACCGTGTATCGGGCCCGAGGCCCATGTACCCCTTCGCCCCTCACTTCCCCTTCGTGGCCCTATACTATATATACTCCTCCACCTCCTCCATTTTAGGTTTAGCATTGTGATAGCTCATTTGAGAGATAGAGCTTTGCTCATCCATCCCGATCTACTCCACCGAGAGAGACTGCGGCCTCTACGGAGAAGACCCATCTTCGATTCAAGACCCCTCACGGGAAGATCCATCTACGATATCATCAAGACCTCCTCATGGAGATGAAATTTACCTTATATCTTTCCCTTTGTTGTTCATGTACCTTGTAGATCTTATGTCACTACAAAAAAAGACACATCCGTGACATTTTGGGCCGAACAAAAAAAATTCTATCATGCTTATGACACTTCTATGATGTTAATTGTGACAAAACCAGGTATCATCATAGATGTGGTGGGCTACTACTTCTATGACAAAAAATCATGAAAGAAAATGGGTTTTTCGTCCTGGGCGGGCTGGAGACGCAGTTGCATGACATTCTTTGGGCCATCCATGATAGAAAAAACCATGGTAGAAGCGAGGGCGATGAAAATATCGGGGAGTTCCCGGTTACGGTAATTGGTCGGGGATCGAGCGATGCGTGTTTCTCTCGTACACGTACGTGCATGGGTGCGAGGCATTGGGCTCTAACTAAACCCAAGCGAGGCATTCGCCTACTGAACTCGAGCAATTGCACTGCAGGCTACGCGTTACTGAACCCGAGCGATTGATCGATCTAGCTGTTAACTGAAACCGATCGAGCGATTCCTTCGCTACTGCTACTAACTGAAGCCGATCGAACTTGCTGCCTCTTGATGAACAGTGAGTGTTGTTGGGGGCGGGATGAACAATTCCCGGTGGGGGTTGGATGAACAGGACCCCGTGGTAGTAGAGGCCGTTGCTGCTGGATGAACAAGACCCCGATCGAGCCAGTTGGGGGTGGATGAACAGGACCCCGTGGAAGGCTGGATGAGCAGGACCCCGTGGAGGGCTGGTTGAATAGTAGCTGGTGGAGGGCTGGATGAATAGTAGGCCATGGAGGGGTGGTTGAACAGAACCTCGTGGAGAGGGCTGGTTGAACAGTAGTCGGTGGAGGAGCGGTGGAGGCTGGATGAACATGAGCCCGTGGATGAATAGCCGTAGGTGGAGGCTGGAGGAGGTTGGCGGTGAATGAACAGTAGGCCATGGAAGCTGGAGGAGGTCGACAGTGGAGATGAACAGTAGCCCGTGGTGTCCCGTTTTGCGGTATTCCACACCCCTCCCGATGAACAGGACCCCCGTCCCGACCGTAGTGCTCCAACACAAGTCCGTTTCCTCCGTTTTGCGGTACGCCACACCCGTCCTGATCAACAGGACCCCGTTTCGACCGTAGGCACGGGAACACAAGTTTGTTTCCTCTATTTTGCGGTATGCCAGACCCCTCCCTATGAACAGGATCCCGTTTCGAACGTGGCCGGTCGAACAAAAGGCCATTCCCTCCGTTCTGCGGTACGCCAGGCCTCATTTCGATCGGCTGTTCCGTCCAAGCCGGTTGGCTCCCGATGAACACGACGCATTCCGTTGTCTCCCGATGAACACGACAACGTAGTTTCTCCGTTCCAACCCAGCCATGTATACGAGCCTTGGCCGTACATATGGGCGAGTAGGCATTCGAGACCCCGCCCGAATGTATGTACATGGCCGTATTTACTTTCTTGCACCCTGGTTGTACATACGTGTACATGTACGTCCGCACCTCTACTACGACACGTGCCCTTCCTTACTCGGCCACGGTTCATCGCTGCGGCCTGCACACAGACCGATCATATGTATGTACACGTTCGCGACCAGAATGACAACGCTACGTACGCTTCGACCAGGTGGGTCCCGAGTGTCAGGGAGGATAAGGAAGTAGTTCCTTGCATGCGAAGATGTAGCTTGTGGGTCCCAGCAGTCAAGGGGGAACATTTTTTCGCGAAATATAGTGGCCGTCCGGTGGGTCCCTACTGTCAAGTGGAGGAATCATTATTTTGCACGTAATAAGGAGGCACTTCCTTGCTGCGGCCGTGGACCCAGCTGTCATCCTATCCACGTATAGTACTCTTCCAATGGAAGTCGTTCCTTGACCACATTGACCACGCCGTGCCAAGAGCACCAAGGCGGTGGACGACGAGGAGGCCTAGGAAGGGGATGACGTGGAGCCGGGGAAGATGCGGTAGTGGATGCCCACGAGGAGAGGAGTACGAGGGTTCACTGGTTCGGCTACGGTGTGAGGCTACCGTCACCGCAGAATAACATGGGGTGTGGGTGAGTAGAGGGATGGCCTGGCCAGCAGTGGGAGTAGTAGGAGCGGTGAGGCCTCCGCAACAGCACATTCGGCCACAGGAGGCAGGAGCAGGCGGTACGACCGGCGCTGGTTTGGGGGTTGGAGCAAGAAGACCAGATGTTGAAGAACTACGGCCATTGGATCTAGAATCGTTCATATTGACTAAGTTGACAAAGCCCTCTGTCCCTATCAACTTAGTAGGCCCACAAGCCAGCCTCCCACTATGGTGGGTCCCAGCTAGCAGGGGGAGTATTAATTTTTGTGTGTGTTGACCACGCTGCGCCGAGCGCATCCAAGGTGGTGGACGAGGGCGAGGCCCCGAACAACAATGAGCCAGGGATGGGAAGACGCGGGAGTGAAGTCGCAGACGGAGAGGTGTACGAGGGTTAACTGGTTCTAGTGCGGCGTGGTTTGGCAGTCGGTGGGGAAGAACAGGAGGTGAGGAGGGGTGGAGGGATGGCCTGGTCGGTGGTGGGGCAGCGTTCATAGTGAAGCTTGCTAAGCAGAGCTACTAGAAGTAGGAGGCGGGAGCAGGTGGTCCCGGCGGTGCTGCAGGAAGAAGATGAGAGATTGAAGATGGATGTCAGTCGTTGGATATAAATCCAATGGCTAATGATGTCAGAATCATTTGTTGACTAAGTTGACAAAGACTTGCGTTGGCTTCGACATATTGGCCCACATTTCAGCCCCAAAAAATGTGGCACATATTCAACCCATTTTTTTTTCAAAATTTACAGTCCATTTGATCTTTTTTAGAATTACAGTCCATTTGCTGGCCTGGGTGAACAAATAATGTAGTGTCCATGCGGCCCATTTTTTTAAACTACAGCCCATTTTCACTTTCTCGAAATACACGAATTTGCTGGGCAGGCTGAACAAATAATGTAGCGTCCATGCGACCCATTTATTTTTTTCCTAAAAAATACAGGCCATTTGCACTTTCTAGAAATACACGATTTTGCTGGGCTGGTTCTAATTATAATGGTGCGTTGGGCACACCAATGTTATCAAAAAATAAATAGGGGCTAAGCATATTGTTATAAATATATTTAAATAATAAGTGATTTATTATTACATTGGTCCTTAAATCTTACCAAGTTTTTGTACACAATCACCAGGATTTTCGTTGCCTTAATGTAAAAAATCCAGAGTTTTATTGCTAGAAAATTATTTTTATAAGTTAATAAGATATGGGATATTGTTTTCTTATATATGTAAGTATGTGTTAAATATATGATGACAATAAAAATAATATATAATAACATATAAATAATTTAAATATATATATAATATAGTTGGAAGGGAAACATAAGTTGGACCTGGCGTTCCTATTCTTATATAGAAAAATATAATAGACCTCTGCATTTTATTTAAAAAAATACATAAGTTGGGCTACCGATGTTTCAGGAAAAATAAAACCTCGGATGTCCATAGGCCGGTCGATACATGATGGACTTCAAGAAAATACAAACCGGCATGTCGTGGGCTACGCATGTTAAAAAAGGAAGCCTAGACGGGACAACCCACGACCCAGCTGATACTTGCTGGCCCACTGATAATAAATGATACCTGCCAGCTCCCCGACTTCGTTGTAAATTTATCTCTTTTAGTAACTACGTTGAAGCACCTCAAAAAATGTAACTATTTTGACAAACCCGTGGGCCCCAACGTCAGTATAGCATTAGGAGGAAGTATTTTTTCAATGAGGCACTTGCTTGCGTACGGCCATAGACCTGGTGGGTCCCGACTATCCGCCTCTCCACATAAGGTCGTCTCCAGATTCCTCTCGTTTGTTCAGCATGTTCACAACGGCAGACAATGGCACCGCGACGAGCGCACAAAGGCATGAGAAAGAACCAACGGAGGCAGTGCCTTATTTCTACCGAAACTACTAAACTAGTCTGGTGACCAAGTGACACTACCCGACCGCTGTTCCGCCCGGGTTCGACTCCACCTGATGCAGGGAAAACATCTCCAATTTTTTTTGCCTCTGCCATTATTGACATGTGGGTCCCCATTATCATCTACGCACACCATGTCCAACACTTGCCAAAACTTTGTCCCTTGTTTTCTCTGTTTTTTGCCCACTCGACATTGTGTGGGTATTTTGAAAATAGCATATCTTTTTGACTATGCATCATATGAAGATGTGCTATGCATGAATGTTGATCAGCATGCTGTTAACTAGCTGGTAGTTCCATTTTCGACCATGAATAAAACTTCCAACATGATGTTATCCCTGTTTGAAAAGGGCGTGTTAATATAAATGCTCTGCCTCTAAAACTTGCAGCTTCTTATCTGAAACTAAAACTTGCAGTTTCTTCTCTGAGAATCACATCGTCTGCACTTTTGTACTTCAATGAAACTACATTTTAAGTGCTAAAAATAGATCTCTAGAATTCATAAAATACTTCATATGCTCAATACTACAAATCTGAAATTCAAATGACATTCATATTTGAAAGTACTCTCAAAATACACAACAGAAAACACAATTCACAACCTACAAATACTGACAACCCTAAGCTCCTCCTGACAATTCACAACCTGCCCGACTATTGGGCTGGGGGGAAGTCCCCTCCTATTCCTCGGCGGCAGATAGCTGCCCCATGAGACGATGTGAACAATGAGGAAGAGGATGGCAGGGAAGCGTCATTGGGCCAACTGCTTTTCTCCTCTTGCAGTAAGGTTTGGTCGACGAAGACTCCACCAGCTCGCTCTGGCATGGCACCCTCAGAAACGGCACCCTGTAGATGCTCGATCCTTCAATCTCTGGTGGATGCTCCATCCGTGCTACCTCATGATCGGATTCGATGAATCTGTTTGCTCCATGGCCCAGAGGAGCAGCTCTATGTACTCCGGTGCAACTCCCTTTGGGAGTATCGCCACCTTTTCGCTCTATTGTAGACTTTGGCCATGGATGTTGCCATCGCTGCTAGTTGGTCCTTGTTGTCAAACCAAGACTGTATCTCCAACATCCTAGCTAGCTTCACAAGGTCGTCGTCTACGATCCTCACATATCGGTTCTACTCCTTCATCGATCTACTTCTCCACAGCACCTTCACTCGTCGGCACTGGTTTTTGAATGGAAGAGGAGAGGAGCGGCGCTGATTTTGGATTGAATAGGAGAGGAGGGAAGTGGTTTTGAAATGGAAGAGGAGATGAGTGGCGCTAGATTTAGATTGGAACAGGAGAGAAGCGGTGGTGGTTTAAGAGGAGAGGAGCGGCGCTGGGCTTGGAAGTATTTTTTTGTTTTGTGTATTTTGGGTCAAAGTTTGAACACGTACTGTATTTGACAAGCAAAATGTGAATGCATGTCACCAAAAATTGTATCGTTTGGTTCATATCTGAATGTACTTTCAAATTATATTATTTTTTCAATGTATAACATATATTTTATTTCTGAAAATCATGGTCAATTATGACCCAGAATAAAAGGGAGACTGATTAATGTGGGGTCGCTTTCTTAATTGAAGGGTAAATTGATTTTGATTTTGATCCAGTCACAGCGCGCCGGCCCTCTCGTCCAATCCTAAATTGTTGTCGCACGCTCCTCTCCCTCTTCTCCATTGCAAAACCACCTCCTCTCATCTCCATCATATCCATTACAAAACCACTGTCTCGCCTCTCCCTCTTCTCCATTGCAAAACCACCCCCTCTCCTCTCCACCTTCTCCGTTGCAAAACCATCGTCTCGCCTCTCCCTCTTCTCTATTGCAAGACCATCGTCTCTCCTCCCATCTTCCAAAGCTAGCACCAGACCTCTCAGAAGGACATCTATGGAGAGGATGCAACAGCGAACCGGGCAGGTCGCCGGCAGCGACCAGGAAAAGTTAGCCAGGTTGAAGGAGATCCTTACTTGGTTTGACAATGAGTGGGAGATTTTCAAGGATGGTGAGGGCCATGTGGCAATGTATGCGAAAGAGCGAGATGGCGGTGATGTACTCCTTGGCAGCAGTCACGCCGCAGTCCTTCGAGTTCATCGAGTATCTCCTCTGGGCGATGGAGCAGACTGATTCGCCTGAGGTGAAAGTCAGGCGGAGTTTGTGGGCGTACATGTCAAAGATCGAGCATCGAAAGGATAACGAATCGATTGAGTACAGTGTGTCGTTCATGAGGGTACAGAGCCAGCCGGAGCCACAAGAATATTCGTTCTCCCACCGCAAGAGGAGGCCGGATGGCGCGACGTTGCTTCCCCGTCGTTCTCCTCGGTTAGCTTGATGCTCGCCTCGTTTCAACGGTGGCGGTAGGGTTTAAGGTAAGCTTTGCACTAACCTAATCTTCCATCCGCTCAAGCTTACAATTAGTGTGACGGCTAATGAAAATCATGCTTACAATTAGTCTCCGAGTACTACGCCAATCACCCTAAAATAGCTCTGGACCTTTGGGTCAAAGTTGTGACACTGTGTACAAATAAAGAAAAATAGATTGGTCCTTCTTTCAGAAAAGAGTACTCCCTAGAAAACTGCCAATATAAGCTACTAGTATTTGGTTAGAGGATTTTCTGTCGAGAAAGATCCGTCCACAGAGAGAGCCACACATCCCATTGGTGGTGGTGGATGTCAATGCGTGCATGGAGCATGGTTGGTGTCGGTAATTTTTGCTTGGCACACCTCGCGCTCTGCATATATGTCGGTTCCATCCATACATTTGTGCAGTTCCACCAAAATCCAGCTGAATAACCCTGTTTGCAAAAATAATGAAAAAGCATGATTACATTATAGTGGCACTAGTTGATGAAACATACACTAATAAATAGAATAAAGTATTGCGATAGTATCATAGTATGCCATGCTGCGAGGGCAAGATGGGCCCTGCGACGCCGCATACAGTAGGCCTCATACTGGAAATCGACCCAATTCTCCCCGATACACCTTCTGCCAGTGATGAACATCAGTGTACATCGGTAGTACAAGGAGGGGCCTTGAGACATTCCAATCTCTATTGTTGTGGAGATCAACTAAAATTAAGCACCCTAGTTTGTAGAAACGTTTACATTAACAATAGGACTAGTTGATGAAACATATACTAACAAAGAGAAGCACTTTCTTTACCTACATTGGAAATGAAATGATAGAGAGGACACTCGCTCTATTTTAACTATATTATTACTTCATTTTATCAGTGGCACTAGGGTCGAGCAGGTGGCAAGCGAGGTGTACTGTGCGTCGCAAGGATGGAGGCCGGGGGTGCTTAGACTGGGATGCTGAAGCTGGCTCTTTCAGTCCCTATCTTCCCCCTGATGTTTCTGTGGTAGCATTTGGGTTGTAATCCAAACTTGGTCGAGCTGGTGCTGCATCCCCCTACCCGCCTAGCTTATGTGGCAAACTTGTCTCCTGCTAGTACTCAGTCCGTTCTAGTCGTAGTTGCATAACTGCCCGTTTACACTGAGATGTTGTCGGATAATGGTTCTCTATAGTTGAGTTTCTTTAACGAAATCGGAGGAAACCCCCTCTTTTGATATATAAAAAAAATCAGTGGCACTAGCGATGCCGAAACATTGCCTCAAATTAATAGTGCCACTAGATTAAGGTGCAAAATAATAACATTACTGCATTATCATGGCATTGCCAAAACAGTAGCACAAGAGCAGACTCAACATGCAGGATCTTTGGCAAACGATCGGACCAAAAAAGAACATACCTCGTGATGGGAACCATATCTGCAGTCAACGCCATAGTAGAAGGGACGACACCAGTCACCAACATGTATGATTCAATTCATGGGACCTTTTTGTGTAGTTCACCTAAAATGAAGCAATGTCCCATGAGCTAGCAGCTTCTTCATTTTATTAAGAAAAGGGCTCCAACCCCCGGTTCCATTTCCATTAGAAAACGAAACCCGCAAAGCTTCTTCTTCATTAGTTGCATTAAAATTGAGAAACATCAAGGTTGGTTGTGAAGCTCATGGAATGTTCAACTATAATTTGGATATCATTTGTGCAGTTCAACTAAGATCAAGCGTGAAATGTATATCTCTGTTTGCACAAAAAAGGTGGAAAGGAGGGTGACTAACAAGTGATGAAACATACATCAAATGAAAAGAAGCATGTTCCTTATCTGAATGGAAATCCTACAAGGACAGTAGCAATTTCTAAAGCAGCAGCATTGCTAGATATGAGTGTGGGAATTAGGATTAACTATGACAACCATTAAATATGACATTACTTTAATGGTGCCATTGCTTCATTTTACCAGCAACATTACATTAACAGCTGCTACAGAGTTGGTATTCAGGCACGCGCGAGTAGGTGGACCAGGATAGTTGCATTTCTAACGAAAATAAGCAACTTATCTTTATGGGAAATTTAGCAGTACATGAAAAACAGTGCCATTGATTCAAATTACTGGAGGCATTACATTGAAAACAAGATTGGTTTAACGTGTCCTTACTTTTAACAGTGAGATTGCTACATTTTACCAGTGGCATTACATAAGAGGGGCTTGGGGCAACAAATATCAGAACAAGATATCTGGGTTGGTCCCATTTTTGTTCGGTATAGCCACCTTATACTGTGTGAGGCTAGCAAATCTAGTGCCTGACATACTCTGTTGACTTGTCCCCCAGTCCCCACTTTCTTTCCTTTTTCAACCAACGGATCGGGTTTATATTGAGTCTGTGTTGTGTTTCCCTTTATTTCCCTATTAGACCATGAGACCAGTTGGATAGCTTGTCTCTGCTACTTTTCACCCCCATTATTTCCTGTTTCAACCAAGTCCTAGATTCAGGTAACAAATCTTCCCCCACCCCACCCTATTTCTTCCTTCTTTGAACAAAGTAGTACTAGACTCGAGTGCATGAACTAGTTTTACCTCTTAACAGTACAAATTTAGGTGGCTTTCGAACAGCCGATCAATCCTATCTACGAGGGGGCCTGAGAAATAGTAAAAGATACAAATTGAGCGATGTCAGGAGCTGGGGAAGTAGAGCAAGGCCGGTATCAAAGGAAGTTATACCCGAGGGTTGCCGGGATGTCGCTAGGTGGGCGGCGGGAGGCCGGATCTGCCCACACTACGACAGCGAGGAAGAAGGGGTCGGAGCCCTCCCTAGCCGACGGTGTGTGGGAGAGAACGGCAAGGCATGCTGATCGGGACGCACCGGCAGTTGGTAAGAGCCATCGCCAAGGACGATCGCGTGAACGTTGCATCTTCTCACCTTCCTGGCGGAGAGGATCTGGCTGGATCTGTGACCAGCGGTGAGCAGAGAGAGAGTGTGTGGCCACAGCTGTCGTATTTAGATCTAGAGAGGTCGAGACAGTGTGAGGAGAGCAACACTAGCAAGCAAGCACGGAGGCTCCATCCTATATAGTGGAGTAGTTTTCTTTTATCTACCGGAGCCGGCTTGACCTCACAATGACTGTCGAGAAGTCTTCATGCACGTGCCCCAGAGGTGCAGTTGTCGTCATATTGATCTGAAGCACCGGATTAACATATAACATGAAAAAATGCCACATGACAAGAAACCATAACCTCACTGCCCCAAGGAGACAACATGAATCCCGACGGACAAACTAGATGAGGATCAAATCTCAAATTAAAGATAAACCCGTAGAAAAGGGGGCCATCGATAGATGTCCTAATTAACATAGCCGGCTTGACCTAGATGGCAGCCGAGTAGTCTTCGTGCATGTGCCCCCAGTGACCAGCGCCTTGGAGGAACTCAGTTGTCACTGTTTAACCCTCGCAATGATCCGAAGCACATGACACCTAATCTTGCGTGATGACAAGAAACCTATTTTAGATTTCTCATCAGAACTACAACCCTGTACAACACAGCCTACACGATATGTACACGATAGCCAATCCAGCCGTGTCTGCTGGAGTCTGGTCACATGCATGGACGAACTGATCTTCCGTGTCATGCAGGGATCCTCCAGGCACCAACGTTTGTACAACACTGCTCCAGTACTATCGCTCGTTTCTCTCTTCTATTAACTCACCCGACTTGTAGGGCCGGGGAGTGTGCCTATGGTCGGTTCTCAATTGCGGTCCCACATGTGTGTGCAAATGCAATATGATGTGTGTTCCATTCGGAGAGCGGCGTGCCAGAATGACCGACCGTCTAGGGTGCGACGCGAACGCGACGGGCATGTTGTATACTCTGTACATGTGTACCACTATTTTCTTGAGGCTTTGCTCCATGGCGCAATCCATGGATACAAAATTATACTATTTAAAAGTCAAGGGCGGGGCTTTTCCCGTGCCGTAGGTGGGGCAGTTCGTCCTAGTCGGTTCGATAGAGACGCGAGAAGATGAGGGAGTAGGCTACTGCAAACATAGGGCTGTGTGAATTGACATTGAGTTACTGCTGGATAGGTGGGGCCCCGTGATTTGATTTGCCATTATCATTTTAACTGTGGCGCTACAACCGGCGTGAGTCTCCCGATACCTAACAACCTCCATGGTATACAGATGCCTCTCCCAATGCTCCACCATGTAGAGCATGGTTAATAGTATAGCCAGCTGCTGGTGCTGCATGAGTATATAAACATGCCATGTCATCAAAAGTTAGTAGTATTATTTATCAGTCACACAATAGGGTTGGCTATAAGGTTTTTCTCACTTTCTCTCTACTTCTCTCCTTTGTCTAGGAGCATGTGTAGAGGCTGGCGCTTGCATGAGAGCCCACTCCTCCACTTTTTCCTTGCCTCTCTCCTCCACATATGTAAAAGTGCCATGTAAGCGGGCTTATAGCCCACTACTGTACTTGCTCGTACAGGTGCTAAGCCTACCACATAGGCATAAAGTCTGATGTGGCAAGTTAATTAAGAAGAGAGAGACTAGTTTTGTGACCCTAGGAAGAAACGGTGCTAAGCGTGTGTACCTAGGTGAAAAGACAATTTTGAGTCTATAGCTAATTAAATGAAGCAAGCTTAGCAACAAAAAACTAACCACCTATGCATTTGGGACTTGAGTTGCTAAGCCATTTAACGCCCTTAGCACCTCATCTAAGCACCATTTGATTGGAACAGGTCACTCCTTGGAAAATGCAATAAATACTACGAAGAAAGAGATAGAGAGAAGTAAAAAATACTCTTATAGACAACCTTATAGCTAGCCTTGTTGTATGAGTGACTAAGTGATGACTATGTATGACATGCCAACATCAGATAGCCTAACACACCGTGTGAAGTCTCCAAGGGCGCGACCACGCGAGCGAGGCGACAGTCGTGGTAGGCGCGACCATGATATGGGCTGCTGGCAGCCCTTGGATCTGAGATCAAACGGTCGCATGCTAAGTTGCTGAAAATTTGCAGAATAACCATCCAGGATAGGATATTCACCCATAGGTCTAGAATCACGCCATGCAACCATTCGATCTCAGATCCAAGGGCTCTCAGAAGCCCGTATCATGGGAGCATGGAAAGCTTTGTATCACCTGTAATTTTCCCGATGCTTGACGTGCGCGAACACGTAGATGCATGAAGCCATTTAATTGGGCATCTAGTAGACATGCCATCTAATTGGGCCCCCATAGTACTATGCATGAACCCATTTATCCATCGGGCAAGCCCACTACCCTGCCGTTCACACGCCCCACTCAACATTTTTACAATCGGAAAACTGCTAGCAGTTTGCTCCTACTCGTCCCCGGTTGTCCTTCAACATTACAGTAGTTCGCTCCTAGTCGTCCCGTCCTTCCACATTATGGCAATTCCACTAATCCTAACCCTCCTCCCAAATCCATGGTGTCCCAAATCTCCATGATCGGCAGTGAGTACAAGGTTAGAACCATCACCGGCAATGAGTTCGACATCATCTACACCCATTTCTTCAATGACAGTGAAAGGATGCCTTGCTTGCTTCAGATGCATGTTCGAAAAGTCAAATGTTGAGTGGGTCGCTAGGCTAGATGTTGAGTACACCATAGTCTTGGGAAAAGAGAAGAATCTAAAGGAGGAAGAGAGGAAGAAGCCCACCGTGATCCAGGTTTCCGTGCATAACTTGTGCTTGGTCTACCACATATGCCATGACGACGTTGAGTGCGAGGAATTTAAGAAATCCTCGGGAGCGGCAAAGTCAAATTCGTTTCTGTAGACTTTACGAACGACAAAGAAGTCCTGCGTCGGATAGGCCTCATTGTAGGCGATCCCTTCGACCTCCAGAGGAATGTGCTAGTGTCCTCCCGTCAGCCTTCAATGTTGACCCTGGCAGCAGCCATGGTTGATCCTTCGTATGGTAAACTGACGAAACCTTCACACAAGTTTCATCATGCATGGCAGTGGAATGTACTATATATACACCACATCAGTTATGCTGCAATGGATGCCTACCTTTGTTTCAATATCTACAAGGGTTGGATGAAGAGCGAGAGCCAAGTGTGCGGTTCAAGCAAAGAAGTATCGGCCAAAAGAAAGAGGGACAAGGACGAAGTCGAGCACGTGGACGAGGAGTCTGTGTAAGGTGGCAGTGTTGTTCCTCGTGGTGGTTGTAATGCAATGTCTACCGGATTAGTTGTTTAGTTTAATTTCAGGGTGCTTAGTTTTATTTGAGGGGTGTGTTGTGCTGAGCCCCCATCAAAACCATGTTATGTTCCTTCTCATCGGTACGTACATACTAGTATTTCTTATAGTTCATCTTGTAGTTGGTAGTACTACCACTCGTTTCTTCACATTATATACATACAATATATATGGCCAACATCATATAGCCAGCAGTTTAGTTGTCAAAGAATTTCAGGGTGCTTACTTTTCTTTGAGGGGTGTGTTGTGCTAGACACCATTATTGTGACTCAAATCTCTTTTGCCATGTTATAATGACATAAATACCTATGGACCAACATGCCAGCTCTCCCTGTATCTCATTACTGTACAATAAAGTGTGGGGCCTACTTGATCCCAACAGCGTTCTTATTTTCCTATAAAATTAAACACTTGGTTACTCCTAAGAAGTGGGGCCACACTTATCATTGTGAGAATTGACTTATTTTTGTCATATAACATGGTCAACGGGTTTGATGTGAAAATAACAGTGTCTAATGGCATTTTTGAGCAAACATCTAACGGAATGATGGCATTTTTGAGATATCTAATTGCATTTTCGAGCAAGCATCTCACGGATCGATGGCATTTTTGAGTAGTTGTGACTTCTAATGGAAAAACTGAGTAATGATACCAACTAGTGGCATAAATAATAAGAACCCAGGAATTAAATAGGTATGCTAATTTCTTTAATAGAATTTAGCATCCCATTTAAGCATGTACTAGCTTTTTTAATAGTACTATATGCATAATTTGGCGACGAACGCTCTCTATATGTACCACATTTTTTCTTTAATTTCATCTTATTAGTTTTGCTCCATGGTGCAATCCATCAATACTCCTACTGTACAAAAGTATACATTTCTTTAAAAGGCTAGGATGTAGAGAGAATAAAGACCCAAGGAGAGATCACTACCCATATGCTAGCAACAAACTCGAAATCAAACAAATCACACAAGTCACACCACACAAGCAAAACCTAGAGGTAAGGTCATATCCACAAAAGATATGATCTCATCATACTACCGCAAATCGTTTATCGAACTCAACTTAATAGTGGTGGTCTGCCAACTAAAACTCTACAAATGAGACTACTATAACTACAGGGGGGATCTATACTTGAAAAGAAAATATATGAGTACAAGAGTATGAACTAACAAGTAGACAACTAGTTGTAAAGTTAGTTTTTTCACTCATGTGGCTTTTCTAATCCATTTGCTAGGGTCACGACCTACAGTCAACACACTGCTCTGATACCATCTGCAACGACCCGAACCTGATAAGATTCGATGTCTCTGTGCTTATTGGGCTAGTCCCTGGATCGACTCGCTAGCACACACAGTACATATGAATATCAAATAACAAGTGCATCATTTAATATAACATATGATCCAGAAGTTATAAAGTATTACAAACTGAGTAGCACATAGCTAACTTATTCAATAGTAACAACAGAAATGTAGCATAAGCAAACGATGAGTCCCATCAATGCCCACTGGAGAAAATGCTGAGTGAAGACTCACGACCCTACTGTATCTCACTGATCATCTGAAAATCCTACAACATGATAAGTTGCAGCCACAAGGGTCAATACATTGAATGTATTGGCAAATCACACATAATAATATAGCAAACCTACATCCACAAAGCAATGTATGACAAACAACACACTCAAGTTAGTTTGGAGAATAATGTCTTCACCTACCTCCACTAACTGAACTTACAACCGCATCTAATTTATTCATCCAAGATAACCCAAAGATTCTAAGAAAACATGAGAAGAACTTCAAAAGTCTCACAAGTGCGCTTTGTTAGTGACGCATTCTCTAGGAACCATAGAGCGCTCTGCCAAGGACGCATTCACCTGATTTAAGTTCCGAAAACTATACCTCGCCTCAAGTGCGCTCTGTCAATGACGCATTCTCTAGGGACAATAGACCGCTCTGCCAGTGACGCATTCACCTGGTTAATAATCCCGAGCCTACGGCTATAAAACCTCACCACTTTCATGGATCACTCGACACATGCCCGCGTCTACCATAGTAAGCTAATCACACCATCACATAACACAATCAATACCAAAACATAACAACACGGGATACACATATCAGGCCAACCATATATCATAGCATAAAACCACACATGCATAGAAGAATATAGGATGAGCAAAATCAAAAGTGCAAACTTGCTTTGAACGGTGTTGAAATACTCTAACGCTTAATTCCGATCCGCTTCACACTCCGGACAATCTATACGATTAACGAAGGCACAGATAAATAAACCGTACTCACATAACACCACAATAAAGTAAACAGCAATGAATTCAAATAAAAACTTAATTAATAGAACATATCAGTAGGTATATTATCTACATGCTAGTAGGATCACAATGCAAAAAGAATCAACTGAACTGGATCTACGGTTTGAAAGATATGGCCTCCGGAAGTTTGAATACAAGTTTGAGAAAATTCAAATTTAAACAGTTCAAAAATATGAAATTTTGGTTCTACTAGATGCTACTGGTCAATATGAGTGTGTAGGAAAAAGAATCGATGAATTTGGACATATTGATCCCAAGATATACCTAAATGAACATTTGATATGAAATCTAAAAACAAAAATTGTGCCAAAACAACTTTCCTGGAAGAACTGCCGCGGTAGCTGTGGATGTGCCATGTGTTGTGCTGCTAGAGGCTGGAGACTGTTCATTGCCGAACTAAAGCAGTGAACAGTTGAGCTATAAGCGAAAACGGTTCAAAGAAGAAAAACAAAGATAAATTAATCCTAGCCATCTAACTACGACCGGACGGTCAAGGGACGCTCACCGGAAAAGAACAGAAGAGTTGGGTGGCACCGTACTTGGGGAAGAAGACGCGCAGCTCAGGACTCATCGACGGCGATGTCGTCCTCCGGCGAAGGAGAGATGACGAGCGGGTGCGGCGTGTGACGGAGACGATGATGGTGGCGAAAACGGCGAAGGGGGCTGCCTCTGTTGGCGGTAGTGCTCGAACTATGGTGCGGCGGCGATATACTTCGGGTTGGGCTCGTGGGCGGCGTCCTGGTGCTCCCCTGTGCAAAACAAGAGATGAGGGGGATGGAGACCAAGGCAAAGAGAACTGAGGGGAGGGGAAGTTCAGAGACCCTCCGCCGACGACGGAAACGACGATGGCGGAGCTTCTGTGACGGCGGCTCGGGCGAGATCGGGATCCTCTGGCGCGATCGAGGTAGGGCACAGGAGGAGGTGGGGATTAATTATAAGGAGGTGGAGGTGAGAAACGACGAAGGATCAAGGTGATTCGGCGCGAATTTGGGTCGGGACATGCTGTCCAGGAAGAACACGAGAAAGGAGAGGGATGACAGGTGGGTGATACGTCCATTTTGCATCATGCTTTTATATCGATATTTATTGCATTATGGGCTGTCATTACACATTATGTCACAATACATATGCCTATTCTCTCTTATTTTACAAGGTTTACATAAACACGGAGAATGCCGGCAGCTGGGATTATGGGCTGGAAAAGGAGCAAATATTAGAGACCTATTCTGCACAGCTCCAAAAGTCCTGGAACTTCAAGGAAGACGTTTTCAGAATATATAAAAAATACTGAGTGCAAGAAGTTCACCAGGGGGGCCACACCCTACCCATGAGGGTGGGGGGCGCGCCCTACCCCCTGGGCGCGCCCCCCTACATCGTGGGCCCCCTGGTGGCCCTCCGATGACCATCTTCTGCTATATGAAGTCTTTTGATGAGGAAAACATCATAAGCCATCTCCTCGGAAGAAACTCCGCCGCCATGAGGCGGAACCTTGGCGGAACCAATCTAGGGCTCTGGCGGAGCTGTTCTGCCGGGGAAACTTCCCTCCGGGAGGGGGAAATCATCGCCATCGTCATCACCAACGCTCCTCTCATCGGGAGAGGGCAATCTCCATCAACATTTTCACCAGCACCATCTCCTCTCAAAACCCTAGTTCATCTCTCGTATCCAATTCTTGTCTCCAAGTCCGGGATTTGTACTAGTAGGTTGCTAGTAGTGTTAATTACTCGTTGTAGTTGATGCTAGTTGGTTTATCTGGTGGAAGATCATATGTTCAGATCCTATATGCATATTAATACCCCTCTGATTATGAACATGATTATGCTTTGTGAGTAGTTACGTTTGTTCCTGAGGACATGGGAGAAGTCTTGCTATTAGTAGGCATGTGAATTTGGTATTCGTTCGATATTTTGATGAGATGTATGTTGTCTCTCCTCCAGTGGTGTTATGTGAAAGTTGACTACATAACACTTCACCATTATTTGGGCCTAGAGGAAGGCATTGGGAAGTAATAAGTCGATTATGGGTAGCTAGAGTGACAGAAGCTTAAACCCTAGTTTATGTGTTGCTTCGTAAGGGGCTGATTTGGATCCATATGTTTCCTGCTATGGTTAGGTTTACCTTAATACTTTTGTTGTAGTTGCGGATGCTTGCAATAGAGGTTAATCATAAGTGGGATGCTTGTCCAAGTAAGGACAGTACCCAAGCACCGGTCCACCCACATACCAAATTATCAAAGTACCAAACGCGAATCATATGAACGTGATGAAAACTAGCTTGACGATATTCCCATGTGTCCTCGGGAGTGCTTTTCTCTATATAAGAGTTTGTCCAGGCTTGTCCTTTGCTACAAAAAGGATTGGGCCACCTTGCTGCACTTTATTTACTTTTGTTACTTGTTGCTTGTTACAAATTATCCTATCAGAAAACTATTTGTTACCACTTATTTCAGTACTTGCAGAGAATACCTTGTTGGAAACCGCTTATCATTTCCTTCTGCTCCTCGTTGGGTTTGACACTCTTACTTATCGAAAGGACTACAATAGATCCCCTATACTTGTGGGTCACCAAGACTCTTTTCTGGCGTCGTTTCCGGGGAGTGAAGCGCCTTTGGTAGGTGGAATTTTGTAAGGAAAATTTATATAGTGTGCTGAAATTTACTGTCATTTGTTACTATGTAAAGTAATCCTCTAAGGGGCTTGTTTGGGGTATCTTCACCCCGACCAGTAGAGAAAAGAGTTGATCCTCAACCTACTGAACCTACTGAAAATGAAAATGAAAATGTTTGCTTTGAAATTCCTTCGGGTATGTTAGAAAAACTGCTAGCTAATCCTTTTGCAGGAGATGGAACAATGCATCCTGATGAGCACCTAATATATGTTGATGAAGTTTGTGGACTATTTAAGCTTGTAGGTGTACCCGAAGATGTTGTTAAGAAGAAGGTCTTGCCTTTATCTTTGAAGGAAGATGCATTGACATGGTATAGGCTATGTGATGATACGGGGTCATGGAACTACAAACGATTGAAATTGGAATTTCATCAGAAGTTTTATCCTATGCATCTTGTTCATCGTGATCGCAATTATATATATAATTTTTGGCCTTGCGAAGGAGAAAGCATCGCTCAAGCTTGGGGGAGGCTTAAATCAATGTTATATTCATGCCCCAATCATGAGCTCTCAAGAGAAATGATTGTTCAAAATTTATATGCTCGGCTTTCTGATAACAATCGCACCATGCTCGATACTTCTTGTGTTGGCTCTTTTATGACAAAGACTATTGAATTCAAATGGAATTTATTGGAAAGAATTAAAAGCAACTCTGAAGATTGGGACCTCGACGAAGGTAAGGAGTTAGGTATGACACCTAAGTTTGATTGTGTTAAATCTTTTATGGATACCGATGTTTTCCGTAAATTTAGCACTAAATATGGACTTGACTCTAAGATAGTAGCTTCTTTCTGTGAGTCTTTTGCTACTTATGTTGATCTCCCAAAGGAGAAGTGGTTCAAATATCATCCTCCCATAGAAGTAAAAGTAGCTGCACCTATTAAAGTTGAAGAAAAGACTATCACTTATAACGATCCTATTGTTCCTACTTCTTATGTTGAGAAACCACCTTTTCTTGTTAGGATAAAGGATCATGCTAAAGCTTCAACTGTGGTTCGTAAAAGCAATATTAAAACTTATACACCTCTTGAGCAAGTTAAAGTTGAACCTAATATTGTTATTGTTGAAGATCTCTTGTCTGATAATATTGATGGGCATGTTATTCATTTCCTTGATGGGACTGCTAGAATTGCTAAACCTTATGCTAAAGATAAAAACAGACCTGTGGTAGGCATGCCTGTTATTTCTGTTAAAATAGGAGATCATTGTTATCACGGCTTATGTGGTATGGGTGCTAGTGCTAGTGCAATACCTTACAAATTATACAAAGAAATTATGCATGATATTGCACCTGCTGAGATAGAAGATATTGATGTTACAATTAAACTTGCCAATAGAGATACTATTTCACCAATGGGAATTGTTAGAGATGTTGAAGTCTTGTGTGGGAAAACTAAATATCCTGCTGATTTTCTTGTTCTTGGTTCCCCACAAGATAGCTTTTGTCCCATTATATTTGGTAGACCCTTCTTAAACACCGTTAACGCTAAGATAGATTGCAAAAAGGATGTTGTTACTATCGGTTTAGATGATATGTCTCATGAATTTAATTTCTCTAAATTTAGTAGACAACATCGTCAAGAAGAATTACCTAGTAAGGATGAAATTATTGGTCTTGCTTCTATTGCCATACCTCCTAGTGATCCTTTAGAACAATATTTGCTAAACCATGAAAATGATATGTTTATGAATGAAAGAAGGGAAATAGATGAAGTATTCTTTAAACAGGAACCTATTCTGAAACACAATTTGCCTGTTGAAATCTTAGGGGATCCTCCTCCACCCAAGGGTGATCCCGTGTTTGAGCTTAAACTGTTGCCTGATACTCTTAAATATGCTTATCTTGATGAGAAAAAGATATATCCTATTGTTATTAGTGCTAACCTTTCAGAGCATGAGGAAGAGAGATTATTGAAAACTCTGAAGAAGCACCATGCTGCTATTGGGTATACTCTTGATGATCTTAAGGGCATTAGTCCCACTCTATGTCAACATAAAATAAATTTGGAAGAAGATGCTAAACCACTTCGTGATCATCAACGATGGCTGAATCCTAAAATGAAAGAAGTGGTAAGAAAGGAAATACTAAAGCTCCTTGAGGCATGTATAATCTATCCCGTTGCTGATAGTTACTGGGTAAGTCCTGTCCATTGTGTCCCTAAGAAGGGAGGTATTACTGTCATTCCTAATGATAAAGATGTATTGATTCCTCAAAGAATTATTACAGGTTATAGGATGGTAATTGATTTCCGCAAATTAAATAAGGCCACTAAAAAGGATCATTATCCCTTACCTTTTATCGATCAAATGCTAGAAAGATTATCCAAACATACACATTTTTGCTTTCTAGATGGTTATTCTGGTTTCTCTCAAATACCTGTGTCGGCCAAAGATAAATCAAAGACTACTCTTACTTGCCCTTTTGGTACTTTTGCTTATAGACGTATGCCTTTTGGTTTATGTAATGCACCTGCTACCTTTCAAAGATGCATGATGGCTATATTCTCTGACTTTTGTGAAAAGATTTGTGAGGTTTTCATGGACGATTTCTCCGTCTATGGATCTTATTTTGATGATTGCTTAAGCAATCTTGATCGAGTTTTGCAGAGATGTGAAGAAACTAATCTTGTCTTGAATTGGGAAAAGTGCCACTTTATGGTTAATGAAGGTATTGTCTTGGGGCATAAAGTTTCTGAAAGAGGTATTGAAGTTGATAAAGCCAAGGTTGATGCTATTGAAAAGATGCCATGCCCCAAGGACATCAAAGGTATAAGAAGTTTCCTTGGTCACGCCGGATTTTATAGGAGGTTCATTAAGGACTTCTCAAAAATTTCTCGGCCTCTGACTAATTTATTACAAAAAGATATACCATTTGTCTTTGATGATGATTGTGTAGAAGCATTTGAAATACTTAAGAAAGCATTGATCTCTGCACCTATTGTTCAGCCACCTGATTGGAATTTACCCTTTGAAATTATGTGTGATGCTAGTGATTATGCTGTAGGTGCTGTTCTAGGGCAAAGAGTTGATAAGAAATTAAACATTATTCAATATGCTAGTAAAACCCTAGACAATGCTCAAAGAAATTATGCTACAATTGAAAAAGAATTCTTAGTGGTTGTATTTGCTTGTGATAAGTTCAGACCTTATATTGTTTATTCTAAAGTAACTATTCACACCGATCATGCTGCTATTAAATATCTTATGGAAAAGAAAGATGCAAAACCTAGTCTTATTAGATGGGTTCTCTTGCTACAAGAATTTGATTTACATATTGTTGATAGAAAGGGAGCTGAGAACCCCGTTGCAGACAACTTGTCTAGGTTAGAAAATGTGCTTGATGACCCACTACCTATTGATGATAGCTTTTGATGTCTACTACACAACCTTCTTCTTAGAGAGTTGGAAGTTTCCCAAAAAACCAATTTTGAATTTTTTCGAAGTTGGGAGATTGGATCAAATTTGGTTTCACCAAATTTCATTTCCATTATATCAAAATAAAGAGAGAAGATAAAATACTTCTTCAAAAACAGAAAGAAAATATTGGAAATTGAATTTGGAACCAAAATATTATTATTATTATTTGAGTTTTATTTGCAATTTATTTTATTACCATAGCAAAAAGTTTATTTTTGAAAACTTGCATTTTAGGCCAGATAAAAGTTCACTAGGTCATATATAAGACCATATATCTATGTGAATTTTTCTGGGATTTTTAGGATTTATTTATTGTATTTGTATGCCCTAATTTGCTTCTGTAAAAAAAGTTAAAAAAACATGCAGCCAAGGCCCAGGGAAGTCCCAACCTTCCTAACGACCCAACCTAGTCATCTTCTTCCTTACCTCGTTCGTTCACAGAGAGCGCACAGAGCATCTCCACCCTAGCGCCCCACCCCTCCCCTCCTCTCCCTCGCTCCAAAACCGCTCTGAATCGATTCCCCTCGCCTCCCTCTATCTATTCCCCTTCACTAGTGCGCCTTCATTCCCCCTCTAATGGCCATTAGAAGCCCAAGTAACAGCCACCATTAACATCATAAAGTTGGCAACGCTCAACTCATCTCCAGACCTCCCCAAGCCCTATATAAAGCACCCATGGGAGCCCCTCTCACCCCTCGTCCGAAGCCCTCTCCTTCTGGAGTTTTTCCCTCTCTCTAACCTCTCCAATTGCTCGCCGGAGTTCGTGTATTCCGGTGACCTCTCACCGCGTGTACAGGAAGCAATCTACAACCACAAGTTGTTCAAGTGGTTCACCTCATCGTCCTCTACACCGTCCCACACGCATCCTTCGCCGAAGCACACCGAAGCCGCCTTCTTCCTCGTCTCCGGCGACAAGTCCGGTGAACACCCAGGCCAAATTTTTCTCTTTTTTTCAGTATTTTTTTCAATCTCAGATTCTATACCAATTCTTGTTTCTTGTATATCTTTTAGTCTATAGATCTGATTTAGTTGATTCTTTTTCCTACTAGTTCATAGAAATCCCATCTATCCAGAGAACCAAACGAAAAATATTTTGAAAATTTTAAATTTGAATTCAAATAGATCTGAATTCAAACTTCGTTAGGCCGTATCTCGAGTTTCGTAACTCTGTTTTAGGTGATTCTTGTTGCAAATCGAAGCTCGTAACGTGTACTTTCTGTTAAAACCAAAACCATTTATTTTTGTTGCTGTAAAAATTTCGTTTTGTACAGAAATGTTTTTTTGGTTGTTTTGGAGTTTTTCGAAGTCTTTCATTTGTTTTCTTTTTGGATCTTTGCTTGTATGCTTATGTATGTTATTGCTTGCTTACGCTAGATCATCCGGAGTGCGAGGCTTGCTACTACGAATCTTTAGAGTTCAACAATCGTCAGCAAGGCAAGTTCACATTTTGATCATAATTTTCAATACCCAGTTTTTACTATGCGTTAGTTTCACCCTCAAAGATTGCATGAGTAGGATTGGGAACATGTGGTTATGTTATGTAGTTCATGTGGTAGGAACCTATGACCTTTTGATCACCCCGGGAATATTCGTTATATCATATATTGCTTAGCCATGCTTGTAGATGGGGATTGGTATGTGTGATACATGCAAGTTGCGGGAGATAATAACTTTGGGACAACATAAGGTGGCAACTTTAATACACATCTGGGTGGATTGTTTGGGGCACCTGGAGTAACCAGTGCTTGCCCAAGGGGAATCCCGGAGTACCCGTGTGATTACCCTAGGTCCGCCACCCAGGCTCAAAGGGATCATAAGATATTTTATGCCTAGAAACTTCCGTGTGCAGCCACAAGCCATTATGGGCTCTGGCATAGTTGAGTAAGTTGTGTTACCTCTTTCCGTGGTAGACTAGCTGATGTAGGGGTAAGTAGGTGTACCGGTCTACCTAGGGTTAAAGGGAAACGCTTCTGAAAGGCTATGTCTCAATCTTCCGATCATGGAGGTGGTCGAGTCTTGTGGGGAAAAGTGCACAAACCTCTACAGAGTGTACAAACTAATCATGATTAGGCGTGTCCCCGGTTATGGACAACTTGAGTATCTAGAAGTGAATTATTGGGTGATCTCATCACTCTATTTAATGAAATTATTGGGTTACTAATAACTTGGGAATTTTGGGACTGAGTTGGAGGAACCTTCTCAGTAATGACATTTTTAACTTAGTAGTAACAAAAAAGTATTCCTTTGTTGTAGGGTAAAATTAGCTTTATGCAAAATAAAACTTAGAGCCTCCACCAGCTAAATTTTGCATATAGAGATCGTCTTTTCATTTATTATTATTCTATGGTGTGAAATTGCCAGCATATTCCATGTGATGACCTACATGGCTGCAACGCCTCATGTTGCAGACTTTTCCGACGAAGATTAAAGGTGTGATAGGTCGTTGTTCTGCACTCAGTTTGCCGTGGAGTTGGATGGACTCATTTACCTTTGAAGCTTCCGCAGTTATTTTTATTTTAGATGGCCTTTGGCCATATTATTGTAATAAATACTCTTTTGAGAACTTTGATGTAATAAAGTATGATTGAACTCTGTTATAATTCCTCGAGTACTGTGTGTGTCAGCATACCGATCCAGGGATGACACTTAAGCACAGAGACTTCGATCCATTTTGGGTCGGGTCGCTACAAGATGGTATCAGAGCACGCGCTGACTGTAGGACCCGACCACTAGGAAATGGAAAGCCATAGGAAGAAAACTTTATTTTACGACTTGCTTAAATATCTATTGGTTTATACTCTTCTCTATTCATTTCTATCTCTTCTCCACTTCAATAAAATAGTTGTTGAACCCCATCACCAAGTTGCTCAGCCCGATGAGACCATGACCTATGAAGACATCATTGACGAAGAAGAAGAAGAAGCTAGAGTTGACTTTGATTTGCAAAGATTTAGTTTAGACCACCACTACCAAGTTGATTCCAACGAATGATTGCGGTAGTATGAAGAGATCATATCTATTGTGGATATGACCTTACCTGTAGGTTTTTGCTTGTGTGGTGTGATCTGTATGAATTGCTTGATTTGAAATTTTCTTGCTATCATAAGCATATGGGTAGTGATTTCTCTCATTAGGCCCTTATTCTATTCTGATTTCTCATCCACTCTAAGCCTAACAGATGCCTCCAAGACGTGACCCGGAATTCCCACCGGAACTTACCCAGTTGATCTAGAACCAGAATGCCCTCATGCAGCTACTCATCCAGAATCAGAACCAGAACAACAACAACCCACAGCCACCACCCCCGATCGACAACCTTACCCGTTTCCTGAGGTTGAACCCACCAGTGTTCTCTAGCAGCACGGAGCCGATCGTTGCAGATGACTGGCGTCGCAAGATCGGAAGAGAGCTGACCACCGCAGGATGCGCTAACGCTGAGAAGGTGCGCTTTGCTGCGCATTAACTAGATGGACCAGCAGCTTCGTGGTGGGAGAATTACACCACCACTTTCCCCATAGCCAATGTGACTTGGGATCAGTTCCAGCAAGCGTTCCGTACCGCACATGTTTCAGCCGGAGCTATGAGTCTGAAGAAGCGTGAGTTCCGCAACTTACGCCAAGGAAATCGTTCTGTTCGTGATTATGTGGAGGAATTTAGCAAGTTATCTAGGTATGCTCCCAGAGACGTGGCTGATGATGCCGCTAAGTAGGAGAAATTTCTGGAGGGACTAAACGATTATTTGGGACTTCAGTTGACCGTGGCTACCTTTAACAATTATCAAGAGTTGGTCGACAAGGCTCTCATTTTGGAAGGCAAGCAGCAGCAGGTGGAGAATCGCAAGAGGAAGTACAGATAGGGAAAGTACAACTCTGGAGTTCAGCAGAATCCCCGCTATACCCCGTACTCGGGAAATAATGGACCAGGATCTGGCAAGTATAATGGACACACTCACCATAACCATGGAGGACATTCACATCATGGAGGGAATGGACACAACCATAATGGCCATAGGAATGGCAATGGGAATGGAGGAAACAACAATCAGCATCAGTCCAACCCCGCTACACCGACAAAGAAGGATCTGAGACACATTACCTTCTTCAAGTGCGGGAAGACCGGACACTATGCCACCGAGTGTGCCGAGGCAAAGAACGGGAACAGTAATGGAAGCTCTGGAGGCAAGAAGCCCAATCCCTTCACCAAAGGTCAGGTGAACCATGTCAATGTGGAGGAAGTTTATGACCAGCCTGACGTCGTTGTTGGTAAGTTCTTGATTAATTCATTTACAACCCTTGTTCTTTTTGACACTGGTGCAACACATTCATTCATATCAAGGGGGTTTGTGGATAAGTTTAAGTTGCCGACCGTAGCCCTTAAAACACCTATGTTAGTGAGTTCCCTAGGAGCAGAGTATATGGCTAGTCGGGGATGTTTTCAGTTGCCATTGACCATAGGGAGACATGTTTTCCCTACAGACCTCATCATCCTAGAATCACAAGGATTACACATAATTCTAGGCATGGACTGGTTATCCGAGTATGAAGGGAATATTGATTGTGCCCGTAAGTCGATTCTTCTCACCACCCAGAGGGGAAACGGATCAAGTATGTGTTGAGGCATACACCAAGAAGGACTCAGGTGAATTCTCTTTTGGGAGTTGTTCAGGAGGAAGTACCAGTTGTGAAGGATTATCCCGATGTATTCCCCGAGGAATTGCCCGGCATGCCACCGGATCGGGACATAGAGTTTTTGATTGAATTGTTACCAGGCACCGGACCAATATCCAAGAGACCATACCGGATGCCCGCAAATGATCTGGAGGAAATTAAGAAGCAAATTAAGGAATTATTGGAGAAAGGTTATATTCGACTGAGTTCATCACCTTGGGGAGCCCCAGTGCTTCTAGTTGAGAAGAAGGATGGATCCTTGAGAATGGTTGTAGATTATCGTGTGTTGAATGAGGTGACGATCAAGAACAAGTACCCTCTGCCGATGATCAATGATTTGTTTAACCAGCTACAAGGAGCAAAAGTTTTCTCTAAGATCGATCTTCGATCAGGATATCATCAGCTGAAGATTCAAGAATAGGATATACCCAAGACAGCCTTTACAACGAGATATGGGCTTTATGAGTACACAATCATGTCTTTTGGTTTGACTAATGCCCGTGCCTATTTCATGAGCATGATGAATAAGGTATTCATGGAGTTCTTGGATAAGTTTGTTGTGGTATTCATTGATGACATATTGATTTACTCGAAGAATGAAGAAGAACACAAGGAACATTTGCGCTTGGTTCTTGAGAAGCTCAGGGAACATCAATTATACGCAAAATTCAACAAATGCGAATTCTGGTTGAAGGAAGTCGGATTTCTTGGACATGTTATATCAGGAGAAGGAATAGTAGTAGACCCCTCCAAAGTTGAAGCCGTCACCGAATGGAAGGCACCCACCTCAGTCGGAGAGATTCGCAGTTTTCTTGGACTTGCAGGATATTACCGGAGATTTATTGAAAATTTCTCCAAGATCGCGAAGCCCATGATAGAATTATTGAAGAAAGACACCAAGTCCAATTGGACCGAGGAATGTGAGGCCAGTTTCCAGGAGCTGAAGAAATGTTTGGTCTCAGCCCCAGTGCTAATTCTTCCGAATATACGCAAGGATTTCCAAGTATATTGCGACGCTTCTCGTCAGGGACTTGGAGGTGTTCTTATGCAAGAAGGAAGAGTTGTTTCATATGCCTCACGTCAGCTTCGACCTCATGAGCAGAATTATGCCACACATGATTTGGAGTTAGCAGCCGTAGTGCACGCACTCAAGACCTTGAGACATTTTCTTATCAGAAATCATTGTGATGTTTACACGGATCATAAGAGTTTTAAATACATCTTCACACAGAAGGAGTTGAACCTCAGGCAGAGAAGATGGTTGGAGCTCATAAAGGATTATGACATGAAATTGCACTATCACCCAGGAAAGGCCAATGTTGTGGCAGATGCATTGAGCCGCAAGAGCTATGTTAATACCCTCACAGCAGGAGGATTACCTCAGGAGTTAATTGATGATCTCAGAGATCTCCGATTGGAGATAGTACCACGAGGTTTTGTTGCCGCAATGGAAATTCAGTCCACTTTGTTGGGAAAGATCCGAGAAGCCCAGAAGTTAGACAAAGGTATTGCGGAGATAAAGGGAAGGATGAACCAAGGAAAGGCAGAAGGATTTCGTGAGGATGAACATGGAACCTTATGGTTTGAGCATCGCATTTACGTGCCAAATGACCCAGAGATCAGGAAATTGATTTCTTCAGGAGGCTCATGATTCGCCTTATTCAATATACCCGGGCAACACCAAGATATATTTGGACTTGAAGGAAAGTTTCTGGTGGACAGGTATGAAGAAGGATATTGCCGAGTATGTCGCAGTATGTGACGTATGTCAGATGGTTAAGGTAGAGCACCAGAAACCAACAGGATTACTCCAGCCTTTGCCGATACCAGATTGGAAGTGGGACAAGCTAGGCATGGACTTCATTACAGGATTACCCAGGACCCGATCAGGCTATGATTCTATTTGGGTAGTGGTTGATCACTTGACTAAGGTAGCTCACTTCATCCCCGTGAAAACCACATACACAAGTGCTAAGTTAGCCAAGATATACATGACCAGGATCGTATGTCTGCGTGGAGTTCTGAGGACCATCGTATCAGATACAGGAACACAATTTACCTCAAAGTTTTGGCATCAGTTACATGAAACTTTGGGTACCAGGCTGGAGTTCAGTACAGCTTTTCATCCGCAGACAGATGGGCAGACCAACAGAGTCAATCAGATTCTGGAGGACATGTTGAGAGCTTGTGCGCTAGATTATGGATCTAGTTGGGATGATAATTTGCCTTACGCAGAGTTCTCATATAACAACAGCTATCAAGCTAGTTTGAAAATGGCCCCTTTCGAAGCTTTGTACGGAAGGAGGTGCAGGACACCATTGATGTGGGATGAAGTTGGAGACCGTAAATTATTCGGACCAGATTTAATTAGAGATTCAAAGGAGAAAGTCAAGCTGATCCGTGACAGACTTAAGATAGCCCAGTCCAGACAGAAGAGTTATGCCGATACTAAACGCAAGGAGGTAACCTATGAAGTCGGAGATAGAGCATATCTGCGTGTGTCGCCACTTCGAGGAGTTAAACGATTTGGAGTCAAAGGAAAGTTAGCACCACGGTTTGTGGGGCCGTACATCATTTTAGAACGCATGGGTGAAGTTGCCTACAAGTTGGAATTACCAGAAGCCTTGTCAGGAGTTCATGATGTGTTTAACGTTTCCTAGTTGAAGAAGTGCCATGCGGAGATGGCCGATATTCCTTTGAGAGATACAGTGCCATTGGAGGCCATACAATTGGATAGTGATATGACCTATGAGGATAAGCCCGTCAAGATTCTCGAAACTGCAAGCAGGGTTACCCGCAGCAAGGTCATCAAGTTCTGCAAGGTTCAATGGAGTCATCATACCGAAGAAGAAGCCACCTGGGAACGAGAAGAAGATCTCTGATAGGACCACCCACACCTTTTTGCTAGACAACCCGAATCTCGAGGGCGAGATTCATCTTAAGGGGGGTAGGTTTGTAACATCCCAATTTTCAGTTTGGATGTTTATAAATAGATCATTCATATGCATCCATGATTTATGCATTTTTGCCTCCATTTGTTTTATTTGATTTTTGATCCAAGGAACTTCGAGCAACTCAAGGACCAAAAGAGAGAGTTGGAAGTTTCCCAAAAAACCAATTTTGAATTTTTTCGAAGTTGGGAGATTGGATCAAATTTGGTTTCACCAAAATTCATTTCCATTATATCAAAATAAAGAGAGAAGATAAAATACTTCTTCAAAAACAGAAAGAAAATATTGGAAATTGAATTTGGAACCAAAATATTATTATTATTATTTGAGTTTTATTTGCAATTTATTTTATTAGCATAGCAAAAAGTTTATTTTTGAAAACTTGCATTTTAGGCCAGATAAAAGTTCACTAGGTCATATATAAGACCATATATCTATGTGAATTTTTCTGGGATTTTTAGGATTTATTTATTGTATTTGTATGCCCTAATTTGCTTCTGTAAAAAAAAGTTAAAAAAACGTGCAGCCAAGGTCCATGGAAGGCCCAACCTTCCTAACGACCCAACCTGGTCATCTTCTTCCTTACCTCGTTCGTTCACAGAGAGCGCATAGAGCATCTCCACCCTAGCGCCCCACCCCTCCCCTCCTCTCCCTCGCTCCAAAACCGCTCTGAATCGGTTCCCCTCGCCTCCCTCTTTCTTTTCCCCTTCACTAGTGCACCTTAATTCCCCCTCTAATGGCCATTAGAAGCCCAAGTAATAGCCACCATTAACATCATAAAGTTGGCAATGCTCAGCTCATCTCTAGACCTCCCCAAGCCCTATATAAAGCACCCCTGGGAGCCCGTCTCACCCCTCGTCCGAAGCCCTCTCCTTCTGGAGTTTTTCCCTCTCTCTAACCTCTCCAATTGCTCGCCAGAGTTCGTGTATTCCGGTGACCTCTCACCGCGTGTACAGGAAGCAATCTACAACCACAAGTTGTTCAAGTGGTTCACCTCATCGTCCTCTACACCGTCCCACATGCTCCTTCACCAAAGCACACCGGAGCCGCCTCCTTCCTCGTCTCCGGCGACAAGTCCGATGAACACCCAGGCCTAATTTTCTCTTTTTTTAGTATTTTTTTCAATCTCAAATTCTATACCACTTCATGTTTCTTGTATATCTTTTAGTCTATAGATCCGATTTAGTTGATTATTTTTCCTACTAGTTCATAGAAATCCCATCTATCCAGAGAAGCAAACGACAAATATTTTGAAAATTTTAAAATTTGAATTCAAACAGATCTGAATTCAAACTTTGTTAGGCCGTATCTCGAGTTTCGTAACTCCGTTTTAGGTGATTCTTTTTGCAAATTGAAGCTCGTAACCAGTACTTTTTGTTAAAACCAAAACCATTTATTTTTGTTGCTGTAAAAATTTCGTTCTGTACAGAAACTTTTTTTTGGTTGTTTTGGAGTTTTTCAAAGTCTTCCATTTGTTTTCTTTTTGGATCTTTGCTTGTATGCTTATGTATGTTATTGCTTGCTTACGCTAGATCATCCGGAGTGCGAGGCTTGCTACTACGAATCTTTAGAGTTCAACGATCGTCAGCATGGCAAGTTCACATTTTGATCATAATTTTCAATACCTAGTTTTTACTATGCATTAGTTTCGCCCTCAAAGATTGCATGAGTAGGATTGGGAACATGTGGTTATGTTATGTAGTTCATGTGGTTGGAACCTATGACCTTTTGATCACCCCGGGAATATTCGTTATATCATATATTGCTTAGCCATGCTCGTAGACGGGGATTGGTATGTGTGATCCATGCAAGTTGCGAGAGATAATAACTTTGGGACAACATAAGGTGGCAACTTTAATACACATCTGGGTGGATTGTTTGGGCACCTGGAGTAACCAGCGCTTGCCCAAGGGGAATCCCGGAGTACCCATGTGATTACCCTAGGTCCGCCACCCAGGCTCAAAGGGATCATAAGATATTTCATGCCTAGAAACTTCCATGTGCAGCCACAAGCCATTATGGGCTCTGGCATAGTTGAGTAAGTTGTGTGACCTCTTTCCGTGGTAGACTAGCTGATGTAGGGGAAAGTAGGTACCGGTCTACCTAGGGTTAAGGGAAACGCTTCTGAAAGGCTATGTCTCGATCTTCCGATCATGGAGGTGGTCGAGTCTTGTGAGGAAAAGTGCATAAACCTCTGCAGAGTGTACAAACTAATCATGATTAGCCGTGTCCCCGGTTATGGACAACTTGAGTATCCAGAAGTGAATTATTGGTTGATCTCATCACTCTATTTAATGAAATTATTGGGTTACTAATAACTTGGGAATTTTGGGACTGAGTTGGAGGAACCTTCTCAGTAATGACATTTTTAACTTAGTAGTAATAAAAAATATTATTCTTTTGTTGTAGGGTAAAATTAACTTTATGCAAAATAAAACTTAGAGCCTCCACTAGCTAGATTTTGCATATAGAGATAGTCTTTTCATTTATTATTATTCTATGGTGTGAAATTGCCAGCATATTCCATGTGCTGACCTACACGGCTGCAACATCTCATGTTGCAGACTTTTCCGACGAAGATTAAAGGTGCGATAGGTCGTTGTTCTACACTCAATTTGCTGTGGAGTTGGATGGACTCATTTACCTTTGAAGCTTCTGCAGTTATTTTTATTTTAGATGGCCTTTGGCCATATTATTGTAATAAATACTCTTTTGAGAACTTCAATGTAATAAAGTGTGATTGAACTCTGTTATAATTCCTCGAGTACTGTGTGTGTGAGCATACCGATCCAGGGATGACATTTAAGCACAGAGACTTCGATCCATTTTGGGTCGGGTCGCTACACGGGTACTCCATATTGATACGTCTCCAACGTATCTATAATTTTTTATTGTTCCATGCTATTATATTATCTGTTTTGGATGTTTAATGGGCTTTACTAAGCACTTTTATATTATTGTTGGGACTAACCTACTAACCCAAGGCCCAGTGCAAATTGTTGTCCTTTTGCCTATTTCAGTGTTTCGCAGAAAAGGAATATCAAATGGAAACCAAATTGAATTAAACCTTCGGGAGAGTTATTTTTGGAACAAACGTAACCCAGGGGACTTGGAGTGGATGTCAAGAAACGAACGAGGCGGCCACGAGGCAGGGGGCGCGCCTACCCCCTGGGCACGCCCTCCACCCTCATGGGCCCCTCGTAGCTCCACCGACCTACTTATTCCTCCTATATATACCCATATACCCTGAAAACATCCAGGAGCACCACGAAACCCTATTTCCAACACCACAACCTTCTGTACCCAAGATATCCCATCTTGGGGCCTTTTCCGGAGCTACGCCGGAGGGGGAATCAATCATGGAGGGCTTATACATCAACACCATAGCCTCTCCAATGATGTGTGAGTAGTTTACCTCAGACCTTCGGGTCCATAGTTATTAGCTAGATGGCTTTCTCTCTCTTTGGATCTCAATACAAAGTTCTCCTCGATCTTCTTGGAGATCTACTCGATTTAACTCTTTTTGCGGTGTGTTTGTCGAGATCCGATGAATTGTGGGTTTATGATCAAGATTATCTATGAACAATATTTGGTTCTTCTTTGAATTCTTATATGTATGATTTAATTATCTTTGAAAGTCTCTTTGAATTATCAGTTTGGTTTGGCCTACTAGATTGATCTTTCTTGCAATGGGAGAAGTGCTTAGCTTTGGGTTCAATCTTGCGGTGTCCTTTCCCAGTGAGAGCAGGGGCAGAAAGGCACGTATTGTATTGTTTCCATCGAGGATAAAAAGATGGGGTTTATATCATACTGCTTGAGTTTATCCCTCTACATCATGTCATCTTGCTTAATGCATTACTCTGTTCTTATGAACTTAATACTCTAGATGCATGCTGGATAGCGGTCGATGTGTGGAGCAATAGTAGTAGATGCAGAATCGTTTTGGTCTACTTGTCGCGGACGTGATGCCTATATACATGATCATGCCTAGATATTCTCATAATTATGCACTTTTCTATCAATTGCTCGACAGTAATTTGTTCACCCACCGTAACACTTATGCTATCTTGAGGGAAGCCACTAGTGAAACCTATTGCCCCTGGGTCTATCTTTTATCATATAAGTTTCCAATCTATTTTATTTCGCAATCTTTACTTTCAATCTATATCATAAAAATACCACAAATATTTATCTTATTATTATTATCTCTATCAGATCTCACTCTCGTAAGTGACCGTGAAGGGATTGACAACCCCTTTATCACGTTGGTTGCGAGGTTCTTATTTGTTTGTGTAGGTACGAGGGACTTGCGTGTAGTCTCCTACTGGATTGATACCTTGGTTCTCAAAAACTGAGGGAAATACTTACGTTAGTTTACTGCATCACCCTTTCCTCTTCAAGGGAAAACCAACACTATGCTCTAGAGGTAGCACATATGTCCTAGTTTCTAGCGAAGTCATGCCTAAAATCATGGAAATTTTCGGCATGAACTTGAAAAGTGTACATATGGAGCGCCTGAAATTTGCCGGAACGGAAATAAATCAACATTCCGGCAAAACATAGGCCACTCAGATATTTTTTGACAATTGGCACAAAAGTTCATATAACAAATTTGATGCTATCTCAAGAGAACATGGCAACACTATATGACAGATTTCTAGGACTTAGCAAATTAACCAAGTGTTAAAAACAGCAACATTGTATAGGCTATATGCTCCTAAAACATCATCTAGGGTTTTATTTGCTACTGGTTTTTATTTTCTACTATTTTTAGTTTTTATTTGCTACTATTTTTTCCTAAATGATCTCTCTCTCTCTCTCTCTCTCTGCTACTGACCCTAATTAATTAGCTATTGCATTAGCTACTGCCCTAGCTAAATTTGCTCATTTGCTAAAAAAATGGCCCTAGCTATATTTGCTACTGCCCTAATTAGCTACAATTTTTTTATAAATTTTTGCTACTATTTTTATAGCTAACTTATATACCTACAAAAACTAATTAGCTACTATTTTTTATAAATTTTAGCTACCGTTTTTTATACCTACAAAAACCAATTTGCTACTGTTTTTCATTTATAGGTATTTTATATACCCTAAACTAAATTTTCCTAAACTAAATTGCCCTAAACTAAATTTCCTAAACTAAATTGCCCTAAACTAAATCTCTCTCTATCTGCTACATCTCCTAGCTAGGGTTCATACATCCAACACTTAGAAATTCAAATTAGAGAGAAAGAGCAGATAGTAGAGAGAGAGAGAGGAGGGCAGGGGATAGGAGAGGGAGAGGCTTACGGGGCAATGGAGAGGACGGCAGCGTCGAGGTCGAGGGCGGCGACTAGGTCGAGGGCGGGTGCAGGTGCGACGGCCGGCGAGGTCGAGGGCAGGCGCAGGGCAGATGGCCGGTGAGGTCGAGGGCGGGCACAGGGGCGACGACCGGGGAGGTCGAGGGAGGGCGCGGGGGCGACGGCCGACGGTGGTGGTCGCATGGGCGAGGTGGAGATGGGGTGTGAGACTTGGTGAAATTTTGAGCCCGCGCGGCGGGGGGGGGGGGGTTAACTCAAAATAGCGGTGGCGCTGGTTTGGAAACAACCGCTATAGCTAACTTAGCTATAGCGCTTGTCCTAAACAAGCGCTACTGCTAACTGTTCCAATTTCTATTTTTTTAATTCTAAAATACTTAGCTATAGCACTGGGTAGTAAGGCAGCCCTACTGCTAATGGCACATAGTAGTAGCTTGTTTCATGATCCAGCGCTATAGCTAACTTAGCTATGGCGCTTATTCAAGATCAAGTGCTACTGCTAACTGTTCCAATTATTATTATTAATTATTATTATTTTCCTTTTCTAGTTTTTAGTTTTCTTTTCTTTTATTATTTTCCTTTTCTTTTTCTTTTGTACTGCTTTCTCCCTTTTCTTTGTAGTTTTCTTTTCTTTTATTATTTTCCTCTTCTTTTTATTTTCCCACTACGCGAATATCACTGGAACCATGCATGTGGTGGTAACATATCAGTTGACCGATAATGGTTACTTAAGTGTGTACACAAAATAGATACATATATATAAATGTAGGTTTCTGATCAGCTACATCGACGACGTTTCACATTGAGCTTCTTCCCTTTCTTGTTCGTTGCCGAATAATTGAGCCCCTCCTTGTGACTTTTCCGGAGCCATGGAGTACGATCTTTCTTAGGTAATGTAGTATTGATTCTTCTTTTCATGTATGCTTCATCGTCATCGTCATCGTCATCTTCATCTTCCCTCATCGGGTTGCCGTATTGGTCGTAGTCTTCCTCGTTGGCGACTCCATCCATTCCGACGATGTTCCTTTTGGATCTCCTCGTGACAACACGGCTGGGATTGGTCTGGTCGATTATGAAGAAGCATTGTGTCACGTGCTTAGCGTGTACCCATGGCTCATTTTTGGCGATGACGTTAACATTCACGGGACTGCTCTTCGCGTCGGGTATAGACATGGTGGTGAAATACTTGTTTTCTCTTATGACGTCCTAGGCCCATCTGACACGGAACATCGTCGCATCATGCATTCCAGCATAGTCAAGCTCCCAGATCTCTTCGACCCTTCCGTAGAATCGTTCAGTTGTGCTGTTGGCGTCGGTCACGCATTGAATTTTCACCCCGGAGTTCTGGTAATCGCTGTCCATGTCTTTGGCCTCCATGTAGAATGTGTACCCATTGATATCATAGGACTAATAGGTAGCGAGCTTGGGTGCGGGGCCATGTGCTAAGGCGTGTATGAGCAATCCGTCCGAACTGCCCTCTTCCGGGAGATTTTCAAGAACTTGCTCTTTAAACCAACGCAAGAAAGTGGCGTTGTGCTCTATAGTAACTTCGTCGTCCGTCTTGAGCATCCCCTTATCATGGTACTTCTTTGCGATGGTTTGTTTGTGCTATGCCACATAATCATCTCCCACATCTAGGTGTTGTAGCACTACTAAGTTAGCCCTGTCAAAGCCGTTTCGTCGATCCGAGTAGTCCACGTGCAATTCCCTTTGGCCGTTGTTGTGATCATCTCCTTCGAGCTTCCCATCGTGCTCCTTGGCGGTCAAACCAACAAGATGGTCTCCGACGCTTATATAATTCTCGCAAAAGGAGACACACTCATGCGTCAGATACCCCTGGATGATGCTCCCTTTGGGACGGGACATGTTATGAACGAATCCTTTGATGACCCCATTCATCCTCTCAAACGGCATCATGCTGTGAAGCAATGTCGGCCCGAGGTCGATGATGTCGTACACGATGTGGACACACAGATGCACCATGACGTCAAAGAACGCGGGCGGGAAGTACATCTCAAGCTCACATAGTATGACAACGATCTCTTCCTGTAGCCTTCGGAGCTGCTTCACACTTATGGACTTTCAAGATATAATGTCGAAGAAGTTGTAGAGACTAGTAAGCATGTCACGGGCGTGCTTCTCCATTATCCCTCTAATGGCAACCGGGAGTATCTGCGTCATCATCACGTGACAGTCATGAGACTTCATCCCGCTGAACCTTTTCTTCTTGGGGTCTAGAAATCTGCTTATCTTCCCACAGTAACCGGAACTGACTTTCATTCCCATAAGGCACTTGACGAATTGATCGATCTCCTTTGCACTTAAGGTGAAGCAAGAATAGGGGCAATAATTCTCCTCCTTCTTGTTGACTTTTCTGCCCCTTTCCCCCTCCTCCATCTCCGTCTCCGTCTCCTCCATCAACTTTTTACGGTGGAGATCTTTCCTGATCTTCAAATCTTCAAAGTCTTTCGTTGCATTCGGCCCATCCTTGGTCTTCTCTGACATGTTCATTACTGTGCCAAGCAAGCTCTCGAGGACATTCTTCATGATATGCATTTGATCAAGGCAATGAGGCATGTCGTGATTGGGCCAGTACTCCAAGTCCCAGAAAACAAACCTCGTTTTCCATACCTTCAGCAGCGGCTCTGGCGCCTTTTTGATCTTTCCTGGCGCGGGGCATTGTTCCCAGTTTCTCAACAGCTCATCGATTTCGGCGCCGCTCCTCTTACGTGGTGGTCCTCAAAGCTCAGCCAACCCATTGAATAGATCTCCATGCTTTGTCCACAGGTCATCCTTCTCGAGCCATCTACGATGCCCCATGTACATGATTTTCCCAGACCCACCATCTTTTGTTGATGTAAGCTGTTGAGACGTTGTATCATCCATGCACCTCGTGCATCCGCAGTATTCGTGGCACACCTAGCCTGAGGTGTACCCGTAACCGAGATAGTCGTGCACCGTTGTCATTAGCGCGGCTCTCATATGGAAATATTCTCCTTTGCTGGTGTCCCATTTCCATGTCGGTGTTTTCCATAACATGTCTAGCTCCTCTTGCAGAAGCCCCATATACAGGTTAATACTATTTACCGATTGTTTCGGCCCTTGAATCAGCATGCTCATGTGTATGTACTTTGTCTTCATGCACTTCCATGGGGGGGGAGGTTGTACATCCATACAAACACGGGCCATGTGTTGTGGTTGGTGTTCTGGTTTCCACACGGATTCATGCCATCTTTACCCACACCAAGCACGATGTTCCTTGGATCTTCTGCAGCAAATCCATATACGGCGTTGAATGCTCTCCACTGGCTACCATCTACGAGGTGTCTCAGCCTCGGATCATCACCATCGTCGGGCTTCTTCCTCTCCGCGTGCTAGTGCATGAGCTTTGCTTCCTTAGGATCTACGAAATACCACTGCAGATGGGGAGTGATCAGGAAGTACCATACAACTTTCTGAGGAACTTTCTTTCCTGCCTTCTTGTATCGAGAAGCATTGCACACTAGACAGCTGGTTTTTTCCATGTGCTCCCCCCGATAAATGATGCAATCGTTGATGCATGCGTGGTACCTAATGTGCGGAAAATAAAAGGGCAAATGATTTTCTTGGCCTCCTCGACACTAGTAGGACACAGGTTCCCTGCGGGAAGAACTTTATTATGTAGATACTTCAAATGCTCATCGATGCTTTTGTCTGTCCATTTGTTTTTGGCCTTCGTCTTTAGAAGTTCGAGCATGAACCTCAAGAGGGTCACCTCGGGATCGCAACCGTCATACAATGAAGTCCTCAAGTCTACTTCAAGTTGCGCCAGCTTGGCCTCCTATTTAGAAGCAGCTCTCTCGCTAGTCGTACTCTCGCGAAGGAGGTCTCGAACATGAGGGTCCTGCACGACTGCACTGAGTAGCGTCGAAGACTGCGGCGTGACCGCCGCCTCTTCTCCGCCATGTCTGGACTCTTCTTCGCCGTGTTCGGAATCTTCTCCACCGCCGTCACATTTCCGGACTCTTCCCCGCCGACATGTTTGGCGCCATCGTCTTCATGTCGATCGGTCATCTCTAGCCCCATGTCGTTATTCCCTGCCATGTGGACGTCCTCATCATCATCATCATCTTCTTCTTCACTTATCCATTGAGTATAGCCATCCATGAAACCATTCATCAGCAGGTGCGCTTTCAAAGTGCCACGATCAAAAGGGTCCAAAAGGATTCCTTCCTTGCATCTTGTACATGGACATCCAATCCTAGTCCGTTTATTTGCATGTATGGCTCCACCTTCCATCCACTCACCGCAGATTGCATGTACGGCTCCACCTTCCATCCACTCACCATCATGACCGACTACACGGTATAACAAGCAAAAGGGTTATAAAATAAATAATGCATGCCTCCAAGCCATATATATATATATATAATTTTGGCATGACCTTGCCTAAAAATAGGACATATTGAGTTTGCTCGAAATTCACCGAAACGGAAATAAATCGACATTTCGGTAAAACATAAGAAACTCGAGGGCATGTCACTCGCACAAATCTCTCCATATGTATATATATACATACATATATATATATATATATCCCAAACACACATATTCTCATTCACACACATATTCCCATTCTTGAAATTAACAACTTTTTACTCACCTATATATGTCCCGAGAGAGACCGAGAGCACGCGGTTAATTAGATGATTAGAGAGAACGATCGAGAGAGCACGTGTGGTTGGCTAAATAGCTAGCTAGATCTAGTTGTTGGGGAGGAGAGGTGAATTAATCTAGCTAGCTAACTAATGGAGAGGGGTTATGGTGGAGGGGGCATTAATGGGGGAGAGAAGAGAGGTGTAGGAGAAAGAGAGATGCCATTTATGGAGGAGGGTGCCATTAATGAGGAGAGAAGAGAGGTAGGAGGAAGAGAGAAGAAGAGAAACAATGGTGGAGAGTGAAGAGGGGAAAGGAGGGGGAGAGAGGGCAAAGTGGGGGAGAGGAGGGGGAGGGGGTGGAAAAGGTGGCACCAGCAGTAACTAGCAGTAGCGTTGCTTAGCAAAACGTGCTCTTGCTATGGGACTTAGTAGTAGTGCTCTCCAGGAAAAGTGCTACTGCTAAGTGGGGCCCATTAGCAGTAGCGGTGCAGTAAAATAAAGCGCTACTACTAAACTTTTAGTAGTAGCGCTTGATTCTGTACAGCGGAACAACTCCACCTACCGTCGGTGGCCTCGTCTGGTCCCACATAGTAGTAGCGTGTTTTTGTTTTCCAGCGCTACAACTATGGAGTTACTAGTAGCGCTTTCCAGGAAAAGCACTACTGCTAACTAGCAGCAGCGGTTATTATTTTACAGCGCTACTACTAAGCTACTATGTATAAGCATTTTCCTAGTAGTGTTTGCATTCAAAAGCAAATTTCAAATAATGCACAAATTTAGGGGGAGCTCTTGCTTATCACATACTTCTCAAAGCGACGATGTATTTCAATCTTATTATCATTTGTCGAAGCTTTGATCTATATGTTGTCATCAATTACCAAAAAGGGGGAGATTGAAAGTGCAACTATCCCTGGGTGGTTTTGGTAATTCCTAACAACATATAGCCCATTGAACTAATGCTATTTCAAGATGATCATTTCAGAAAGTTCAATGATTGGTATGGCATGGATTAGGAATGTGGACCCCTCAAAATGCTAAGGACGCACATTGGCTCAAGCTCAAGACTCTACATTTTCATTTTAGTGATCCAATATCACATTGAGTCCATAGGAAAAGCCAATACTATTAAAAGGGGATGAGGTGTTGCTTAATGGCTTGCCTGCTCAAAATTCTAAGTGATATGCTCCAAAAGCCCGCAACCACTTTCTCATACCACAAATGTCCCAAACCAAAAGTCAAACTCGGCCCCACCGAAATTACCTATCTGGCGCCACCGAGTTCACTTGACATAGCCACTGCCAAAAACCCTAGTCACTTCAGTCTCACTGATAGGGATCTTGGTCTCACCGTGATGGGATTGCAAACTCTCTATTTCCCTTCGTAACGTTCCGATCCAACCGAGATGAGCGATCGGTCCCACTGAGTTCGCAATGCAAACTCTCTGTTTCCCTTTCGTAACGTTTCGATCTCACCGAAATGAGTGATTCGGTCCCACCGAGTTTGCATGACCAACTCTCTATTTTGCCTATTACAGAAATCGCTCCTACCAAGTTTATGTGATCAGTCTCACCGAGATTACGTTATGCCCTAACCCTAATGAAATCGGTCCCACCGAGTTGACATGTCGGTCCCACCGAAAATCCTAACATTCACATTTTGAACTAAATCGGTCTGACCGAGTTCATGATTCGGTCCCACCGAGTTTGGTAAATTGTGTGTAACGGTTATATTTTGTGTGGAGGTTACTTATACCCCTCCACCCACTCTTCATTCGTGGAGAGAGCCATCAGAATGTGCCTACACTTATACCATTCATTTTATGAGAGAGAACTACCTACTCATGTGTTGAGTCCAAGATATCCCAATCCAACCATAAGAATCTTGATCTCTAGCCCTCCCCAAGTTACTTTCCACTTGAATCATCTTTCCACCAAATCCAAATCTTTGAGAGAGAGATGAGTGTTGGGGAGACTATCATTTGAAGCACACGATCAAGGAGTTCATCATCAACACACCATCTATTACATTTTGGAGAGTGGTGTGTCCTAGATTGGTTAGGTGTCACTTGGGAGCCTCCGACAAGATTGTGGAGCTGAACCAAGGGGTTTGTACGGGCAAGGAGATCGCCTACTTCGTGAAGATCTACCCTAGTGAGGCAAGTCCTTCATGGGCGATGGCCATGGTGGGATAGACAAGGTTGCTTCTTCATGGACCCTTCGTGCGTGGAGCCCTCCGTGGACTCGCGCAACCGTTACCCATCGTGGGTTGAAGTCTCCATCAACGTGGATGTACGATAGCACCACCTATCGGAACCACGCCAAAAATCTCTGTGTCTACATTGTGTTTGCTCCCTCCAAACTCCTCCCCTTTACCTTCATATGCAATGTTTTACATTCCGCTGCTATACTCTTAGACTTGCATGTGTGCTAAGTTGCTAAAATCTGCCAAGACTTAAAATTGGGGAAAGGCTAGATTTTTATTTGGTCAAGTAGTCTAATAACCCCCTCTAGACATACTTTCAATCCTACATCGTCCCGTCCTTTCACATTACGGTAGTTCCACTAATTCTAACCATCCTCCCAAATCCATGGCGTCCCAAATCTCCATGATCGGCGGTGAGTACAAGGTTAGAACCATCACCGGCGATGAGTTCGACGTCATCTACATCCGTTCTTCCACGACGGTGAAAGGATGCCTTGCTCGCTTCAGACGCATGTTTGAAAACTCAAATGATGAGTGGGTTGCTGGGCTATATGTTGAGTACACCACAACCCTGGACAAAGAGAAGAATCTAAAGGAGGAAGAGAAGATGAAGCCCGTCGTGATCCAGATTTGTGTGCATGACTTATGCTTGGTCTACCACATATTCCATGCCGACATTGAGTGTGAGGAATTTAAGAACTTCCTCGACTTCCTCAAGGGCGGCCGAGTCAAATTCGTTACTGTAGACTTTATGAACAACAGAAGAGTCCTGGATCGGATAGGTCTCGTTGTAGGCAACCCCTTCAACCTCCAGAAGAATGGGCTGGTGCCCTCCCTTGATCAGCCTTCAATGCTGACCCTGGCAGGAGCCATGGTTCATCCTTCATATAGTAAACTGAAGAAACCTCCACACACGTTTCATTGTGCATGGCAGTGGAATGTACTAGATATAGACTACATCCACTACGCTGCAATGGATGGCTACCTTTCTTTCAATATCTACAAGGGTTGGATAAAGAGCAAGAGCCAAGTGTGCGGTTCAAGCAAAGAAGTGTCGGCCAACAGGAAGAGGGACAAGGACGAAGTCGAGGATGTGGACGAGGACTCTGAGTAAGGTGGCAGTGTCGTTGCTCATGGTGGTTCTAATGCAGTGTCTACCGGATTAGTTGCTTAGTTTAATTTCAGGCGTGCTTAGTTTTATTTGAGGGGTGTGTTGTGTTGAGCCCCCAGCAGAACTATGTTATGTTTCTTCTCGTTACTTTAAGTCTTCAGTACGTACATACTAGTATTTCTTACAGTTCATCTTCTAGTTGGTATAGTACTACCACTCGTTTCTTCACATTATATACATACAACATATATGGCCAACATCATATAGCCAGCAGTTTAGTTGTCAAAGAATTTCAGGGTGCTGATACGTCTCCAACGTATCTACTTTTCCAAACACTTTTTCCCTTGTTTTGGACTCTAACTTGCATGATTTGAATGGAACTAACCCGGACTGACGCCATTTTCAGCAGAATTACCATGGTGTTATTTATGTGCAGGAGCAAACGTTCTCGGAATGACCTAAAACTTCACAGAGCCACTTTTCAGAAAATATGAAAAATACCTCCAAAAGATGAAGGCCAGGGGGCCCTACCTCGTGGGCCCCTGTTGCCTCTCCGACTCCAACTCCAACTCCATATATTGTGTTTCGGGGAGAAAAAAATCAGAGAGAAGAAATCATCGCGTTTTACGATACAGAGCCGCCGGCAAGCCCTAAAACTTCTCAGGAGGGCTGACCTGGAGTCCGTTCGGGGCTCTAGAGAGGGGAATCCGTCGCCATCGTCATCATCAACCATCCTCCATCACCAATTTCATGATGCTCACCGCCGTGCATGAGTAATTCCATCGTAGTCTTGCTGGACGGTGATGGGTTGGATGGGATGTATCATGTAATCGAGTTAGTTTTGTTAGGGTTTGATCCCTAGTCTCCACTATGTTCTGAGATTGATGTTGCTATGACTTTGCTATGCTTAATGCTTTTCACTAGGGCCCGAGTGCCATGATTTCAGATCTGAACCTATTATGTTTTCATCAATATATGAGTGTTCTTCATCCTATCTTGCAAGTCTATAGTCACCTATTATGTGTTATGATCCGTTAACCCCGAAGTGACAATAATCGGGATACTTACCGGTGATGACCGTAGTTTGAGGAGGTCATGTATTCACTATGTGTTAATGCTTTGTTCCGGTTCTCTATTAAAAGGAGGCCTTAATATCCCTTAGTTTCCGTAAGGACCCCGCTGCCACGGGAGGGTAGGGCAAAAGATGTTATGCAAGTTCTTTTCCATAAGCATGTATGACTATATTCGGAATACATGCCTACATTATATCAATGAACTGGAGCTAGTTCTGTGTCACCCAAGGTTATGACTGTTACATGATGAACCGCGTCCGGCATAATTCTCCATCACCGATCCATTGCCTACGAGCTTTCCGTATATTGTTCTTCGCTTATTTACTTTCCTGTTGCTATTGCTATCATCACTACAAAATACCAAAAACATTCCTTTTACTACTGTTACCTTTTGCTACTGTTATCACCACTATCATATTACTTTGCTACTAAACACTTTGCTGCAGATATTAAGTTTCTAGGTGTGGTTGAATTGACAACTCGGCTGCTAATACTTGAGAATATTCTTTGGCTCCCCTTGTGTCGAATCAATAAATTTGGGTTGAATACTCTACCCTTGAAAACGGTTGCGATCCCCTATACTTGTGGGTTATCAGGTGCTTAGTTTTGTGAAAGAATTTCAGGGTGCTTAGTTTTATTTGAGGGGTGTGTTGTGCTGGACACCATTATTGTGACTCAAATCTCTTTTGCCATGTTATAATGACATAAATACCGATGGGCCAACATGCCAACTCTCCCTCTATCTCACTACAGTAAAGTGTGGGGCCTACTTGATCCCAACAGCGTTCTTATTTTCCTGTAAAATTATTTGCTTGGTTACTCCTGACAAGCAGGGCCACACTTATTATTGTGAGAATCGGCTTATTTTTGTCACATAACATGGTCAACGGGTTTTATGTGAAAATAACAGTGTCTAATGGCAGTTTTGAGCAAACATCTAACGGAACGATGGCATTTTTTAGATATGTAATTGCATTTTTGAGAAAGCATCTCACAGATTGATGGCATTTTTGAGTAGTTGTGACTTCTAATGGCAAAACTGAGTAGTGATACCAACTAGTGGCATAAATAATAAGAATCCAAGAATTAAATAGGTATGCTAATTTCTTTAATAGAATTTAGCACCCCATTTAAGCACGTACTAGCTTTTTAACAGTACTATATGCATAATTTGGCGACGAGCACTCTCTATATGTACCACCATTTTTATTTAATTTCATCTTGTTAGTTTTCCTCCCTGGTGCAATCCATCGATACTACTACTGTACAAAAGTATACATTTTTTAAAAGGCTAGAGGGCGGGGCAGTCTAGCTTGGTCGGTTTCAAGAGAGGTGAGGGCCTTTGTGATTTGACGGCTCATTACTGCTGGAAGGCGTGGCCTTGTGATTTGACTGCTCGTATAAATGTGCCGACGACCTAAGGAGGAGCAAAGAACCATGTGGTATACTCAAGTTTTCCACCGGAGTACGACGGAGGAGCACGAAACACGGCAGCACAGTGCCATATGGCGATAAAAATTATCTAATTTGCTAGTCATTTCATTGTTAGCATTGTTCTATTCATGCCTCGCAGAGAAGGTGACACGTGCGGCGAAACACCCGAAGCAAAAGAAGAAACACGGAAGCAAAAGATGAAGGAAGATTATCACCCCCAAAAAAGAAGGAAGACGCACACACATGTCTGGGGCGCTGCTCTCTACTACATGAAGGGTTGCTGGCCATGGAGTTGTAACTGCTTCTTCATCGCCTCCACGACCTCCATCTCCTTGCGCATCTCCTCCGCCATATTCTTCATTCTGTCCATGACGCGGGATTTCTCGAGGCGAGCCTCATCATCTGTTCCACGACCGCATTACGTACCTTGACAGCAGTCGGGTGCTCGATGCGGAGCTTCGCCGACTCCTCCTTCTGTTCCATGACGAGGGCCTGTAGCATCTTCATCGAGGAATTACTATTCTCATGCAGCTTCTTCCAGCTGGCGTTCTCCTCCTTCAGCAGGTCGAGCTCGTGGCAGAGCTTCTCCTTGTCCTCCTGAAGTTGCAGGATTTCGCCGGTCGCCTTCTTCTCTGAGGCAATGCTCTTCTTCAGCAGCATCACCAAGCCAGCAGTCAACTCCCCTTGCTCATTGAGCTCAGCAGGCATGTTGTCAAGGCTCTCCTTCAAAAGCTCCACCAAGTCGTGGATGAACTCCTTCTGCTTATTGAGGTGCTTATTGAGCTGATCGAGCATGCCGGCATGTTCGCCTCTGTGGCTAGGGCGCTCCTGGGAGCCATTGCCTGCCCGTGAGAGATCTTTCGAGGTCTCTACGAGGCGGTGATACCTCTTTTTTTCACAGCCTTGGTTGCTGCTCCCTTGTTACGAGTAGTTCTCGACCTAGAGCTCTGCACACCGGCCATGGCAAGGACAGACAAAGAAGAAGGACTTATGAGGAGGAAGGTAGAGTAATTTTAGGTTAGGTAGTTCCCCTTTTTATAACCTAAGTACTAGCACTAGTACTAAAACTTGCATAGTGGGAACACGTTCAGGTTTGGTACATACTAGTAGGTGTGAGCAGGCTTGCACTTAATTGTAGCACTAGTACTTTGGAATGTGATGGGAACAAAGTAAAGATTAATTAATGGATTTGGTTTCGAGGCCCGAAACGGCTCCCGATGAGTTTAGTGGAACATAAACTTCAAGTACTCCCTCCATCTCAGTTTAAGGCTTGCACGTGTATCTAGGTCGTCAATGTAACTTATATAAAATAAATTGTTTAACATAAAAATATATCATTAAAAAATAGAATATTTGAAGTTCAAATGTGGTCGCGCAAGTCAGTGCTGTAACTGGTCGTTCATGTCAGACCAAGCCGATGCGTGTCCCTTCGGTGAGACGCGGGTCCGACGACCGTCTGTTGGTGTGACCGACTGTAAAGTATTACGCGATGGAGGCTACAGTTGATTGTCACGACCAAGCGTTCTAAAACTAGTGATAAATCAATTACCGTCTTTTTCCAAACGACCAAGTATTTTCACAGGAATACAATACATATAGATGGAGTGATTGTCAAGGTTGCAAACCAACATGGCGTTGCAAGTTCACTACAGCAGCTACCGACTACTAGGTCACTGCATCGCTGGTAGGGAAGGAGGGAAGCTCACCTCACCTACGATGCATGCACAGCGGTGCCGCCGCAACTGGTCCCGGGATTTCGCTTCTCCTACTGACCATTTGAACAGTTGCATCGGTTGCTCATGCCATTGCGCAAGCATGCGCGTTCTTTCCTCCGCAATCGACTCCGTGAATATGATCTTTGCCATTAGCCCTAGCTCAAAATCAACGGGACACTGCCAGATGCTGACATCCCTCAGCATCTCTCCCCTGAGATTGAGTTGCGCCTCTACCTTGTGTTGTGCCAGCGCAGCTCCTTGGAACTTCTCTCTAATTGATGCGACGCTTCCTCAATCCGATTTGTCCTTGCTGCCCAGCACCTGAAACGCATCCTTGGCATGTCCTCCGGTGCCACCGATCTGTGATTCCAGAGCAATGGATCCCGTCTGGAACACATGTGGGTTTCGCTCAAAATTGGCAGTGCTGCGGGCCGCAGCGAGAGGGCAGCCCGCGGGATCCTGGGATCTAAGGGATTATCCATGGCGGGATCCAGTGGGCGAGGCGGGGAGGCGAGCCTAGGCATTGGGAGAGCTCTACGAGGCTAAGATAAATATAGTACTACTCCACTCCGTCCATATTTAAATACAAAGGCCACGAACAGTAGCCCTAGAAAAAAATGATCATGCTGCCTGCGTCCTGGTTTATTGGCCCCCTTTTTTGTGCCACTTTTTATGACATGCATAAATGTTATGTTACTTAAAAATATGGTCAAAAATTGGCACAAAATACAAAGGAGACTAATGGAAGTAGCAACCCATGAGTTAACTACTCGCATGCACGCAGTGGAGTAGTAATGTCTTTCTTCCTCCCTCACGTCCACTCAATTTGCATGCGCTGTATTAATTGACCATCAATGAAGAAAAGGACTTTACACGTGTCAAATTATCACATGGGATGGATCTTCGTACAAAAATGCATCCCCCCGTGTACCCGCGTGTGAGTGCGAGGGAATGAGTGTGTGCGTGGTGTGCGTGCACATCTTCGCTTCGTGCATGTACCACCAGTGTGCCTCAGAGAGGACGAGTACATTCTTCTGGAACCAGCAGCATGTCACTGTGATGAATCCACACAAGGAGGTCGCGACAACGCCTCCACATGTTCCATGTGGCTTCATGAACTGTAAGATAGACACTGTGTAGCATTCCATTGCAATTCTAATTTACGTGTTTTGCACATACTCGAAATACTAGTAAGGTACATGTGCATTGCACGCGTCAGATTTGGCAACCAAATTATGAATAAATACCGCACTATAGCATGTAAGCTTTGAGTCATATATGCCTGATATAGACGTTCGTTTAACTCTTATAGTTCATCTCATTCAAAATTAGTTAGTTTTTATAAAAAAAAACTGGGGCCTCTTTGACTCGTAGGATTTCCAAAACGCGGGAATAGGAAAAACATGGGATTAGAGTGGAATGTCATCTTGAATCCTACAGGATTGTACAAGTGTTTGATTGTGCATAGAAAAAACGCATGATTCTTTCAAAGATGTTTGAGTGGATGGGATGTTTCCTATGAAATCTAGTGCAAATGAATCCTATGGAAAAATTCCTATGGTTTACAATCCTACAAATCAAACAACAAAGATAGGAAAAATTCCTAAGGATTAGAATCCTCCAAAATTCCTTTGAGAATCCTTTGAATCAAAGAAGCCCTTACTCTCTATTATGCTTCATGGAATCGTGCGTTGTAAAACATAAAGTAAAAACAAATAATGGCAATTCAACTAGAAAAAAAGTTTGGCGGTTATGATACGGAAGATTCTAGAACAAAGGAGAAGCACTTGTGTTTTGAGGTTTGTGCATTATGCTTAAGTTCAACCATGGAGTCTGCTAGATTGTACATGTGGCAAAATCCGGTGGGGGCTAGAAGATGGTGCAAGGGGCCAAGTGGAGGGAGACTATGAAGGAGTGCACAAGTGCGAGATCGATATTTAAATAGAGGGGCGAGAACGTGTGTTGTTGCGCGCAACGGCGGTGCCATGAAAAATAAATGAGCTAGGGGGCCAAGCATTGCTAATCCTTTACGAGGAGGGCCAATTCATCAGCTTAAACTGTTTTACCAGCAATTGTCTAATGATCACATTCATATTACCCTCGATATATAGTGATGTTAGGGGGGAGCAGGGCCCTTTCTGCCCCCTGTCTTCGCCACTGTGCGCGCGTCTGAGAGATGAAGCGGAAGGCATGGATGATGAGAGGGGAACATTGGATATATAATTAATGTGGGTGTATTAGCAATGTAATCTTATATAGAGAGGTATAGATTGATCGATGTGGACGTGGGAAAGAGGGTGAGACCTCACTAGATATATAGATTGATCGGTTTGTGTGGAAAACTATGAAAGACCTAGCTATATATTGTTGGGGAATGCAGTATTTCAAAAAAAATTCCTACGATCATGCAAGATCTATCTAGGAGATGCATAGCAACGAGAGGGGGAGGGTATGTCTACGTACCCTTGTAGACCGAAAGCAGAAGCTTTATGAGATGCGGTTGATGCAGTCGAACGTCTTCGCGATCCAACCGATCAAGTACCGAACGCACGACACCTCCGTGATCTGCACACATTCAGCTTGGTGACGTCCCTCGTACTCTTGATCCAGCTGAGGCCAAGGGAGATTTTCATCAACACGACGTCATGATGACGGTGATGATGAAGTTACTAACGCAGGGCTTCGCCTAAGCACTACAACGATATGACCGAGGTGGAATTCTCTGGACGTGGGCACCGCACACGGCTAAACAATCAACTTGTGTATACTAGGGTGCCCCTGCCCCTGTATATAAAGGAGCAAGGGGGAGGCCAGCTGAGGGAGTCCTGGACTAAGGGGTCCTCGGGCGTCCGGCCTGTTAGCCGTGGGCCGGACTGATGGGCTGTGAAGATACAAAGACCGAAGACTGCACCCGTGTCCGGATGGGACTCTCCTTGGTGTGGAGGGCAAGCTTGGCAATCAAATATGTAGATTCCTTTCTTTGTAACCGACCTTATGTAACCCTAGATCCTCCTGGTGTCTATATAAACCGGAAGACTTAGTCCGGAGAGGAGGTACTCATTACCATAGCCATACTAGCTAGACCTTTAGGGTTTAGCCATTACGATCTCGAGGTAGATCAACTCTTGTAATACTCGTAATTATCAATATCAATCAAGCATGACGTAGGGTATTACCTCCATAGAGAGGGCCCGAACCTGGGTAAACATCGTGTCCCCTATCTCCTGTTACCATTGACCTTAGACGCACAATTCGGGACCCCCTACCCGAGATCCACTGGTTTTGACACCGACACTGGCCGACCCTCATAGACGCGCCAAGGGGGAAGGAATCCTCCTCCTAGTAGTAGGACTCCCCCTTTTCCTAGTCCTACTAGGAGAAGAAGGAAGGAGAGGGGAAGAGAAGGAATGAGGGGGTACCGCCCATCCTCTAGTCCAATTCAGACTAGGCCCATCGGGGGGGCGCATGACCAGCCCTTGATAGCCCCCCTCTGTCTCCCCTAGGACCAATAATGCCCATTACTTCTCCGGTGGTTTCGATAACCCTTCCGGCACTCCAATATATATCTGGTGACCCCGGAACTCATTCGGTGTCCGAATATAGTCATCCAATATATCATTCTTTATTTGTCGACCATTTCGAGACTCCTCGTCATGTCCGTTATCACATCCGGGACTCCGAACAACCTTCGGTACATCAAAACACATAAATTCATAACACCGATCGTCATCGAACACTAAGCGTGCGGACCCTACGGGTTCGAGAACTATGTAGATAGGACCGAGACTCACTTCCGGTCAATAAACAATAGCGGAACCTGGATGCTCATATTGGCTCCTACATATTCTACGAAGATCTTTATCGGTCAAACCGCATAACAACATACGTTGTTCCCTTTGTCATCGGTATGTTACTTGCCCGAGATTCGATCGTCGGTATCTCAATACCTAGTTCAATCTTGTTATCGGCAAGTCTCTTTACTCATTCCGTAATGCATCATCCCGCAACTAACTCATTAGTCACATTGCTTGCAAGGCTTATAGTGATGTGCATTACCGTGAGGGCCCAGAGATACCTCTCCGACAATCGGAGTGACAAATCCTAATCTCGATCTATGCCAACTCAACTAACACCATTAGAGACACATGTAGAGCGTCTTTATAATCACCCAGTTACGTTGTGATGTTTTATAGCACACTAATTGTTCCTCCAGTATTCGGGAGTTGCATAATCTCATAGTCATAGGAACATGTATAAGTTATGGAGAAAGCAATAGCAATAAACTAAACAATCATAGTGCTAAGATAACGGATGGGTCAAGTCAATCACATCATTCTCTAATGATGTGATCCCGTTCATCAAATGACAACTCATGTCTATGGTTAGGAAACTTAACCATCTTTGATTAACGAGCTAGTCAAGTAGAGGCATACTAATGACACTCTGTTTGTCTATGTATTCACACATGTACTAAGTTTCCGATTAATAAATTCTAGCATGAATAATAAACATTTATCATGATATAAGGAAATATAAATAACAACTTTATTATCAACTCTAGGGCATATTTCCTTCAGTCTCCCACTTGCACTAGAGTCAATAATCTAGATTACATTGTAATGATTCTAACACCCATGGAGTCTCGGTGCTGATCATGTTTTTCTCATGAGAGAGGCTTAGTCAACGGGTCTGCAACATTCAGATCCGTATGTATCTTGCAAATCTCGATGTCTCCCTCCTTGACTTGATCGCGAATGGAATTGAAGCGTCTCTTGATGTGCTTGGTTCTCTTGTGAAATCTGGATTCCTTTGCCAAGGCAATTGCACCAGTATTGTCACAAAAGATTTTCATTGGACCCGATGCACTAGGTATGACACCTAGATCGGATATGAACTACTTTATCCAGACTCCTTCATTTGCTGCTTCTGAAGCAGCTATGTACTCCGCTTCACACGTAGAACCCGCCACGATGCTCTGGTTGGAACTACACCAACTAACAGCTCCACCATTCAATAAAAATACGTATCCGGTTTGTGACTTAGAGTCATCCGGATCAGTGTCAAAGCTTGCATCGATGTAACCGTTTATGACGAGCTCTTTGTCACCTCCATAAACGAGAAACATAGCCTTAGTCCTTTTCAGGTATTTCAGGATGTTCTTGACCGCTATCCAGTGATCCACTCCTGGATTACTTTGGTACCTCCCTGCTAAACAATAGTAAGGCACACATCAGGTTTGGTACACAACATTGCATACATGATAGAACCTATGGCTGAAGCTTAGGGAATGACTTTCATTTTCTCTCTATCTTCTGTATTGGTCGGGCATTGAGTCTGACTCAACCTCACACCTTGTAACATAGGCAAGAACCGTTTCTTTGCTTGATCCATTTTGAACATCTTCAAAACTTTATCAAGGTATGTGCTTTGTGAAAGTACAATTAAGTGTCTTGATCTATCTCTATAGATCTTGATGCCCAATATATAAGCAGGTTCACTGAGGTCTTTCATTGAAAAATTCGTATTCAAGTATATTTTTATGCTATTCAGAAATTCAGTATCATTTCCGATCAACAATATCTCATCCACATATAATATCAGAAATGCTACAGAGCTCCCACTCACTTTCTTGTAAATACATGCTTCTCCAAAAGTTTGTATAAAACCATATGCTTTGATCACACTATCAAAGCGTATATTCCAACTCCGAGAGGCTTGCACCAGTCCATAAATGGATCGCTGGAGCTTGCACACTTTGTTAGCACCTTTTGGATTGACAAAACCTTTCGGTTGCATCATATATAACTATTCTTTAAGATATCCATTAAGGAATGCAGTTTTGACATCCATTTGCCAAATTTCATAATCATAAAATGCGGCAATTGCTAACATGATTCGGACGGACTTAAGCATCGCTACGGGTGAGAAGGTCTCATCATAGTCAACTCCTTGAACTTGTCGAAAACCTTTCGCAACAAGTCGAGCTTTATAGATAGTAATATTAGCGCCAGCGTCAGTCTTGTTCTTGAAGATCCATTTATTCTCTATGGCTTGCCGATCATCGGGCAAGTCAACCAAAGTCCACACTTTGTTCTCATACATGGATCCCATCTCAAATTTCATGGCCTCAAGCCATTTTGCGGAATCTGGGCTCATCATCGCTTCCTCATAGTGCGTAGGTTCGTCATGGTCAAGTAACATTACTTCCAGAACAGGATTACCGTACCACTCTAGTGCGGATCTTATTCTGTTTGACCTACGAGGTTCGGTAGTAACTTGATCAGAAGTTTCATGATCATCATCATTAGCTTCCTCACTTACTGGTGTAGGAATCACTGGAACTGGTTTCTGTGATAAACTACTTTCTAATAAGGGAGCAGGTATAGTTACCTCATCAAGTTCTACTTTCCTCCCACTCACTTCTTTCGAGAGAAACTCCTTCTCTAGAAAGGATCCATTCTTAGCAACGAATATCTTGCCTTCGGATCTGTGATAGAAGGTGTACCCAACGGTCTCTTTTGGGTATCCTATGAAGACACATTTCTTCGATTTGGGTTCGAGCTTATCAGGTTGAAGCTTTTTCACATAAGCATCGTAGCCCCAAACTTTATGAAACGACAACTTGGGTTTCTTGCCAAACCACAGTTCGTAAGGTGTCGTCTCAACGGATTTTGATGGTGCCCTATTTAACGTGAATGCAACCATCTCTAAAGCATGACCCCAAAATAATAGCGGTAAATCACTAAGAGACATCATAGATCGCACCATATCTAATAAAGTGCGGTTACGACGTTCGGACACACCATTCCGTTGTGGTGTTTCAGGTGGCGTGAGTTGCGAAACTATTCCTCATTGTTTCAAATGAAGACCAAACTCGTAACTCAAATATTATCCTCCACGATCAGCGCGTTGAAACTTAATTTTCTTGTTACGATGATTTTCCACTTCACTCTGAAATTCTTTGAACTTTTCAAATGTTTCAGACTGATGTTTCATAAAGTAGATATACCCATATCTACTCAAATCATCTGTGAAGGTCAGAAAATAACGATACCCGCCATGAGCATCAACACTCATCGGACCGCATACATCAGTATGTATTATTTCCAATAAGTCTGTTGCTCATTCGATTGTTTCGGAGAACGGAGTCTTAGTCATCTTGCCCATGAGGCATAGTTCGCAAGCATCAAGTGATTCCAAAAGTCCATCAGGATGGAGTTTCTTCATGCGCTTTACACCAATATGACCCAAACGACAGTGCCACAAATAAGTTGCACTATCATTATTAAACTTATATCTTTTGGCTTCAATATTATGAATATGTGTATCACTACTATCAAGATTTAGTAAAAATAGACCACTCATCAAGGTGCATGACCATAAAAGATATTACTCATATAAATAGAACAACCATTATTCTCTGATTTAAATGAATAACCATCTTGCATCAAACAAGATCCGGATATAATGTTCATGCTTAACGCTGGCACCAAATAACAATTCTTCTGGTCTAAAACTAATCTAGAAGGTAGAAGTAGAGGTAGCGTGCCGATGGCGATCACATCGACTTTGGAACCATTTCCTACGCGCATCGTCATCTCGTCCTTAGCCAATCTTCGCTTAATCTGTAGCCCCTGTTTTGAGTTGCAAATATTAGCAACAGAACCAGTATCAAATACCCAGGCACTACTGTGAGCATTAGTAAGGTACACATCAATAACATGTATATCAAATATACCTTTCACTTTTCCATCCTTCTTATCCGCCAAATACTTGGGGCAGTTCCGCTTCTAGTGACCAGTCCCTTTGTAGTAGAAGCACTCAGTCTCAGGCTTAGGTCCAGACTTGGGCTTCTTCACTTGAGTAGCAACTTGCTTGTTGTTATTCTTGAAGTTCCCCTTCTTCCCTTTCCCCTTCTTGAAACTGGTGGTCTTGTTGACCATCAACACTTGATGCTCCTTCTTGTTTTCTACCTCAGCAGCCTTTAGCATTGCGAAGAGTTCGGGAATTGTCTTATCCATCCCTTGCATATTATAGTTCATCACGAAGCTCTTGTAGCTTGGTGGCAGTGATTGAAGAACTCTGTCAATGACACTATCATCAGGAAGATTAACTCCCAGCTGAGTCAAGTGGTTGTGGTACCCAGACATTCTGAGTATATGTTTCACTGACAGAACTATTCTCCTCCATTTTGCAGCTATAGAACTTATTGGAGACTTCATATCTCTCAACCCGGGCATTTGCTTGAAATATTAACTTCAACTCCTGGAACATCTCATATGCTCCGTGATGTTCAAAACATCGTTGAAGTCCCGGTTCTAAGCCGTAAATCATGGCACATTGAACTATCGAGTAGTCATCAGCTTTGCTCTGCTGAACGTTCTTAACGTTGTCAGCAGCATCTGTAGCAGGCTTGTCACCCAGCGGTGCTTCCAGGACGTAATTCTTCTATGCAGAAATGAAGATAATCCTCAAGTTACGGATCCAGTCCGTGTAATCGCTACCATCATCTTTCAACTTAGCTTTCTCTAGGAACGCATTAAAATTCAACGGAACAACAGCGCGGGCCATATATCTACAACAACATAGACATGCAAAATACTATCAGGTACTAAGTTCATGATAAATTAAAGTTCAATTAATCATATTACTTAAGAACTCCCACTTAGATAGACATCCCTCTAATCATCTAAGTGATCTCGTGATCGATATCAACTAAATCATGTCCGATCATCACGTGAGATGGAGTAGTTTTCAATGGTGAACATCACTATGTTGATCATATCTACTACATGATTCATGCTCGACCTTTCGGTCTCAGTGTTCCGAGGCCATATCTGCATATGCTAGGATCGTCAAGTTTAACTCGAGTATTCTATGTGTGCAAAACGGGCTTGCACCCATCGTATGTGAACGTAGAGCTTATCACACACGATCATCACATGGTGTCTCGACACGACGAACTGTAGCAACGGTGCATACTCAGGGAGAACACTTGTACCTTGAAATTTAGTGAGAGATCATCTTATAATGCTACCGCCGTACTAAGCAAGATAAGATGCATAAAGGATAAACATCACATGCAATCAGTATAAGTGATATGATACGACCATCATCATCTTATGCCTTTGATCTCCATCTCCAAAGCACCGTCATGATCACCATCCTCACCGTCTTGACACCTTGACCTTCATCGTAGCATCGTTATCATCTCGCGAACTATTGCTTCTACAACTATCGCTATCACTTAGTGATAAAGTAAAGCAATTACATGGCGATTGCATTTCATACAATAAAGCAACAACCATATGGCTCCTGCCAGTTGCTGATAATTGTGTTACAAAACATGATCATCTCATACAACAATTTATATAATCACGTCTTGACCATATCACATCACAACATGCCCTGCAAAAACAAGTTAGACGTCCTCTACTTTGTTGTTGCAAGTTTTATGTGGCTGCTACGGGCTTAGCAAGAACCGTTCTTACCTACGCATCAAAAAACCACAACGCGGTATAGTGATTGCTTTTTGATCTTCAGAAAGAACCCGGTGCACTGAATCCTATTCAACTAAAGTTGGAGAAACAAACACCCACTAGCCACCTGTGTGCGAAGCACGTCGGTAGAACTGGTCTCGCGTAATTGTACGCGTAATGTCGGTCTGAGTCGCTTCATCCAACAATACCGCTGAATCAAGAATCAACTAGTGATGGCAAGAAATATGTATATACCCACACCCACAACTCCTTTGTGTTCTACTCGTGCATATAACATCTACACATAGACCTGGTTCAGATGCCACTTTTGGGGAATGCAGTATTTCAAAAAAAATCCTACGATCATGCAAGATCTATCTAGGAGATGCATAGCAACGAGAGGGGGAGAGTATGTCTATGTAACCTTGTAGACTGAAAGAGGAAGCGTTATGAAATGCAGTTGATGTAGTCGAATGTCTTCGCGATCCAACCGATCAAGTACCGAATGCACATCACCTCCGCGATCTGCACACGTTCAACTCGGTGACGTCCCTCATACTCTTGATCCAGCTGAGGCTGAGGGAGAGTTTAATCAGCATGACAGTGTGATGACAGTGATGATGAAGTTACCGACGCAGGGCTTCGCCTAAGCACTACAACGATATGACCGAGGTGGAATTCCATGGAGGGGGCACCGCACACGGCAAAACAATCAACTTGTGTGTTCTAGGGTGCCCCCTGCCCCCGTATATAAAGGAGCAAGGGGGAGGCCGGCCAGCCCTCATAGGCGCACCAAGGGGGAGGAATCCTCCTCCTATTAGGAGTAGGACTCCCCCTTTTCCTAGTCCTACAAGGAGAAGAAGGAAGGAGGGGGTAGAGAAGGAACGAGGGGGCGCCGCCCCTCCCCCTAGTCCAATTCCAACTAGGCCCATGGGGGGGCGCACGGCCAGCCCTTGGCAGCCCCTCTCTCCCCCTAGGCCCAATAAGGCCATTACTTCTCCGGTGGTTCCGATAACCCTTCTGGCACTCTGATATATATCCGGTGACCCCCGGAACTCATCTGGTGTCCGAATATAGTCATCCAATATATCATTCTTTATGTGTCGACCATTTCGAGACTCCTCGTCATGTCCATGATCACATCCGGGACTCTGAACAACCTTCGGTACATCAAAACACATAAACTCATAATACTGATCGTCATCGAACGTTAAGCGTGTGGACCCTACGGGTTCGAGAACTCTGTAGACATGATCGAGACTCACTTCCGGTCAATAACCAATAGCAGAACCTGGATGCTCATATTGGCTCCTACATATTCTACGAAGATCTTTGTCGGTCAAACCGCATAACAACATACGTTGTTCCCTTTGTCATCGGTATGTTACTTGCCCAAGATTCGATCATTGGTATCTCAATACCTAGTTCAATGTCGTAAATAGCAAGTCTCTTTACTCGTTCCGTAATGCATCATCCCACAACTAATTCATTAGTCACATTGCTTGCAAGGCTTATAGTGATGTGCATTACCGAGAGGGCCCAGAGATACCTCTCCGACAATCGGAGTGACAAATCCTAATCTCGTTCTATGCCAACTCAACAAACACCATCGGAGACACCTGTAGAGCATCTTTATAATCATCCAATTACGTTGTGACGTTTGATAGCACACTAAGTGTTCCTCCGGTATACGGGAGTTGCATAATCTCATAGTCATAGGAACATGTATAAGTTATGGAGAAAGCAATAGCAATAAACTAAACGATCATAGTGCTAAGCTAACGGATGGGTCAAGTCGGTCACATCATTCTCTAATGATGTGATCCCATTCATCAAATGACAACTCATGTCTATGGTTAGGAAACTTAACCATCTTTTATTAACGAGCTAGTCAAGTAGAGGCATACTAGTGACCATCTTTTATTCACACATGCACTAAGTTTTCGGTTAATACAATTCTAGCATGAATAATAAACATTTATCATGATATAAGGAAATATAAATAACAACTTTATTATTGCCTCTAGGGCATATTTCCTTCATATATACACACACATAGAGGAACATCGATCGTTGCGCATGCACGTGAGAGATAAAGACTGCCCGATTTGATGGAGAGGGGGAGGTGTGTGTGTGTGTGCATGCATGGGAGACCCGACCTGAAGAAAAAGATTGCATGTGTGCGATGGATAATGCCGACTGGTAGTGTGTGTGCATGCATGCACGAGAGAAAGTTAGTGGTACAATTATAAAGAGAAGATGACCATGTGGGTGTAAAAGACTAGGTGAGGTCATAATCAATGTAAAGTTGAATTCAAATATTTGAATAAGAGATCATGATGTTTGAAACCCATGCATGCATGAATATAACTGAGATATGTGCAGTGTGGTTTGAAAACGAGCATGTTGTACTGTATACACATTGAACAAGGTCAGACTGATTTGAATTTGAGATACCGACAGGAGACATCGTTTGGACAAATTGCATCCGTGCATGGACACGCTATTCTAATTGGAGATGATGGGTGGATTTCGCATCACATATCTATATCTATACACCAAATATTTTATTTTATATTTTTTATATAGTGTGCGGATATCTTTAACTTTGAATGATGATCCTTGGATGAAGCCAATCCGATGGTGCAGAGATGGCAAATTTGAGCACTACTGGCTGTTGGATATCATCTAGATTCCACCAGATTTTGCCACATGTACAATCTAGAAGACTCCATGGTTGAACTTAAGCATAATTCACAAACCTCAAAACACAAGCCCTTCTTCTTTGTTCTAGAATCTTCCGTATCAGAATTGCCCAAATGTTTTTCTACATGATTTGCCATTATTTGTTTTTACTTTATGCTTTACAACGCACAATTCCATGAATCTTAAAATAGATTAGCTTTCTTATAAAAACTAGATGATTTTGAATGAAATGAACTATAAGAATTAAACGAACATGTACATCATGCATATATGACTCAAAGCTTACATGCTATAATGTGGTATTTATTCATAATTTGGTTGCCAAATCTCATGCGTGCAATGCATGTGTACCTTACTTGTCTAAATGGTGTTTGTGTGTGTGTTGTGCATGTTAAACACATTGTACGCAGTATCATACATGGTTTAGATTCTGAACATCTAGCTAGAGCATACATGTACTATGATTTGAATTCAACATAAAATGGATACATATATTTGAATTTGAGATTGTATGTACATGTAGTTCATATTTATATAGGAATTTACTTCTCCTATATTCATGTCATGTGTAGTGAAGATAATATTTAGATGGTTGTATAACTAACCCGAGTACAATCCCATTCAAACAGGGAAAATGTACTCAATTTTAGTCCATATGCTAGACAACACACATTGTTTTTTATCATTGAGGGAAGTGCAAATTGTTTTGTACTATACACGTTATGTTTGTTGTCCTGATGTTTTTAGTTTTTTTGTTGTATTTGAATGCATTTCTAGTAATATAGTAAAATGGGACATGGCTCTCTCTAGTGATGAGGTGCGAATTGTCTTTTTTTTGGGTACACGTTAAGCTTGTTCTCCCGAAATTTCAAGTCGCGCCTTGTTATGATGAAATTTCAAGCTAGCATCTTTGTCTATCCTGCTGTGAAACTCCCGCCTCTTCAACCCACGCCTTGTTACCCCGAAATATTGAAGATATATCTTTGTCTCATTGTGCTCTGAAAACTCCCTCCATCTCAACCCGCGCCTTGCTATCCCAAAATTACAATGCGCGCGAAAACACCCACCTCCTATGAAATCCCGACACGTGAAATGCCCGTGATACCCGTGAACCGAAAGAACCACCTAGCTCAAATCGGTGGGGATACTTTTGTAACTTACCCCACATTTCAGACAAGCGCGTCCCTAAGCCATGGTTCCCCACTCCCATCCCATGCCGCCACCCATTCGTACACTTAGGCCGCGAAAACCCGCGATGCCCCACACCATCCTCCGTCCGCCACCCAGCCGGAGCCTCTTCCCCGTCGACGTCGTCCACAGCAACACCTCGACGTCCCTCATCCACCGTACCAAATGAGGATTCATTGTCGATCTTGTCGTCCCGCCGATTCAGCCACCTCGTCCTCCACCTCCAAGGAGCTGCCCGATATTCCTCTCATCTTTCGCGCCACCTCCATTCCCACACCGCCATCCTCATCTGCACCACTAGAAGAGCAGCATCATCACCGTTTCCTCAGATGAAGTTGAGGCCTAATCGGCGCCACCAAAGAGGTTGTACACTAATCGCCGCATTTTCTTCTTGATTCGATCTCATGGTGCCGCCGGCGCTTAGTCCCGAGCCGACAAGGAGCGCCTCCATCCACGGCGGCGTCACCAGCCACTTCCTCTAGAGTGTCGCTCCCTCGGCGGTGACGTCCACATCAGTAAGAGCTATTGCTGCTTTAACACTCGCTCGCGCTGCTGTTCCGCTCTTGCTCTCGGTCCCCTGCCTAGTTTGCTCTTGATATTGCTCTTGCTCGTGATGCTGCTCTCGCTCTTGCTCTTGCTTGCGATGCTGCTCCGATTTGGCTACACTTCAGTCGACTGAATTGACTTTTGGGTCAGTCGATTTTCAGGGGGTGGGGGGGCTCGCCGGAGTTAAGGAAGAACCAGCCGCAGCGGAGCGGGGGGCTCGCTAGAGAGGTACCCCACTATCTATCTTAGGGTTCAGGGTGGGGGCGGTGGAGGGGCGGTGGCATGGGGATCGCCTGAGAAAAAGCTTGGCACGGGGGGGCCTAGAGGGATTGCCGGGGCAGCGTTGGACCGACTGTGGGGGGTGGTTTCGGGGCGGGCGGGGCCACACACCATGGGCCACGGGCGGCGGGGGGCGGCAGTTTGGCCGGTGGTGGCTGGCGGCTTAGGGGGTGGAGGTTGAAGAGGAACTGCTACACGACCAGCTGCCCCGACTCTCGCACGCGCTGCTGCTACTGCTTTTCTGCTACTAGTATGTTTAGTTTCAACAGTAAAATTCAGTTTCGACAGCAAAATTCAGTTTCGACAGTTAAGTTCAGTTTCGATAGTTAAATTCAGTTTCGACAGTTAAGCTCAAAGTTGAGCGGCTGATGTACTTTACATCTATCACTTTGTGGTTATGTATTTTATGTCATCTATTAGAGATGCTATTAGAATTCCACTCAGGTTAACGTTGTCTCTCTTGTCCTGCTTCAGCCTCGCTGTCGTACAACTCAGCGGAGCTGCTCCAACGAGGAAACCCTCCATCACAGCAGAGCAGTATCCCGGGCTCCATATCCAGACACCTAAGATCTTCTTCCCCTCCTCCAACAGCCAAATCAGCCGGAGCATCCTCACCGACCAACCCAATCATGCTGAGATCGACATGGCTTCGCCAAAGAGGTTGTACACTTGTTGCATCTATTTTTACTCTACATGTTATATATTTATTGTCCACTGAGCACACATAGTAACGTGAAATACGATTATTTTATCCTACTATATGACAAGCACTGAGGTATCAGGAAACTTAGCTATCCATGATGGACTCTCTTGAACGCCATCATTATTTATCTCTGCGCGTTTAAGCTGTGCATTTGTCGATGGGCCTCGGAGTTGAGCTAGTAGGGTAGTGGCCTGGGTCCAAAGTACTAGAAGTAGCACAAAAACATTTTTTGAGTGTAAGCTTTTCCTTGCTCAAGCCTGCCTACTAGAATCGCCAGTGCTTGAAAGGAAAAGTGAAGGAAAAACATAGGAACTGGAAAGTTTCCTATGGTACTACTATTCATGCATTTGGTTCAAAGTAATGGAGCAAAGGAAAACTGTAGGATTTGTTCCTTTAGTGTCTCCTTGAAAAAAAATCGTAGGAATTTTAATTTCCACTTGTCCTCCTTTTCAAATTCATATTCGTGAAGCACAAGACTAAGAGATAGTAGCATAATAGCATTATAACCGTACATTTTCTTATGGTTTGACTTAATCTCACCATGCTTCTTTGCATCATGTGATCTTCCAATTCTTGCGAACCAAACACCCAGATTGGCAGAAATCATGTGATTTTAAATTCTCTGTTTTGCACGTGCATTCCTATCCTATTCCTGTCTATTTCCTATCCCTGCATTGTTAGAATCCTCAAATTCAAACAAGTCCTTACACAATAACTTCTGTTACAGATATGTGTCAAAGAAAACATTGTGTGGTTTGTCCTACTCTTGCTGTGCTATGTTCCATCCCAGCTCAGCTGCTCCAACGATGGAAGGGTTCACCACAGCAGGGATCCGCTCTCCAAACTGTCGTTCGCCGCCTCAGATCTTCTTCCCCGCCACCGGCAGCCACGACAACTGCATTACCATCATCAACTGAGCAGATGACCCTTAGGACTACATGGGTCCACAAGAGAGGTTGCACTCTTCCATGTCTGCTTACGTTATGCATGGCTTAATATGATGACATGCTACTTTATCGTTGTGTTCACCTATTAGACTCTGAGTTAGGTCCAAACTAATGTTGAAACTTGAGTTTTTAAATGGTTGTGGGGTACATATTGGGGCAGCAATCAGTATTATCTGTCTACTATCTGGTTAATCTCGAGTTTCTACTATGAGTTTGATGTTGGGTGCAAACAAACATTGAAGGAGCCATTATCTGTATTTTTTAACTAAAGCTATTATCTTCCTGCTATCATTGGTTTTGGATCTATCCACGGTTTGCTACCATCACTCTGGATTTGTGCACGCACTCCTTACATAATCTCACTATGTTTTATTCCTATGCATGTCAGTTATTGTACACAATGGAACTGAACATGTAGAGCAAAAGAGACGAGCCTTGCGTGGCAATAACATTTCATGCAGACATCGCTCCATGGTGGGTGCAAAGGCAGCCCCCCTCCACCCATTTCAAATTATAATCAAGGGGAAGGTAGTTGTTCTAAGGGGGATTCAGAAGGAGATGACCAATCCTATTTACCCCCTGAGGTCTTTGCTCTAACTTGGCATGCTGATGTTGGTAATATCATGCATATGGTGCCTTGCATTGCTTACTTTATACATCAAATATGTCATCTGCTTAGTTTAGACACGCTTTGTGTGAATGCCATCTGTTTAGTTTCTTTATCGTATATGTGAATCATGCAATTCCATCTTGTTTAGCCAGGCATCATATATGTGAATTTTGCAATGCCACCCTGGTTAGACAGTCATCTTATATGTGAATTATATCATGCCATCATTTTTATTACGTGTTAAATTTGTCAACAATTTTAGTACATTAAATTACTCTTCCTATGCATCAGCCATTCGGCACGGTCATGGAAAAATCTGGAGTGGAAACAAGGTCTTCAGAGCAGACAATGCTATCTGACGAAGTGCATGTCTTGCTGGTTATGGATAGCTCCTTAGAGGAGGATTCAAAGATAGATGACCAGTCCTATCCCCCCCGAGGTGCATGCTCTAACATGGCAGGGTTATGTTGCTCATATCGTGCGTATGGTATCTTGCATTGCTATGTCATTTGCTTAGTTTAGACATTGCTACCTCTTGAGCACTGCGTTGGTTTTCCCTTGAAGAGGAAAGGGTGATGCAGCAAAGTAGCGTAAGTATTTCCCGCAGTTTTTGAGAACCAAGGTAGCAATCCAATAGGAGACTACATGCAAGCCACCTCGCACCTACACAAACAAATAAGAACCTCGCAACCAACGCGATAAAGGGGTTGTCAATCTCTTCACGGTCACTTACGAGAGTGAGATCTGATAGAGATAATAAGATAAATATTTTTGGTATTTTTATGATATAGATTGAAAGTAAAGATTGCAAAGTAAAATAGATTGGAAACTTATATGATGGAAGATAGACCCAGGGGCCATAGGTTTCACTAGTGCCTTCTCTCAAGATAGCATAAGTATTACGGTGGGTAAACAAATTACTGTCAAGCAATTGATAGAAAAGTGCATAATTATGAGAATATCTAGGCATGATCATGTATATAGGCATCACATCCGCGACAAGTAGACCGAAACGATTCTGCATCTACTACTATTACTCCACAGATCGACCGCTATCCAGCATGCATCTAGAGTATTAAGTTCATAAGAACAGAGTAACACATTAGGCAAGATGACATGATGTAGAGGGATAAACTCAAGCAATATGATATAAACCCCATATTTTTATCCTTGATGGCAACAATACAATACGTGCCTTGCTGCCCCTGCTGTCACAGGGAAAGGACGCCGCAAGATTGAATCTAAAGCTAAGCACTTCTCCCATTGCAAGAAAGATCAATCTAGTAGGCCAAACCAAACTGATAATTCGAAGAGACTTGCAAAGATAACAAATCATACATAAAAGATTTCAGAGAAGAATTTAATATTGTTCATAGATAATCTTGACATAAACCCGCAATTCATCGTATCTCGACAAACACACCGCAAAAAGAATTACATCGAATAGATCTCCAAGAAGATCGAGGAGAACTTTGTATTGAGATCCAAAGAGAGAGAAGAAGCCATATAGCTAATAACTATGGACCCGAAGGTCTGTGGTAAACTACTCACACATCATCAGAGAGGCTATGGTGTTGATGTAGAATCCCTCCATGATTGATTCCCCCTCCGGCGGAGCTCCGGAAAAGGCCCCAAGATGGGATCTCTTGGGTACAGAAGGTTTCGGCGGTGGAAATAGGGTTTCATGCTGCTCCTGGATGTTTTTGGGGTATATGGATATATATAGGAGGAAGAAGTAGGTCGGTGGAGCTGCGAGGGACCCACGAGGGTGGGGGGCACGCCCGGGGGGCAGGCACGCCTCCCTGCCTCGTGGCCTCCTTGCTCCTTTCATGACGTCTACTCCAAGTCCCCTGGATCAAGTTTGTTCCAAAAATAACTCTCCCGAAGGTTTCATTCCGTTTGGATTCCGTTTGATATTCCTTTTCTGTGAAACACTGAAATAGGCAAAAAAACAACAATTTGCACTGGGCCTTGGGTTAGTAGGTTAGTCCCAAAAATAGTATAAAAGTGTATAATAAAGCCCATTAAACATCCAAAACAGATAATATAATAGCATGGAACAATAAAAAATTATAGATGCGTTGGAGACGTATCAGACATGCTTTTTGTGAATGCCACATGTTTAGTGTCTAATTACCATATATGTGAATTATGCAATGCCATCTTGTTACAAGACATTATATACGTGAATTGTGCAATGCTATCTTGTTGCAAGGCATTATATATGTGAATTATGCAATTCCATGATGTTTAGCCAAGCGTCATATATGTGAATTATATCATGTTGTCCTTTTTTGTATTTCTCGTTGCATTTGTCGACAATGTTTGTATATTCAACTGCTCTTCCTATGCATCAGCCATTTGAATTGGTGATGGAGAAATCTGGAGTGAAAACAAGGTCTTTAGAGCAGATAATGCTACCTGTTGAAGCAGACATCTTGCTGGTTATAGATAGCTCTTCAGAGGAGGATTCAGAGGCAGATGACCAGTCCTATTACCCCCCTGAGGTGTATGCTTAAACTTGGCAGGGTTATATTACTCATATCATGCATATTTTGTATTGCAATGCTTAGTTTTTGCATCATATACACAATATTGAATGTCATCTCCTTAGTTGACACATCATATATGCGATTGCCCTCTGCTCACTTGCTTAGTATATATATCATATATTTGAATTATATCATGCCATGATGTTTACATAGACATCATGTATCTGAATTATGGCACGCCAACCCATTTTCTAAAGACATAATATGGTTATATCATCTCATCATGTTTACATAGTCATCATATTTTGAATTATGTCATTCTATCCGTGAATTATATCATGTCATCATGTTTCCATCAACGGCATGTTTGTGATTTATGGCATGCCAACCACTTTAATAGACACATCGTATAGTTATATCATGTCATCATGTTTACATAGTCATCATATTTTGAAGTATGTCATTCTATCCTGTTTAGTTAGCCATCATACATGTGAAATTGTGTCATGCTATCCTGTTTAATTAGCCATCATATATGTGAAATTATGTCCTGCTATTCTGTTTGGTTGGACAACATAAATGTGAATTATTTCATGCCCTGTTTTCTTCCCTACTATCCATTGCACCTGTCTATCTTACAATGTCTGTACATTCAATTACTTTTCTTGTTTATCAGCCATTTCAATTTGAGGGGGTGATGCCAGTATCTATGGGACTAAAAACACGGTCTTCAGAGAAGATCGTGCTACCTGTCGCTATAGATAGAACCACGGTTGTACTTTCCCAAGAATCAGCCCCACCACACATAACCCAGACTCACGCAAATTATACCCCTACCCAGTTGGACAAAGAACCAGCTACACCGCTTCTAACACCAACCCCAGCAGATAGTAGCCCAGTTCCAGTTGACACAACACCGTCTCCACCACAAAGCATCCAAACATGAGCAGTTAGTAAGGCAACTACAGTGCCCAAAGCACGAGGACCACCACTCCGAACCCCAAGTCAACGCTTAAACCAGAAGAAGAATTATTCTCAGGTCAGGTTCTATAGCTATGGTTCATACTACTTAGCTCTTGCATCACTATATTTACTCATACCAACTAATTTCAAATTTGAAGGATGCAATTGAAACTCCAATGGCGCAACAGGTATGTTTCAAACCTGTTTCTTTAACGTGTTTGCTGGTGTAACTTGATCTATGTTGATTTCAGTTTCAATTGAATAAATAGTTATGTTCTCATGCCATGCACATTGCAAGTGTTGTTATTGCTATGTAGTTTCCCACACTTATATTTTGTTTGTGCTGCTTTGTCTTAAATAGATATGACTCAAACTGTCTCTATCTTGATTTGGCCACATAAACTAGAATGATATAGACCATACAGTGACCATACTACATAGATATATGTTTGTTTCATGCTGTTATCCTGTACACCTTACTACTGAAATGGTTTACCAAAATGAGTTTCATATACAACATGGTAAACCTGTGATCTGTTTGTTTGTTTCTCTTTTAGAACACGGATAAAATATTGGAGAAGAGTACCCCATTATGCAATGGTAAAGGAAGTAATGCAGATAAGGTTCAAGATAGTGAGACATCCCTGTTGGTCTCCAAGAAAGCTGATAAAAACTATATCAAAGACACCGAGACAACCCCAAAGTCATGTCTTGATATAGTGTTTGAGTTACTAGCTACTACTGCTGGAACAACTCTTCGAACTTGCTGCCTGAATCAGTTCGGCTTCTTGAGTCTCTACTTCAAGTTGAAAGAACTCGATCAGATGTTATGTGACAGGAAGTCGAAGGACTGAGGAAATCCCTGTACAATTCAGATGCATACTTTCTAGTGCAACATCAAGTGTTTGAGGATTTAAGAGCCAAACAAGAGAAAGTTAATAAGCTTGCTAAGCATCTTGCCAGCATTATGGGTACCTAGGATATTATTTCTTGAGCTCTTTTGAAGTGGTTTCAGTTCTGGACTTGTTTTGCTGCGGCGTTTATTTGCACTGGTCGCCAACTTTGACAACCAGTGTATATGATATGCTGCTTTGTTCCCTATATTTGCATTGGTGGTGAACTTTGATGCCCAGTGAATGTAATATGTGTAGCCGTGATAGCCTAGAGTAAGTTGCTCTCTTATTTATTTCCTTGTTGTCTTGTTTATTTGTTTGCATGTAGTCGGTGTAGTTCTTTTTCCGCGGTTGTCTAGTGGCTGCAATAACCTATTTTTCAAACTAGGCCATAATAACCATGGGCTACATATTTACTGTAGTTACCATGGGCCTCCTACGGGCCGTAGAAACAATGGGCCTTCTACGGGCCGTAGCATCAATGGGCCTTCTACGGGTCATAGCATCAATGGACCTTCTACGGGATGTAGCATCAATGGGCCTTCTACGGGTCGTATGATCGATCGGCCAAACATGGTCCAATAACAGACCGCATTATGGGCCGTAAACGGGCTAGATTTGGAATCGTCCATTCATGGGCCGACAATAACGGGTCGTCGTTAATCGGTCGTATTTGATGACGCTATGAAAACGGCCCAGCGGATTAACGGGCTGCAAACAGGCCGATTGTAACCATGGGCTGAATTTGGCCCACAAGCAGAGAAGGCCAGTAACGGGCCGTAAGTAACCAAATGCTGGAAATGAGCCCAAGAATAAATGGGCCCTGAGAAGGACGAAAGATAACACGGGTTGGAAACGGCACAATGGAAAAATGTTAATGGGTATAAAGTGGTACATTGTTCATTGCGGGCCAGATTCACCACGGGTCGTTAATGGGCCAAGAGTTACAAATGGTCTCGTATGGGCCGAAAGACATCATGGGCCATACATGGGCCGGAAGTTACAACAGGCTCGATTCATATTGGATGGCCCAGATGAAGCTACCAGGCTTAATTCCGATAGGTCGTAATGGGCCGTGAGTTAGCGGGCCGTAAATGGGCTATATACGAACAGGCCATTAACAGGCTTTTCGTGGGCTGGCCCTTTACCTTTTAACCAATTCAAATGGGCCGGCCTTTTCACCGGAATGGGCCTCTGTTGGGCCATGCCATGTGTCGACGTATCATAGGCGCCTCCTGTCCAATGAATGGATGACATCTGTCCCAACGGTGAGCCAACACGTGTTTCCTCCGGCCAATGAGAATTTTACACGGGGAAAATCCTTATTGGTCCGGGCTGTTAGCGGGTTATTGGATCCAAAACCCGACCCGATAGCTTAACGGCGACCCGTTACAGTGGATGCCACGTGTCGGTCACCCTTGACGAAAGCACTTCCATGATGCGCCATTTATCGTCATTGAAGTGGACACTTCCATGATGATAATTTTGGTAATGTCATGGAGCACTTCTACGACACCACAGGTATGACTATCTTGATTCTATCATAAAATTGTCATGGATGTACATGCGTGACAAAAAATGTGACCTACTGTGACAAACACGTATCATCACGGAAGTGTATTTTTTGGTAGTGCCAAGATCCACCGGTTTTGACACCGACAGACCTCGAATGAGAAATATGCATTGCAACATGCTCACACAATAAAGATAGCAAATGAAATATGTCAAATATGCACAACCAATTCTGGCAACTATCATGCAATGGGCGATGACACAGTCATCTATATATGAGTATATTGACTTAGGAGCCAAATGAAAATACTTGATCACAGGTCATACTCATCATTTAAGGACAAGTGGGGTTGCCACTTTTACATAAAGTATTAATGTGTTCACACCATTAGAGTTGCTTTAGCTCAAGTCTTAGAGCAAAGCTCCCCCTATATGTGATATCCCCCCAAAGAGGGATGAACTAACCTTGGGTTTTGTCCATGATGACTTCATGTAGATGTTGTAGATGTGGATGCTCAAAGTTGATGTATACCATCAAGAGTTGGGAGCAATCCTTTGAATTTTAGCACTTCCAATACCTACATGGGTTAGTCCCACAAGGAACAAACAAGGATATCCATAGACATAGAGTGAAATGCACACAGGACGATGTCCATGAATGCATTGAATACATTGTCCCTTGACATACCAACAAGTGTGACTACATGAACTAGTTCAAGATGTTGAAGTTAGTTGCACAAGTTCTTGCCATGAATAAATGTGATTGAAGTTTGTTTGCCGAGTCACCCTCAAGAACTCTCTAGTTCTTCTTCTTTGGGACCCACATCAACTTGATGGGAATCCTTCGAGTTGTAGTTGTACTTGATGAAGTCTTTGGGACCCAGTTGACCAAGGCTTGAGGTGGTTGTTCAAATGAGTCAATCTCTTCTTGAAGCTTGTCCTTGCCTTTTAGCTTGTGGTCTTGTGGTGGAAGATCGTACTAAGCTTGTGTCCCCTTGAAATAAGTAGGATCATACTTCTCTTGTTGAGGAACAAACTTCGTCTTGGGGTATTGATCTTCTTCCCGCTCAACTCCATTGGCATTGAACTTCCATTCAAAATGAACACCTTGGTTATTCTGGTGCATTCCTTGCTTGCGTACAATTTCATCAAATTGCTTACTCCCGACAAGGATCTTATAGACATCCTTTTCTATAATTCCTTCCAATAATTTTTTCTTGCTCAAGTGTAACTTGGCTAAGAGAATCATCAATAGAACTACTAGAAGCAGCAACATTGGATTTATCATTGTTATTGTTACTATTATGAGTTTGCATAGATTTAACTTGTGGCATAAAAGTAGACAAGAGAATATGTTTGGCAATGTAAGAAGAACTCTTCTTTCAAAGATCGTCATTGATTGCTTTTAGAAGCTCATGATCTTGCTCTAAATTTACCTTCTCGAAGCGTAACTTCTCATGAGTTCTTAGGAGCTCTCTATGATCTTCTTGAGTTGTTTCATGAGCTAACTTAAGAGTGTTTAGTTCTGTAGTTAAACACGCAATCTCCTTCCTAGAATTGTCATTCACTTTATCTTGACTATCATGATTACTAGCAAGTCCATTATAGCTTACATCACTAGTTTTATCAACAAGCAAATCACCATCACCCAGCAGATCATCCTCATCACTATTTAAATCAAGATATTCGAGGTGTGGTACCTTGGGGCCTTTAGCCATGAAGAATCTTCCAATTCCTTCATTTGGTGAATCAAATAGGTCATAGGAGTTGCAGGATAAGAGAGCAAGTCCGGCAACACCTTCATCTTGACTATAGTCGAAGTCTGAGTGATAACTTCTCTTGGAATGGTTGTCGGAGCCAGATCCAGGAACCCATTCACCAAGATGAGGCTGATGTCTTCTTCTAGAGTAGATCTTGGTTAACTTGTCTTTCCTTTCTGAATCCTTGTTTCTTCAAGAAGGTCTTCGTTCATAACTATCATCTCTACTCCTTCTCTCTTTATGAGGTGATTCATCTCTTCTACTCTTCCTTCTAGGTGATTCATCTCTTTTCTTGTGAGGTGTCGGACACTCATTGGAGTAGTGTCTAGGTTTTCCACAATTGTAGCAGTTACGGTCACGACTTAATGTTCTTTGCTCATAGTGTCTTGAGTTGGAGCTTCTCTCTTTGTGTCTATTCTTGTAGAACTTGTTGAAGTTCTTGACCATTAGGCTTATCTCTTCACTGGATACTAGTTTGTCACTTGATGTTGTGGGATCATCGCTTGAGGCCTTGTAAGCACCATTTGAGTTATTGTGGATCTCCTCCTTGTCCTTGAGTGACATATCATGAGCAACAATTCTTCCGATGACTTTCGTTGGCCTGAGATCTTTATAATTGGGCATCATTTGGATCAATGTGCACACGGGATCATATTTTCCATCCAAAGCTCTAAGGATCTTCTTGATGATGAAGTTGTCGGTAATCTCTTCACTTCTTAAGCCGGAATCTCATTTGTGATGAGAATGAGCCTAGAGTACATTTCGGCGACTCCTTCACCATCCTTCATCTTGAACTTGTCAAGTTGACTTTGAAGCACATCCAACTTGGATTCCTTGACGAACTCGGTACCTTTGTTCATATCAACCAAAGTATCCCAAATTTATTTTGCATTCTTCAAGCGGCTAATCTTGTTGAACTCCTCGGGCACAAATTGTTGAAGAGACTGTCGCAGGCTTGAGCGTTGTATTGCAACATCTTCAATTCTTCTGCGATTGCTTCACGATCCGGTTCCTTTCCATCCTCGAAGAATTCACCTCGCAAGCCAATACGAACAGCAACCCAAATGGCGGGGTTATGACCAAGAATATGCATTTTCATCTTATGCTTCCGACTAGCAAAGTTTGTACCGTCGAAATATGGACCACTATGGTGACAATTACCCTCACTAGATGCCATACTCTCCTAGGTTGTGAAACTAATGCAACGGAGACCAGAGCTCTAATACCACTTGTAGGATCAAAAGTATGTCTAACGGGTGTGGTTAGACTACTTGACCAAATAAAAACTTATACTTTCCCAATTTTATTCGTAGGTAAGTTTAGCAATTCTATCAAGTCAAGTAACACCATACACATGCAAGTCTAAGACTCGAGCAGCAGAAAGCAAAGACTTTTCATATGAACGTAAAGGAGGGATCGAAGAAATCAAACTCAATGAAGACACGGTGATTTTTGGCGTGGTTACGATAGGCGGTGCTATCATACACCCATGTTGATGGATACTTCAACCCATGAAGGGTAACAGCTGCGTGAGTCCACGGAGGGCTCCACCCACGAAGGGTCCACGAAGAAGCAACCTTGTCTATTCCACCATGTCTTACATCCACGAAGGACTAGCCTCACTCGGGGTAGATCTTCACAAAGTAGGTGATCTTCTTGCCCTTACAAACACCTTGGTTCAACTCCACAAGATCTTGGAGGCTCCCTAGTGACACCTAACCAATCTAGGAGACACCACTCTCCAAAAGGAAATAAATGGTGTTGTTGATGATGAACTCCTTGCTCTTGTGCTTCAAAAGATAGTCACCTCAACACTCAATCACTCTCTCATGGATTTGGCTTTGGTAGGAGAAGGATTAGAGTGGAAAGCAACTTGAGGAGGCTAGAAATCAAGGTTCAAATGGCTGGATTACATTGCCTTGATCTCAACACATGAGTAGGTGGTTCTCCCTCAGCACATGAATGGTGGAAGTGTAGTTTCGTTCTCTTGGCTCTCTTATAGAGCAGGTGGGGTGGAGGGGTATAAATAGCCTTCACCAAAATCCAACCATTACATGTCTTTTGACTCCAAAATCTCGGTGAGACCGGCCTGTGTAAAAGATTTGAACATTGGGCTTTTTGGTGGGACCGAAGTGTCACTACTGCAGGATGCTGCTAATGCGACACTACAATGAGAGACCATTTGACGAAAATTTGTGTGATGCATTAATCGAAATGGTGATGTAAAAAAACTGTCAAAAAGATGCAAAACATTTGCGATGAAGGATACATCAAGCACGGTTCAGATTTTAGTTGCGTGTGCGATGCGGGGCATACGATTCAGTTCAATGAACTATTTGCAATTTGGCAAAACAAAATAAATGGGTAGCTAGATGAGGACATGTGCGATATAAGACATACAGTTCACTTGGATAAATAGTTTGTGATGAGGTGGAACAACAGAAACGGGTAGCCAGATGAAGGTGTGTGTGATATACGGCATACAGTTCACTCAGATGACCTGTTTGTGATTAGGCAACAAAAAAGAAATGGTCGGTCAGATCAAGGTGTGTGCAATATACGGCATACGGTTCACTCAGATGAACTGTTTTCGATTAGGCAACACAACAAAAACGGTTCAGCCAGATCAAGGTGTGTGCGATGGAGGGCATACAGTTCATTCCGATAAACTGGTTGTGTTGAGCCAAGAGAACAGAAACATTTCACAGAAACAAGATGTGTGTGATACGTGGCAAACATCCAATTACATAGGTGGCTAGTACACACATGACATTTCCACACACCAAAGTAAACTATTACATGCATAATTAACTAGGATAAATGATCACCTGATCATCATCTACTTCTTGTGACGCCTGCCTCCACTGCTCCACTAGGATAAATGGAACAATATTCTTTACTATGAATAATGTGCTCTATTGGGCACACAAGTATATGGATCCTAGCCTCGGGAGAGCAATGTGCCCGCACGCGTCGTGCTAGCTCGATGCTCCTTCTATGCTAAGTTTCCATTAATTGATGGCATTTTATGAACACGCCACCGTTTCCCGCCATTTCCTCACCGGTTTCTCGCCACCCAGTGATATTGCGCATAAAACTAGGCAGCGCGTGACACACGGAGGCAACAAGTGCAGCCTGTAGCACATCCGCCTTTTCCAAGCATGCCAACCCACCAAAGCGCCGCCTCTGCCATCAACCTCGTTGACGAGGAAAACGAGAAGGTGCCACGACCGGTCGAGGCCAAGGCACTCCCCAGCAACACGATGGATGACATCGTGATGCACGTCATCACTAGGGTTGAGCAGACCCTTGGCGCATGGCACTCAGTGTCGCGGATCAAGATTGGCATGTCAGTGCCGAGAGCCTGTAGCTCACCGCACAACATGATCGATGGCGCGCTGCAGAGCAAGCTAGGCACGTCCACACTGATAGGCTGTGGCTCGCCGCACGGCGAGACCGTTGGAGCGTCGCATAGCAAGAGTGGATCCATCAGCACTTGCCTGCTGTCGACAGGGCGTCGTAGCTGGGTATACGTCCCGTCAATACCCCCATTCCTTGCCAGGAGTGGGCAGAGGCCCTCTGCGTCGTACTTGCACCAGAGGCTGGTCGTGTCGTACTTGTACCGGACTCCTGCCGCGCCGTTCGCATCGGCGACGCCGTTCACCTTATCCACAGCCCGCTCGATACAAACGCGTTGGTCGCTAGGCTCAACCGCCTCCTTGGCCCAGGTGTCCACCTAGGCGCAGTAGAGGAACATGGCCATCGCACCCTCGAGCTGGTGATCTCCGATTAAATAGCCAACTTGGAGCTCGAGATCGCGCTCGAGATGCACCGCGAGCGTGTCGACCGCTTGGACGAACGCTTGCACGACTTCAGGTAGAGCTAAGAGCTACCGTAGGCAAGGGCTGCTAATCATGGTCTCATGGACGCGTTTTATTTTGTTGAGTCGTTTCGACGTGGATCGCTATGTATTCACAACAATCATAATATTGCTTTGTTTATTGCTCTGTTTCAATGTGTGTACTCTATTTTCCGTTCTTATATGTTATGTTTCAATGTGTGTGTGTATGCTTTCCATTCTATTTATGTGGATGATAATAGCTAGATACAAATTTGTATACAAAAACAGATAGAAAATGGAATTCATAATATATATTAATTGTTCATTAGTCCATCACATAATATATATAATATCATCACATATACGTGATGATACTTAACTACTAGGTACAATGCATAAAATTGAAAATGCACAATACTAAAACTAATAATCCCTCTTGGGGGCAGTATTCCGGCAGCCCCTCGCTAGCAGCTCCCCGGTGTGCGGCGTCTTCCCAACTCGGAGGCAGTACTCCACCACCTTCGCCTCGCAGCGCTTGACGTACCGATCTGCCTTTTGCTGGCGGAGGAGCGCGAATGATCTTACCATTTCGTTGGGCGCCCACCGGAGCTCCTCGTCGGTGGCATGCTGGAGCTTATCGACCCACCTCCACGCAGCGAAGAGGCACCTAGCGCCTTTGACCTTCCTCACGAAGTACCCATCTTCGTACACCTCCTTCGCACGACGACGCTCCCACCCCCAAAGCTCCATCGCCTCCTTTTTCCAGGTGGCATCGCGGGCTTCACAGGCCACCTGGTACTTGGCTTCCTCCTCCGTCATCTCCTTCTTGAACACCACTTGCCTGGCTTTCTCAGCCGGCGGCAGCGACTTCCACAGACAATGATTGTACTGGCCGCAAAACCACTCCAAAGTTGGGGGGTCCGGCGCAACCTCGTCCGGCAGTGCGTAGGGGTCCTCCTCGTCATTGCTCTTCGACTAAGCATCCTCGGGGGGGTGCCTCCTCATCGATGCTTGGGAAGATCACGGTGCCATGGACGAGATTTGAGAGAGAGAGGGGGGGGGCGAGCGAGGGGAGGATGTGGATGAGAATGCAGGTGGCACGACGTGAGCAAGTTAGTATTTATTGGCGGGCGGAATATAGATCGACGGGAAAAGTGCATACGCTGGTGGCCAGAATTTACGAGTACTGTAGTTTGAATTACACACGATTCCCGCAGCAAAAGTCGTGTGTGAACTTAATAGCTGGCGGTTTCCATTACAGAACTGTGTCTGATTAATAACCCGCGCCACTCACCTTCCAAACCTCGAAGCACGAAATAGAGTGCCAATCGTGTGGTGGCCGGTTGTCTTGCCAGATTTTACATTTTCTTTTTTGAACACCACATATTTACATCGTCTCATGATTTTTAAATTTTTCAGAATTTAAATGCCATGGAACTCCATGCATGTGTCCAAGCTGTGACACCAATATGTTTGAAAATCTGTTCCAATTTACTGCACATGAAATTAACTCGCACACAAGTACACAAATATTTTTTTCAAACTGTTATGGTTAGCCGCTGCATGTAGATGTAGTTCAAATTTGCATTACGGTCATTAAATGGCTAGAAAATCACTTAAATGTCTTAAAAAGGTCAAATGACCCCTGAAATTTTCCAAATTTTGACATGACAGTTGTATTAGTGCATGTTAATTGTAGAAATTTTTGAATCCCATAAGAGGAAGCTATCGCCCGTTCGTCAACAAACATGCATTGTTTCCTCTCGAAACCGCGAGCCTTCTAGTGAGTTGCTCTGCTTTGTGAGGGGTGTGAGTCCAAACTTTCATCAAACATGCCAATTGTTTTACCACATCATCTTGGTGGCATGACATTACGTCAACCAAGGTTTCATGTGTTTCTGATGGCGCTCCATGCATGTGTCCACGCCATGACACCAATATGTTTGAAAATTCCTTCCAATTTACTACACATGGAATTAACTGTCAGGACCCCGGTCCTAAGTCACACCGATCTAGCATGTAACACATCATATCACTTTGCGGCCTCACGCACGGTATTCCCACGGGTGCCACCTTACCTGGCCCGGGACCGTTTGCGCCTTTTGGCTCACGTATATGATAGTGTCGCTAGCATCCATATGACAGAGAACCTGAGCCGACATGGCTAGTCGTGAACCCAAAGCGGCACCAACCTATGGGGACAGGCATACATGAATCACATCGAGCATGTCGGTCAGCAGTGTGTGAATCCTGTTGGAAATATGCCCTAGAGGCAATAATAAAAGCTTTATTATTATATTTCCTTGTTCATGATAATTGTCTTTATTCATGCTATAATTGTATTATCCGGAAATCGTAATACATGTGTGAATAACAGACACCAACATGTCCCTAGTAAGCCTCTAGTTGACTAGCTCGTTGATCAACAGATAGTCATGGTTTCCTGACTATGGACATTGGATGTCATTAATAACGAGATCACATCATTAGGAGAATGATGTGATGGACAAGACCCAATCCTAAACATAGCACAAGATTGTATAGTTCGTTTGCTAGAGTTTTCCAATGTCAAAGTATCTTTTCCTTAGACCATGAGATCGTGTAACTCCCGGATACCGTAGGAGTGCTTTGGGTATACCAAACATCACAACGTAACTGGGTGACTATAAAGGTATACTACAGGTATCTCCGAAAGTGTCTGTTGGGTTGACATGGATCAAGACTGGGATTTGTCACTCCGTATGACGGAGAGGTATCACCGGGCCCACTCGGTAATGCATCATCATAATGAGCTCAAAGTGACCAAGTGTCTAGTCACGGGATCATGCATTACGGTACGAGTAAAGTGACTTGCCGGTAACGAGACTGAACAAGGTATTGGGATACCTACGATCGAGTCTCGGGCAAGTAACATACTGATTGACAAAGGGAATTGTATACGGGGTTGATTGAATCCTCGACATCGTGGTTCATCCGATGAGATTATCGTGGAGAATGTGGGAGCCAACATGGGTATCCAGATCCCGCTATTGGTTATTGACCGGAGAGTCGTCTCGGTCATGTCTGCTTGTCTCCCGAACCCGTAGGGTCTACACACTTAAGGTTCGGTGACGCTAGGGTTGTGAAGATATGTATATGCAGTAACCCGAATGTTGTTCGGAGTCCCGGATGAGATCCCAGATGTCACAAGGAGTTCCGGAATGGTCCGGAGGTAAAGAATTATATATAGGAAGTGCTGTTTCGGCCATCGGGACAAGTTTCGGGGTCGCCGGTATTGTACCGGGACCACCGGAAGGGTCCCGGGGGTCCACCGGGTGGGGCCACCTATCCCGGGGGGGGGGGGCATGGGCTGAAGTGGGAGGGAACCCAGCCCATAGTGGGCTGGGGCGCCACCCCCCAAGGGCCCATGCGCCTAGGGTTGGGGGGGAAACCCTAAAGGGGGCGCCCCCTTGCTTGGGGGGCAAGCCCCCCACCCTTGGCCGCCGCCCCCCTAGTAGATCCATCTACTAGGGCCGCCCCCCCCCCTTGGCACCCCTATATATAGTTGAGGAGAGGGAGGACTTCATACACCAGCCCCTGGCGCCTCCCTCTCTCCCCGTTACGTCTCTCCTTCGTAGTATAGGCGAAGCCCTGCTACTGTGACGCCCTGCATCCACCACCACGCCGTCGTGCTGCTGGATCTTCATCAACCTCTCCTCCCCCCTTGCTGGATCAAGAAGGAGGAGACGTCTCCCGTCCCGTACGTGTGTTGAACGCGGAGGTGCCGTCCGTTCGGCGCTTGGTCATCGGTGATTTGGATCATGTCGAGTACGCCTTCCTCATCCCCGTTCTTTGAACGCTTCCGCACGTGATCTACAAAGGTATGTAGATGCATCTGATGACTCGTTGCTAGATGAACTCCTAGATAGATCTTGGTGAAACGAGTAGGAAAATTTTTGTTTTCTGCAACGTTCCCCAACAAATCCGGGCTGTAGCACTGGGCTAACAGGACTCCGGGAACCCGGGCTGTAGCAGGCTAGGCAGGACTCCGGATGTCACCGCGTGACATTTCCCCGAAGGGACAAACACAGGAACGAAGTGAAACACATGCCGGCCAGTCAAGTGTCCTGAGCAGTAGTGCTGGGCTAGCAGGACTCCGGTGAACCGGGCTGTAGCGAACTACTATGGCTCATGGAAGCACAAGACTACATTTCCCCATAAGAGAGGCTACCAAGGATACACAACTAGGTTGTCGGATCCCACACATACCAAGCATTTCAGTCATACACACAATATGCTCGACATGTGTAAATACAACATGGCATCACAACATAACTTTACGACTCAAGTATTTATTCATTAGGCTCCGAGGAGCGAGATATTACAAACATGGGTCTCATGACCCAACATTCAGAGCATACAAGTCAAAGCACAAGCGGAAGCTTAACTTGTCTGAGTACAGACAACTAAAAATGAAGAAGGCTGAGGAGCCTGACTATCTACCAGACCCTCCCAAGGGTACAAGATCGTAGCTGAGGTAACAAGCTAAACGTCGAAGCCCACGTGGAACTACTAGCGAGATTGAAGTCTCTCTGCAAAACATAAAATAAGCAAACGTGAGTACAAATGTACCCAGCAAGACTTACATCAGAACTAACCACATATGCATCGGTATCAACAAAGAGGGTGGTGGAGTTTAACTGCAGCAAGCCAGCTTTGACTCGGTGGCTATCCTGAACTACGACTGCAAGTAACTCTTTGAGGTGGCGCACACGAGTCCACAAATTCACCACACCAATACACCACTATGGATCCGCTCCCGCCTCCCTGCGAGAACGCCATCCATAGCACTCACACTTATCTTGCGAGTTTCAGAGTATCCACTTTCACTTGTCTATGAACTATGCAAGGGGTCCAAGGTTCCATATCCAAGGAATCCGGCTATTCGAATAGATAATGATAACCCTGCAGGGGTGTACTTCTTCACACACGCTCTCGCCACTTATCTCCCTGTACACATCATGTACCTCGGCAACCTTCAAGCGGAAGCCGGGCGAGGGAGTCGGCCACGACCTGACTAACCAACAAGTCTCTTGTCCAGGTTTATCGCCTATTCGGGTTCCATCCGCAAGGAGATCCGGCCGGGGTGTCGCTCACGGCCCCAAATGATGTGTGCAGGGTTCCCAAGCCCACCTCGACGGGTGGATCTATGCTTGGTACACCGTGCCACGGTGCCTAGTCTGTCCCAAGCCCACCTGTACCGGGTACCACTTGGTAGACTACTAACACAACCTACAAACACCAGAAACTAGTTGCAACTCCTGGACAGAGATCAGGTTGATTAATAAGTCGAAAGGGGCACTTAAGCATTCCAATGCGTGGTAGTAGCTGTTCATGGATCACAAACACAGAACTCAGTTCCTGAGGACGGCTGCAATGAGACAACCCACCATGTACTCCTACATGGCCTCTCACCGCTACCTTTACCAAATCGTGTTCACACACTTAGCTCTCAACGGTAGGACATGTTCACCACATTCCAATTCATCCCCGATGAATCAGACCCGACTCAACTCTAAGCAGTAGCGGGCATGACAACAAGCATGAATGAGTAGGCACATCAGGGCTCAAACAACTCCTACTCATGCTAGTGGGTTTCATCTATTTACTGTGGCAATGACAGGTCATGCAGAGGAAAGGGGTTCAACTACCGCAGCATTTAACAGTTGAAACGTTGTTGTCCTATTGCAGTAAAAGAGAGCAGGAGCGAGAGAGTGGGATTGTATCGGAATGAGCAAGGGGGTTTTGCTTGCCTGGCACTTCTGAAGATAATATAGTTCTTCATCGGTGTCATCGATCACAGCGTCGGAGCAGCGTCTACCGAGAGGGGACAATTACCGGCAAACAAGGAAGAGCACAATCAATGCAATGCACAATATGATGCATGATCATGGCATGACCATATGTTGTGATTTGAGCTAACACAACTAGTAACAGAAAGGTTTTGGGTTGATTTCAACTCAAGGTTCAAATTCAAATTCAAACTATGAATTCAAATAGTGCATTATCATGTTTTGGACTAAACAGTGAGGTTAACTTGCTCAAACATGCATGAAAATGCCATAAACAGATTCCTTGGATTTTTCTGATAATTTTTCATATATAAATTATTTAATTTGGAGTTACGGTTGAATTTCTATGAATTTTAGAAGTTTGCATTATTTTCTGGAATTTCCTGAATAAGTTTAAATCGAGAAAATGATTAATGACATCAGCATTGTGTCACTACTGCATCAGCAGGTCAGTCGAGTTGACCCGGGTCAACTCTGACTGGTGGGACCCGTGTGTCATTGACCCAGGGACTAAACCATGGTCAAATCTGGTGCTGACTGGGGTTTGACCCTATGGTGGGGCCCGCTGTCAGTGTCTGTTAGTGTGCTAATTGGGGGATTAGCCGCTAATGATAATGCCACGTCATCATCGTCGGACTTAGGCCGACGACGACCAGATCGGCGGCGGAAGTTCGTCAGAAACTCGCTACGGGGCTCGGTTTTGCGCGTGGTTTGTGTCTACGGGTAGCTGAAGGTGCGCCGCATCCAACAGTGGCGGCGGCTGGGGCTGGGCTGGCCGGAGCTCACCAGAACGGAGCTCGCGGTGGCGGCCGGAGTTCGGGCGAGCTCGGGTTCAGCGTTTAGTGAGCACGGCAGGGCTAGCGGGTGGGTGCGCTAGGATCCTGAGGGCATACTGAGCACGATTACGCACTCAGATGCGAGCTTCAGCGGCTGCAACGACGACGGCGGCATGGCCGGTGGCGATGAGCTCTCGGGCTCGGCGACAAACGCGGCTAGGGGGCGCTATCGAGTGCGGTAATAGGGGGAAATGAATCAGGAGCTCACATCGGTCACGTCGAGATGGTTAGCGAGCTCGGGGAAGCGATGATGGTGGCGAATCGACGGTGAAGATCCTCGGCGGCCGACGGTGGAGAAGGCGATGGTGGAGACGATGGAGGCCGTCCGGCTTGCTTCCTTCGGTGGAGAGGTGCTACAGGGGTGGGTCGAGCTCGTGGTCACGATGATGAGGCACGGGGGTGGTTGTGGCTGCGTGCAGTGTGAGCGGCGGCGTCGCCGACGTTCGGCCGTGCGAGAGAGAGAGAGAGAGAGAGAGAGAGAGAGAGAGAGCGAGAACAGAGGAGGGGAAGCACAGGGGAAGAGGGAATAGGTGCAGGGGGTGCTGGCGTCTCCAGGCGAGCAGCTGGACTCGCAGGGACGCTGCCAGCGCGAAGCAGGAGGTGGAGGCCTCCCAGCGAGCGCGTGCGTCATCGCCTCTGCCTACTGGCAGAGGTTGAAGATGGCATGGCTGCCTGGTGGGCTGGGCTGCCTAATGGGCCGGCTACAGGTAAGGCCAGGTAAGTGGTCCAGGTACTCTCTCTCTCTCCCTAATTTCTACTTTTCTTTCTGTTTTGCTATTTTCTGTAATTTGTTTCGATTTAGTTTTAGACACTAAATCATTTTTGTTGCTTCTGATAACTCTTGTAGGGACTAATTGGATTATTCCAAAGCCCTTCACCAAAGATCAGAATTATTGACATATATTAATTAATTAATAAATATATATCCAATGCAAATAGTTATTGATTTAATTCAAAGGCCCAAAATAAATATCTCTGAGATTCCAAAAATATTGTTTTAAGTTTTACCTCTTGCCAATATTTTCAGAGACTAAGAGGAACATTTTATTGGACTTCTTTGAAAAGATTTTAATGTTGATTATTTTTGAAGTGATTTATGAGGGTTTCAACTAACCTCAATTCAACTTTCAGAAATTTTAGACATGATGCATGAGTGCAGATGCAACTATTTCACTCAGGTACTCTAGGGCTGTGACATTAACTCGCATGCAAGTACACAAAAATATGATTTTTCAAACCGTTATGGTTAGCCGTTGCATGTAGATGTAGTTCAAATTTGAATTACGGTCATTAAATGGCTAGAAAATCGCTTAAATGTCTTTAAAAGGTCAAATGACCCCTAGAATTTTCCAAATTTTCACATGACAGTTGTATTAGTGCACGTTAAATGTAGAAAAAAATTGAAGGCCATCACAGGAAGCTATCTCATGTTCGTCATCAAACATGCATTGTTCCCTCTCGGAACCACGGGCCTTCTAGTGAGTTGCTCCGGTTTGTGAGGGGTGTGTGTCCAAACTTCCGTCAAACAGGCCAAATTTTTTACCACGTCATCTTGGTGGCATGACATTACATCAAGCAAGGTTTCATGTTTTTTTGATCATTTTTTATTTTTTGGAATTTAAATGCCATGGCACTCCATGCATGTGTCCAGGCCCTGACACCAATATGTTTGAAAATTCCTTCTAATTTACTGCACATGGAATTAACTCGCACAAAAGTACACAAAGATGCTTTTTCAAACTGTTATGGTTAGCTGTTGCATGTAGATGTAGTTCAAATTTGAATTACGGTCATTAAATGGCTAGAAAATCACTTAAATGTCTTTCAAAGGTCAAATGACCCCTAGAATTTTCCAACTTTTCACATGACAGTTGTATTAGTGCATGTTAAATGTAGAAAAAATTTCAAGGCCATAAGAGAAAGCTATCTCCCGTTCGTCATCAAACATGCATTGTCCCTCTCGGAACCACGAGCCTTCTAGTGAGTTACTCCAGTTTGTGAGGGGTGCGTGTCCAAACTTTTGTCAAACATGCCAAAAAATTACCACCTCATCTTGGTGGCATGACATTACATCAAGTAAGGTTTCATGTGTCTCTGATTTTTTTTTGGAATTTGAATATCATGGCACTCCATGCATGTGTCCAGGCCGTGAGACCAATATGTTTGAAAATTCCTTCCAATTTACTGCACATGGAATTAACTCGCACACAAGTACACAAATATGATTTTTTTTCAAACCGTTATGGTTAGCCATTGCATGTAGATGTAGTTCAAATTTTAATTACGATCATTAAATGGCTTGAAAAACACTTAAATGTCTTTAAAAGGTCAAATGACCGCTGAAATTATCCAAATTTTCAAATAATAGTTGTATTACTGCACGTTAACTGTAGAAAAGTTTTGAAGGCCGTAAGAGGAATCTATCGCCCGTTTGTCATCAAACATGAATTGTTCCCTCTCGAAACCATGAGCCTTCTAGTGAGTTGCTTCGGTTTGTGAGGGGTGTGTGTCCAAACTTTTGTCATACATGCCAATTTTTTTACCACATCATCTTGGTGGGATGACATTACATCAAGCAAGGTTTCATGTGTTTCTGATCTTTTTTATTTTTTTTGGAATTTAAATGCCATGGCACTCCATGCTTTGTGCCATAGCCGTGAGACCAATATGTTTGAAAATTCCTTCCAATTTACTGCACATGGAATTAAATCGCACACAAGTACACAAATATGACTTTTCAAATTGTTATGGTTACGGCATGTACATGTAGTTCAAATTTGAATTACGGTCATTAAATGGCTAGAAAATCACTTAAATGTCTTAAAAGCTCAAATAACCCCTGAAATTTTCCAAAATTTGACATGACAGTTGTATTAGTACTACAAATTTTCTTGTACATTTGAAACACCATCCGTTACCACTTTAGTCCAAATTCATCTTTCACAGCTAATAAAAAATATCAACAACATCACACATAGTTTTTTTGTAGGAACCGTTTGCGATGAAAATTCATGGGTCAATTTAAGTCTTCCTCCTTAAGCTTCACCAGCTCGTCTTCTCGAGTGCCAGTAACCCCCGAATCCATGAATCTCGATCCCCATTCCCTCAACCCCTTCTTGCAAAGATGACGCCGTGGAAATGCTTTGTGAGGGCCTGTACGGTGGCCACGTCCTCCCCGAGCGTCGCCGCGTGCGCTAAGAGCGCCGCCGCCTACACCGAGAGTTCCGCCGCATCCGCATTGAGCGCGGCCGCATCCGCTGAGAGAGCATCTGCGGCAGCCGACAGGGTAGCTGCAGCAGCAGAGACGACTGCAGCAGCTGCTGCAACGACAACTACAAACACCGAGAGCGCTCGAGCTGCCGTTTGTGCCGCCGATGTCGCCTTGGCCCGGGTCGAGGCCATCCACGCCAAGATCGTGGATGCACACGCCAAGATAGTCCAGGCCACCTCGGAATCCAACATGCAACCCATGTTCGAAAAGGTAGCAGTGGCCGTGGAGTACCTGCTTCCTCATGAGAGCCGCCGAGTAGGGGCTAGAGATGCAGGAGACGGCGGAGATCGAGGAGTGCTGGGAGGAGGAGTTGTGCCTGGCGGAGGTCGAGGTAGAGAAGAGTCTGTCCATCAAGGAATCAGCGGTGGAGTACCAACACGAGCTCTAGCGCAGCCACTACTACGGGTACTAAAACCTTGAGGGCGGCGCCGAGGACGAGGACGAGGACGCGGTTGACTTCAGCAGGGGGACGTAGAATCCACCAATGGTGGCATGTCGCCAGGACAAGTCATAGATGTCTCACCTCACACCGGCGATGCATAGGCTGGTGCGGCGGCACCTTTGTTAAAATTATGCACACTTAGGCTTAATGCTGGTTTTTTGTTAGATCAATGTTTAGGTCAACTGGATTTGTTTAATTACTAAAATTGCTCGATTTAGTAAGTGTGGTCTGTGTGTTGTACGCTCTTTTGTGTGCCCAAATTAGCAAGCGATGTTAAATTATGCAATGACGTGGATGAGGACAGTACCCAGGGAAATTTCCACCAAAATTTGAATTATCAAACTCATCCCATGAGCGTAAAGCAGAAGAATCGTTTGTGATTCGTACAATCGTTCAAAGTGAATGGTGTCCGGCGGCACCGCGCGCAAAGTTTTCCTCCACATTTCAAAATTTTTGGCCTGCCGCCGAAATATCTACCCGCCCTTCCCCATCCCCTTTTCTCCTCGACCACAAGTCACATTTCCCGTGTTTCCTCCTTCCTTCCTAAGTTATAGCCGCTTCCTCACTCTCGTCGTCTCGCGTCCTACCGTCGGGGTCACCATGGTCTTCTTCAATGACCTCTCCAGCGGTTCCTCCGATGACGACGAATCCTTCACCACCCGGGTATGCCTCTCTTCTCTCTCTCTCGAGTTATGACTTGGAATGAAGGATTTTAACCCGACAGTCAATTTTAGTCATTTCTTCCTCTTGTAGCTCCCTAGGACCATTAGGTGGAACGAATGGAGTGGGGTGGCTGAAGATCTGCCTGCTCGTTGTCACCATCAATCTCCATGCTTGAAGCTAGTTATGTTCAAATCTGTGGATAGTGGGAGGAAGTTTTTGGCATATGAAAAGAAGCTTAGCCCCACTTTCGTTGTTATAAATCATTTGATGGATGTGATTCAGACACTGTCACTGTGCTATGTTATTCTAGAAGTTAAGACAGTGTCACAGTTTGTACCTAGTATCTAAAAATGTTGCCAGTTCATCAGCGATACCATTTGAAAATTATTTGGCACTACTTCAGTAGTTTTTGCAGCCAACTTTTGTCCACACATCCGAGCAGCCAAGCAGTAAAATACTAAATCTTTATGGCATGAAGGAACTAGGCATCGGAGCAACCAGGTGCTCTGGAGTCCGGGTCCCTGATTTTTTCCGTTCCATCGGCTTGCCAGTGCAGGGCACCGGTGACAAATGTAGCAACAATTGTCTTTACACCGGTTTTGGCATACATAGTGGGCGGACTTAGTGCTATTAGTTCTACGTTAGTAAATTTGTGCATGTATACACCTGTTAGTATCAATTTGTTGTCATCCAAACACTATCGCTATGATGTTGCAGTTATATTTAGCTTCCTCATAAAATGTTTAGTTTGTTATTTATAGTACATGACTAAGAACTTCTAGCGTTGTTGTAGTTAATTATAGCTTCTGATGTTTTAGAATTTGGTTGTTGCCTCAGTAGCAATTAATTCATTTGCACATTGATCTTTTTGAGAAGATATGTCATAATTAACATGTTTCTTAAGTTTTTCAAAATATGTATTTGTTGATATTCTATGTTGCTAGAAACCCATTTCCCCTACAATTGTTACTGATCTAGTTTTAAATATTATAGGATGAATGGAAGTGTTCTTACCTGGAGTCGGTTGATCAAGAGTGGCCACAGTCTTTGAAGATGTGCCTAGCAAAGCTCTAGAGCATGCATGAGGAAGAGAACATAGTTTGGCTTAGAGAAAGTGTTGTCGATGCTGAAGAATATTTGAAGATGCGGGATAAAAAGAGGAAAATGGAGAATGAGCTCAGATTTTTAAATCAGACTTTGCTAAGATTGTGTTGGCGAAGGAGGAGGCACTTTCCTAGTTGGCCAGTGCAAAACAGGTTCTTACTGAACTGAAAGTAGAGGTGGATATGACAAGCCTGGATGATCTCGATTAGGGAAATGAATAAATTGTTCTAATATTGTTCTTATGAAGGTGAGCTAGCTATATGATGTACTGTGTTGTTTTCAGGTAGCTATAGTACTGTGATGTTAAAATATATTTATGTGCCTGATATGAAATTGGCAAACAGATGTTTGATATGAAATGTGAATTTGCATAATACTGGAATTATTAATTGTAAACTAATAAACCTGCTAAATGGGTCATGGAACTTTGCAAACGGTTCTAGTAGTAAAAGCGCTTGTGATCGATAGCCCAATGCCATACAGTTTTCTTCATTAAATCGTGTGTGATGTAGTTGAATAAAAGCAAACGGTTAACCGAGGCAGAGCGTGTGTGATAGTTACACCTATCACACACAAGGCTATACATATAACTGTATGGAATGTATATACGAACATGAATGTTTTCCATGGATTGACTGTGTGTTTTCCCTGGATTGACTGTGTGTTTTCCCTGGATTGACTGTGTGGGACATACATAAGAACGGAAATGTATTCCTTGGATTGACTCTGTAGAATGTACATAACAAACGGAAACGTTTGTTTGGGACCGACTGTGTGGGATGTACTTACGACCGGAGCCGATTGGGCTTGTATAACCGTATTTGATCGCTCGCCCGTCGCACACGACCTCACTTTGCCGAGCCTGTGTGACTGGAGGGCCTATCCCCAACGGTTTCTGGGTCGTGTGGGAAGGACCCCCCTATCGCAGTCACTCAGTTGGCAACGACTCAAAACGCTGTCGCGGAAAGGGGTTAAAAACCGTTTGTATAGCACCTCGCTGTACCAGTGTGTTATGACCTAAGTGAGACTGTGTTTTGGCAATCCGATTCTTTCAACTCGGTAATTCTGAAGTGAAGTGACAAGGTTACAGAAACTTGGTCAGTGCAAATTGGTGGGACCGGTCATCATCTCAGTGAGACCAAAACTCTAGGGTTTGGCTGTGGCAATGCATAGGATCAACTCGGTGGGTCCAGATGTGGAGATTTCGGTGGGACTGAGTTGGCTTTTATTGCTTGGATATAAGTGATTAGGAGAGAGTGGTTGAGGGTTTTTGGAGCAATATCATAAAGCACTTGAGCAATTGAGTCATGATCAAAACCTCATCCCCTTTTAATAGTATTGGCTTTCCTATGGACTCAATGCGATATTGGATCACTTAACCAAAAATGTAGAGTCTTAAAGCTTTGCCAATCCATGTCCTTAGCATTTTTTGAGGGGTCCATGCCAATCATTGAACTTTTCTAAAATCTATCTTGAAGATCATTAGTTCAATGATATATATGTTGTTCGGAATTACCCCAAAAAACTTGGGGATTAGTTGCACTTTCACATGAGTCTAGGCAATGTCGAGTTGACTCAAATCAACCAGTGCATCGTCTCCTAGTTGTAAACCACCGTCTGCAAGGACATTCTCGAGATCACCATCCAGCCATCCGACAATGCCGCCAACGCTTGGACAGTCATCACCAAGTTCTTCTGCGACAATCGTCTTCAACGCTCCATCTTCGCCAAGTGTGACTTCCTCAACCTCGTCTAGGGTGATCTCTCTGTCACCGCTTTCGCGATCCGCCTCAAGTGTCTCTTCGATACGCTTCGCGACATCGGCACTCCGTCAATGACCAGGACATGCTGACCACCTTCATCAACAGGCTGAACGGTGAGTTCAGCCACTACATCGCCACGCTCACCATCAACCATGATGTTCTAACCTTTGCCCATGCATGCGGCGCTATTTTGCAGGAAGAACATTAGCTTGCCCGCAATGCTCAACAAATTCGGGTGACGGCCCTCGTTGCCAACCAGTTCTCTGCGACGCCGGCTTCACCGGCCTCGTGCCCCCCATGCCTTCTCCAACGCCTCCTGCTCCTGCATTGGGTGGGCACGACTAGGGCAAAGGCCACAAGAAGTAGCAACAACCTCAGCAGGGGCTTGGCGCTGCTATTGGTTCCTCTACTGGCGCTGCTCCTTGCCGGGATCCGGCTATGCCATTCTGTCCCATCGGCAGCTCGCTGTCTGGTATGTTCCAAGCCTGGCTGCCCAACTAGTGGGTGCCCGCCGCTGGTCCCCTTGGCCCATGCCCTGGTGTCTCCACCCCGCAGGCCTACACTGCTCATCTCGGGCAGCAAGGCTATGGCGCTCCTCCGGTCTACAACGGCTTTCCCCCATCGTCCCTGCCGCTCCAGCCCCCTGCATGGGACCAGATGCAGCTTCATGCTGCCCTCAGCACCTTCTCCTTGCAGCAGGGCGGTGCTAACAGAGGTGGCTCCAATTGGGTTTTTTACAAATGTTTGACTCCCCACATGACTAGCGATCCCGGTACCTCTCTTCTTCCTACCCCTCCTCTAACTTTTCCTCTGTCATCTTCGGCAACGGACACTCCCTCCCCATCACTCACATCAGCACTACCTCTCTCCACGTCTCCTCTTTTCCACTTTCATTATGTGATGTCTTAGTTACTCCTAATCTTATTAAAAATCTCATCTCTATTCGTCTTTTAACTCGTAACAATCTTGTTAACATTAACTTTGACAATCTTGGTTTTTCTGTCAAGGATCATTGTACCCGTGTGGTGATTCTCCGATGTGATAGCAACAACAACCTCTATCCTCATGTCACCGGACCTCAAGTTCTCCTTGCTGGCACCACCGACCATTGGTACCAACGCCTCGGCCACCCGGGACATGATGCTCTATCTAGGACTATATCTTCTTTTGATTTAATTTGTAATAAATCATCCATACAACATGTCATGCTTGTAAACTGGGGAAGCATGTTCATCTACCTTTCAAACAATCAGATAGTCAAGATAGCTTTCCTTTTGCCCTTGTTCATTGCAATGTTTGGACGTCTCATATAACAAGTGTTTTGGGTTTTCAATATTATCAAGTTTTGCAAGATGATTGTTCTCACTATGATTGGACTTTTCCTATGCGCCGCAAATCAGACGTGTTATCTACTATCATTTTCATGCTTTTTTTGCCACCCAATTTCAATGCTATATCATAGGTTTTCAAAACAACAATGGTCATGACTTCGATAATCATGCTTCACGCAAATTTTTTGCACAACACAACATCCATCTCTGTCTCACATGCCCTTACACCTCACATCAAAATGGTCGTGCTAAACGCATACTTCACACCTTGAATGATAGTGTCTACACTCCATTATTTTGTGCTCACATGCCTCCTAGGTTTTGGGCTGAAGCACTCAACACTACCACCTATCTTCTTAATTTTCGACCTTGTCAGCCATGAAGCAATCTTCCTCCTCACCAATTTCTCTTTGGTTCACCACCTGACTACTCTCATCTTCAAGTCTTTGGTTGTCTATGTTACCCAAACCCCACTTCCATCGCTCCTCATAAACTCTCACCTCGACCTCTTGCTTGTATTTTCTTTGGTTACCCTCTCGATCACCGTGGATACCGATGTTATGATCGGGTTAGTCAATGTGTGCTAACATCACGCCATGTTGTTTTTGACAAGACCATTTTTCCTTCCAGTACCATGCTGCAGGAGTTGTCATCATCACCAGCTTCGATCTCTCAACCCAACGTTGTGGTGTTTCACGCACCGCCGGCCCCTCACCGCCATGACCCGTCGCCCGCTCCACGGGTTGCTGGGAGTCCAGTTGTGGCCGCCCCTGCATCCCCACGGTGGCCACTACGACTGCTGCCTCTCCTGCCATGACGCCAAGCTCGTCTGCAGTGGGTACCAGTTCATCTGCTATGGCAGTGAATTCTGGTGCCATGGTAACAACTTCTTCGGGTGCAGCTCCAGCATCGCCTAGTTCGGCTGCCACAGCAGCCAATTCAGATGCCACCCAACCACTCTCGACGCCACGGTCACTGTCTTCCACGACTCTCCAGCAGTCGCGCCTAGCTCATTACCGTAGAGCTTGTTGCTTCTTCATCGCTGGCAGCCCTAGTTGCACCATCGAGTGTTTCCTGCTACTTCTTGAGCTTGCATTGGTTTTTCCCTTGAAGGGGAAAGGGTGATGCAGCAAAGTATAGTTAAGTATTTCCCTCAGTTTTGAGAACCAAGGTTTCAATCCAGTAGGAGATACATGCAAGTCTCCAATCTATGCACCTGCACAAACAATCAAACACTTGCACCCAACGCAATAAAGGGGTTGTCAATCCCTTCGCTTGCAAATGTGAGATCTGATAGAGATATATATAAAAGATTACTAAAACGTAAAACAAACTAAAAATAGATAAATTGCAGCGAGATATTTTTGGGTTGTTTGGTTTATAATCTAAAAATATATGATGGAAAATGGACCCGGGGGCCATAGGTTTCACCGGAGGCCTCTCTCTTGAAGGAAAATAATACGGTGGGTGAACAAATTATTGTCGAGCAATTGATAGAAAAGAGAAAAGTTATGATGATATCCAAGGCAATGATTATGAATATAGGCATCACGTCCATGTCAAGTAGACCGACTCCTGCCTGCATCTACTATTATTACTCCACACATCGACCGCTATCCAGAATGCATCTAGAGTATTAAGTTCATAGGAACGGAGTAACGCCTTAAGTAAGATGACATGATGTAGAGGGATAAACTCAAGCAATATGATTAAAACCCCATCTTTTTACCCTTGATGGCAACAATACAATACGTGCCTCGCTACCCCTACTTTGTCATTGGGTGAGATCACCGCAAGATTGAACCCAAAACTAAGCACCTCTCTCATTGCAAGAAAAACCAATATAGTTGGCCAAACCAAACCAATAATTCGAAGAAAAATACAAAGATATCAAATCATGCATATAAGAATTCAGAGAAGATTCAAATAATATTCATAGATAAACTGATCATAAATCCACAATTCATCGGATCTCGACAAACACACCACAAAATAATATTACATCGGATAGATCTCCAAGAACATCGAGGAGAACATGGTATTGAGGATCAAAGAGAGAGAGAGAGAAGAAGCCATCTAGCTACTAGCTATGGACCCGTAGGTCTGTGGTAAACTACTCACGCTTTATCAGAAGGGCAATAGAGTTGATGTAGAAGCCCTCTATGATCGAATAGAGTTGATGTAGAAGCCCTCTATGATCGAATACCCCTCTGGCAGGGTGCCGGAAAAGCTCCCTAGATGAGATCTCACAGGTACAGAAGGTTACAGCAGCAGATAAGTATTTTGGTCGATGCTTCTGGTCATTTGGGAATATTTGGGAATTTATAGGCCAAGAATTAGGGTTGGAGGAGCTTCGAGGGGCTCACAAGCCCTCAGGGCACCCCCCCGGGGGCGTGCCCCTAAGGCTTGTGGCCTCCTCGGGACTCCTCTGACTTCATCTCCAAGTCCTACGTGTGTCTTCTGGTCCAAGAAAAATCTTCACAAAAGTTTTATTCCGTTTGGACTTCGTTTGATATTCCTTTTCTGTAAAACTCAAAAACAAAGAAAAAACAGAAACTAGCAATGGGCTCTGGGTTACTAAGTAAGTCCCAAAAATAATATAAAATAGCATATTAAAGCATATAAAACATCCAAAACAGATAATATAATAGCATGGAACAATCAAAAATTATAGATACGCTGGAGACGTATCATTGCCCCGTGGCTCCGTCCCTCTGACTTATCCATTCACACAATGACCGAGGGAGTCCTGGATTAGGGGGTCCTCGGGGTGCTGGCTCAGCTCACATGGGCCACGCAATTGCGCCGCACCATATCCGGACCGAAGACCTTTTGTGCCTTGTTGTGCCCCCAAGTTAAGATAGAAGAGTCGGAGTTTCCTTAATGTAACCGGCTACCTGTAAACCCTAGCACCGCTGGTGTATACAAACCAGGGGACTTAGTCCGTAGATGCTAGAGGAACAATCACCATCATACTAGTTAGGGTTTAGCTCGTCTGATCACGTGGTAGATCTACTTTGTAACCCCCTCATACACAAGCAATATAATCAAGCAGGACATAGGGTTTTGCCTCTTAGAGAGGGCCCGAACCTGGGTAAACATCGTGACCTACATCTATTGTTCCCCATCGATCCAAGGTCCATAGTTTGGAACCCCCTACCCAAGATCCGTCAGTTTTGACACTGACACTGGTGCCTTCATTGAGAGTTCCGCCGTCGGATCGCCAAAGGATTGATGGCTCGCCTGATCATCAAAGACGGCATAAGCACCAGAGACATCTTTGTCCCCGGGCAACTTTTCGCATTTGGCCACATCATTCTACATGCCGACACAACCGACCACCTCAGCCAGATCAACAATTTCACCCCTAGGCAGTAGATCAGGTTTGGCCACTTCGAGTATGTCACCGATGCTCGGGGCGATCTGATCTTCTCGGGCTTCTCAGCCTCACCTGCAATGACCATGGCCTCCGAAGTATTGACCTCGGGGGCTAACCCCGATCCGATCTCCGGATCGGCCCCTACAACGCAACCAGCGTCGAGCTCAGAAGCGTCTCCCATGTTCGAAGACCAAGAGACAATTGTCGGATTTCAGGTTTCGGCAAAACCCTTGTGGTTTGAACACCAGAGTGTGCACAAAGATCTCTCCTCCCCTTCTAGCTCGCACTCGTCACGATCTCACGGCCTAGCTCGACGAACCCAAAGAACGAGAGACACAAGATTTATACTGGTTCGGGCCACCATTGTGGTGTAATACCCTACTCCAGTGTGGTGTGGTGGATTGCCTCTTGGGCTGAGGATGAATAGTTACAATGGAAGAACAGTCTCCCGAGGAGAGGTGTTCTTGTGCTTGGTGAACTTGTGTGGTTAGGGATGATCTACCATTGAGCCGGTCCCTTTGAGATCAGTTTCCTGCCTATGGTGGTGGCTAGTCCTATATAGAGAGGCCTGGGTCCTCTTCCCAAATATTAGGCGGGAAGGGATCCCACAACGGCTAGTTTGATCATTATTACCTTAGATCGTGGAGGCCGGCAGTTGGCCTCCCCTTGGCTATAAATGGGAAGTGGGGGCGGAGGCCCCGTAATCCATCTCTTCCTTTGCTTCTCCTGCTCCTTCTTCTTCCTCGCTTCACTACTTGTTGCGTCGACCATGGCGCCGATACGGAGGTTCTCGGCCGCGGAGAAGGGCAAGACTCCCCTTAACGAGCCCGAGCCACTTCTGCCGAAGAAGAGGCTGTCCCATCGTCGAGACATCATCGTGAGGCTGGAAGTGTCAGGGCCGCCTCTCGGGTATCCGTTGCCCTTGTACGCCCAAGCCGCGGGTTCCGGAGGGAGGGGCGACGAACACCGTCGCCTGCGCCAGGGCCATGGTCGCCGCGCCGTGGTGACGCGCACCGTCGCCCCACGGGTCCATGCCGCGGACTCCTCGCACGAGTTCGTGTTGTGGGTGGTGATGCCTCCGAGCACTTGGATTCACTTCCTGTGATTCTTCGCCGCCGAGATGCCGCCGAGGGGTCCGCTTGAGCTTTGGCTGCAGCACGCCGACTACGATGCCCGGGCGACTGGAGCAGAGGTTGAAGCCATCTCCTCCGGGAAGATCTTGATGACTCGTGGCTGGGGCGAGTTCGCCCGAGTCTGCCATGCCGAAGGCGCCCTCGCCATCCACTTAAAGTACGACGACGCCTCCACGATGCTCTTCAAAGTCTTCAATGAGGAACGCCGCTGCTTGGAGTGCTTCCCTAAAGGGGGTCGCCAGGACGGCGCAGTGGCTGACGCCAGGCCTGCTGCTGGCCATGCCCGCAGCTCCTCCAGCGACAGCGGTGACTCCTGGTGGTCCAGCGACTCTCCTAAGCTTGCCGAGACTCCGGAGACAAGCGAGACAGCTACGTGCCCCCAAGCTCTCGCTGGGCCCGGAGCAATGCTGCAGCGTCCGGTCGCCGCCATCGCTGATCTGGATGGGGTTGGCGCGGGCCTCTCGTGGCCCACTGTTGATGATGGCGCGTGTAGAGCCCCTAGGAATTCCTTTCCTTTTGTTCCCTACGAGGAATCGAAACGGACCCCGCGGGGGCGTGTAAGGCGTTTGTAATGTCTTCTGTTCATATTGTCCTTATTATGAAAATTTGCGAACGCACGTCCTGCTGAGGCTCGGTCTCCCCTTTCCAACCCGACGGCAGCTTGGTGCTCTACGCCGACAGGTCCCAGTCCCCAGGCAGGCTACAGCCATCACTGGTATGCCAGGTCGTGATGCCGTGGTCAAGGCCAAGTGGTGAGCGGCCCGAGGTGCAGTAAGACCTCCTGAGGCGCGATGCACAAGAGGTCCCCTTTAGCGCGCAAGCAGCTACCTGAGGATGGCAAAGGGAGACGACGTTGCCGCAGCATTGCAGCGAAAGGCGAGGGTCTTATGCCGTAGCGCTGGGTCACTCCAAGCGCAAGACTTATCTTGGTATTCCGGGGCTGGTTCCTTGTGTTGCGCCATACTTGTGCGTCAACCACCATTGGGTAGCTAGGTTAGGCCCGTGCGAGCCTCCCCCTCTTCTACATGCTCTCATGTGTGCTCTGTGTCCTCAGGTCCCGGCCCTCGAGCGAGCTTAGCCGACGCTAGTATGCCAGGTCACGATGCCGTGGTCAACGACAGGGGGTGAGGGCTAGAGAGCTAGTAAGAGCTCCTGAGCCGCGATGCTCACGATCCCCCCTTTTAACGCGCAAGCGAATTGCATGGGAGAAGAAAGAGAGTGTGGTACCGCCCGCTATAGTCTTCAGGAGGTTCCTACAATTAGCGCGAGGAAGGGCACAAATTGTCATGGTGATCACCGGTCCGCCACTGGTTGCTTCGCAAGGAGGTGAAGGCACTGAGGGCCTGGTGAGGTGACGTGCGCGGGCGTGCCGCGCGCCAGAGCTTGACCGCTCAGATTTGTCAGCGTTGCACGGACAAACCCGAGCACAAGCATCGTGCCAGCATGAGAGGTTCCCGTGGCGGGCGATAATCAAACAGGCAATGATGACCATAGATAGATTATGCAGGAGAAGAAACTGGCTTAGGTAAATGCGAGAACGATACATGCCACTGGGTCGTACCCGAGCGACCTAGGAATGATGCAGCCCGAGGGGCGCCCCAGAAGGATGAACTAAAGATGCAAGCGGATACATGCTGCGGGGACGGACCCACGCGGCCTAGGAATGATGCAGCCCAGGGGGCGCTCCTAGCTGAATGAACTTGGGAAAATGTCACCTGGTTTGGTTGTCGAAGGAGTGTTGGGGTAGCTGAAGACGCTTGCTGAAGGAGTTGCTCCTCACAAGCCGTCAAGGCCCTGAGCCTTGGGAGGCTCTGGAGGCTCGGGTGGCCTCCTGAGGACCGTCTCCATCTCCGCCAGGACTACGTGATGTCTAGCCTCCTGACCTGCCAGGACGCTTCGCAGATTGCGCTGAAAGGCGGCAGCCATGCTCGGCAGACCGAACGGCATGCGAACGTAGGTGTGAGGCGGACCCTCACACCGGCCAGCACGCGAAGGCCAGAAGCGCTCCTGAGATGCGGCCCTATTGAGCCCTGGGATGTCGATGCAGACGCGCAGCTCACCACCCTCGCCTGGGTGGGGAGCAGCGCTAGGTGGGCGGCGGTCGTCGCGTATTGCCCTTGCTTCCTAAAGCTCCTGAGTGGCCTTGACGATGAACTCCTGAGCGCCGGGTGTCGTGGTTCTAAGTATGATAGTAGAATGGGGGGTAGGAATGTAGAGGCAAGATCCTAGCTATGGAGGAGTTGTACAAGCGAGATTTACGAGTTCAGGCCCTTCTCGGAGGAAGTAACAACCCTACGTCTCGGAGCCCGGAGGCGGTCGACTGGATTATATGCGTGTGAGTTACAGGGGGGTGCGAACCCTTGTCCCTGAGGAGGGGGTGGCTTATATAGAGTTCGCCAGACCCCTCCTACCCTCAGTTACAAAGGGTTTAAGGTACATAAAGGTAGAGACGTTACTGGTAACGCCTGTAATAAGAGTACATAAATGACCATTAAAGCTATGACTTAAATCCCGACCGTTGTAGAGTGAGCGGCTCTTGATCTTCTGGTAGTCGAGTGGTTGTTCGTACGGTCGAGTGTCTTCAAGACTGTCGAGTGGAACATGGCTTTATGGTCGAGTGGACGATGATTTTTCTTCGACTGCTCCTGGTTCTTTAAGGGGTGTCCTTGGGGAGGGTATCTTGATCAGATCCATGACCCTACCCTAGGTACATAGCTTCATCATTAGCCCCCGAATGGATCAGGGTTTGAGTGAGGAAGGAGTTGAGAACACTTCCGACTCATTCTTCATGCTATAAGTATATCTTGCTCTGGATCAATGAACTAAGGGGATAACATCAACTTCTTTTTCAGTCGCCTTGGTCCATTCTTAGTTTTTGTCGAGTGAACTTTCATGGTAGAGTTCCGAATGACGATGTGGAGGATGTTTTCCATCTGACAAGTTGCTCTGCTCTCTGCGGATTTCGCGGGATTCGAATTTTGGGAAGCGCGCCGGACGGGCGAGGCTGTGGTAATCGGGACGGATTAGGCAGGTCGCCTCGATCCCCGCGCCACCTTTTTTGCCACGTATCACGCGCGCGACTGTTGCGGGATTTTTTTAGATCGTCTAGGCCTACAAGTCGGTCACTCGGGAATGACCTTATAAAAGACACCAGACCGGGCCTTTGAACAGTGCGCCCTCATTCTCTTTCTTCTTCCTTAGACTTCTCCGCCGTGCCCGCTTCCGCTCTCGGCGTCGCAACCTCGCTCGGACTCAATCCGCCACCATGGGAAAAGAGAAGACGGTGGCGTTGGAGCGCGCAAAGAAGGAGATCGCGAAGGCGAAGGGCAAGAGGACCAGCCGGGGCGGATCCTCGTCAAGATCCAGCCTGCCGCCGGGCTGGATCCAGGGTGACTGGATCCGCTCGACGATCAGCCAGGACGACCTCGACGACCTGGTGGAGGGGGGACTGATCCCCCACGAATCGGCGCGGCTCCCGGGGAACGAGACCGAGCTGCAGCAGCGGGAGGGTGAGTGCGTTCTCCTAGCCACTCACGTCGACCGCGGGTTTTTTCTGCCTCCCCATTCTTTCTTTCGTGGCTTTTTGAACTTCTTCGGGGCTCAACTCCACCACTTCACACCAAACACCATAGTTTATTTGGCTGCCTTTGTGTCAATGTGCGAAAATTTCTTAGGTTGTCGACCGCACTGGGGTCTCTTCAAACACATATTCACCTGTCGCTCCCAGTCGGTCAAGAAGGCCAATCTGAGTGATGAGAGGACGCATGAGATCCAGATGTGCGGGGGCCTTGGGATCCAGATGAGGAACAAGAGTACCTTCCCAGCGATGATCCTTCCCGACTCGATCCGGGGCTGGCAGTTGACTTGGTTTTAATGTAAGGACCAGCCGACCCCGGGTCAGTCCATTGGACTTCCCCCCTTTTCCCTGGCTCGAGTGGAGAAGCCCTCCTCCTTGAGGGTGATCCCAGAAGAGAAGGCGCAGGACAAGGCGTTGGTCGAGCGAGTCATCCAACTTGTCCGCGACGGGGTGACTAGGATGGACCTGCTGGAGGTCTTTCTCAGTCGACGCATCCAACCGCTTCAGGCTCGTGATCATCCGATGTGGATGTACTCGGGACTCGAGGACTCCACTCGGATACACCTGGAGGACGTCAGCGAAGACACGGTGGAGAAGTGGCTGAGGGGAATCACCAGCAACAAAGACAACCCCCGGGGGTCTAGGAGGGTGATTCCATTCGACCACTCGCGCCAGCCGGAACAGGTATGATTCTGCTTAGCCAAGTATCTTCTCGATTCACTGTGTGACACCTTGTTGATGGTCGACTGTATTTCTTTTGCTCATTGTCCTTTCAGGATCTCATTGATATGTACTCGATGCCCAATGGAGTGCAGGAGCAAGACATCGAGGAAGGAGCGAGCGGGGGCGAGAGTGGCGAGTGGCACTCGGATGCAGAGGAGGACGAGGAGAGCGACGACTCGAGTGATGACGAAGAGGTCGACTCGCCTCCTCCCAGAGAGAGGAGATCCAAGCACGCTCACGACCCGGCAAGCACCCTGGTCCAGGCGACCGCGCCGACTGGGCAATCTTCGAAGCGCCCCCAGACGTCTCCTCCAGTGCCGATTGAGAAGGCTCCGAAGCAGCTCAAGGTTGTGCCGCCTCCTGCGCCAAAAGCATCGAAGGCCACCTCCTCCAAACCACTAAAGGCTTTGCCCAGAATCAAAGTGACTGTCCCCACCATCTCCGGCTAATCATCTGATCTGTTCTTTTCGTCGACTCAGGTAACAAAACATAACCAACTGAGTGTGGACATTTGCAGTGCTGCTACATCAGGAACCTCTTACTACCAGTACCGAGACGAGGAGATGGAAGATGCGGTTACCTCCAACCCAGGTAAAAACTCTTATGATCTTGTTCTTGATTACTTGGTCGATTGAATTCTAGCGGTTCACTTGGGGTCGACTGAACTTCTCTGCAGCTCCACCCAACGTCATCAATCTCCCAGATGACGATGAAGATGTGGCTCCTATGCCCAGAAAGAACAAAAAGGTAGCGGCTGGTAAGACGTCTCAGCAGGGACCAATGACAACACCAACCGTCCGTCAATATGAAGACGCGGGCGGGGCCTCTGTAACTTTCGTTGTACCCTTGTCGAGTGAGCGCCCCGCACCGTCGACTGTACCGGTGTTTCCTTCAGTCGTCCAATCTCCCGTCCCGGAGCTCCAAGCTGCTGCACCTGGGTCGTCTGACCTCTTCTTCACCAGCTACCATGTTCCGGAAAACCAGTCGGATGCGGCTGCGGAAGCCATCCGTCAGGCTAACGTGATGATGGAGCGGATGAAGATGGTGCAGGAGAATAGCCAGGCTGCTTACAACGCCAGCGCTGCTCTCCGGGCCAATGTCCAAGTAAGTAGACTTTCGACTGACCTTGTTCTATTAGGATATGCTACCCGAAATATTTTCTTCCATACAATCTCCTGTTGTTTGCGTCGAATCTGTACACCCACTTGGTGTTTTGTTGTGTTTGGTATTTGCACTCTTCCACTCGGTCTGGGCGAGTAGGATCTGAACCGGTGGGGGCACGCTAAGTGCACCCACTGGGTGTAGTCCCCGAGACCGCAGTCGACTACTGGCAGTCGACTGGGGTCTGAGTTCTTTCTTCGTTTCTTTTCTTTCACTCGACCCGGGCGGACCGGTCGAATGAGATCTGAACCGGTGGGGGCACGCTAAGTGTACCCACTGGGTGTAGTCCCTGAGACCGCAGTCGACTGCTGGCAGTCGACTAGGGTCTGAATAGTTTTTTTTGACTTGACCCGGGCGGACCGGTCGAGTTGGGTCTGAATCAGCGGGGGCATGCCAAGTGCACCCGCTGGGTGTAGTCCCCGAGACCGCAGTCGACTGCGTGCAGTCGGTTGAGGTCTAAGTGAACTCTTTAAATTTTATTCACTCGAAAGTAAATAACCTTTGATCTTGTCGATTGACACGTCTTTTGCCTCCTGCAAAAATCTTGTACTCTCATTTCCAAGTTTGCTGAACTTGAGGTGAAGCAGAGGCAACTCAACCTCGACTTGGAGATGGCCCAACAGAATTTAAAGAAAGCTCAAGATGAAGCTGTTGGTATGGATAACTGCCTGTCAACTGTTCACGTCGATCGTTTTTTTAATATTTCTTTGATCTCTTGTTTGATCCGATTACTTCTTTCGCAGAGAAAATGAAGTTGGCTCTGGAGAAAAAGGACTCGGACCTTGCAGCTGCACAGAAGGAAGCCCAGGATAAGACTGCCCTTGCAGACTAGAAGCTGGCTTTAGTCGGAGCGTTGGAAGGGGAGGTGAACAAGCTGAAGTCCTGTCTCAACGAGTCTAACCGAGAAGTAAGTCATCTGAAGAAGGATAAAATTGTCCTAAATGAAAAGCTGGAGTCTGCGGTCCACAAGAGAAATGACATGGAAGCTTATCCGAGAACTCTTGCCAAGAAGCTCTATCTTATGCTGGAAGGTACTCCTTTTAAACCGACTGTGTTGATGCTTGCAAATGAATCCTGTCCAGTCGACTCACTAATTCTTTGACTGCAGAATTCTGTCAAGACGTTGACGAGGAAGGGTCGAGACGGGTCTAGATCCTATCGCTTCTCCAGTTTGCGACGAAACTGCCATGAATGTGTTCCGACTGGAGTCTCGTGTCGCCAGCGTCACAAGTTACCTCGCGCATCTGAAGGTGGGAGTCTCACGAGTCGACTCATTTCTCTGGCCAAGGGCGATGCTTCAAAATGACCTGGAATCTCTGATGGCTCGACTCGACGAGATCCCTCATCGAGTGCAAGAATGGAAGAAGTCCTCGGCCCGGTGTGGTGCTGACGTGGCGCTGTCCTTGGTACGAGTCCACTGCAAGGAGGCTCATGAAGACAAGCTGGCGGTGATCAAGGTCGCCAACACCAAAAGGCATGACTTCCAGTCTTCATGGAGACTTTCATCGCTGCTGCCACTCGGATCGCAGATGGGATCGACTTGGATGAATTCGTCGATCCTGCCAGCCCTCCTCCTACCGAGTGATCAAACTTATGAGATTTGAATCCGTCTTAAATTTGCCTCGGAATGCCGAGTGATTGCTATAACCATTAAACTCCTTCAGGCTTGATGCTCGACTACTTTTGATTTGCTGCTTGGAACTTTAGGATTTATCCGAATTGCTTTTGAGTATACATGAGATTGCTTTCGGAGTCTACTCCGTTGTACATGTGGCATAGCTCGGAGGAGAAGGTTGCAGTCGACCTGCGCTTCGCCGTCCTTGCGGACAAGGATGGAACGTACGTTGTATTTGTGGCGTAGCTCGGAGAAGACGACCACGGTCGACCTACACCTCGTCGTCCTTGCGGACAAGGATTTTATAAACTTAGGCAAGTGCTGGACTGCAGCTAAGCCCCCGAGTGGGAGGATTGCTCGCCACTCGGTAAGATTTTACAAACTTAGGCGAGTACTGGACTGCAGCTAAGCCTCTGAGTGAGAGGATTGCTCTCCACTCAGTAGGATTTTACAAACTTAGGCGAGTACTGGACTGTAGATAAGCCCCCGAGTGGGAGGATTGCTCACCACTCGGTAGGATTTGACAAACTTAGGCGAGTACTGGACTGCAACTAATCCCCCGAGTGGGAGGATTGCTCTCCACTCGGTAGGATTTTACAAACTTAGGCGAGTACTGGACTTCAGCTAAGCCCCCGAGTGGGAGGATTGCTCACCACTCGGTAGGATTTTACAAACTTAGGCGAGTACTGGACTGCAGCTAAGCCCCCGAGTGGGAGGATTGTTCACCACTCGATAGGATTTTACAAACTTAGGCGAGTACTGGACTGCAGCTAAGCCCCCGAGTGGGATGTTTGCTCACCACTCGGTAGGGTTTTACAAACTTAGGCGAGTACAGGACTGCAGCTAAGCCCCCGAGTGGGAGGATTGCTCACCACTCGGTAGGATTTTACAAACTTAGCAGAGTACTGGACTGTAGCTAAGCCCCCGAGTGGAAGGATTGCTCACCAGGATTTTACAAACTTAGGCGAGTACTGGACTACGGCTAAGCCCCCGAGTGGGATGATTGCTCACCACTCGGTAGGATTTTACAAACTTAGGCGAGTACTAGACTGCAGCTAAGCCCCCGAGTGGGAGGATTTCTCACCACTTGGTAGGATTTTACAAACTTAGGTGAGTACTGGACTACAGCTAAGCCCCCGAGTGGGAGGATTGCTCACCACTCGGTAGGATTTTACAAACTTAGGCGAGTACTGGACTGCGGCTAAGCCCCCAAGTGGGAGGATTGCTCACCACTCAGTAGGTTTTACAAACTTAGGCGAGTACTGGCACTACTAGGAAAAGGCCTACTAATGGCGCACTGGTTTTGCCTACTAATGGCGCATTACCAGTGCGCCATTAGTAGCACGCCACTAGTATATCTTACTAATGGCGCACCACAGGTGCGCCATTAGTATCTGGTATACTAATGGGGCACCAACTAGTGCGCCATTAGTATGTAACAGCATGCGCCATTAGTGTGCCTCCCGGGGGGCCATACGTAAGCATGGCTTTGTCATACTAATGGCGCATTCTCTGTTGATGCGCCATTAGTATCCTTTGGCATACTAATGGCGCACCTGGTGGTGATGCGCCATTAGTATGAATATTTGGTTTTTTTCCTTTTCTGATTTTTCGCAGGTTACAAAATATATTATTAGACAGAATATAAAACATATTATTGGACAGAATATAGACAGCAGCACACAGCAACATCAGATTCATCGAATACAATAGAAGATTAGTCTTCGAATACAATTCATCATATTAGTCTCTGAATTCAAAAGACCGAACAAAGATAAAACACTACAAGTCTCAAGACCGCGAGTATCGAGTTTGTCGGAAGTAATACTAATCCTAACAAGTCCTACTAATCATCATCATACAACTTCTACTCGTTATTCATAACAAGTCATACGATCATCATCTTGATAGTCTTCGAAACAACCCTACTTAATTGTTCTTAGCACATGATCATCAGTATTAGGCAGGACCTAAATACCCTATTTAAGCTAAAATAGCATAAAACAATGTAGACCCTGACTCTCCATTATGGAGAATGGAGAACATCCTGTCTCCAATTCTTGCCATTCGCTTCCTTTTGCTTCCAAGAAGCTCCTTACGACTGTCCATACATTTTTTCCATCCTTTGATTTTCATGTCTCCACTTCTTTTAGAAATCTCGTATGGACAGTTGAGATTCATAGGACGACCTGGCTGTATGTTCAAAACATTAACACTACCTTTCAGATACATCATATGAGGCACACAATTCTCTGGGATTATCTGTTGAAAAACATAGTAATAACTTCATAGTTAGCAATGATGTACTAGTTTTAGAAGTATGCAAAAGATGCACGGATGTCGTAATAGTAAAAATCTTACCAGGGTATCTCCATGGTAGTTACCGTAGTTGAACACATGCACTAGTGGCACATATTTACCATAATGTTGAGGAGTTTGTTTGTGGATAATGTAATTTTCAATGTCAGTACAAAATCCGACCAGATGATTTTTCTCCTTGTAAGTTGTTAATTCGGAGCCATCGGTGTAGTGGGTTTTGTCTACCATCTCCCGCACATTCTTTAAACAATAAAAATAAGCTATCAATGGAAATAAGCTGTCAACTATTTTGAAATAAACAATATAAATTAGCTAATAACTATGTTTGAGAAACTCACATAGCGGTAGAACTGGAGGCGTATCAACAAGGACCCAAATGTCCATATTGTCTTGGTTGATGTCAGGATTACTAAGATCCATGGTGATAAGCATACCCTCATCAAAACCATACATCTTGCAAAATGCTTCCCAATTTTTGCAACCAAAATGGTTTACGCTCTCAGAATTATATAGATTTACTTCAAAGTCCACATCGTGATGAGTCCTTAGGTGAATTTTCTTTGTTTCAGAAATTTCATGGTCTTCAAAATCCATCCTCTCCAAGACATAGCGTCTTGCATGGCATGGGATAAGCTATACTCGAATTGTAAAAGATGAAAATTACATGTTGAAATAGTTGAAGTCATGCTTAATTATGAAAATAACACTTGTCGTCGTTGTGTACCGTTTCAACTTCGAAGGTCTCCTCGAGCTTAATGCTGAAGCGTCGATCATCGTCCAGGTGAGGCATGTCACACAGACCTCGATCGTCGTGGCACCAGTCGCACTCTGCTGGGAGACTTTCGTCGTCCGATGATGATGACGACATATCCTGGGATAGCTCCCAGAATTGCTTGCCGCCCGAACCACCGGTCTCATCGTTGTGGGCCATGTTTCGCTCTAAATAGGAAAAAAGTTTGGTCAAAAAGTTGGTTATTGTCAAGGAACAAGATCATGGTCTCATTATTTAGGGTTTGTCGACTCCGAGGCACCCTAAAAGCCTAAGCTTTCATCATTTAGGGTTTGTCGACGCCGAGGCACCCTATAAGCCTAAGCGTACATCATTTAGGTTCTCATCGACACCAAGGCATCCGGGGCAGCCAAGTTAAGTTTTCATCATTTAGGGTTTATCGATGCCGAGGCACCCTAGGTTGGGCCTAATCACTTGGCACTAATCACTTGGCTCTATTGCCACCTATGGTTTAATACAGCAAGAATAAAGGGGCAGTTGATCCTACTTAATTAAGTACTAAGATACCCCGCCCATGCATTAGTAGCAAGTACCTCATATGTCCGATTTTTAGCAAAGTCATGCTAAAATTCATGGAAAATTTTAGCATGACCTTTGCTGAAAATAGGACATATGGAGTACCCGAATTTGCCGGAACGGAAGTTAATCGACATTCCGGCAAACTCAAGGGCCTCTCGGGGTACCTGCAAAATCATCACGACACGAAGGGCCTCTCAAGGGCCTCAAGCAGCAGCGGCATCTCCCAGGACCCCATTTTTTGCTAAATTTCTTTGAGCAACAATCAGAGCAGAAAATTCAGCATATTTCTATACAACAGCACTGTAAAGATGAAGAACAGTTCTACAACAGCCCATTTATATACAATAGCATCTTTGGTCATACCAATTTCTGAAACAATTCAAATCTGAACTGTATCTTTGGTCATACAAATCTCTGAAACTATACAAATCTGAAATATATATTTGGTCATACAAATTTATGGAACTAATCAAATCTGAACTGTATCTTTGGTCATACAAATCTCTGAAAATTTTCTAAATCTGTGGTCATACAAATTTATGGAACTAATCAAATTATGATAGCTGGACACATAAATTATGATAGATTGTGATAGCTTGGGGAATAGATTATGATAGATTGTGATGCATGGACTTGTTCTACTCCAGGTTTTCAATTTACAAACACATACAAGCACAAGCAGTGCCAGAGATGATATTTGCTAGATATAATTTTGGCAATGAGATTTAAATAGAGTTGTGGTGATGTAACCTAGGTGAATATACACGAAATAAGGTTTACTGGTGCTACCCAATGCTAGTAATCAAGTAGTAACATAAAATGCTAGTAAGTTCACTGGGAGAACTGTGAAAAAACAAGCAGCAGTAGCAGAATATGTTTGGAGTAGCATCAACAGTTTTACAAATCAAATAGGCCACACAAGGGGCTGATCTAGGAACCTTGACAGGGATACCCAGAACATTTTATACTATGATGAACAAAAGCATCTACCTCAGAAATCTCCAGTACATAGACCACGGGCAGTCCGACTGGTGACAGGGTCCAAACCGAAAGCTATATGATACCACAATCTATCATGAACACGGCCCAAATGAAGTCAATTCTACACTACATCTGACAGACTACTCCGTGTTCTCTCAGATTTCCTCCACTCGCCGAGATGGGTTCCCACCCAGCCCAGCCATCCCCGCCTCTCCTCTCTTGCGCGCATGCAGCAACCCAGAAAAACACAAGACAAGCAGTAGAATCTCTGCTCTACCGGGAGGTAACGAAGTGGCCAAGGTCACAGGGGGCGATACCTGAGCGGAAGCCCTAGGCTAGCGCGAGGGGGCGGAGCGCTGCTGCTGTTGCTGTTGCTCGGGGACGGCGAGGTCGGAGTGGGCGGCGTGGGAAGGCGGCGGGAGGCAGGGGAGGGGGTTCCGCCGATCCGGCCGGAGGGGCGAGAGGAGGGAGGAGACGAGGAGGCGGCGCGGTCGGGTGGGTGCGTGGGGCACTCCTCCCTGGTCCGGACTGGCCACGCTGCTCGGGGACGGCGAAGGAGGCGAGGGGGGCGGCGAGGGGGACGGTGAACACGGCCGGGGGGTAGCGGGTGAGATCGATGAGGCAGGGGAGAGATTAGAGAGATTGGGGATTTAGTGTGGGGGGAAGCTTTCTAATGGCGCACCACAAGGAAATGCGCCATTAGTAACCCTGGTTACTAATGGCGCACCTGCAGGTGGTGCGCCATTAGTAGTTTTGCAAAAAAAAGAATAAGAAAAAAATTACAGTAATGGCGCACTCTTTGCCTGGTGCGCCATTACTAGTTAGAACTAGTAATGGCGCATTGTCGACCTGATGCGCCATTAGTATGTATGGAAAAATGGAAAAAAATTAATACTAGTGGCGCACCCTTTTTCTAGTGCGCCATTAGTGTCTTCCACACTAATGGCGCATCACCAACAGGTGCGCCATTAGTATATAGTAGTGGCGCACTACTTCCCTGGTGCGCCATTAGTATCAATCCTATCTATAGCCCTTTCCCTAGTAGTGTGGACTGCAGCTAAGCCCCCGAGTAGGAGGATTGCTCACCACTCGGTAGGATTTTACAAACTTAGGCGAGTACTGGACTGCAGCTAAGCCCCCGAGTGGGAGGATTGCTCACCACTCGGGAGGATTTTCTTTCGAGCTTAGGTGAAACGGATTCGCGGCTAGGTCTCCCGAGTGAGAGGCTTGCTCATCACTCGGTAGGATTTTCTTTCGAACTTAGGCAAAACGGATTCGCGGCTAAGCCCACCCACTGGGGGATTTCGGAGGTAAATAAAAACAACACCAATCGTGCGAGAAGACTGAAAAGCTCTTGTCTTTGACGAGCAAATTACAAAGGTACTTCTTATTACATTTTATTCGAACGAGTGCTTAAGTATAAAAGGGGTGAAGCAGCTCCGCGTTCCAAGCCCGTGGCTCGTCTTTCTGATGCTCAACGTTGTAAAGATGGTATGCTCCATTGTGGAGAACTTTGGTGATGATGAAGGGACCTTCCCAAGCCGGGGCGAGCTTGTGTGGTTTCTGTTGATCTACTCGAAGAACCAGGTCTCCCTCTTGAAAGGTTCGACCCCTCACATTTCTGGCGTGGAATCGACGCAAGTCTTGCTGATAAATGGTCGACCGGATCAAGGCCATCTCTCTTTCCTCCTCTAAGAGGTCGACTGAATCTTGCCGGGCCTGCTCTGCTTCCTCTTCGGAGAAGAGCTCGACTCGGAGTGCGTTGTGGAGCAGGTCACTTGGCAAAACAGCTTCGGCTCCATAGACCAAAAAGAAAGGAGTTCGTCCAGTCGGCCGATTGGGAGTTGTCCTCAACCCCCAAAGAACTGACGGAAATTCATTGACCCAAGCGCCTGCTGCGTGTTTGAGATCACGCATCAGTCGGGGTTTCAGTCCTTTGAGAATTAGGCCATTCGCTCTTTCCGCTTGTCCGTTCGACTACGGGTGAGCGACTGAAGCATAGTCGACTCGTGTGCCTTGAGAAGCGTAGAAATCTCTAAACTCATCAGAATCAAAGTTCGACCCGTTGTTAGTGATGATGCTGTGTGGATCTCCATATCTGAATGTCAATTCTCTGATAAAACTGACAGTGGTGCTGGCTTCAAGATTCTTGATAGGTTTAGCTTCGATCCATTTGGTAAACTTGTCAACTGCCACGAGCACATGAGTGAAGCCGCTCCTACCAGTTCTCAGTGGCCCAACCATATCCAATCCCCAAACAACAAAGGGCCAGACGAGGGGAATGGTCTTCAGGGCTGACGCTGGCTTGTGAGACATGTCCGAGTAAAACTGGCAGCCTTCACATATGTCGACTATATCTTTCGCCATTACATTTGCTCGTGGCCAATAGAATCCGGCTCGGTACGCTTTAGCCATGATGGCCCGAGAGGACGCATGGTGACCACAGGTCCCCAAGTGGATGTCATTGAGGATCATTCGACCTTCTTCTGGTGTTATGCATCTCTGACCGACTCCAGTCACGCTTTCCCTGAACAGTTGTCCTCTTATCATAGTGAAGGCCTTGGATCGACGGACGATCTGCCGAGCCTCTTCTTCGTCCTCTGGGAGTTCCTTCCCAAGGATGTACGCAATGTACGGCACTGTCCAGTCGGGAGTAATGACCAGAACCTCCATGATTAGGTCGACCACGGCTCGGACCTCGACTTCAGTCGGATCAGTGGCGCTCTTAGGCTGTGAGGGCTCTTCCGTAAAAGGATCTTCCTGAACTGTCGGTGTGTGAATATGTTCCCAAAACACATTGCTGGGAATGGCTTCTCTCTTGGAACCTATCTTCGCCAAGTCATCGGCTGCTTGATTTTCCAGATGGGGTATGTGATGGAGTTCTAACCCCTCAAACTTCTTTTCCAACTTCCTCACCGCATTGCAGTAACCAGTCACGACTGGGCTTCTAACGTCCCATTCTTTCATCACTTGATTGACCACCAAATCTGAGTCGCCGTAAACCATAAGGCGACGGACGCCGAGTGAAATGGCCATACATAACCCATATAGGAGTGCTTCATATTCTGCTTCATTATTGGAGGAATCGAAGTGAATCTGGAGGACATAATTGAGCTTGTCTCCTCGGGGGGAAACCAATACTACCCGAGCACCAGAACCATTAAGCATTTTGGATCCATCAAAGAACATGGTGCAGTGCTCCGAGTGAACTTGAGTCGGCAGTTGTTGTTCGATCCACTCGGCAAGGAAATCTGCCACTGCTTGGGACTTGATAGCTTTCTTTGCCTCAAACTTTATATCTAGAGGAAGGAGTTCAATCGCCCATTTTGCCACTCGACCTGTTGCATCTTTGTTGTGCAGAATCTCCGACAATGGAGCGTCGCTGACGACTGTAACAGAGTGATCAGAGAAATAGTGTGCAACCTTCTTCGTGGTCATGTAAATCCCATAAACAAGCTTCTGATAGTGTGGATATCTCTGCTTTGACGGAGTCAGAACTTCAGAAATATAATAAATCGGGCGCTGAACTTTATAAGCTTTTCCCTCTTCTTCCCGCTCGACCGTAAGTATTGTACTGACGACTTGTCCAGTGGCTGCTATATAAAGCAGTAAAGGCTCTTTGCTAATTGGGGCAGCAAGCACCGGCTGGGTGGAAAGCAGGGCTTTTAGCTCTGCAAATGCTGCATCAGCTTCAGGAGTCCACTCGAACTTATCTGATTTCTTCATCAGTCGGTAAAGAGGCAGTGCCTTTTCACCAAGGCGAGAAATGAATCGACTTAGGGCGGCCAAACAACCAGTAAGCTTCTGGACATCATGCACACGCATAGGGCGTTTCATCCGGAGTATAGCACCCACATTCTCTGGGTTAGCGTCGATCCCTCGTTCGGAAACGAGAAAACCGAGTAATTTTCCGCCTGGAACTCCAAATGTGCATTTTGATGGATTAAGCTTGATATCATGCCTTCTGAGGTTGGCAAAGGTTTCAGCAAGGTCAGTCAGTAGGTCGGAACCTTTACGTGACTTGACCACAATATCATCCATGTATGCTTCCACATTCTGACTGATCTGAGTGAGCAGGTACTTCTGAATCATCCGCATGAATGTGGCTCCAGCGTTCTTCAAACCAAATGGCATGGTGACATAATAGAAGCACCCAAATGGGGTGATGAAAGCTGTTTTTATCTCATCGGGACCATTTATCAGCAAGACTTGCGTTGATTCCACGCCAGAAATGTGAGGGGTCGAACCTTTCAAGAGGGAGACTTGGTTCTTCGAGTAGATCAACAGAAACCACACAAGCTCGCCCCGGCTTGGGAAGGTCCCTTCATCGTCACGAAAGTTCTCCACAATGGAGCATACCATCTTTACAGCGTTGAGCATCAGAAGGACGAGCCACGGGCTTGGAACACGGAGCTGCTTCCCCCCTTTTATACTTAAGCACTCATTCGAATAAAATGCAATAAGAAGTACCTTTGTAATTTGCTCGTCAAAGACAAGAGCTTTTCAGTCTTCTCGCACGATTGGTGTTGTTCTTATTTACCTCTGAAATCCCCCAGTGGGTGGGCTTAGCCACGAATCCGTTTCGCCTAAGTTCGAAAGAAAATCCTACCGAGTGATGAGCAAGCCTCTCACTCGGGAGACTTAGCCGCGAATCCGTTTTGCCTAAGCTCGAAAGAAAATCCTACCGAGTGGTGAGCAATCCTCCCACTTGGGGGCTTAGCTGCAGTCCAGTACTCGCCTAAGTTTGTAAAATCCTACCGAGTGGTAAGCAATCCTCCCACTCGGGGGCTTAGCTGCAGTCCAGTACTCACCTAAGTTTGTAAAATCCTACCGAGTGGTGAGCAATCCTCCCACTCGAGGGCTTAGCTGCAGTCCAGTACTCACCTAAGTTTGTAAAATCCTACCGAGTGGTGAGCAATCCTCCCACTCGGGGGGCTTAGCTGCAGTCCAGTACTCGCCTAAGTTTGTAAAATCCTACCGAGTGGTGAGAAATCCTCCCACTTGGGGACTTAGCTGCAGTCAAGTACTCGCCTAAGTTTGTAAAATCCTACCGAGTGGTGAGAAATCCTCCCACTTGGGGGCCTAGCTGTAGTCCAGTACTCGCCTAAGTTTGTAAAATCCTACCGAGTGGTGAGCAATCCTCTCACTCGGGGGCTTAGCTGCAGTCCAGTACTCGCCTAAGTTTGTAAAATCCTACCGAGTGGTGAGCAATCCTCCCACTCGGGGGCTTGGCTGCAGTCCAGTACTCGCTTAAGTTTGTAAAATCCTACCGAGTGGTGAGCAATCCTCCCACTCGGGGGCTTAGCTACAGTCCAGCACTCGCCTAAGTTTATAAAATCCTTGTCCGCAAGGACGACGAGGTGCAGGTAGACCGCGGCCCTCTTCTCCGAGCTACACCAAAAATACAACGTATGCTCCATCCTTGCCCGCAAGGACGACGAGGCACAGGTCGACCGCGGTCCTCTTCTCTGAGCTACGCCACAAATACAACATACGCTCCATCCTTGTCCGCAAGGACGGCGAAGCGCAGGTCGACTGCAACCTTCTCCTCCGAGCTACGCCACATATACAACGGAGCAGACCCCAAAAGCTATTGTAAGTATACTGAAAAGCAATTCGGATAAATCCTAAAGTTCCAAGCAGCAAATCAAAAGTATTCGAGCATCAAGCCCGAAGGAGTTTAACGGTTACAGCAATCACTCGGCATTCCGAGGCAAATTTAAGACGGATTCAAATCTCATAAGTTTGTTCACTCGGCAGGAGGAGGCCTGGCTGGTTCGACGAATTCGTCCAAGTCGATCCCATCCGCGATCCGAGTGGCAGCAGCGATGAAAGTCGCCATAAAGGACTGGAAGTCATTCCTTTTGGTGTTGGCGACCTTGATTGCCGTCAGCTTGTCTTCACGGGCTTCCTTGCAGTGGACTCGTACCAAGGACAGCGCCACATCAGCACCAAACCGGGCGGAGGACTTCTTCCATTCTTGCACTCGATTGGGGATCTCGTCGAGTCGAGCCATCAGAGATTCCAGGTCATTTTGAAGCGTTGCCCTTGGCCAGAGCAATGAGTCGACTCGTGAGACTGCCACCTTCAGACGCGAGAGGTAACTTGTGACGCTGGCGACACGAGACTCCAATCGGAGCACGTTCATGGCAGTTTCGTCGCAAACTGGAGAAGCGATAGGGTCCAGACCCGTCTCGACCCTTCCGGTTTCCTCGTCAAAGTCTTGACAGAATTCTGCATTCAAAAAATTAGTGAGTCGACCGGACAGGATTCGTTTGCAAGCATCAACACAGTCGGTTTAAAAGAAGTACCTTCCAACATAAGATAGAGCTTCTTGGCAAGAGTTCTCAGATAAGCTTCCGTGTCATTCCTCTTGTGGACCGCTGACTCCAGCTTTTCATTCAGGGCAATTTTATCCTTCTTCAGGCGACTTACTTCTTGGTTAGACTCATTGAGACAGGACTTCAGCTTGTTCACCTCCCCTTCCAACGCTCCGACTGAAGCCAGCTTCTGGTCTGCAAGGGCAGTCTTATCCTGGGCTTACTTCTGCGCAGCTGCGAGGTCTGAGTACTTTTTCTCCAAAGCCAACTTCATTTTCTCTGCAAAAGAAGCAATCGGATCAAACAAGAGATCGAAGAAATGTTTTAAAAGACAATCGACGTAAACAGTCGACAGGCAGTTACCTTCCATACCAGCAGCTTCATCTTGAGCTTTCTTCAAATTCTGTTGGGCCAGCTCCAAGTCGAGGTTGAGTTTCCTCTGCTTCTCCTCAAGTTCAGCAAATTTGGAAATGAGAGTACAAGATTTTTGCAGGAGGCAAAAGACGTGTCAATTGACAAGATCAAAGGTTATTAACTTTCAAGTGAATAAAACTAAAAGAGTTCACTTAGACCCCAGCCGACTGCACGCAGTCGACTGCGGTCTCGGGGACTACACCTAGCGGGTGCACTTGGCGTGCTCCCGTTCATTCAGACCCAACTCGACCGGTCCGCCCGGGTCAAGTCAGAAAAAACTATTCAGACCCCAGTCGACTGCCAGCAGTCGACCGCGGTCTCGGGGACTACACCCAGTGGGTGCACTTGACATGCCCCCACTGGTTTAGATCTCATTTGACCAGTCCGCCCGGGTCGAGTGGAAGAAAAGAAAGGAAAAAGAACTCAGACCCCAGTCGACCACCAGCAGTCGACTACGGTCTCGGGGACTACACCCAGTGGGTGCACTTAGCGTGCCCCAACCGGTTCAGATCCTACTCGCCCAGACCGAGTGGAAGAGCGCAAATACCAAAGACAACAAAACACCCAGCGAGTGTACAGATTCGACGCAAACAACAAGAGATTGTATGGAAGAAAATATTTTGGGTAGCATATCCTGATAGAACAAGGTCAGTTGAAAGTTTACTTACCTAGACATTGGCCCGGAGAGCAGCGCTGGCGTCGTAAGCAGCCTGGCTATTCTCGTGCACCGTCTTCATCCGCTCCATCATCATGTTAGCCTGACGGATGGCTTCCGCAGCCGCATCCGACTGGTTTTCCGGAATAGGGTAGCTGGTGAAGAAGAGGGCAGACGACCCAGGTGCGGCAGCTTGGAGCTCTGGGGCGTGAGATTGGACAACTGAAGGAGACACCGGTACTGTCGATGGTGCAGGGCGCTCACTCGACAAGGGTACAGCGAAGGTTACAGAGGCCCCACCCGCGTCTTCAGATTGACGGACGGTTGGTGTCGTCGTTGGTCCCTGCTGAGACGCCTTACCAGCCGCTGCCTTTTTGTTCTTTCTGGGCCTAGGGGCCATATCTTCATCATCGTGTGGGAGATCAATGACGTTGGGTGCAGCTGCAGAGAAGTTCACTCGACCCCAAGTGAACCGCGAGAATTCAATCGACCAAGTAATCAAGAACAAGATCATAAGAGTTTTTACCTGGGTTGGAGGTAACCGCGTCTTCCATCTCCTCGTCTCGGTACTGGTAGGAAGAGGTTCCTGATGTAGCAGCACTGCAAAATGTCCGCACTCAGTCTGTTACGTTCTGTTGCTCGAATCAATGAAAAGAATAGGTCAGATGATTACCCAGAGATGGTGGGGATGGTCACTTTGATTCTGGGCAAAGCCTTCGGTGGTTTGGAGGAGGTGGCCTTCGATGCTTTTGGCGCAGGAGGCGGCACAACCTTGAGCTTCTTCAGAGCCTTCTCAATCGGCGCTGGGGAAGACGTCCGGGGGCGCTTCGAATATTGCCCAGTCGGTGCGGTCGCTAGGACCGGGGTGCTCGCTGGGTCATGAGCGTGCTTGGATCTCCTCTCTCTACAAGGAGGCGAGTCCACCTCTTTGTCATCACTCGAGCCGTCGCTCTCCTCGTCCTCCTCTGCATCTGAGTGCCACTCACCACTCTCGCCCCCGCTCGCTCCTTCCTCGACGTCTTGCTCCTGCACTCCATTGGGCATCGAGTACATATCAATGAGAGCCTGAAAGGACAATGAGCAAAAGAAATATAGTCGACCATCAACAAGGTGTCACACAGTGAATCGAGAAGATAGTTGGCTAAGCAGAATCATACATGTTCCGGCTGCGCTAGTGGTTGAATGGAATCACCCTCCTAGACCCCTGGGGGTTGTCTTTGTTGTTGGTGATTCCCCTCGGCCATTTCTCCACCGTGTCTTTGCTGACGTCCTCCGGGTGGATCCGAGTGGAGTCCTCGAGTCCCGAGTACATCCACATCGGATGGTCACGGGCCTGAAGCGGTTGGATGCGTCATCTAAGAAAGACCTCCAGCAGGTCCATCCCAGCCACCCCGTCGCGGACAAGTTGGATGACCCGCTCAACCAACGCCTTGACCTGCGCCTTCTCTTATGGGATCACCCTCGAGGAGGAGGGCTTCTCCACTCGAGCCAGGGAAAAGGGGGGAAGTCCAGTCGACTGACCCAGGGTCGGCTGGTCCTTACAGTGAAACCAAGTCGACTGCCAGCCCCGGACCGAGTCGGGAAGGATCATCGCTGGGAAATTACTCTTGTTCCTCATCTAGATCCCAAGGCCCCCGCACATTTGTATCACATGCGTCCTCTCATCGCTCGGGTTAGCCTTCTTGATCGACTGGGAGCGACATGTGAATATGTGTTTGAAGAGACCCTAGTGCGGTCGACAACCCAAGAAATTTTCGCACATTGACACAAAGGCAGCCAGATAAACTATGGTGTTTGGAGTGAAGTGGTGGAGTTGAGCCCCGAAGAAGTTCAAAAAGCCATGAAAGAAAGGATGGGGAGGCAAAGAAAACCCGCGGTCGATGTGAGTGGCTAGGAGAACGCACTCACCCTCCTGCGGCTGCGGCTCGGTCTCGTTCCCTGGGAGCCACGCCGATTCATGGGGGATCAGTCCCCCCTCCACCAGGTCGTCGAGGTCGTCCTGGCTGATCATCGAGCGGATCTAGTCGCCCTGGATCCAGCCCGGCAGCAGGCCGGATCTTGACGAGGATCCGCCTCGACTGGTCCTCTTCCCCTTCGCCTTCGCGGTCGCCTTCTTCACGCGCTCCAACGCCACCGTCTTCTCTTTTCCCATGGTGGCGGATCGAGTCCGAGCATGGTTGCGACACCGAGAGCAGAAGGGGGCATGGCGGAGAAGTCTGAGGAAGAAGAAAGAGAATGAGGGCGCACTGTTCAAAGGCCCGGTCCGGTGTCTTTTATAAGGTCATTCCCGAGTGATCGACTTGTAGGCCCAGACGATCTAAACAAATCCCGCAATAGTCGCGCACGCGATACATGGAAAAAAGGTGGCGCGTGGATCGAGGCGGAGGGAGTGAGAGTTAGCAAGCTCAAAGAAGGTCAACAATGGGGGCAAAAACGAGCTCAAGAGATGGGGAACCATTGGGGAAGAAGACCCCCTTAAATAGGTCCCCACAAATCTGCCCATTATGTACAGAATAACATAGGAGCGGTACAACCTCTATGAGCACCGGTACAACCGGTAACAGGCAATAAGCGGTACAACCGCCCCACAACCGCCCAACAACCGCACCACAACAGAGATCAGTCCGGTGGTAGAGCGGTACATGACCGGTACAACCTCTGGACCAATTCTGGAGCGGTACAACCGCTCCAAACACCGGTTGTACCGGGCAAGCAGTACAACCTCTCCATGGGGCGGTACAACCTCTCTGTGTAAAACAGGCAATATCAAAACAGCCACAACTTTCGCATACGAGCTCTGAATTCAACGAAACCAAGTTTGTTGGAAAGCTAATGACAAGGGCTAACACAATCTTGAGAGAAATATCAATAAGAAGCAAATGAGAAAAGGACCATAATAAAATGGTGAGAACCCTTCCTCGAAAAAGACCGGTAAAACCTCCAACACCGAAAACATCATAGAAGATGCATGCGAACTCCGTTTTCGATGAACTCAAGCTTGTCATCAAGATTACCATAAGCTCTAAGACTCACAAATGAACCAGCGGCAATGTATTCTGCTTCGGCGGTGGATAAGGATACCGAGTTTTGTTTCTTGGAAGACCAAGACACAAGAGATCTACCAAGGAATTGACAAGTACCCGAAGTGGATTTTCTATCAACCTTGTCTCCAGCATAGTCCGAATCGGAGTAGCCAACAAGATCAAAAGAGGACCTCTTGGGATACTAAATGCCAAAATTTGGTGTATGGATTAGGTATCTCATTATCCTTTTCACAGCCTTAAGATGACACTCTTTAGGAGCAGCTTGATATTTTGCACACATGCACACACTTAGCATAATATCGGGACGAGAGGCACATAGATATAACAATGAACCAATCATAGAGGGATAAACCTTTTGATCAACCAGTTCACCATCTTTGGTCAAATCAAGATGTCCACTAGTAGGCATGGGTGTAGTCATACCTTTGCATTCTTGCATATTGAACTTCTTGAATAAGTCCTTGGTGTACTTCATTTGAGAGACAAAGGTACCTTCCTTAGTTTGCTTGATTTGCAAACCGAGAAAGAATTTGAGTTCACTCATCATAGACATCTCAAAATTCTCTGACATTAGCTTTCCAAACTTCTCACTAAAATGAGGGTTAGTTGAACCAAATATGATATCATCAACATAAATTTGGCACACAAATAGTTCTCCATTAACCCTTTTAGTAAAAAGAGTAGAATCAATTTTACCAATTTCAAAGCCTTTTTCAATAAGGAACTTGGTCAAGCATTTATACCATGCTCTAGGAGCTTGTTTAAGACCATAAAGGGCTTTGTGAAGTTTGTAAACATGATTAGGTTTCTTAGGATTGACGAAGCCGGGAGGTTGCTTAACATACACTTCCTCCTCAATTTTGCCATTTAGAAAAGCACTTTTAATGTCCATTTGGTACAAGGTGATATCATGGTGATTAGCATAAGCAAGTAAGATGCGAATGGACTGAAGTCTAGCAACATGAGCATATGTCTCACCATAGTCCATACCTTCAACTTGTGTGTAGCCTTGGGCGACGAGACGTGCTTTGTTGCGAACCACTTGTCCATCTTCATCTTGCTTGTTGCAAAACACCCATTTGGTACCAATGATGTTGTGGTTGTTGTCGGGCTTCTCGACCAATGTCCACACTTGATTTATCTCAAAGTTGTGTAGCTCTTCATGCATAGCGTTTATCTAGTCCGGATCCTCCAATGCTTCTTCAACCTTCATAGGTTCAATGCTAGAGATGAATGAGTAATGTTCACAAAAGTTAGCTAAACGGGTTTTAGAGCGAGTGATTCTCCCGGTTTGGATATCATTGTAGATTTGCTCAACGGGATGATCTTTGGCAATTCTTGCTCAAACTCGTGAAAGCTTTTGCTTGGGTCGGGGTGGAACATCCTCTTCATCTTGTTCTTCTTCTTGGCCTTCTTCATTATTGACGTTATCGTTCTCTTGTCGTGGTGGAGAAGGAGGTTGTTGATGTTCATCTTGGTGCGCTTCCTTGTTTTCTTCATCTTGGCGTGTCCCACTTGTGGATGCTTCCGTATCAACTCTTGGTTCACCTTGTCGTGAGGTAGAAGCTTCCACTTGGATGGACGAGGTACTCTCCTTCACTTCTGTTGGACGAATCTTGCCAATGGACAAGTCTTGAATTGCTTCCGAAGGGTCTTTGTCTCCTACATCAATTGGCAATTGCTCTACTTGCGAGCCGTTAGATTCATCAAACTTCACATCTACCGTCTCTTCAACCTTTCGGGCGAAATTGTTGTAGACACGGTAAGTGTGAGAGTTTGAGCCATAACAAAGTAGGAAATCTTCATGAGATTTAGGAGCAAATTTAGAACGACGATGCTTATCAAGAATGTAGCACTTTGAGCCGAATACTCAAAAGTATCCAACTTGGGGTTTGTTACCGGTGAGGAGCTCGTATGCCGTCTTGCCGAGTAGCTTGTGAAGATACAAGCAATTTGTTGCATGACAAGCTGTCTCAACCGCTTCCGCCCAAAAGTGCTTTGGCGTTTTGTACTCATCAAGCATCGTTCTTGCCATCTCGATAAGAGTCCGGTTCTTCCTTTCAACAACTCCATTTTGTTGAGGTATGTAAATAGCCGAGAACTCGTGTGAAATCCCTTCTTCGTCAAGAAAGGTGTCCACATTTGCGTTCTTGAACTCCGTTCCATTGTCGCTCCGAACCTTCTTGATCTTCACGTCAAACTGATTTTGGGCCTTCCTAGCAAAGTTTTTGAAGATATTTTGGACCTGCAATTTTTCATCGAGAAAGAACACCCACGTAAATCTTGAAAAATCATCAACTATGACTAGACCAAATGAGTTACCACCGAGACTCTTGTAGGCATTTGGACCAAAGAGATCCATGTGAAGTAGCTTGAGTGGTCTTCTTGTGGTCATGATGTTCTTCGCGCGGTGACTTCCTCCAACTTGTTTCCCTGCTTGACAAGCACTACAAAGTCTATGCTTGTCAAATATGACATCTTTTATTCCAAGGATATGATCACCTTTAATAAGCTTATCAAGATTTCGCATACCAACATGACCTAGTCTTCTATGCCACAACCAGCCTTTAGAAGATTTGGTAATTAAGCAAGTTCTAGGTTGAGCCTTTTTAGTGAAATCAACAATGTAAAGATCTCCTCTACGTATACCGGTAAAGACCATTTTATGATTGTCTCTACGAAACACTTGGCAATCTACTTCAGTGAATAAGACATTGAAACCGAAATCCGCAAGTCTAGAAACTGAAAGTAAATTGTATCCAAGGGATTCAACGAGCATGACGTTTTGTATGGAGCTATCATGTGAGATGGCCACCTTACCAAGGCCAACCACCTTAACCTTTGAATTATCACCAAAAGTGACATATTTTCGAGGGCCGTCGTTTTCAGCAAGCTCATGGAACATATCTTTATCTCCGATCATATGGTTAGTACATCCGCTATCAAGGACCCATTCCTTTCCTCCAGCCATGTAGCCCCGAAGATTTGCCATAAGACCAAAATGCCTCATTGCATCATCAAGATCATAGTCACTATCATCATCTTCATCATAGTATCCATGTTCAACATCATCTTGTGATTGATCAATTCCTAGAGAGGGTAATTCATTAGATAAATGATCATCACAATGGTTTGAATTCTAATAGCTTCGGATATGATATCGCTAATGATTCCAACATTTCCTTTAGCACGCATGAGATTGGTAAGCTCAAATAGACAATCACCAAAGCTAGGATCACTAGAGTTCATCTTACTCAAGGCAATAGACTTATGGAGAATTTCGTCTAAATTTTTCAAGGAATAATCTGGAAATTGTTCCTCAAGAAATCTCCATATGGTGTAGGCACACTTGAGAGTAGGCAAACATCTAATCAAGTTTCTAGGCAAGCCTCTAATGATGAGCTCAACAGTTCTAAGATTGCGAATCATGTCAATATCTTCATCTAGGGTAGGGTGCAAAGGATCAACATGAGGTGCACAAGGGCTAGTAATGTACTTGTTCAAATGATATTCATTGAAAATCTCAAGCATTTCATTTTTCCACTCATGAAAATACTATCCATCAAGAATAGGCACTCTATGTCTAAGACTCCCCAAAGTAGACACATCCATCTTCCTCCAATGGTGTTTAAACCAAGGCAATGGAGACCAAAGCTCTGATACCAATTGAAAGGATCGAGAAGAGGTGTCTAGAGGGGGGTGATTGGACACTAAGTGCCAAAAGTTGCAGTTTTTAATATTCTTAAGTTTCAGTGGAGTTTAAGCACAAGTTTAACAAACACAATACATATCAAGCAAGCATGCAATGAGTATATGAGCAGCAGAAAGTAAAGCATGCAACTTGCAAGAATGTAAAGGGAAGGGTTTGGAGTATTCAAACGCAATTGGAGACACGGATGTTTTTGTCGTGGTTCCGATAGGTCGTGCTATCGTACATCCACGTTGATGGAGACTTCAACCCACGGAGGGTAAGGTTGCGCGAGTCCACGGAGGGCTCCACCCACGAAGGGTCCACGAAGAAGCAACCTTGTCTATTCCATCACGGCCGTCGCCCATGAAGGACTTGCCTCACTAGCGGTAGATCTTCACGAAGTAGGCGATCTCCTTGCCCTTACAAACTCCTTGGTTCAACTCCACAATCTTGTCGGAGGCTCCCAAGTGACACCTAGCCAATCTAGGAGACACCACTCTCCAAGAAGTAACAAATGGTGTGTTGATGATGAACTCCTTGCTCTTGTGCTTCAAATGATAGTCTCCCCAACACTCAACTCTCTCTCACAGGATTTGGATTTGGTGGAAAGAAGATTTGAGTGGAAAGCAACTTGGGAAAGGCTAGAGATCAAGATTCATATGGTTGGAATGGAATATCTTGACCTCAACACAAGTGTAGGTTGTTCTCTCTCAGAAAATGTGTATTAGAAGTGTAGGTATGTTCCGATGGCTCTCTCTACGAATGAAGAGTGGGTGGAGGGGTATATATAGCCTCCACACAAAATCTAACCGTTACACACAATTTGCCAAACTCGGTGGGACCGAATGGTTAAACTCGGTCGGACCGATTCAGCAAACCTAGTGACCGTTAGGATTTTCGGTGGGACTGATATGCAACTCGGTAGGACCGATATGGTTAGGGTTAGGGCATAACGTAATCTTGGTGTGACCGATTACACAAACTCGGTGGGACCGATTTTGGTAATAAGCTAACCAGAGAGTTGGTCAGGCAAACTCGATGGGACTGATTCTCTCATCTCGGTGAGATCGAAATGTTACAAAAGGGAAACGGAGAGTTTACATTGCAATCTCGGTGGGACCGATCGCTCATCTCGGTAAGACCGAAACGTTACAAAGGGAAACAGAGAGATTACAATCCCATCTCGGTGAGACCGAGATCCCTATCGGTGAAACCGATTTGCTAGGGTTTGAGGCAGTCGCTATGACATCTGAAACTCGGTGGCGCCGGATAGATAGAATCGGTGGGGCTGAGTTTGACTTTTGGTTTAGGTCATATGTGGATGTGGGAAGGTAGTTGAGGGTTTTGGAGCATATCACTAAGCACTTTGAGCAAGCAAGCCACTAAGCAACACCTCATCCCCTCTTGATAGTATTGGCTTTTCCTATAGACTCAATGTGATCTTGGATCACTAAAATAGAAAATGTAGAGTCTTGATCTTGAAGCTTGAGCCAATCCTTTGTCCTTAGCATCTTGAAGGGGTTCCACATCCTCTAGTCAATGCCATTCCATTGTTGAACTTATCTGAAACATACTAGGTAAAAGTGTTAGTCCAACAAGAGATATGTTGACATTAATTACCAAAACCACCCAGGGAGCACTTGTGCTTTCAGACCTACGGGTCCATAGTTATTAGCTAGATGGATTCTTCTCTCTTTTTGGATCTCAATACAAAGTTCTCCCCATCTCTTGTGGAGATATATTCGATGTAATCTTCTTTTGTGGTGTGTTTGTTGAGACCGATGAATTGTGGGTTTATGATCAATCTTATCTATGAACAATATTTGAATCTTCTCTGAATTCTTTTATGTATGATTGGTTATCTTTGCAAGTCTCTTCGAATTATCAGTTTGGTTTGGCCTACTAGATTGATGTTTCTTGCAATGGGAGAAGTGCTTAGCTTTGGGTTCAATATTGCGGTGTCCTTTCCCAGTGACAGTAGGGGCAGCAAGGCACGTATTGTATTGTTGCCATCGAGGATTACAAGATGGGTTTTATTTCATTTTGCATGAGTTTATCCCTCTACATCATGTCATCTTGCTTAAAGCGTTACTCTGTTCTCTTGAATTTAATACTCTAGATGCATGCTGGATAGCGGTCGATGTGTGGAGTAATAGTAGTAGATGCAGGTAGGAGTCAGTCTACTTGTCTGGGACGTGATGCCTATATACATGATCATACCTAGATATTCTCATAACTATGCTCAATTCTGTCAATTTCTCAATGGTAATTTGTTTACCCATCGTGAATACTTATGCTCTTGAGAGAAGCCACTAGTGAAACCTATGGCCCCTGGGTCTATCTTCCATCATATTAATCTTTCAATACTTAGTTATTTCCTTTGCCATTTATTTTACTTTGCATCTTTTATTTCTCTTTATCATAAAAATACCAAAAAATATTATGTTATCATATCTATCAGATCTCACTCTCGTAAGTGAACGTGTAGGGATTGACAACCCCTTATCGCGTTGGTTGCGAGGATTTATTTGTTTGTGTAGGTGCAAGGGACTCGTGCGTGGCCTCCTACTGGATTGATACCATGACCGAGATTCAATGAACCATTCACATAGGGTGCATGACCATGAAAGGTATCATTCATGTAAATAGAATAACCATTATTCTCTAACTTAAATGAATGACCGTATTGCAATGATCTAATCATATTCATGCTCAATGTAGACTCCTGATAACATTTATTTAGGTTCAATACTAATCTCGAAGGCAGATGGAGCGTGCGATGGTGATCTCATCAACTTTGGAAACACTTCCAACACACATCGTCACCTCGCCCTTAGCCAGTCTCCGTTTAGTCCGTAGCTTTTGCTTCAATTCACCAATAATAGTAACTGAACCGGTATCCAATACCCAGGTGCTACCAGGAGTACGAGTGAGGTACACATTAATAACACGTATATACTTTGAAGTTGCCAGCCTTCTTATCTACCATGCATTTGGGGTAATTCCACTACCAGTGACCGTTCCCCTTACAATAGAAGCATTTAGTCTCGGGTTTGGGTTCAACCTTGGGTTCCTTCACTGGAGCGGCAACTGGTTTGCCATCCATGAAGTTTCCCTTCTAGCCCTTGCCCTTCTTGAAACCAGTGGTCTTGTTAAACCATCAACACTTGATGCTCCTTCTTGATTTCTACCTTTTGTGGTCTTAAGCACCGCGAACAGCTCCGGGATCAACTCCATCCCTTGCATGTCATAGTTCATCACGAAGATCTAGTAGCTTAGTGATAGTGGCTAGAGAACTCTATCAATCACTATCTTATCTGGACGTTTAACTCCCACTTGAGTTAAGTGATTGTAGTACCCAAACATTCTGAGCACATGCTCACTAGCTGAGCTATTCTCCTCCATCTTGTTGGCAAAAGAACTTGTCAGAGGTCTCACACCTCTCAACACGGGCATGAGCCTGAAATCCCAATTTCAGCTCTTGGAACATCTCATATGTTCTATGGCGTTCAAAACGTCATTGTAATCCCGATTCTAAGCCGTAAAGTATGGTGCACTAAACTATCTAGTCATCAGGATGTGTCTGTCAGGTGTTCACAACATCCACAGATGACGTTGTAGGGGTTTGCACATCGAGCGGTGCATCAAAGACGTAAGCCTTCTGTGTAGCAGCGAGGACACTCCTCGGACTACGGACCTAGTTCGCATCATTGCATACAATATCTTTCAACTTAATCTTTCTCTAGGAACATATTGAAACAGGGAGCTACAACGTGAGCTATTTATCTACAACATATTTGCAAAGACAATTTAGACTATGTTCATGATAATTAAGTTCATCTAATCAAATTATTTAATGAACTCCCACTCAGATAGACATCCCTCTAGTCATCTAAGTGAAACATGATCCGAATCTACTAGGCCGTGTCCAATCATCACGTGAGAGGGACTAGTCATCAACGGTGAACATCTCATGTTGATTGTATCTTCTATACGACTCATGTTCGACCTTTCGGTCTTCCGTGTTCCGAGGCCATGTCTGTACATGCTAGGCTCGTCAAGTCAACCTAAGTGTTTCGCATGTGTCCCGAGGCCATGTCTGTACATGCTAGGCTCGTCAACACCCGTTGTATTCGAACGTTATAATCTATCACACCCGATCATCACGTGGTGCTTCGAAACAACGAACCTTCGCAACGGTGCACAGTTAGGGGGAACACTTCTCTTGAAATTTTAGTGAGGGATCATCTTATTTAAGCTACCATCGTTCTAAGCAAATAAGATGTAAAACATAATAAACATCACATGCAATCAAATAGTGACATGATATGGCCAATATCATTTTGCTCCTTTCGATCTCCATCTTCGGGGCTCCATGATCATCATTGTCACCGGCATGACACCATGATCTCCATCATCATGATCTCCATCATCGTGTCTTCTTGAAGTTGTCTCGTCATCTATTACTTCTACTACTATGGCTAACGCTTTAGCAATAAAGTAAAGTAATTACATGACGTTTATGTTGACACGCAGGTCATAAATAAATTAAGACAACTCCTATGGCTCCTGCCGGTTGTCATACTCATCGACATGCAAGTCATGATTCCTATTACAAGAACATGATCAATCTCATACATCACATATATCATTCATCACATCCTTTTGGCCATATTACATCACAAGGCATATGCTGCAAAAACAAGTTAGACATCCTCTAATTGTTGTTGCAAGTTTTTACGTGGCTACTATAGGTTTCTAGCAAGAACGTTTCTTACCTACGCCAAAACCACAACGTGATATGTCAATTTGTATTTACCCTTCATAAGGACCCTTTTCATCGAATCCAATCCGACTAAAGTGGGGGAGACAGACACCAGCTAGCCACCTTATGCAACTAGTGCATGTCAGTCGGTGGAACCAGTCTCACGTAAGTGTACGTGTAAGGTCGGTCCGGGCCGCTTCATCCCACGATGCCGCCGAATCAAGATAATACTAGTAACGACAAGTAAATTGACAATATCGACGCCCACAACTGCTTTGTGTTCTACTCATGCATAGAAACTACGCATAGACCTAGCTCATGATGCCACTGTTGGGGATCGTAGCAGAAATTTAAAATTTTCTACGCATCACCAAGATCAATCTATGGAGTAATCTAGCAATGAGGGGAAGGAGAGTGCATCTACATACCCTTGTAGATCGCTAAGCGGAAGCGTTCAAGTGAAAGGGGTTGATGGAGCCGTACTCGTCATGATCCAAATCACCGATGATCCTAGCGTCGAATGGACGGCACCTCCGCGTTCAACACACATATGGAACGGAGACGTCTCCCATGCCTTGATCCAGCAAGGAGGAAGGAGAGGTTGAGTAAGAGAGTCCAACAGCAGCACGACGGCGTGGTGGTGATGGAGTGGCAGTTCTCCGGCAGGGCTTCGCCAAGCTCACGCGGGGAAGGAGAGGTATTGGAGGGGAGGGGCTGCGCCAGGTTCAAGGGTGTGGCTGCCCTCCCACCCCTCCACTATTTATAGGTGGGGAGAGAGGGGGCCGGCCCCCCTAGATCCCATCTAGGGTTGGGGGCGGCGGCCAAGGGGGGGAGGAGTGCCTCCCAAGTCAAGTGGAGGCCCTCCCCCTTAGGGTTTCCCCTCTCCCATGCGCATGGGCCTTGGGGGGCTGGTGCCCTTGGCCCATTAAGGTTAGGGCGCCCCTTACAGCCCATGCTGCTGTATTGGACGTGTTGGAACATTTTCCGGACGTCCGGACCCCTCCGGAATCTCCCGGAACCTTCCGGAAGCTTCCCGGTACAATACCGGAAAAAACCAAACTTTTCCCGGAACCCGAACAACAACTTTCCATATATAAATCTTTATCTCCAGACCATTCCGGAACTCCTCGTGACGTCCGGGATCTCATCTGGGACTCCGAACAACATTCGGTAATCACATACAAGTCTTCCTAATAACCCTAGCGTCATCGAACCTTAAGTGTGTAGACCCTACGGGTTCGGGAACCATGCAGACATGACCGAGACAACTCTCCGGCCAATAACCAACAACGGGATCTGGATACCCATGTTGGCTCCCACATGTTCCACAATGATCTCATCGGATGAACCACGATGTCGAGGATTCAATCAATCCCGTATTCAATTCCCTTTGTCCAGCGGTATTGTACTTGCCCGAGATTCGATCGTCGGTATCCCGATACCTTGTTCAATCTCGTTACCGGCTAGTCTCTTTACTCGTTCCGTAACACATCATCCCATGATCAACTCCTTGGTCACATTGTGCACATTATGATGATGTCCTACCGAGTGGGCCTAGAGATACCTCTTCGTTACACGGAGTGACAAATCCCAGTCTCGATTCATGCCGACCCAACAGACACTTTCGGAGATACCTGTAGTGAACCTTTATAGCCACCCAATTACGTTGTGACATTTGGCACACCCAAAGCACTCCTACGGTATCCGGGAGTTGCACAATCTCATGGTCTAAGGAAATGATACTTGACATTAGAAATGCTTTAGCATATGAACTACACGATCTTTGTGCTAGGCTTAGGATTGGGTCTTGTCCATCACATCATTCTCCTAATGATGTGATCCCGTTATCAACTACATCCAATGTCCATGGTCAGGAAACCGTAACCATCTATTGATCAACGAGTTAGTCAACTAGAGGCTTACTAGGGACATGGTGTTGTTATGTATCCACACATGTATCTAAGTTTCCTATCAATACAATTCTAGCATGGATAATAAACGATTATCATGAACAAGGAAATATAATAATAACCAATTTATTATTGCCTCTAGGGCATATTTCCAACAACCACCACATCAGTAGTAGTATTCCACCATGTAAATAGAGTAGTCCAAGCACTTTTGCGATAGTTAGGCCGATTGTATGCCCTTGTTTGATTGATTGAGTGAAATGTTTGTGTTTGTCTCATGTGCATATGGGTAGTGCTTTCTCATTAGACCTCATTCTATTATAATCTCTCCCCTCTAAACCCATCAGATGCCTCCAAGACGTGACAATGGATTTGCTTTCCACCGGAGCTCACTCAGTTGATCCAGCAGCAGAATGCGTTGATGCAGTTGCTAGTCCAGAATCAGAATCAGGGGAACAACAACAACCCACCACCACCACCACTTGTTGATCACTTAACCCGTTTCCTTAGACTAAATCCGCCAGTGTTCTCCAGTAGCACCGATCCTATAGTAGCAGATGATTGGCTCCGCAAGATTGGAAGGGAGTTAACCACTACAGGATGTACTAACGCTGAAAAGGTGCGTTTTGCCGCACACCAGTTGGATGGACCAGCAGCATCATGGTGGGAGAATTACACTGTCACCTACCCTATAGCCACAGTGACATGGGACCAATTTCAGCAGGCTTTCCGTACTGCCCATGTTTCGGCAGGAGCTATGGCCATGAAGAAGCGTGAGTTTCGCAACTTGCGCCAAGGAGGACGGACAGTTGGCCAATACATGGATGACTTTAGTAAGTTAGCACGTTATGCCTCGGATGACGTTGCTACGGATGCAGCTAAGCAGGAGAAGTTTCTGGAAGGACTGAATGATGAGTTGAGCATGCAGTTGATGGTAGCAACTTTCAACAACTACCAGGAACTAGTAGATCGTGCTCTTATGATTTAAGGGAAGCAGCAGCAGATTGAGAACCGCAAGAGGAAGTATGGACAAGGGAAGTACAATTCAGGAGCTCAGCAGAAACCACGTTTTACCCCAAAATCGGGAGGACATTTTCAGCATACCCATGGAGGAGGAAATTCGCATAATCATAATGGCCCCAAGAACGGTAATGGGAATGGGGGAAGCAACGGTCAGAACCGTACCAACCCATCAACCCCAGCCAAGAGAGACCTGAGCCAAGTCACTTGTTATAAGTGTCAGAATACCGGACATTATGCCAATGAATGTCCTGAAACAAAGAATGGAAATGGCAATGGAAGCTCTGGGAAGAAGCCGAACCCTTTCAACAGGGGACGGGTGAACCATGTTAATGTGGAGGAGGTTGAAGCCCAGCCAGATGCAGTAATAGGTAAGTTTTTGGTTAAGTCATTTACTGCAATCGTTCTTTTTGATACCGGTGCATCGCATTTATACATATCAAGGGGATTCGTGGATAAGTATAAACTGCCCACCAAGGTTCTTAGAACACCTATGTTAGTAAGCTCACCAGGAGCGGAGTATATGGCCAGTAAAGGATGTTTTCAAGTGCCATTGAGTATAGGTAGGCATGTGTTTCCCTCGGATTTAATCATTTTGGAATCGCAAGGTTTGGATGTAATTCTGGGTATGGATTGGCTATCGATGTATGGAGGAAACATCGATTGCGCCAGTAAGTCGATTTTGCTTACCACCCCAGAAGGAAGAAGGATCAAGTATGTGTCACGGCATGAGCCGAAGAGGACACAAGTAAATTCCCTAACAGGAGTTGTACAGGAGGATGTACCGGTGGTAAAGGATTTTCCGGATGTATTTCCAGAAGAATTGCCTGGCATGCCACCGGATAGAGACATTGAGTTTTTGATTGAGCTTTTGCCAGGCACATGACCAATATCTAAGAGACCGTATAGAATGCCTGCAAAGGATTTGGAGGAGATTAAGAAGCAGATTAAGGAGTTACTGGATAAGGGATATATTCGCCCAAGTTCGTCACCTTGGGGATCACCAGTACTTCTAGTGGAAAAGAAGGATGGATCATTAAGGATGGTTGTTGATTATCGAGGATTGAATGAAGTGACGATCAAGAATAAGTACCCAATGCCGATGATCAATGATTTGTTTGACCAATTGCAAGGAGCTAAGGTATTTTCCAAGATCGATTTGCGATCAGGATACCACCAGTTGAAGATTCGAGAGCAGGACATACCTAAGACAGCTTTTACCACAAGGTATGGGTTGTATGAGTATACCATTATGTCATTTGGTCTGACTAATGCACCTGCTTATTTTATGAACATGATGAACAAAGTGTTTATGGAGTTTTTGGATAAGTTCGTCGTAGTATTCATTGATGATATTCTGGTTTACTCGAAGAATGAAGAAGAACATAAAGAACATTTGCATTTGGTACTTGGTAAGCTCAGAGAACATCAGTTATATGCCAAATTCAGCAAATGTGAGTTTTGGTTGAAGGAAGTTGGATTCCTTGGACATGTTATATCCGGAGAAGGAATAGTAGTAGATCCCACCAAAGTTGTCACTGTGACAAATTGGGAAGCTCCAACAACAGTTGGAGAGATCCGGAGTTTTCTTGGACTCGCAGGATACTACTGGAGATTCATTGAAAATTTCTCGAAGATTGCAAAACCTATGACGGAGTTGTTGAAGAAGGATACCAAGTTCAATTGGACTGAGGAATGTGAGGCCAGTTTCCAGGAGTTGAAATAACGTTTGGTTACCTCGCCAGTGTTGATTCTGCCAGATTAGCGCAAGGATTATGAGGTGTATTGCGACGCTTCACGTCGAGGACTTGGAGAAGTGCTTATGCAAGAGGGAAGAGTTGTTTCATATGCTTCATGATAGCTTAAGCCCCATGAGTTGAATTATGCTACACATGATTTGGAGAGCAGCCGTAGTGCACGCATTGAAGACTTGGAGACATTTTCTCATTGGAAACCATTGTGAGGTGTACACGATCACAAGAGTTTGAAGTACATCTTCACGCAGAAGGAGTTGAATCTCAGGCAAAGAAGATGGTTGGAGCTCATCAAGGATTATGACATGAGATTGCATTATCACCCCGGAAAGGCTAACATAGTAGCCGATGCGTTGAGCCGCAAGAGCCATGTCAACACACTAATGACCGGAGAGTTACCAAAGGAGTTAGCCAAGGATCTTCGTGAGCTATGTTTGGAGATAGTTCCGAGAGGCTATATAGCAGCATTGGGAATTCAGTCTACTCTGATGGATAAGATCAGAGAAGCTCAGAAGACCGACAAGGAGATTGCCTCTATTAAAGAGAAAAATGAGCAAGGGAAAAGCTAAAGGATTTCGTGAGGATGAACACGATACCTTATGGTTTGAGGACCGCGTTTATGTGCCCAATGACCCGGAGATCAGGAAGTTAATTTTGCAAGAGGCCCATGATTCGCCGTACTCGATTCACCCAGGAAATACCAAGATGTATTTGGATTTGAAAAACACTTTTTGGTGGACCGGAATGAAGAAGGATATTGCAGAGTATGTAGTCGTTTGTGATGTATGTCAGAGAGTAAAGGCAAAGCATCAGAAGCCAGCAGGATTGCTATAGCCATTGTCGATACCCGAATGGAAGTGGGATAAGCTAGGCATGGATTTTATCATGGGATTACCCAGGACCCGCTCAGGCTATGACTCGATATGGGTTGTAGTCGATCGCTTGACGAAGGTAGCTCATTTCATCCCAGTAAAGACCACTTACACCAATGCTAAGTTGGCAAAGATATATATGACCAGGATCGTATGTCTGCATGGAGTTCCAAGGAGCATTGTATCAGATAGAGGAACCCAGTTTACCTCAAAGTTCTGGAATCAGTTGCACAAAACTTTGGGTACTAGGCTAGAGTTCAGTATAGCTTTTCATCCGCAGACCGATGGATAGACCGAGAGAGTCAATCAGATTTTGGAGGATATGCTGAGAGCTTGTGCGCTAGATTATGGATCTAGTTGGGATGACAACTTGCCATATGCGGAGTTCTCTTACAACAATAGTTATCAATCCAGTTTGAAGATGGCCCCTTTTGAAGCCTTGTACGGAAGATGGTGCATAACACCATTGTTGTGGGATGAAGTTGGAGACCGCTAGTTGTTTGGACCAGATGTGATTAAGGAGTCTGAACAGAAAGTGAAGTTGATTCGTGATAGGCTCAAGGTAGCCCAGTCCAGGCAGAAAAGCTATGCAGATTCTAAATGCAAGGAGACAGTTTACGAAGTCGGAGACAGAGTTTATCTTCGTGTATCCCTGCTTCGAGGAGTTAAGCGCTTTGGAGTTAAGGGAAAATTAGCACCACGTTTTGTGGGACCATACAAAGTTTTGGAGCGTATGGGAGAAGTTGCTTACAAGTTGGAGTTACCCGAAGGATTGTCAGGAGTTCACGATGTTTTCCACATTTCCCAGTTGAAGAAGTGCCACACAGAAATGGCTGATACACCACTAAGAGATACAGTGCCGCTGGAAGCGATTCAGTTGGATAGTGATTTGACCTACGAGGAGAAACCAGTCAAGATTCTCGAATATGCCAGCCGAGTCACCCGCAGTAAGGTTATCAGGTTTTGTAAAGTTCAGTGGAGTCACCACACCAAGGATGAAGCCACCTGGGAGCGAGAGGAAGATCTGCTGAAGGACCACCCTCACCTATTTTCTAGCCAACCCGAATCTCGAGGGCGAGATTCATCTTAAGGGGAGTAGGTTTGTAACATCCCAAATTTTCAATTTGGAATATTATACATAGATCATCATTGCATATCATATTTTATTTGCATTTTGGCTTGATCCTAGAAATCCTACGCAACTCAAGGACCCATGGATAGAGTTGGGGATTTCGTTATTTTCATATTTGGGGTTTTCTCAAATTTTGAAAATAGGATCATTTGATTTAATTATTTTATCTTCAATAATTCCAATTATAAAAATAAGTGAGAGGGAATAAAATGACTTTCCCAAATTAAAGGAATATTGAGGATTTAATAAAAAATCAAATAAGATTTTTTATTTTGGAGTTTTTCGCTGTTTTATTTGAATTTAGGAAAAATGTGCGTTTTTCAAAATTGCATTTAGGCCCCAAATAAATGTTCGCCTTGTCCAGCTTGATTTTAGAAGTCGGGGAAATTTTATTTTGGGATTTTTGGAGTCCGTTTAGTATTTCTTTTATTTGTTTTTCTGTGCAAAACTATTTAAAAAAACGAACCGACCTAGCCGGGCCGAACCCGACCCGGACTCTAGCCCGGCCGGCCTTTATAAGCCGGGGGAGCCCAGCCCCGCCCTAACCCTAGACGCTGCTGCCCCGAGCCGCCGCCGCCGGTCTTCACCAGTTAACCGCCCAGTTTTTTTATAAAAACCGTGGTCGTTTTCTTTATTTAGATCGGGTTATTTTTAAGCATGTAGTATAGCCTATTTCTGTTCATTACTCTCTATGTGTTACATTGCCAGCATATTCCATGTGCTGATCCGTTTTCGGACTGCAACTTTCATGTTGCAGACTTTTCAGACGACGAGTAAGGTGCCTTTAGGTCGTGGTTCTATACTCAGTGATGCCGTTGGAGTTGATGGACTCACTTATCTTCCAAGCCTTCCGCTGTTATCGTTATTAGATGGCCTTGAGCCATATTATTTGTAATAAGTTCTATTTTGAGACACTCGTTGTAACAAGTGTGTGATTGCTACTCTGTTATAAATCCTTCAAGTACTGTGCGTGTCAGCATTACTGATCCAGGGATGACACTGAAGCACAGAGATCAGACTATTTGAGGTCTGGTCGCTACAACTATGTTCTGAGATTGATGTTGCTATGACTTTGCTATGCTTAATGCTTGTCACTAGGGCCCGAGTGCCATGATTTCAGATCTGAACCTATTATGTTTTCATAAATATATGTGAGTTCTTGATCCTATCTTGCAAGTCTGTAGTCACCTATTATGTGTTATGATCCGTTAACCCCGAAGTGACAATAATTGGGATATTTACCGGTGATGACAGTAGTTTGAGTTCATGTATTCACTATGTGTTAATGCTTTGGTCCGGTACTCTATTAAAAGGAGGCCTTAATATCCCTTAGTTTCCAATAGGACCCCGCTGCCACGGGAGGGTAGGACAAAAGATGTCATGCAAGTTCTTCTCCATAAGCACGTATGACTATATTCGGAATACATGCCTACATAACATTGATGAACTAGAGCTAGTTCTGTGTCACCCTATGTTATAACTGTTGCATGATTGATCACATCCGACATAATTCTCCATCACCGATCCAATGCCTATGAGCTTTTCATATATTGTTCTTCGCTTATTTACTTTTCTGTTGCTACTGTTACAATCACTATAAAACCAAAAATATTACTTTTGCTAGCGTTACCACTACTATCATATTACTTTGATACTAAATACTTTGCTGCAGATATTAAGTTTCCAGGAGTGGTTGAATTGACAACTCAGCTGCTAATACTTGAGAATATTCTTTGGCTCCCCTTGTGTCGAATCAATAAATTTGGGTTGAATACTCTACCCTAAAAAACGGTTGCGATCCCCTATACTTATGGGTTATCACATCTCAAGTCCCATCTTTATCAAAATTTATATTGGAAACAAAGATTAAATAGGAGTCACATCAATCACTTTAAGATCTTCATCATTATTTTCACAGAAACTAGAAGAACACGTTTTTACAAACCAATCTCGTAGCACGCATCTTAGCGGTTCTTTCTTTGCACTCATCAATGGAAATTCTCATAGCTTTGAGAGACTTATTAATATCATGCTTGGGTGGAATAGATCTAAGTTTCAAAGAATCAACATCAAGGGAAATTCTATCCACGTTCCTAGCCAAATCATCAATCTTAAGCAATTTTTCTTCAATCAAAGCATTGAAATTATTTTGCGAACTCATAAATTCTTTAACACTATTCTCAAAATCAGAGGGCATCTTATTAAAAATTTTGTAAGAATTGTTGTAGGAATTACCATAATTATTAGAGGAATTGCTAAGAAACGGCCTAGGATTAAAATTACCTCTATATGCGTTATTACCAAAATTGTTCCTACCAACAAAATTCACATCCATAGATTCACAATTATTTTCAATCAAAGTAGACAAAGTCATATCATTAGGATCAATAGAAGTACTCTTACTAGCAAACAATTTCATAAGCTCATCCATCTTTCCACTCAAAACATTAATCTCTTCGATTGCATGCACTTTTTTATTAGTGGAAGATCTTTCGGTATGCAATTGAGAATAATTAACCATAATATTATCTAGAAGTTTAGTAGATTATCCTAAAGTAATTTCCATAAAAGTACCTCCCGCGACCGAATCTAAAAGATTTCTAGAAGCAAAATTCAATCTGGCATAAATTTTTTGTGTAATCATCCACAAATTCAAACCATGAGTAGGGGAATTTTGTATCATCAATTTCATCCTCTCCCAAGATCGTGCAACATATTCATGATCAAGTTGCTTAAGGGAGATGATCTTAGCGAGAGGAAAAAACTTGGAAATAAAAGCATCTTTACACTTATTCCATGAATCAATACTATTTTTAGGCAAAGATGAAAACCAAGTTTTAGCACGATCTCGAAGTGAGAAGGAAAATAGCTTCAATTTAACAATCTCATAATCCACATCTGTTTTCTTTTGCATATCACACAAATCAACGAAACTATTTAGATGGGAAGCGGCATCTTCACTAGGAAGGCCAGAAAATTGATCTTTCATAACAAGATTCAGCAAAGCGGCAGTAATTTCACAAGATTCTGCATTAGCAGCGGGAGAAATCGGAGTGCTAATAAAATCATTATTATTGGTGTTGGAAACGTCACGCAATTTGGTATTCTCTTGAGCCATCGTGACAAAGCAAGCAATCCAACACACGAGCACACAAAAAGCAAACGAAGAAGATGAACGGAAGAGGGCGAAGAAAAGGCAAATCTTTTTTGAAAATCATTTTAGAAGTGGGGGAGAGGAAAACGAGAGGCGAATGGCAAATAATGTAATGCAAGAGATGAGAGTTTATGATGGGTACTTGGTATGTCTTGACTTGGCATAGATCTCCTCGGCAACGGCGCCAGAAATTCTTCCTGTTACTTCTTGAGCTTGCGTTGGTTTTTCCCTTGAAGAGGAAAGGGTGATGCAGCAAAGTAGAGATAAGTATTTCCCTTAGTTTGAGAACCAAGGTATCAATCCAGTAGGAGACAACACACAAATCACCGAATACCTGCACAAACAAACAAACAACTTGCACCCAACGCGATGAAGGGGTTGCCAATCCCTTCACGGTTACTTGCAAAAGTGAGATCTGATAGAGATAGATAAATGGTAAAGTAAATATTTTTGGTATTTTTGGTTTATAGATCGGAAAGTAAAATATTGCAAAAATAGTAAATCAGAAACTAATATTGTAGATCGGAAACTAATATTGTAGATCGGAAACTTATATGATGGAAAATAGAACTTGTATGATGGAAAATAGACCCGGGGCCCATAGGTTTCACTAGAGGCTTCTCTCATGATAGCAAATAATACGGTGGGTGAACAAATTACTGCCAAGCAATTGATAGAAAAGCGCAAAGTTGTGACGGTATCTAAGGAAATGATCATGAATATAGGCATCACATCCGTGTCAAGTGGACCGAAACGATTCCACATCAACTACTATTACTCCACACATCGACCGCTATCCAGCATGCATCTAGAGTATTAAGTTCATAAAGAACGAAGTAATGCACTAAGTAAGATGACATGACGTAGAGGAATTAACTCAAGCAATATGATGAAAACCCCATCTTTTTATCCTCGATGGGAACAATACAATACGTGCCTTGCTGCCCCTACTTTCACTGGGAAAGGACACCGCAAGATTGAACTCAAAGCTAAGCACTTCTCCCATTGCAAGAAAAAACAATCTAGTTGGTCAAACCAAACCGATAGTTCGAAGAGAATTACAAAGATATCAAATCATGCATAAAATAATTTAGAGTAGATTCAAATAATATTCATAGATAAGCTGATCATAAATCCACAATTCATCGAATCTCGGCAAACACACCGCAAAAGAGTATTACATCAGATAGATCTCCAAGAACATCAAGGAGAACATGGTATTGAGAATCAAAGAGAGAGAAGAAGCCATCTAGCTACTAGCTATGGACCCATAGGTCTAAAATAAACTACTCACGCTTCATCGGAAGGGCAATAGAGTTGATGTAGAAGCCCTCCGTGATCGAATTCCCCTCGGCAGGACGCTGGAAAAGGCCCCTAGATGGCATCCCACGGACAGAAGGTTGCGGCGGTGGAGAAGTGTTTTCGTGGATTCCTCCAGAGGTTTGAGAATATATGTGAATATATAGGATGAAGAATTAGGCTAGGGGGTGTTGGAGTAGGCCACAAGGCAAGGGGCGTCCCCTTGTGGCTTATCAACAAACTCAGTGGCATTGACAGTAGCCACCAACGCCGAAGCCTGCAAAATAGAAACTAGCTGATTCTTCGGTCAACATCCTCACAATTTCGACCCTTTGTTAGGTTTCTTTGCAACCCACGAGTCTCGGGGCTGCTACATATAAGGATGGCTCAAATCTTATTTACAAAACAACCAAAACATTACTTTGTTTACCTCAAAGCCTGTTAGGAGGCCTCCAAAATCATCTTTCGGTCCGCTGTTAACGGACCAGATGCTTTGCAAAACCGCAGCCATTAGGATGCGGTGTTCGGCGACTATGGAGGAGATTTCCATAGCCTCCTCCATCATGTCTGGCCATTCGGCCACACCCCGACCCCAGTGTTCGGCATGGGCGACGGCCCCCCTGCTCCCGGTGGATGGCGGTTGCGTTGTTTCGAAGGGTCGCTCAGGCTCCGGAACTGCCGTTTGGCATGGCTCGGCTTGCCCAAGCTCCTTCTCCTTGTTTTCGATGGCCGAAGCATTAACTTCAGCCATGACAATATCCTCACCCCCCCCCCCGTGTTCAGCATGGGTAGGGTCCTCTGGGACAGTACCTCCCCGGTCACTCCGATGACCGAGGGAGGCGCAGAATGCGGCGTGCCTCCACTCTCCACCAGGTCGGCCGGCGGAGAAGTGCCCTCCGACACCTGGTCAATGGGGAGGTCGTTGGGCGGGCTGTGGTGCAAAAGAACATATACTTTTAAGTATTGGTTTAGTGAAACTGATGCTTGGAAAGTCTTCGGACTCTTACCTTTAGACGTGGGGCTTGATTCTGGAAACCCGCTTCGGGACTTTCTTCGAAGCTGCGGACTCCTTATCGGAGTCCAAGCTGTCGTCAAGTATGATGAGCTTTCCCCTCCCCCTCCTCTTCAGAGCTGGGGAAGGGTGTTCCCCCTCAGTTTCGATCGGTGCCGCCCTCTTCTTGAAGTGGGACGAGTCGCTCTCTTCTTCGTCCTCGTCCCCATCTTGGACAAAGGCGGCTGCAGTGTCTCCAGATTTGTTGTCCGGGTGACCTCTTGTGCGGAGGCCACCCTGGCCTCCAGTGTATTCTTCTACTCCTCCTTTTTTCTGGGCGCCTGGTAGGGCGTCACGATCAACAACTCTTGTAACAAAGCCGACATGGGATCTTCGGGTAGTGGCGCTGCACAATCCATCTCATCGGCTTTCTTGATCCAACCCTGGAGAACAAGTTGAGAGAGTTGAGAATCAAAATGAGATAGTAAATATCCGAACACAAAGGGGATTGTGTTACATTACCTCCCTGGGAGGGTTCTCGATGTCAAGGCTGATGTCCTCCTTCTTACTTGGCCATCTCTTATGCGGCTTGAATAGCGCCCTCCATAATTTCTCGCGGGTAGTGTCGTGAAGGTATTACGCCGTGCGGGGGTCCGTGGTCCAAGACCACATTGGGGGGCTTAGCATTGGCAAGGCATGAGACCGCGGTAGATCATAATCTGGACCACATTGGTCAGTGTGGCCCCCGCTATCGGATGTGGGGTTCCGGCAAACCCTTAAGGTTTGAACACTGGGGTGCGCGTGAAGTCTTTTCCTCCCACCGATCTACGCCCTAGCTCACTAAGATCTCGCGGGCGAACTCGACGAACTCGCAACACAGAAAGACACGAGGTTTATACTGGTTCGGGCCACTGTTGTGGTGTAATACCCTACTCCAGTGTGGTGGTGGTGGATTGCCTCTAGGGCTGATGATGAACAGTACAAGGGAAGAACAGCCTCCTGAGGTTGAGGTGTTCTTGAGCTCGGTGAGCTTGGGTGTGTGTGGGTGGTCTGAATGATCCGTCCCTTGAATGATCCCTCTCTCTTCTGAGTGATCTCCCCCTTGCTAGGGTGGTGGCTAGTCCTATTTATATTGGCCCTAGTCCTCTTCCCAAATATCGAGCGGGAAGGGAGACAACAATGGCGGACTAATTCAAAGGGGGACAACTAGTACAAGCTATCCTGACAAAAGTGGTCTTCGCCTGCGAAAAGCTCTGTGAGGACGCCGTCTTGGGCTCCACGATGACCTCTGTCTTGCTGTCCTCCTAGTCTTGGTCTCGTTGCACCAATATGGCGACCTTTGCCTGATGCCTCGGTACTCTTCGCCTGCGCTGGCCTCCTTAGCACCAAAGAGGAAACAAGGACGCTGCGCACGCTGGCGCCCGCCTAGCACCCGCCTGGTGTCGTGCGTCATGGCTCACGTCACGAGGGTCTCATGAGGTTTGCCCCGCCTTGATATCTCTGCTCCTCGTGAGCCTACCCAGCTAGGCCACTCCAGAGGAGGTCTTGCGTCATCTGCCTCGCGAGGCTTGGACCCTCGCGAGGGTCTTGGATGCCTTGTTGATGAAGATGGGCCGTACGGCCTGCTGGCTCAGCCACGCCGCGGGCCGCAGGCAGGCAAGTCTGGGGACCCCCGTTCCCAGAATGCCGACAGTAGCCCCCGGGCCCAAGGTGCGCTCGGGCTTGGCTTCGCGGGGAAGCCAAGGGCCAAGTTCGGAGCACCGCGGGCCCCCAAAGCCTGCAGCCTCGATTGACGTGTGGTGAATGATTGGACGTGGGTGTCTCCGTTTCCCCATGTTGCCTTGGCAATTTATCGACTTGACAAGTCCCTGCGACATGCAAGGAAAACCATCATTACCTGCGATCGTGGGAGACGCTGGTTGGCCTTCTCTTGCTATAAATGGGGAAGGGGGGCGGAGCCCCCATTGCCCATCTCTTCCTTGCTTGCTTGCTTCTTCCTCCTTGCTCCGCTGCTGACAAGAATGGCATCCATCAGAAAGTTCTCTACTGAAGAGAAAGGAAAGGCTCCCCGCGATGATCCGGGGCCTCTTCCGCCGAAGAAGAGGTCGATCCATCACCGTGATGAAGCGGCGATGCAGGTGGTTGATACGTCTCCAACGTATCTACTTTTCCAAACACTTTTGCCCTTGTTTTGGACTCTAACTTGCATGATTCGAATGGAACTAACCCGGACTGACGTTGTTTTCAGCAGAATTACCATGGTGTTACTTATGTGCAGGAGCAAACATTCTCGGAATGACCTGAAACTTCATGGAGACACTTTTCAGAAAATAAGAAAAATACCTACCAAATATGAAGGCCAGGGGGCCCACCGTCTCTCCACGAGGGTGGGGGTGCGCCTGCCCCCTAGGGCGCGCCCCCCTACCTCGTGGGCCCCCTGTTGCGTCTCCGACTCCAACTCCACCTCCATATATTGAGTTTCAAAGAAATCATCGCGTTTTACGATACGGAGCCGCCGCCAAGCCCTAAAACCTCTCGGGAGGGCTGATCTGGGGTCCGTTCGGGGCTCCGGAGAGGGGAATCTGTCGCCATCATCATCATCAACCATCCTCCATCACCAATTTCATGATGCTCACCGCCATGCGTGAGTAATTCCATCGTAGGCTTGCTGGACGGTGATGGGTTGGATGGGATCTATCATGTAATCGAGTTAGTTTTGTTAGGGTTTGATCCCTAGTGTCCACTATGTTCTGAGATTGATGTTGCTATGACTTTCCTATGCTTAATGCTTGTCACTAGGGCCCGAGTGCCATGATTTCAGATCTGGACCTATTATGTTTTCATCAATATATGAGTGTTCTTGATCCTATCTTACAAGTCTATAGTCACCTATTATGTGTTATGATCCGTTAACCCCGAAGTGACAATAATCGGGATACTTACCGGTGATGACCATAGTTTGAGGAGTTCATGTATTCACTATGTGTTAATGCTTTGTTCCGGTTCTCTATTAAAAGGAGGCCTTAATATCCCTTAGTTTCCGTAAGGACCCCGCTGCCACAGGAGGGTAGGACAAAAGATGTCATGCAAGTTCTTTTCCATAAGCACGTATGACTATATTCGGAATACATGCCTACATTATACTGGAGCTAGTTCTGTGTCACCCTAGGTTATGACTGTTACATGATGAACCGCATCCAGCATAATTCTCCATCACCGATCCATTGCCTACGAGCTTTCCATATATTGTTCTTCACTTATTTACTTTCCCGTTGCTATTGCTATCATCACTACAAAATACCAAAAATATTACTTTTACTACTGTTATCTTTTGCTACCGTTATCACCACTATCATATTACTTTGCTACTAAACACTTTGCTGCAGATATTAAGTTTCCAGGTGTGGTTGAATTGACAACTCAGCTGCTAATACTAGAGAATATTCTTTGGCTCCCCTTGTGTAACGCCCTCGATGCGGCTATATCTCCCATGTGTCGAAGCACGACTTAGAGGCATAACCGCATTGAAAGCAATGTCGCAAGTGAGGTAATCTTCACACAACCCATGTAATACATAAGGGAAAGAGATACATAGTTGGCTTACAATCGCCACTTCACACAATACATGAATAAAGCATTACATCATCCAGATACAATCAGGGTCCGACAACGGAACCAAAATGAAAGAAGACTACCCCAAATACTACACAGATCCCCGATCGACCCCAACTGGGCTCCACTACTGATCAACTAGAACGAAACAACACAAAGGATAAGATCTTCATCGAGCTCCTCCTTGAGCTTGGTTGCGTCATCTGCACGGTTCAACGGCACCTGCAAGCTGGTGTTGGAAGTATCTGTGAGTCACGGGGACTCAGCAATCTCACACCCTCGCGATCAAGACTATTTAAGCTTATAGGTAAGGTAAAGGTATGAGGTGGAGCTGCAGCAAGCGACTAGCATATATGGTGGCTAAACATACGCAAAAGAGGGCGAGAAGAGAAGGCAAAAGCACGGTCGAACAACTATGATCAAGAAGTGATCCTAGAACAACCTACGCCAAACATAACTCCAACACCGTGTTCACTTCCCGAACTCCGCCGAGAAGAGACCATCACGGTTACACACGCGGTTGATGTATTTTAATTAAGGTCAACCTCAGGTTTTCTACAACTGGACATTAACAAATTCCCATCTGCCCATAACCGCGGGCACGGCTTTTGAAAGTTCAAATCCCTGCAGGGGTGTCCCAAGTTAGCCCATCACAAGCTCTTACGGTCAACGAAGGATATTCCTTCTCCCAAGACAATCCGATCAGGCTCGGCATCCAGGTTACAAGACATCCTCGACAATGGTAAAACAAGTCCAGCAACACCGCCCGAATGTGCCAACAAATCCCGATAGGAGCTGCACATATCTCATTCTTAGGGCACACTCAGATGAGACTAGCTACGAGTAAAACCAACCCTCAAGTTTCCCCGAGGTGGCCCCGCAGGCAGCTCGATTCGGACCAACACTTAGAGAAGCACTGGCCCGGGGGGTTAAAATAAAGATGACCCTTGAGTCTGCAGAACCCAAGGGAAGGTGGTAGGTTATTAGTGCAAATGGTAAAACCAAGGTTGGGCATTGCTGGAGGAGTTTTATTCAAGGTGAACTGTCAAGGGGTTCCCATTATAACCCAACCGCGTAAGGAACGCAAAATCCGGGAACATAACACCGATATGACGGAAACTAGGGCGGCAAGAGTGGAACAAAACACCAGGCATAAGGCCGAGCCTTCCACCCTTTACCAAGTATATAGATGCATTAATTAAATAAGAGATATTGTGATATCCCAACAAAATATCCATGTTCCAAACATGGAATAAGCTCCAATCTTCACCTGCAACTAACAACGCTATAAGAGAGGGCTGAGCAAAGCGGTAACATAGCCAAACAATGGTTTGCTAGGACAAGGTGGGTTAGAGGCTTGGTTTAACAATATGGGAGGCATGATAAGCGAGTGGTAGGTATCGCAGCATAGGCATAGCAAAAGAGCAAGCAACTAGCAAGCAAATATAGAAGTGATTTTGAGGGTATGGTCATCTTGCCTGAGATTCCGCAAGGAAGAAGAACGAGTCCATGAAGAATACAAACGGACGTAGTCGAACGAATCCTCACAAACGCGACGTTACCGGAACCAACCCGAAGAAGCAACACCGGAAAGAAGCAAACAACGTAGTAAACAATCTTCACATAAGCATGGCACGATGCGCAAACAAGTGTGATGCATGTCCGGTTTAATGAAGCATGGCATGGCAAAGTGCACAAACAACCCTACAAATTAAGTGGAGCTCAATATGCAACTCCGTTGCATATTGACGAAACACCACGTGACTTATTTAGTTCGATCTTGTTTATGTACCCAACAAGGTTAAATGTTGTTAGCATGGCAAGAGGTGAAGCATGATGAAACTATCTAACCTAGGCAAGTTTAAATGAGGCCGGAACAACAAAACAACAAGTCCGGAAACTCCTCATATGCATATATTAGGTTTGCTACTGTTCTGCCCTAAACAAAATTTTAGAGTTGTTAAACATGCAAAGATATGCCACCATGTTAAACTAGGCATTTTTCTACCCCATTTACATATAAAGTTTGTTAGGTTTGGAGCTACGGTTATTAAGTTATGAAATAAATCATTTTAGCATGATATTTGAGCAAATTTAAACAAACATCATTTTAAACATTTTAAACATGGATGAAAATGGAAAATTATTAATCTACCCAAAATTCTAAGCAAGTTACATAAATGACATGTTCTATTTGGATGCATGGATCTATAGTTATTGACAATTCAAAATGCGGGCATTGATGTGAAAATGCAGAAAAAATGATTAAAAGCTAAATCCCATGGGACAGGAAAAAAACATACACGGGCCAGATTGTAGCAAACCTGCAACGGCCTAGGAGGGCTTGGCCCGAGTGAGCGCTGAGTGTGTGTGTGTGTGCAGGCAAAAGAAGAAAAAAAGAAATCAGAGGGAAAAAGGGGAGAGTTGGGTCTCGAACCCAGGACCTCCTGGATGTGAGCGGGAGTGGCTAACCAGCCAGGCTGCTCTTGGGTTTGAGCTAAACTAAAGGGAATGGCTCTACTTTAACAGAAGGTAAAAGCAGTGCCTTAGAATCACCATGGACGCACGGTGATGGCCGAAGACGGCAGCGAGCAAGCACGGCGGCGCTAGCAGCAGCAGGGTAGTGGCGGGCATGCGGAATCATGTGCGGTGCGCGCGTGCATGCGTACATATGCGGGGTGTGGAGGAAAGAGGCCGGAGCTCGAGCATCGAGCTGGAGCTCATCTTGGCTGCAGGGCAGAGCGATGCAGAGGCGAGCGTGGCGCAGCGAACAAGCAGCAAACCGGCAGGGTGCGCGTGGGGGTGCATATGCGAAAGAAACAGAGGAGCAGAGCAACCTCACCGATGACCAAAATGATGGCGGAGGTCTCGCCGGAATTACCTCCCAACATGCTCGAGATGCAAGGGTGAGGGGTGCGTGTTGTGCTCAGCGTGTGAGCATGAGGGGACGCGGAGCCGGGTGTGTGTGCAAATGCAACAGAGGCAAGAGCGCAGGTCACGAGCTTGAGCTCGCTGCCATGGTGGACATGGCGGTCATGGCCTCAGGCGCGAAGGGATCGACTACGACGACCAAAGCTACGAGAAAGAAGATGGGGAGGTGCGGATCATCACCGTGGGGCAGCTGCTGGAGTCGTACGTGGTCGTCGGACACCGGATACGGCGAGGAGACGCGCTGATCGGGGCGGAGGCGTCCGGTTCCGACCGTGAAGAAGATGAAGTCGAGGACGTCGAGGAGGGAGCTCCCGGGCGTGGAGGAAGAGGAAGGCAGAGATGATCGAGGTGCTTCTCGCGGAAGAAGACGGGTGGCTGCGGGCTGCTTCACGCCGGAGAAGAGCTCAGTCTCCTTTCGGCCATGGCGTTGGCGTGTGGTGGGCGACCTACCTGGTGGCGGCGGCAAGGAGAGGGTAAATGGACAGAGGAGATGCTAGGGTAGGGTTTGGACAGGTTTTATAGGGGCTAGGGAGGTCTCCGGCCGTCAAATCAAGCGACCATCAATGTGGTGGTGTTGGATGCACTACCGTACAGGAAAGAAGAAGAAGAACAGGGGCGCTGGTGCTTGTGGGTTCGGTGGGCTGAAAGTAAACAGGTGAGTGGCAAGTGGGCTGGGCTGGGATCTCTGCTGCTGCTGCTGCTTTCTCTTCTTTTCTATTTCTTCGGACAGAAATACAAAAAGGAAAGAGCAGGGGAAAAGGAGAGGAGCTAGAGAAATATAAAAATATTCTCATGATCCTGAAAATGTGCTCTATTTAACAAAATTGATTTGGAGATTTTTAAAGGAAGTAAAAATAATTCAAGTTTGAATTAAATTCGAACTTGAACCATTTTAAACCCTAACCAAAACAATTCCAATTGAGATGAAATTTGACAGAGAGGCTAGGTACATGGTGTTAGAATATTGGGGAAAAGATGAACATCAAAAGAGAAGGGAAAAATGGCACTTGCAGAAATGGAAGAAAAGGAAGGAAGGAAGGAGGAGTGATGGTGCAAGAACCACACATGGAGCATGCAACAATACAACATGCATGAATATGACAAAGCACATGATGATATGACAAGATGCAACACGCAAGAAAATGACATGGCAACGACGGCGGATAACTGGAAGACACCTGGCGCAACGGTCTCGGGGCGTCACAACACTCCACCACTACGAGAGGATCTCGTCCCGAGATCTAGAATGGCACCGGAGGGAAAAACGGAAGAGAAAGAGAAGAGGTAAAACTAAGTTGCGTCTTTGACAAACGAGTGAAACCAAAGAACCTTAAGAGGTAGACCCATTTGAGAAAAGAAAACAACGGAGATAAATGAAGTTGAAAACACTCCGTTAGCAAATAGGAACAAAGAAGAACAACTTCGAGCAGCACTCCGGTTGAAAAGAAAAGGTATTGAATAAGAACTTGAGCAAAAGGGCACAACACTCTGGTTAAATGGATAGGAATGAAAAGAACATGATCTTTGACAAAATGAGATGATGGTGAAAAGAACAACATCGCAATGCCTCCGGAACGAAAGAATAGAAGATAGATAATTCAAATAGGAGAATGGATCAGAAAATGCCAACTTCTACCACAAAAGAGCTTGAAAAGGCATCCTCAGGAGAAAATTCGAACGGAGTTGTTGGAACACCAACAACGAAAAGAATAATCTTGATGTGGTCTTATGGAATATATCTCAAATTATTAGGTGACAACCTGCCACTCATGGGAAAAGAATTGGATTGATATCAACAAGGAGACGAGAAAGCTATTTCACCGGGAGGATAGATGAAGAACTTGGGTCATTTATGAGCACCATATAACAACAATCCTTAGGGAAGGCTTTAGGTGAAATATAACCCAAAATAATTCCAACGAATAGGTTGATGGATTTAGAATACCTCATTCTTAACAATATGTGAATCATGAAGCATGAACTCAAATTATCAAGAATGACGTAATACCACCTCCAATGGTACGGAAGAAAAAATTGCACTCCGGATTACAAGAAGAAGAATGCTTGAGCTCCTTAAAAGAATCACGATGAAAACTTCGAGAAGGAAATAAATCCTTGATGAACCATCATGTAGAACCTTCATGAAGAACTCCGGTAAACAAAGGAATGATCAAACGGGAGGAAAGAGAAGTTGGAAACATAAAGTGAAACCTTGTAATGATTTAGAAGGAGCTTCGCGACGAGACAAAGCGGAAAGGCTTGGAACTCCGGAAAAGAAAGATGAAGCAAATGAAACTAAGAATTTGATGAGCCTCCGGAAAACGGAATTAATCACTTGATGAAGAAAGAATAAGAATTACGTTATGCATATCCTTCACCAATTAAATTGATGACAAGCAACGGAATTGGCATACCACTTATTCTCGTAGAAAGGATTAAGATAGATATAGCGTCAAACTTGGGAAGGTCTTCAACGAACCACCGGTAGAATTGAAATAACGAATAAATTGATAAGGAAAAGAAATCTTGAACGAACCACCGTAAGAATTGAAAATGAACGAAGGGAAGATAAGGAAACATCGAGTAAAATTTTCAAATGGACGAAGATGCTTGAGAGAATTTAGATACATGAGAACGAAGAGATCACGAGCCGATTAGAGATCACTTGAACGAAGCACCGGTAAGATTGGAGAATGATAACTGAAAGCTGAGAATGAATAAACCTGAATTGATGGACTCCAGATAGGTGAAAGGAATTCTCACAATCAAAACAATTATGAGAGGATGGCCTTGAACTAGAACCACGAATCTTGAGGAGAATGGAGCAAGATTGAGAGAAAATTCTTCTTCGGTCTTCAGAATCTGAGAATTACGACGAGAAACACCACCATGAATTGTTGAGATACTCCGGAATGACGATTTTAAAGGTTGAACCAACGATGAAAAGAAATGAAAGATCTTGGAGAAAGACATTTGACTGATGATAATTCATTCTTACGTCAAACTTCGAAAAGAATTTGATGGTAGCTCTGGGAAAATAAGAAGAGTCAGGTAAGATCCTGGGAAAAGACCTGTGGGTTAGGGCCCACTGAAAAGATACACCGTTGAACGATTTTGAAGAGAGATTGCACCGGTTGATTTAAAAGGCTTGAATGAGATAACAACCTCGAGATAGGTTTGAACGGAACTTGAATGGAAAGACGAGCCTTCCGATATATCTTCAGCACTCCCGAACAAATGAATAGCAAGAAGTGAATTATTATGAGGTGCACCAGTATGAGAAGGTATTTGAAACAAGGAAAAGAATATGATCAACACCTAAAGCTTGAATTGAATCCACCGGAGAAGAAAAAGAATGAATAATGATGAACTTGAGGTTCCGTTAGGATCTTCATGAGAATCACCGGATAAGGACATTGACGGAAAAGAATGGAGAGACTTCACATCAATAAGATGGATACTCGATAAAGAAATCTGAGTCCTTGAAGAACCAAGGGTGGGAGGGTGGGAAAACAAAGGCACCTTGGGAAGGATGAAACAAACACCATTGAGAGAGCTTGAGTTGATCTTGCGGATGTTGAAATGATCGGATCCACTTGAAGAGAAGCACACCGGTTGACAAGAAATTGAAATGACAAACTCGATGATCAAGAAGGATTAGCATCCACAAAGAAGTATGAGAACACTGCTTAGGGAAGGTTTGGAATCAACACTTGACTTCGAAGCAACTCGAATACCACAATGAAAACAAAACACAAGGATTGGCTTGCAGAATAAGCCAGAACAAACATATGATAGATATTTCGTCCGAAGTTTTCGTGGTGGGGCCTACACGGGCTCGATCGTACAACACCATCATGTACAAGGCAGTGCACATGACATACGAAGCATCCCCGAGTCGGCATAGCCAAGGACTCTTTAAGACACAACGAGACCACTGTAAAACCAACCGTGAATAGGCGGACCACTAGAGGTCGAACCCAAATTTCATATCATACATCTGTCGGAAAGATATCCTAAGAGCTACTTGAATTCCCACTTATAAACTCCCGAAATTTTCCGGTTATGCAATCAGGTGTTGGGGATAGAGGGGAAGCATAATATCTCACCCAAAACTAGCAAATCCTACACCCAGCTGTATCCATCCTTCAACACATAACCGAGAAACCTTCGGAAATCATTTACCTCAACCTTCGAAAAGCATCCGTTATACGAGTTATGGCAATACTCCCGAACTCCCGCCCCAGTACTGGGTGGCGTCGAGGTTATCTCACCAACAACTGCATAAAAGAGATTTTCGATGTCGGCGAAACTAAACTCAGGTATTCCAGAACTGCAATGATAAAATTGTGACAACAACACCTCGGAGCTCAACTCCCCGGGACACTGCCACAACCCCTAAATGTCAAGAGGCACCAAGAACAATGTTCTCGTCACAAAACCAACGGAATGATTCCAAGATACCCGCGTGATCCTAAAATTTTTTTAGTGAAATTTGAGAAGAGAAGAGTCAAAACTCTACGTCAGGATGCCTCACCAGAGCGACGAAGGGACTGGGGAGTAAAAAGAATTCCTAACTCTCCGATATATATATAATCCTAAATGACTCAAAGCATTTTTCTAGACTCAACAACACCAGCGATTCAATCAAGCAGGGGGCTCCTAAGGTCGGGGAAGGCTCTGATTACCAACTTGTAACGCCCTCGATGCAGCTATATCTCCCACGTGTCGAAGCATGACTTAGAGGCATAACCGCATTGAAAGCAATATCGCAAGTGAGATAATCTTCACACAACCCATGTAATACATAAGGGAAAGAGATACATAGTTGGCTTACAATCGCCACTTCACACAATACATGAATAAAGCATTACATCATCCAGATACAATCAGGGTCCGACAACGGAACCAAAATGAAAGAAGACTACCCCAAATACTACACAGATCCCCGATCGACCCCAACTGGGCTCCACTACTGATCAACTAGAACGAAACAACACAAAGGATAAGATCTTCATCGAGCTCCTCCTTGAGCTTGGTTGCGTCATCTGCACGGTTCAACGGCACCTGCAAGCTGGTGTTGGAAGTATCTGTGAGTCACGGGGACTCAGCAATCTCACACCCTCGCGATCAAGACTATTTAAGCTTATAGGTAAGGTAAAGGTATGAGGTGGAGCTGCAGCAAGCGACTAGCATATATGGTGGCTAAACATACGCAAAAGAGGGCGAGAAGAGAAGGCAAAAGCACGGTCGAACAACTATGATCAAGAAGTGATCCTAGAACAACCTACGCCAAACATAACTCCAACACCGTGTTCACTTCCCGGACTCCGCCGAGAAGAGACCATCACGGTTACACACGCGGTTGATGTATTTTAATTAAGGTCAACCTCAGGTTTTCTACAACTGGACATTAACAAATTCCCATCTGCCCATAACCGCGGGCACGGCTTTCAAAAGTTCAAATCCCTGCAGGGGTGTCCCAAGTTAGCCCATCACAAGCTCTTACGGTCAACGAAGGATATTCCTTCTCCCAAGACAATCCGATCAGGCTCGGCATCCAGGTTACAAGACATCCTCGACAATGGTAAAACAAGTCCAGCAACACCGCCCGAATGTGCCAACAAATCCCGATAGGAGCTGCACATATCTCATTCTTAGGGCACACTCAGATGAGACTAGCTACGAGTAAAACCAACCCTCAAGTTTCCCCGAGGTGGCCCCGCAGGCAGCTCGATTCGGACCAACACTTAGAGAAGCACTGGCCCGGGGGGTTAAAATAAAGATGACCCTTGAGTCTGCAGAACCCAAGGGAAGGTGGTAGGTTATTAGTGCAAATGGTAAAACCAAGGTTGGGCATTGCTGGAGGAGTTTTATTCAAGGTGAACTGTCAAGGGGTTCCCATTATAACCCAACCGCGTAAGGAACGCAAAATCCGGGAACATAACACCGATATGACGGAAACTAGGGCGGCAAGAGTGGAACAAAACACCAGGCATAAGGCCGAGCCTTCCACCCTTTACCAAGTATATAGATGCATTAATTAAATAAGAGATATTGTGATATCCCAACAAAATATCCATGTTCCAAACATGGAACAAGCTCCAATCTTCACCTGCAACTAACAACGCTATAAGAGAGGGCTGAGCAAAGCGGTAACATAGCCAAACAATGGTTTGCTAGGACAAGGTGGGTTAGAGGCTTGGTTTAACAATATGGGAGGCATGATAAGCGAGTGGTAGGTATCGCAGCATAGGCATAGCAAAAGAGCGAGCAACTAACAAGCAAAGATAGAAGTGATTTCGAGGGTATGGTCATCTTGCCTGAGATTCCGCAAGGAAGAAGAACGAATCCATGAAGAATACAAACGGACGTAGTCGAACGAATCCTCACAAACGCGACGTTACCGGAACCAACCCGAAGAAGCAACACCGGAAAGAAGCAAACAACGTAGTAAACAATCTTCACATAAGCATGGCACGATGCGCAAACAAGTATGATGCATGTCCGGTTTAATGAAGCATGGCATGGCAAAGTGCACAAACAACCCTACAAATTAAGTGGAGCTCAATATGCAACTCCGTTGCATATTGACGAAACACCACGTGACTTATTTAGTTCGATCTTGTTTATCTACCCAACAAGGTTAAATGTTGTTAGCATGGCAAGAGGTGAAGCATGATGAAACTATCTAACCTAGGCAAGTTTAAATGAGGCCGGAACAACAAAACAACAAGTCCGGAAACTCCTCATATGCATATATTAGGTTTGCTACTGTTCTGCCCTAAACACAATTTTAGAGTTGTTAAACATGCAAAGATATGCCACCATGTTAAACTAGGCATTTTTCTACCCCATTTACATATAAAGTTTGTTAGGTTTGGAGCTACGGTTATTAAGTTATGAAATAAATCATTTTAGCATGCTATTTGAGCAAATTTAAACAAACATCATTTTAAACATTTTAAACATGGATGAAAATGGCAAATTATTAATCTACACAAAATTCTAAGCAAGTTACATATATGGCAAGTTCTATTTGGATGGATCTATAGTTATTGACAATTCAAAATGAGGGCATTGATGTGAAAATGCAGAAAAAATGACTAAAAGCTAAATCCCATGGGACAGGAAAAAACATACACGGGCCAGATTGCAGCAAACCTGCAACGACCTAGGAGGGCTTGGCCCGAGTGAGCACTAAGTGTGTGTGTGTGTGTGTGCAGGCAAAAGAAGAAAAAAAGAAATCAGAGGGAAAAAGGGGAGAGTTGGGTCTCGAACCCAGGACCTCCTGGATGTGAGCGGGAGTGGCTAACCAGCCAAGCTACTCTTGGGTTTGAGCTAAACTGAAGGGAATGGCTCTACTTTAACAGAAGGTAAAAGCAGCGCCTTAGAATCACCATGGACGCACGGTGATGGCCGGAGACGGCAGCGAGCAAGCACGGCGGCGCTAGCAGCAGCAGGGTAGTGGCGGGCATGCGGAATCATGTGTGGTGCGCGTGTGCATGCGTACATATGCGGGGTGTGGAGGAAAGAGGCTGGAGCTCGAGCATCAAGCTGGAGCTCGTCTTGGCTGCAGGGCAGAGCGATGCAGAGGCGAGCATGGCGCAGCGAACGAGCAGCAAACCGGCAGGGTGCGCGCGGGGGTGCATATGTGAAAGAAACATAGGAGCAGAGCAACCTCGCCGATGACCAAAATGATGGCGGAGGTCTCGCCGGAATTACCTCCCAACATGCTCGAGATGCAAGGGTGAGGGGCGCATGTTGTGCTCAGCGCGTGAGCATGAGGGGACGCGGAGCCGGGTGTGTGTGCAAATGCAACAGAGGCAAGAGCGCAGGTCACGAGCTTGAGCTCGCTGCCATGGTGGACATGGCGGTCATGGCCTCAGGCGCGAAGGGATCGACTACGACGACCGAAGCTACGGGAAAGAAGATGGGGAGGTGCGGATCATCACCGTGGGGCAGCTGCTGGAGTCGTACGAGGTCGTCGGACACCGGATACGGCAAGGAGACGCGCTGATCGGGGCGAAGGCGTCCGGTTCCGGCCGTGAAGAAGATGAAGTCGAGGACGTAGAGGAGGGAGCTGCCGGGCCATGCGGACGATGGCGTGGAGGAAGAGGAAGGCAGAGATGATGAAGGTGCTTCTCGCAGAAGAAGACGGGTGGCTGCGGGCTGCTTCACGCCGGAGAAGAGCTCGATTTCCTTTCGGCCATGGCGTTGGCATGTGATGGGCGACCTACCTGGTGGCGGCGGCAAGGAGAGGGTAAATGGACAGAGGAGATGCTAGGGTAGGGTTTGGACAGGTTTTATAGGGGGCTAGGGAGGTCTCCGGCCGTCAAATCAAGCGAGCGTTGACGTGGCGGTGTTGGATGCACTGTCGTACAGGAAAGAAGAAGAAGAACAGGGGTGCTAGTGCTTGTGGGTTCGGTGGGCTGAAAGTAAACAGGTGAGTGGCAAGTGGGCTGGGCTGGGGTCTCTGCTGCTGCTGCTTTCTCTTCTTTTCTATTTCTTCGGACAGAAATACAAAAAGGAAAGAGTAGGGGAAAAAGGAGAGGAGCTAGAGAAATATAAAAATATTCTCATGATCCTGAAAATGTGCTCTATTTAACAAAATTGGTTTGGAGATTTTTAAAGGAAGTAAAAATAATTCAAGTTTGAATTAAATTCGAACTTGAACCATTTTAAACCCTAACCAAAACAATTCCAATTGAGATGAAATTTGACAGAGAGGCTAGGTACATGGTGTTAGAATATTGGGGAAAAGATGAACATCAAAATAGAAGGGAAAAATGGCACTTGCAGAAATGGAAGAAAAGGAAGGAAGGAAGGAGGAGTGATGGTGCAAGAACCACACATGGAGCATGCAACAATACAACATGCATGAATATGACAAAGCACATGATGATATGACAAGATGCAACACGCAAGAGAATGACATGGAAACGACGGCGGATAACTGGAAGACACCTGGCGCAACGGTCTCGGGGCGTCACACCTTGTGTCGAATCAATAAATTTGGGTTGAATACTCTACCCTCGAAAACTGTTGTGATCCCCTATACTTGTGGGTTATCAAGACTATTTTCTAGCGCCGTTGCCGGGGAGCATAGCTCTATTCTTTGAGTCACTTGGGATATATATCTGCTTATCATTATGAAGAACTTGAGAGATCCAAAAACCAAGATCTATCCCTCAACTACGAGGGGAGGTAAGGAACTGCCATCTAGCTCTGCACTTGATTCACCTTCTGTTTTGAGTAAGCTCGCGACACCTACACCTGCTTCTGCTATTCGTTATGATATGTCGCATGTTATTGATGATGCCACTTCTGCTATGCATGATACTTATGATGAAACTACCTCTATGCCTGATACTACTATGCCACTTAGTGCTTTTCTTGATGAACAACTTGCTAGTGCAAGAGAAATTGAAAATATTGAATCTGATGATACTGATGAAAGTGATGATGAAGAACCACTTGCCATCCCTAAGGGTTATGTTTTGATCAAGATGCTTCTTTAGCTATTTTAGCTTGCAGAAATAGAACTGAACTTAAAAAATTATTAGCTAAATGGACTAAGCAATCTCTAAATGCTAGAATGAAACCTGACCCTGCTTTTGCTACTTCACCTATCTTTGTTACTGATAAGGATTATGAATTCTCTGTTGATCCTGATATAATTACTTTGGTTGAATCTGATCCTTTTCATGGTTATGAATCTGAAACTGTTGTGGCACATCTTACTAAATTGAATGATATAGCTACCCTGTTCACTAAAGATGAGAGAACTCGCTACTTTTATATCCTTAAAATAATTTCGTTCTCATTAAAGGGTGATGCTAAGATATGGTTTAATTCTCTTGATCCTAGTTGTGTGTGTAGTCCCCAGGATATGATTTATTACTTCTCTGCTAAATATTTCCCTGCTCATAAGAAACAAGCTACTTTAAGGGATATATATAATTTTGTGCAAATTGAAGAAGAGAGTCTCCCACAAGCTTGGGGAGGCTTCTCCAATTACTTAATGCTTTGCCTGATCATCCTCTTAAGAAAAATGAAATACTTGATATCTTTTATAATGGACTAACTGATGCCTCCTGAGATTACCTGGATATTTGTGCTGGTTCTGTTTTCAAGGAAAGAACACCGGATAAAGCTGAAATTCTATTGAATAATATGTTGACAAATGAAAATAATTGGACACCTCCGGAGCCAATTCCTGAGCCTATTCCTAAACCAACTCCGAAGAAGAGGGGTATTCTATTTCTCAGTCCTGAAGATATGCAAGAGGAAAGAAATCTATGAAAGAAAAAGGTATTAAAGCTAAAGATGTTAAGAATTTACCTCCTATTGAAGAAATACATGGTCTTAATTTACCGCATGTTGAAGAAACATATAATCCAAATCCTTTGCCTGTTGAAGATACTCATGGTCTTGATAACCCGACACAGGTAGTAAAGGTAGATTCTCTCTATAGATATGATAAAGTTGTAATCCCATTTACTAAAATTGCTAGCCCATGCTTAGATGAGTTTGATAAATTTATGGCTAAACAAGAAGATTTTAATGCTTATTTTGGTAGACAATTAAAATACAATTCAAATATGCTTGGACACTTGGGTGATTATATGGATAATGTTAAAGGTGAACTTAAACTTATTAGTAAACATGCTTCTATGGTTACCACTCAAGTAGAACAAGTACTTAAAGCTCAAAATGATTTGCTCAATGAATTGAATAGTAAAAATAACGATAATGCTGTTAGAGTGGCTACTAGAACTGCTAGAATGACTCAGGAACCTTTGTATCCTGAAGGCCATCCTAAGAGAATTGAGCAAGATTCTCAGAGAAATAATTTAGATGCACCTAGTTCTTCTAAAAAGAAGAAAAAGAAAAATGATAGGACTTTGCATGCTTCTAGTGATCCTATTGTTGAAACACCTGAGAATCCAATTTCTATTTCTGATGCTGAAACACAACCTGGTAATGAACCTGAAACTAGTGATAATGCTAATAATAATGTTCATGATGATGCTCAACCTAGTAATGATAATGATATAGAAATTGAACATGTTGTTGATCTTGATAACCCACAATCAAAGAATCAACGTTATGATAAGAAAGACTTTGTTGCTAGGAAACATGGTAAAGAAAGAGAGCCATGGGTTCAGAAACCCATGCCTTTTCCTCCAAAACCATCAAAGAAAAAGGATGATGAGGATTTTGAGCGCTTTGCTGAAATGATTAGACCTATCTTTTTGCGTATGAGACTAACTGATATGCTCAAACCAATCCTTATGCTAAGTACGTGAAAGATATTATTACAAATAAAAGAAAGATACCGGAAGCTGAAATTTCCACCATGCTTGCTAATTATAATTTTAAGAGTGGAATACCAAAGAAACTTGGAGATCCAGGAGTACCCACTATACCATGCTCCATTAAAAGAAACTATGTTAAAACTGCTTTATGTGATCTTGGAGCCGGTGTTAGTATTATGCCTCTCTCTTTATATCATAGACTTGATTTGAATAAGTTGACACCTACTGAAATATCTTTGCAAATGGCTGATAAATCAACTGCTATACCTGTCGGTATTTGTGAGAATGTGCCTGTTGTAGTTGCAAACATTACTATTTTAACAGACTTTGTTATTTTTTATATTCCCGAGGACGATAGTATGTCTATTATTCTTGGAAGACCCTTTTTGAATACTGCAGGGGCTGTTATTGATTGCACTAAAGGCAATGTCACTTTTCATGTTAATGGTAATGAGCATACGGTACACTTTCCGAGGAAACAACCTCAAGTTCATAGTATCAACTCTATTGGAAAAATTCCATTGATTATATTTGGAGGTTTTGAATTTCCTCTTCCTACTGTCAAGAAGAAATATGATATTCTTATTATTGGGGATGTGCATATCCCCGTTGAGGTAACATAGTGTTATTCGAAATTTCTCCAGTTCCATGTTATTTGGAATGAGTTCGTTAACAAGACTTGATCAACCTTGTTAGTGGATTCCTTTTGATGACCATGAGATGGATGAAACTAGAAGGCACAACTTTCTGTATCCCACTTTTACTTTCTGTTATTTATATTAAATAAAATAAAATAATTATTTGTCTGTCTGTTATCTGATTATCCGTGCAATATAAAAATACCTCGAAAATAAAAGTTCTCCAAATGCCCTGAAAATTAAATATGATTTTTTAGAATATTTGAGGATTTATGGAACAAAGAACACACCAGGGGGGGCAACCACCTTACCACGAGGGTGGAGGGCACGCCCCCCTGCCTCATGGGCCCACGGTGGCCCTCCTTCACTTATCCTTTCACCCATACACTTCATCTTCCTCCCCCAAACACGAATAACCAGCTCAAGCACGAGTTCTAGCTCATTTTGCTGCCATTTTTGATCTCCTTGCTCAAAGCACCTCTCACAAAACTGCTTGGGGAGATTGTTCCTTGGTATGTGACTCCGCCATTGGTCCAACTAGTTTTTGTTCTGGTGCTTTATTCATTGCAATTTTTTGCTGCTTAGGTGACCCTGCTCTTGAGCTTACATGTCAAATTTATATGGTTTCAAGTAGTTTTAATGCATGATATAGGCCCTAGGCACTTGTAGGAGTAGTTACTATCAATATTATTGAGTTTGGTTTACTTTTATTTTGAAGTTACTAAAAATTTTAGAATTTTTCAGAAAATGATGAGGAGACTTTTGAGGGGCTCATCGAGCCAAAGCTCGAAGGAAAAGGCACCAAAGCCTAAGTATAATCTGCCTCGCACCGCGGAGGTTCAGGCGTGTGAATGGCCTTCCGAGGATTTCTTAAGAGCAGTCGGGATTTATGAAGATTTTCATGAATTGGCTCAGACTGTAGGCCTTACCGCTTTCCTCCACGACCAATGCGATCAGTATATCTTGCTCACAAATACCTTTGTGCAAAACTTTCATTTTCATTCTAGGAACTCACCACCTACGGTGGAGTTTCATTTATATGATGAGCATAAGGAGATGTCACTTTATGATTTTTGTCGGATTTGTTTAGTCCCTTTTGAGGGCAATACAGAAGAACCACATCATGATGATGTGGAGGGATTTATTGACACTATCACTGTAGGGGAAACAAGGAAGGTTTCTGATGCATGAATCACTAGCATTCACTTTCCTGTTTTACGTTATTTTGCATTATTTGCTAGTCGTTTCTTAATTGGTCGCGAAAACTGTGGAAACCTGAGTATCCCTGATATTATTATTTTGCACCACGGTTTATACGGTGATAACTCTTTTAGTATGGGCCGCATTATTGCCAAATGGTTAAGTCCGAACCGTACCAAGGGCCCCATCTTTGGAGGCATATATGCTACACGCCCAGCTGCACATTTTAACATACCTATTAGGCATGCTGAGAAGGAAGAAAAAGTGTTGCTTCGTGTTTATCTAGATTATAAAAGTATGGTGGCACATGATTTTATTATTAAGAATAGGGCAGGAGAGCTTAAATATCAATTGTTCTTTAATAAACATCATCCTGAGACTGTTACCTTGCCTGCTCCTTCTTTGTTTGATTTGACTGTAGGCACGTACCTTGTTCCGTTGACGGCTATTCACGCCTACCGAAACCCTGCACCAGCCGAGGAGTCAGAACCGGAACCACAATTTGATCCTTGACGATAGTCTAACTATCAGTGGGATCCGGAGATGACTGCCAGCCAGTGGCAATCGGAGCCTTCTTCTTCCTCGTCACAGTACGAACCCAGCTACTATTATGGATATCAGTCAGGCCAGCCGTGGCCATAGACCAACTTAGGCCAAAAGCCTAAGCTTGGGGGAGTACGTATTTCTCACCAACATTACATTTATGCTCACACACTCATTACTAGATGTCGGTGCTCATACTTTTTCATTGTATCATCCATGCTAGTTTATTTTCCTTTTTATGCTTTCTTCTTGTGTGTTTAATAAACCTTAAGAAAAACCAAAAAAATTAGTTGTAGCTTTTAATCAGTTTAATTTCCATGCTTGTAGTAGTAATTAAAAAGAAAACCCCAAAATATTTCATGTTCTTCTTTTGCTTGTTGGGAGCTTTCCCGTGTAAATAGTTTTATTTCTTTTCTTTCCTTTGGGGGTCGATAGGAGAATACCATGATTAAATTGTTGAAGTGGCTCTTATATGCACTATTGTTGATCTGACAAAAGAGCCCATATTGCCTTGTCTTCTCCTGTTTATTGAATGCTTGCAGATTCCAGCTTAGTCCAAAGCACGTGCACTATTATTATTATTCACACTATTCGGTCATGCAAGTGAAAGGCAATTATGATGATATACGATGGATTGACTGAGATGAGAAAAGCTGGTATGAACTCGACCTCTTTTGTTTTTGTAAATATGATTAGTTCATCGTTCCTGATTCAGCCCATTATGAATAAACATGTTTGCAATGACAGCTAGAGATCATAGTTTCCTATGCCATGCTTGATTAGCTATGAGTTATAATGGTTTACCTTGCGTGCCAACATGCTATTAAAATGGTTATGATGTGGTATGATAGGGTGGTATCATCATCTGAATGATTTAAGTGACTTGACTTGGCACATGTTCACGCATGTAGTTGAAACAAAATCAACATAGCCTTCACGATATTTATGTTCATGGTGGAATATATCCTACTCATGCTTGCATTCGGTGTTGATTAATTTTAATGCATGTTCATGATTTTTGTCGCTCTCTAGCTGATCGCTTCCCAGTCTTTTGCTAGCCTTCACTTGTACTAAGCAGGAATACTACTTGTGCATCCAATCCCTTAAACCCCAAAGTTATTCCACATGAGTCCACTATACCTACCTATATACAGTATCTACCTGCCGTTCCAAGTAAATTTGTATGTGCCAAACTCTAAACCTTTAAATAAATATCCTGTTTTGTATGCTCGAATAGCTCATGTATCAACTAGGACTATTTGTATCTTCCATGTTAGGCGGGTTATTCTTAAGAGGAGTGGACTCCGCTCCTCACTCACGAGATAAATGGCTGGTGACGGTGTCCTGGACTAGGGGGTACTCACCACTTCGTCTCCCGATCTATTAGATTGGGCCGAGGACCCCCGTGGCCGTATACTCATGGGCCAGTTCGGACGGCTACCGCATACAAGGAAGATTCCACAAGACTTGGTGATCAAGACAAGGACTTCTCCCCACCGACGTATTCGGCTAGGACTCTTGTTATCCTAGGCCTCCGGTGCATTATATAAACCGAGGCCAGGCTAGTCGATAGATAGACAATATATACAACAATCATACCATAGGCTAGCTTCTAGGGTTTAGCCCCCTTGATCTCGTGGTAGATCTACTCTTGTACTACCCATATCATACATATTAATCGAGCAGGACGTAGGGTTTTACCTCCATCAAGAGGGCCCGAACCTGGGTAAAACATTGTGTCCCTTGTCTCCTGTTATCATCCGCCTAGATGCACAGTTCGGGACCCCCTACCGAGATCCGCCGGTTTTGACACCGACATTGGTGCTTTCATTGAGAGTTCCGCTATGTGATCGACAAAAGGATCGATGGCTCGCCTGCAGATCAATTGCGACTTCGGCATCTTCGTCACCAGCTCGACTGGTCACCTTGGTTCGACCAAGAATTGCGCCTCGTGTTCGGATCACCATGTCCGGACGAGGGCCTTCATCAAACATCAACTCCGATCTCTATCAAGATCACGGAGGAATCATCTATGGAGCTCGGGGGCTCAACATCAACATTGCCCTCAAGCGACCGTGCTGTTTTTCTGGACAGCGAACTTGTATCTGCCACCACCACCTCCTCGAGTATCGCTTTGACGATCGCTTTGGTGGAATTGTGCGGAATTGAGTCTACAACAACCCTGGAAAATTTCGTCGAGTTCCGATGGAGGAATCTCTGGCAATCCACGATATACCGGAGCCCTGTCAAATCTGGACGGGAATTTGGATGAGTTTAGGGCGTGGTTTCCAGCTTCTAGCTCGGACGTCATTTGGAAGATCCAACCGTTGATCGGCTGCGGAATTCCTATATATACCACCTCTCAAAATTTCGGCTCGATCCGACCGTCCAAACTCTGGGAACCTTCCGATTAGTGCATCACTTTTCGGATCTGTTTTCTGCGCGAAAACGAATCCGACCCGAGTTCATCTTTTTTATGAACAGGATTTCGGACATCCCTTTTGAAGGAAGTTTTGTATGGGGTATTGTGCTTTGTTCCCGAACACATCCCACTAACTTTAAAATCTTTTGAAGATGATCTTCAATATCATGCTGGTGTCAAACCAGTCCGGCAATATTGCTCCACGGTTGCCGACCTGCGCTAGACACGTCGTCACTTTATTGAGCCGAGCTCAACTTCTTCGGATCATCACCTCGGCAAGCTGAACAACAGTTCGGCATCGCAAAGAATAAATCATCACCAACATCGCCGCCCCACGGGTTACATGAAGCGGGCACACCGGCATCGCCGCACGGTCACTTCATCAAGCCGGCATTGACCACGTCACGACCTGCATCGGCAGGGCCGCACTATTGCTCCTACGAGCCGGTGTCCATCACGCCGACCTACTTCGACATCTCGGTTGGACCGAGGGCTTCATCATCTCTTCATCAACCTACTCTGGTAACGGGTGTGCGGATCGAGTCTCAATTTTGAGAATCACCTTCCTTCGGATTGCTACAACAAATAAACCAGGTGCTATTAATCCTAGTATTTTTTGCTTGTTTGGGTTCAATTTTTCCCAAGGAATTATCACTCTGCTTTGTCCATCATATGTACACAGGTCTATCAAATGGTGGCCGCATTAACGACGATCGCATGGTGGTCCGGTCAGTCTCCTTACATAGTCCGGCGAATACCGCATCCGGAACTCGGACCGACCTGTAAATTCAGGCTTTGCCACGCCATTACCGCATCACGCCGACGCCCTGCATCGACATTGACTTCGGCGCCAGGCCATATTTCTTTTATTACTCACTTTGCATAAATTATTGATTATGCAATGATTTTTTTTATTATTATTATTACTATTATCTTCGGTTTGCACTATTTTATATGGCACAGGAAAATGATCCAGCCGGACTATATCCTTTGGCGTCACCTCGGCTGGACGGGGGGCTTCGTCAACACTTCATTACCCCATGCCGGGGACTTCGGCATCACTCTGTCGGCCTGCGTTAACCGTGCTATGTCACCACTTCGGAGTGTCGAGCTCTTTGCTCCGCCACCTCGGGACCGTCTTGGGGGATGGCACCTTGTCTCGCATCAAGCTCGGACCGCGTCATCAATACCGAACACATTAACCAGCTAAGTTGCCTTCATGCTCAAAGTTTTAAATTTTTTACTTGTGTTCGGTTCGACCAAGCATTATACTTTTTTGGAAAAAAGTTGCTTGTAAAAAATCTCCTTGTCAAAACTTTGTTTGTGACACACAAATTCAAGGACCCAATTCATTTGGGGGCTTCCTTTATGAAGTTTTTCCTGTTGCATATGATTATACTTGTACGACTTCGTTCCTTGTTCGTGTATTACGCCACAATATGCACCACATTGACTTCAGCGATTTGCAAGCTGGGTTGCCTCGCTCCTGTGTTTACCCCTACGTTCCCGATTGTTCGGCTAGGGAGTAAAGGGAGCACCTCTGCGATTGTCATGATCGGGTCACCCGAGCCGGACCTCAGACTGGGTGAAGCCGAAAGCTAGCGCTCTTATAGTTATTCAATGATGGTCGGCACACAACGCAACTCATGAGTACAAAAATCTATTGCACAAGTCTCATAATAACAATGAGCACCGAAGAAAGGTATCGGTGGGGGTACTATTTTCTTCGAAGATGCTTCTTACTCTTCGCAGTAATATAGCATAAGTTCCCTGAGCGCGCTTTGTCTGTTACAGCCTTATGGCCTGATTGCCTGGTTATTGGAAACACCGTCGATATTCTCGACCGATGGAGTACATAACACTTTTCGGTCCTTAACCGAAGAGGGAGAAGTCGACGGTCGGTTAAGACGCGTTTAAAGTTCGATTGAACATAGATATGATATAAGTACTTCGGTACATGCAATCATTCTTCTACCCAAGTCACTTGGGGGCTCTTAAGTTTATTTGAGCCATTTTATAATAAGTGTTCTTCTTCTCAGTCGTTGCAAAGTTCTATTATTATTATTTATCACTCCTTTTTTCGACGCGAGTGTGCGGTCACTAGCCGAGGAGCCTAATTTCTCTCTCAAAGCCGCTAGAGTTTAGTTTGCTAAACTGGCCTAATGAGAAGTACTTCGCCCTCGGGATAGGAGGTTGAAGTCGTAGGCTGACCCACTCGAAGTCTTGAGATAGGATGTGTCATGTTAAAGGACGACAGAAGCACTTCTTTTTTCTAAGACCAATTTTCGGATTGGCACCGAACACTTGATCTTGTTCGGACGTCATGTTTTTATTGACGTTTCTTGGTTTTCCAAGATTTTTGGCACTTCTAAACTATTTGTGCTTTTCCAGCATTAGTCTCGCAGTGCAACGCCGGACACCTTTAGGGATTCGGCAAAAACATTCTCAGATATTGCTATATATGCATCGGTTTCGAATTGTGTCTTCGGTCAATAGTTGGGTTGCCCGGCTCCTGCACTTGCTTCCTACGTTCCGTTTTGTTCGGCTAGGCGTGCAAAGGGAGAACCACTGCGATTGTGCTTCCAGCTCACATGGTTAAGCACCTTAGTGGAGAAAGCCAAAAACTGACTGTCACAATAAGCGTAAACTGGTCAGCGATCCGATGACTATGACGGGCCATTCATAACATTGGCCGAAGTGTTTACGGCTTGACCTCGACTGTCGCCGAACACTACTGGGGGCTATTAACTGGCCTCCCAAACTAAATCCTCGATATTTTGCTCTTACATTCGAGCTGAGGTTTCATGATCATGCTTAGCATGACAACCCAAAGAAAGGAACCGATAGCGGGACTATTTTCTTTGGAATACATTTCTTCTGTTAAACAGTAATATAACATATCTCTCTGCGTACCTTTGTTTATAAAACCATGTGGCCAGATTGCCTTGTTTGTCGTAAATCTTTGCCCTCATAAAGGCTTTATAAAGTAGGACAAACACTCCTCGGCTACTGGCCAAGGAGGTGGAAGCCGATGGTCGGTCAACAAAGTTTTGTACAATGCGGATCAGAGCATTAATGATGTAAAGTACTTGGATACATAGAGTCATTACACATAATTTGTGATTTTACTATGGATATTGATCCTTAATTCGGCCACCCGTGCCCGCATTAAGGCTCGGGGGCTACTGGGCTTCGGGCTTATTATTTACAAATATTAAAGGGGCACATCGATCCCCTGATCTGGTGTTGCCACCCGACCAGTGTCTCGGGGGCTACTGCATTGCTTGTCCAATGCAGAAAATTTTATGTGCAATATAGTTTCCGAGGAGATTTTGATCCTCAGGTTGGTCGGCCGCACCCAACGTGAGTCTTGAGGACTGAGCACGCCGCTTTTGTGTCCCAAAGTATTCTGCCGAGCTAGGACTTGATCCTCAGGCCGACTTTGCAAATCAACCTGAGTCTCAGCGGCTACTGGGATCAGCGGTCTTATGTCATCCTTCATGTGCATCTCGGGTTTTAGACCGATACACACCTTGAGGGCTACTGGCTATATGTCTCGGCAGAGAATAAATTGCACCAATAAAAATATTGACAAAAAATCGGCCCATAGTCGGGGTGGTGCACCATCTCGGAAGCAGTCCGGCATAAAGCTCGGGCGCTAGTGGCTGGCTCCATAGAGGGCATTTCCGGCATTAAGCTCGGCTAAACTCCTTCAACTTTTTTGAACCAAGGTGATATGACACCTCGGATATAGTCCGGCATTGGAGCTTGGACACAGTCCGGCATTGGAGCTCGGATATATTTCGGCGTTGGAGCTCGGATACATAGTCCGGCGTTGGAGCTCGGATACATTCCGGCGCTAGAGCTGGGAAGCGGTCCGGCGTTGGTGCTCGGCTGCAAAAGATACCTCGAATGCAGTCTGGCGTTGGAGCTCGGACGCAAGAGGACCCTGCCTCCCGGGAACAACTTCAAACCCGAGGTGTGGCATAAAAATAAACAAGGCATTGATAAAGGCCGGAAACTTAAACGGGCTCCTCGGATACCCGACGTGTAAACTCGTCGAATGCATTTCGGCGATCCTCAAGATCGAAGATAAAGAAGATTTGTTGAACCAGTTTTCAAGACCGGCAATCGAAGATGAAGAACAGTTCAGAAGAATCGAGGAGCGTCCCTAACTTGAAGACCGGTTCAGGGGGCTACTGACGGTGTCCTGGACTAGGGGGTACTCACCACGTCGTCTCCCAATCTATTAGATTGGGCCGAGGACCCCCGTGGCCGTATACTCATGGGCCAGTTCGGACGGCTACCGCATACAAGGAAGATTCCACAAGACTTGGCGATCAAGACAAGGACTTCTCCCCACCGGCGTATTCGGCTAGGACTCTTGTTATCCTAGGCCTCCGGTGCATTATATAAACCGAGGCCAGGCTAGTCGATAGATATACAATATATACAACAATCATACCATAGGCTAGCTTCTAGGGTTTAGCCCCCTTGATCTCGTGGTAGATCTACTCTTGTACTACCCATATCATCAATATTAATCGAGCAGGACGTAGGGTTTTACCTCCATCAAGAGGGCCCGAACCTGGGTAAAACATTGTGTCCCTTGTCTCCTGTTACCATCCGCCTAGACGCACAGTTCGGGACCCCCTACCCGAGATCCGCCGTTTTTGACACCGACAGCTGGTCACCGGGATGCCCAGTCCCATGCTTTATGCAAACTAAATCAAAATAATTGCAAACAAAACTCCCCCTGGGACTCTTGTTAGTTGGAGGCACTCATTGTTTCGAGCAAGCCATGGATTGATACTTGTGGTGGAAGGGGAGTATAAACTTTACCATTCTGTTTGGGAACCGCCTATAATGTGTGTATCATGGAAGATATCGCCATCTCTTGGTTGTTATGTTGACAATGAAAGTATACCGCTCAAAATATTATTCACCTCTGTTTGAAAACCGAGCTCTGGCACCTCTACAAATCCCTGCTTCCCTCTGTGAAGGGCCTATCTATTTACTTTTATGCTGTGTCATCATCCTCTTATTAAAAAGCACCAGTTGGAGAGCACCGCTGTCATTTGCATTCATTACTGTTAGTTTACATTGAGTATGACTTGACTGGATCTCTTTTACCATGAATTGCAATGTCTAGTCAGTCCTTTGTCTTTAAAGGTGCTCTGCATTTATGTTTTGCGGTCTCAGAAAGGGCTAGCGAGATACCATCCTGTTATATCATATTGTGATTGTTTTGAGGAAGTGTTGTCATTTGAGTTTTATTATTATGGCTCGCTAGTTGATTATGCTATTGATATGAGTAAAGTTGAGACCTATGCATTATTGCGAATGTGGTCAGTTATAATCTTTGCTGAAAACTTGAATGCTGGCTTTACATATTTAGAACAACAAGAGCAAACAGAGTTTGCAAAAGTTTTCTTTATCACTTTCAGTTTGTCAACTGAATTGCTTGAGGACAAGCAAAGGTTTAATCTTGGGGGAGTTGATACGTCTCCAATGTATCTACTTTTACAAACACGTTTGCCCTTGTTTTGGACTCTAACTTGCATGATTCGAATGGAACTAACCCGGACTGACGTTGTTTTCAGCAGAATTACCATGGTGTTACTTATGTGCAGGAGCAAACGTTCTTGGAATGACCTGAAACTTCACGGAGACACTTTCCAGAAAATAAGAAAAATACCTGCCAAATATGAAGGCCAGGGGGCCCACCGTCTCTCCACGAGGGTGGGGGCGCGCCTGCCCCCTAGGGCACGCCCCCTACCTCATGGGCCCCCTGTTGCGTCTCCGACTCCAACTCCACCTCCATATATTGAGTTTCGATGAGAAAAAAATCAAAGAGAAGAAATCATCGCGTTTTACGATACGGAGCCGCCGCCAAGCCCTAAAACCTCTCGGGAGGGCTGATATGGAGTCCGTTCGGGGCTCTGGAGAGGGGAAATCCGTCGCCATCGTCATCATCAACCATCCTCCATCACCAATTTCATGATGCTCACCGCCGTGCGTGAGTAATTCCATCGTAGGCTTGCTGGACGGTGATGGGTTGTATGGGATCTATCATGTAATCGAGTTAGTTTTGTTAGGGTTTGATCCCTAGTGTCCACTATGTTCTGAGATTGATGTTGCTATGACTTTGCTATGCTTAATGCTTGTCACTAGGGCCCGAGTGCCATGATTTCAGATCTGGACCTATTATGTTTTCATCAATATATGAGTGTTCTTGATCCTATCTTGCAAGTCTATAGTCACCTATTATGTGTTATGATCCGTTAACCCCGAAGTGACAATAATCGGGATACTTACTGGTGATGACCGTAGTTTGAGGAGTTCATGTATTCACTATGTGTTAATGCTTTGTTTCGGTTCTCTATTAAAAGGAGGCCTTAATATCCCTTAGTTTCCGTAAGGACCCCGCTGCCACGGGAGGGTAGGACAAAAGATGCCATGCAAGTTCTTTTTCATAAGCATGTATGACTATATTCTGATTACATGCCTACATTATATCAATGAACTGGAGCTAGTTCTGTGTCACCCTAGGTTATGACTGTTACATGATGAACCGCATCCGGCATAATTCTCCATCACCGATCCATTGCCTACGAGCTTTCCATATATTGTTCTTCGCTTATTTACTTACCCGTTGCTATTGCTATCATCACTACAAAATACCAAAAATATTACTTTTACTACCGTTACCTTTTGCTACCGTTATCACCACTATCATATTACTTTGCTACAAAACACTTTGCTGCAGATATTAAGTTTCCAGGTGTGGTTGAATTGACAACTCAGCTGCTAATACGTGAGAATATTCTTTGGCTCCCCTTGTGTCGAATCAATAAATTTGGGTTGAATACTCTACCCTCGAAAACTATTGCGATCCCCTATACTTGTGGGTTATCAGTGGTGTCGAGGCCTTGGTGCGAGCGGCCTCCTCCGGGGTACCCGCTGCCCTTGTACGCCCAAGCCGAAGGCTCGGGAGGACGGAGCGACGAGCAGCGCCGCCCACACCGCATCCAGGGTCGCCGTGCCACGGCGACGCATGCCGTCGCCCCTGGGGTTCACGCCGCTGACTCCTCGCGCGAGTTGGTTCTGTGGGCGCCGATGCCTCCAAGCTCCTGGATCTGCTTCCCACGGTTCTTCTCCAATGTGATGTCGCCGAGGGGGCCTCTCGAGCTCTGGCTGCAACACGCCGACTGCAGCGCTCCGGCGACCAGAGCGGAGATCGATGTGATCCCCACCGGCAAGATCTTCATGACTCGCGGCTGGGGCGAGATCGCGCGGGTCTGCCGTGCGAGGGGCGCCCTCACAATCCACTTGGAGTACGACGGCGTCTCCACGCTCTTCTTCAAGGTCTTCGTTGCCGAGGGCCGCCGCCTGGAGTGCTGCTCCGGAGAGGAGCGCGAGGCTGATGCGTGCCCCGCTCGCAACCACTCTAGCAGCAGTAGCCCTTGGGAGTCCAGCAGCTCTCCTGAGCTCTATGAGACTCCGGAGACGAGCGATGATAGCTACGTTCCCCCGGGCTCTCACCGCGCTCGGAGCAGAGCTGCGGCGTCCGGCCGTCGTCGCCGCTGATCTAGATGGGGTTGGCGCCGGCCTCCCGTGGCCCACTGTTGATGATGGTGTCCACCGCTGAAGGATGTAGATAGGATTCCCCTTAGTATCGGCTTTTGTTTTCTGCAATGAATCATGAATTACCCCGTGGGGCATGTAAGGGTCTGTAATGTCTTTTGCGCTTATCTTCCCTGTTATGAAAATTTGGTGAACGCATGTCGTGTTAAGGCTCGGTCCCCCCTTTCTTTCCTCGCGATATCTTGTTGCTCTACGCCGACAGGTCCCGGTCCCCATGTAGACTACAGCCGTCGCTGGTATGCCAGGTCGCGTGCCGTGGTCAAGGCTAGGAGGTGTGCGGCCCGAGGTCCAGTAAGGGCCCTTGAGGCGCGATGCTCAGGAGGTCCCCCTTAGCTCTTAAGCAGCCATGGTAAGGCGAGAAAGGGAGTTGACGTGGCCACAACGGGGCTGCGGCAAGGCGTGAGTGACCATTAGACCCAAACGTTTAGCCGATCCGAGTGCGGCACTTATCTTGTTGATCTCGTGGCGACTCCTGATGTTGCGCTAGGGCTGCGCGCCTACTCGTGCGACATAGCTAGGCTGGCCCATATGAGTTTCCCTCCCCTCATGCTCTCCTTAGTGCTCTACGTCCTCAGGTCCCGGCCCTCGAGCGAGCTCAACCGCTGCTGGTATGCCAGGTCACGATGCCGTGGTCAAGGCCAGGGGGTGAGGGCTGGAGAGCCAGTAAGAGATCCTGAGTCACGATGCTTAGGAGCCCCCCTTTTAATGAGCAAGCGAATTGCACGAGAGAAAAGGAGACTCGCGGTGCCGCCTGCTATCCTTCCCACGGGGTCCCTGTGAACAGGCACAAGAAGAAACACGGTTTGCCGTTACATTTGTCAGTCTGCCGCTGGTTACTCTGGATGAGGAGAAGGCACTGAGGGCCTGGTGAGGTGACGTGCGCGGGGCGTGCCACGAGCCAGAGCTCGACCGCTCAGATTTGTCGGTGTGGCAGGGACGAACCCATGCACCAGCGTCGTGCCTGTGTGGAGGCCCCGGGGGAGGCGATGATCGAGCAGGTTGTTGGCATTCTGGGAACGGAGGTCCCCAGACTTGCCTGCCTGCGGCCCGCGGCGTGGCAGAGCCAGCAGGCCGTATGACCCATCTTCACCAACAAGGCACCCAAGACCCTCGCGAGGGGCCAAGCCTCGCGAGGCGGACGACGCAAGACCTCCTCCTGAGTGGCCTGGTCAGGCAGGCTCGTGAGGAGCAGAGATATCAAGGCGAGGTGAACCTCACGAGGCTCTCGTGATGTGAGCCATGATGATCGACACCAGGCGGGCGCTAGCGCGCAGCGTCCTTGTTTCCTCTTTGGTGCAAGGGGGGCAAGCGCAGCCGCGGAGTACCAAGGCCTCAGGCAAAGGTTGCCATTCCGGTGCAACAAGACCAAGACCAGGCAGACGGCAAGGCAGAGGTCATCATGGAGCCCAAGACGGCGTCACCCCAGAGCCTTTCACAGGCGCATACTACCTTTTGTCAGGATAGCTTGTACTAGCTGTCCCCCTTAAAATTAGGCCGCCATTGTTGGCTCCCTTCCCGCTCGATATTTGGGAAGAGGACCAGGGCCTCTATAAATAGGACTAGCCACCACAGTAGGGGCGAGATCGAATCCTTGCACTACAAGTTCATACGCACAAGAACACCTCAACCTCAGGAGGCAGTTCTTCCCTTGTACTATTCATCATCAGCCCAAGAGGCAATCCACCACCACCACACTGGAGTAGGTGAAAGCACAAGTGCTCCCTAGGTGGTTTTGGTCATTAATGACAACATATCTCTTGTTGGACTAACACTTTTTCCTAGTATGTTTCAGACAAGTTCAACAAATTAGGTGGCATGGACTAAAGGATGTGGAACCCCTTCAAGATGCTAAGGACAAAAGATTGGCTCAAGCTTCAAGATCAAGACTCTACATTTTCTATTTTAGTGATCCAAGATCACATTGAGTCTATAGGAAAATCCAATACTATCAAGGAGGGATGAGGTGTTGCTTAATGGCTTGCTTGCTCAAAGTGCTTGGTGATATGCTCCAAAACCCTCAACTACCTTCCCACATCCACATATGACCTAAACGAAAAGTCAAACTCGGACCCACCGATTCTTTCTATCCGGAGCCACCGAGTTCAGTTGACATAGCCACTGCCAGAAACCCTAATCAGTTCGGTCTCACCGATGGGATCTCGATCTCACCGAGATGGGCTTGCAAACTCTCTGTTACCTGTTGCAATATTTTCGGTCCCACCGAGATATGCAATCGGCCCCACCGAGTTTGCTTGGCCAACTCTCTGTTTAGCTTCTTACCCAAATCGGTCCCACCGAGTTTGAGTAATCGGTCAAACCGAGTTTTGGTTTTACCCTAACCCTAGCACATCGGTTCCACCGAGTTGATCCAGTCGGTCCCACCGAAAACCCTAACGGTCACTAGGTTTGCTAAATCGGTCCGACCGAGTTTTTCAATTCGGTCTCACCGAGATTGGTAAATTGTGTGTAACGGTTAGATTTTGTGTGGAGGCTATATATACCCCTCCACCCACTCTTCATTCGTGGAGAGAGCCATCAGAACATACCTACACTTCCAATACACATTTTCTGAGAAAGAACCACCTACTCATGTGTTGAGGCCAAGATATTCCATTCCTACCATATGAATCTTGATCTCTAGCCTTCCCCAAGTTGCTTTCCACTCAAATCTTCTTTCCACCAAATCCACATCCTATGAAAGAGGGTTGAGTGTTGAGGAGACTATCATTTGAAGCACAAGAGCAAGGAGTTCATCATCAACACACCATTTGTTACTTCTTGGAGAGTGGTGTCTCCTAGATTGGCTAGGTGTCACTTGGGAGCCTCCGACAAAGATTGTGGAGTTGAACCAAGGAGTTTGTAAGGGCAAGGAGATCGCCTACTTCATGAAGATCTACCGCTAGTGAGGCAAGTCCTTGGTGGCGATGGCCATGATGGGATAGACAAGGTTGCTTCTTCGTGGACCCTTCGTGGGTGGAGCCCTCCGTGGACTCGCGCAACCGTTACCCTTCGTGGGTCGAAGTCTCCATCAACGTGGATGTATGATAACACCACCTATCGGAACCACGACAAAAACATTTGTGTCTCCAATTGCGTTCGATTTCTCCAAACCCTTCCCATTACATTCTTGCAAGTTGCATTCCGCTGCTCATATACTCTTTGCATGCTTGCTTGATATGTATTGTGTTTGTTAAACTTGTGTCAAAACTCCACTTCAGCTTAAAGAAGTTATAAAAACTGCAACTTTTAGCACTTAGTGTCTAATCACCCCCCTCTAGACACCTCTTCTCGATCCTTTCAATTGGTATCAGAGCATTGGTCTCCATTGCCTTGGTTTAAACACCATTGGAGGAAGATGGATGAGTCTACTTTGGGGAGTCTTAGACATAGAGTGCCTATTCTTGATGGAGAATACTTTCATGAGTGGAAAAATGAAATGCCTGAGATTTTCAATGAATATCACTTGAACAAGTATATTGCTAGCCCTTGTGCACCTCATGTTGACCCCATGCATCCTACCCTTAATGAGTCAATTGACATGATTCGCAATCTTAGAACTGTTAATCTTATCACTAGAGGCTTGCCTAGAAACTTGATTGGATGTTTGCCGACTCTTAAGTGTGCCTACACCATATGGAAATTTCTTGAGGAACTCTTTCCAAATTATTCCTTGAAAGATCTAGATGAAATTCTCCATAAGTCTATTGCCTTGATTAAGATGAGTTCCAATGATCCCAAATTTGGCGACTGCTTATTTGAGCTTACTAATCTAACGAGTGCCAAAGGAGACGTTGAAATCATTAGCAATATCATCTCCAGAGCTATTAGAGTTCATAAAGATAACTATAGAAATGATCATTTATCTAATGAATTACCCTCTCTAGGAATTGATCAACCACAAGATGATATTGAACATGAATACTATGATGAGGATGATGGTAGTGACTATGATCTCGATGATGCGATGAGACACTTTGGTCTTATGGCAAATCTTCATGGCTACATGGCTGGAGGAAAGGAATGGGTCCTTGATAGTCGACGTACTGATCATATGACCGGAGATAAAGACATGTTCTGTGAGCTTGCTGAAAACGACGGCCCTCGAAAGTATGTCACTTTTTGTGATAACTCAAAGGGTAAGGTGGTTGGCCCTGGTAAGGTGGCCATCTCACATGATAGCTCCATACAAAATGTCATGCTCGTTGAATCTCTTGGCTACAACTTACTCTCAGTATCTAGACTTGTTGATTTCGGTTTCAATGTCCTGTTTACTGAAGTAGACTGCCAAGTGTTTCATAGAGATAATCATAAAATGGTATTTAGTGGTATACGTAGAGGGGATCTTTACATTGTTGATTTCACTAAAAAGGCTCAACCTAAAACTTGCTTAATTGCTAAATCTTCTAAAGGCCGGTTGTGGCATAGAAGGCTAGGCCATGTGGGCATGCGAAACCTTGACAAACTCATTAAAGGAAATCATATCCTTGGCGTTAACGATGTCATATTTGACAAGGATAGACTTTGTACTGCTTGTCAAGCAGGGAAACAAGTTGGAGGAAGTCATCGCGCTAAGAACATCATGACCACAAGAAGACCACTCGAGCTACTTCACATGGATCTTTTTGGTCCAAATGCCTACAAGAGTCTCGGTGGTAACTCATTTGGTCTTGTCATAGTTGATGATTTTTCAAGATTTACGTGGGTGTTCTTTCTTGATGACAAATCGCAGGTCCAAAAGATCTTCAAAAACTTTGCTAGGAAGGCCCAAAATCAATTTGACATGAAGATCAAGAAGGTTCGGAGCGACAACAAAACGGAGTTCAAGAACACAAATGTGGACACCTTTCTTGACGAAGAAGGGATCGCACATGAGTTCTCGGCTACGTACACACCTCAACAAAATGGAGTTGTTGAGAGGAAGAACTGGACTCTTATCGAGATGGCAAGAACGATGCTTGATGAGTACAAGACGCCAAATCACTTTTGGGCGGAAGCGGTAGAGACAGCTTGTCATGCAACAAATCGCTTGTATCTTCACAAGCTACTCGGCATGACGGCATACGAGCTCCTCACCGGTAACAAACCCCAAGTTGGATACTTTTGAGTATTCGGCTCAAAGTGCTACATTCTTGATAAGCATCGTTGTTCTAAATTTGCTCCTAAGTCTCATCAAGGTTTCCTACTTGGTTATGGCTCAAACTCTCACACATACCGTGTCTACAACAATTTCACCCGAAAGGTTGAAGAAACGGTAGATGTGAAGTTTGATGAATCTAACGGCTCACAAGTAGAGCAATTGCCAATTGATGTAGGAGACAAAGAACCCTCGGAAGCAATTCAAGACTTATCTATTGGCAAGATTCTTCCAATGGAGATAAAGGAGAGTACCTCGTCCGTCCAAGTGGAAGCTTCTACCTCACGACAAGGAGAACCAAGAGTTGATACAGAAGAATCCACGAGTGGGACACACCAAGATGAAGAAAACGAGGAAGTGCACCAAGACGAACGTCAACAACCTCTTTCTCCACCACGACAAGAGAACGACAACGTTAACAATGAAGAAGGCCAAGAAGAAGAACAAGATGAAGAAGATGTTCAACAAAGACCCAAGCAAAAGCTTTCACGAGTTCGAGCAAGAATTGCTAAAGATCATCCCGTGGAGCAAATCTACAATGATATCCAAACCGGGAGAATCACTCGCTCAAAAACTCGTTTAGCTAACTTTTGTGAAAACTATTCATTCATCTCTCGCATTGAACCTATGAAGGTTGAAGAAGCATTGGAAGATCCGGATTGGATAAACGCTATGCATGAAGAGCTACATGATGTCTACTACAAACCTTCTTCTCGTAGACGTTGTTGGGCCTCCAAGTGCAGAGGTTTGTAGGACAGTAGCAAATTTCCCTCAAGTGGATGACCTAAGGTTTATCAATCTGTAGGAGGCGTAGGATGAAGATGGTCTCTCTCAAGAAACCCTGCAACCAAATAACAAAGAGTCTCTTCTGTCCCCAACACACCCAATACAATGGTAAATTGTATAGGTGCACTAGTTCGGCGAAGAGATGGTGAAACACGTGGTATATGGATAGTAGATAAAGGTATTTGTAATCTGAAAATATAAAAACAGCAAGGTAACTAATGATAAAAGTGAGCGTAAACGGTATTGCAATGTGTTGAAACAAGGCCTAGGGTTCATACTTTCGCTATTGTAAGTTCCCTCAACAATAATATCATGATTGGATCACATAACTATCCCTCAACATGCAACAAAGAGTCACTCCAAAGTCACTAATAGCGGAGAATGAACAAAGAGATTATGGTAGGGTACGAAACCACCTCAAAGTTATTCTTTCCAATCAATCCGTTGGGCTATTCCTATAGGTGTCACAAACAGCCCTAGAGTTCGTACTAGAATAACACCTTAAGACACACATCAACCAAAACCCTAATGTCACCTAGATACTCCAATGTCACCTCAAGTATCCGTGGGTATGATTATACGATATGCATCACACAATCTCAGATTCATCTATTCAACCAAGACATAGAACCTCAAAGAGTGCCCAAAGTTTCTACCGGAGAATCACGACGAAAAAGTGTGCCAACCCCTATGCATAGGTTCCCAATGTCACGAAACCCGCAAGTTGATCACCAAAACATACAACAAGTGGATCAATAGAATAACCCATTGTCACCACGGTTATCCCACGCAAGACATACATCAAGTGTTCTCAAATCCTTAAAGACTCAATCAGATAAGATAACTCCAAAGGGGAAACTCAATTTATTACAAGAGAGAAGAGGGGGAGGAGAAATATAAGATCCAACTATAATAGCAAAGCTCGCTGAGGGAGTCCTGGATTAGGGGGTCTCTGGACAGCCGGACTATATCCTTTGGCCGGACTGTTAGACTATGAAGATACAAGATTGAAGACTTCGTCTCGTGTCCGGATGGGACTCTACTTGGCATGGAAGGCAAGCTAGGCAATACGGATATGGATATCTCCTCCTTTGTAACCGACCTTGTGTAACCCTAACCCTCTCCGGTGTCTATATAAACCGAAGGGTTTTAGTCCATAGGACAACAACCACAACATACAATCATACCGTAGGCTAGCTTCTAGGGTTTAGCCTCTCCGATCTCGTGGTAGATCTACTCTTGTACTACCCATATCATCAATATCAATCAAGCAGGACGTAGGGTTTTACCTCCATCAAGAGGGCCCAAACCTGGGTAAAACATTGTGTCCCCTGCCTCCTGTTACCATCCGGCCTAGACGCACAGTTCAGGACCCCCTACCCAAGATCCGCCGGTTTTGACACCGACATTGGTGCTTTCATTGAGAGTTCCTCTGTGTCGTCGCCCTTAGGCTTGATGGCTCCTACTATCATCGATAGCGATACGGTCCAGGGCGAGACTTTTCTCCCCTGACAGATCTTCGTATTCGGCGGCTTTGCACTGCGGGCTAATTCGCTTGGCCATCTGGAGCAGATTGAAAGCTACGCCCCTGGCCGTCAGGTCAGATTTGGAAGTTTGAACTACACGGCCGACATCCGCGGAGACTTGATCTTCGACGGATTCGAGCCACAGCCGGGCGCACCGCACTGTCACGATGGGTATGACCTAGCTCTGCCACCGAACAGTACCCCAGAGGCCGCGCCCGCATCAGCTCCGACCCTTAGCTCGGAGCCAACTGCGCCAATCGAGGACGGGTGGCTAGACACCGCCTCAGGGGCTGCAGTCTCAACGGCGATCGAGCCGAACACCAGCCTAATCCTCCGCAAAGCCTGTGACTCCAAGGTGCCGGACTCTTTTCCGGACTACGAACCGCCCGCGCCGATCATGGAATTCACCGCCGCGGATATCTTTCAGCACTCGCCCTTCAGCAACATTCTGAATTCACTAAGGTCTCTCTCTTTGTCAGGAGAGCCCTGGCCGGACTATGGCCAACAGGATTGGGATGCGGATGACGAAGAAATTCGACGCCCACCCACCACCCACTTCGTAGCCACTGTCGATGATTTAACCGACATGCTCGACTTTGACTCCGAAGACATCGACGGTATGGACGACGATGTAGGAGACGAACATGAACCAGCGCCTATAGGGCACTGGAAAGCCACCTCGTCATATGACATATACATGGTGGATACACCCAACGAAGGCAATGGCGACGAGATAGCGGAGGATGACCCCTCCAAGAAGCAACCCAAGTGCTGACGTTAGCGGCGCCGCTCTAAGTCCCGCCAAAGTAAAAGTGGTGATACCGGCACAGGAGATAATAACACTCCAGATAGTGCCGAAGACAACAACAATCCCCTCCATCAAGATTTAGAGAAGGAGGATGAAGGAGCCAGCTCTCCTGAGAGAGCGGCAGACGGAGAGGAGGAGGATGACAATTACATGCCCCCCTCCAAAGACGAGGCAAGCCTCGGCGACGGTGAATTCGCCGTACCAGAGGATCCCGTCGAACAAGAGCGCTTCAAGCGCCGGCTTATCGCCACGGCAAATAGCCTGAAGAAAAAGCAGCAGCGGCTTCAAGCTGATCAAGATCTGCTAGCTGACAGATGGACTGAAGTCCTTGCGGCCGAGGAATATAAACTCGAGCGCCCCTCCAAGAATTACCCAAAGCGCAGGTTACTACCCCGACTGGAGGAAGAAGCGTATATATGGCTGATCGGCCACCTCGTGGCCGCGATAGAGAGGCATTCCAGCCAAAAGCTCAGCCTCCACCCCGATGCCATTCAAATAAAAAGACATGGGGAGATACGTCAGACCTGCGAGACATATTGGAGGACAAAGCAAAGAATGCAAGATCGATCTACGGATCACGAGGGCGCACCACTCTGCGAGACGATAAATGTCACGCCGGATACAGTAAAAGCAAATCCGGCCGGGCTGAACACAGCGGGCGAGACACATTCGAGTTGCGTCGCGATATAGCCCAATACAGAGGCGCCGCACACCCCTTATGCTTCACAGACGAAGTAATGGAACATCAATTCCCAGAAGGTTTCAAACCTGTAAATATTGAATCATACGACGGCACAACAGATCCCGCAATATGGATCAAGGATTTCCTCCTCCACATCCACATGGCCCGCAGTGATGACTTACACGCCATCAAATACCTCCCACTAAAGCTCAAAGAACCAGCGCGGCATTGGCTTAACAGCTTGCCAGCGGACTCCATTAGCTGTTGGGAAGATCTGGAAGCGCATTCCTCGACAAATTTCAGGGCACTTAAGTGCGACCACCAGACGCCGATGACTTGAGCCACATAATTCAGCAGCCAGAAGAGTCGGCCAGGCAATTCTGGACTCGGTTCCTTACAAAGAAAAATCAGATCGTCGACTGTCCGGATGCAGAGGCCTTGGCGGCTTTCAAACACAACATCCGAGACAAGTGGCTAGCCCGGCACCTTGGTCAGGAAAAGCCAAAATCTATGGCAGCTCTCATGACGCTCATGACCCGCTTTTGCACGGGAGAAGACAGCTGGCTGGTTCGCAGTAATAACATATCAAAGAACCATGGTACCCCAGATTCCAAGGACGGCAATAGCAGGTCACGTCACAACAAACATAAGCGCCGTATTAAAAGCGAAAACACCAAGGATACGACAGTCAATGCCGGATTCAAAGGCTCTAAACCCGGTCAGCGGAAAAAGCCAATCAAACAAAGTATGTCGGGTCCGTCCAGCTTGGACCGTATACTCGATCGCTCGTGTCAAATACACGGAACCCCAGACAAGCCAGCCAATCACACCAACAGGGATTGTTGGGTGTTCAAGCAGGCCAGCAAGTTAATTGCCGAAAACAAGGACAAGGGGCCGCATAGCGATGACGAGGAGGAGCCCCTGCAGCCGCACACCGGAGGGCAGAAGAGGTTTCCCCCGCAATACAGACGGTGAACATGATATACGCGACCCACATCCCCAAGAGGGAGCGGAAGCGTGCGCTCAGGGACGTATATGCGTTGGAGCCAGTCGCCCCAAAGTTCAACCCTTGGTCCTCCTGTCCGATCACCTTCGATCGTAGGGACCACCCCACTAGTATCCGTCATGGCGGATTTGCCGCACTGGTCCTAGACCCAATCATTGACGGATTCCACCTCACTCGAGTCCTTATGGATGGCGGCAGCAGCCTGAACCTGCTTTATCAGAACACAGTGCGCAAAATGGGTATAGACCCCTCAAGGATCAAACCCACAAAAACGACCTCTAAAGGCGTCATTCCAGGTGTGGAGGCCCATTGCATAGGCTCAATTACACGGGAAGTGGTCTTCGGATCCCCGGATAACTTCCGAAGCGAAGAGTTAATCTTCGATATAGTCCCGTTCCGCAGTGGTTATCACGCACTGCTCGGGCGAACTGCATTTGCTAGATTCAATGTGGTACCGCATTATGCATACCTCAAGCTCAAGATGTCAGGACCTCGCAGAGTTATTACAGTAAATGGAAACACAGAGCGCTCCCTCCGAACAGAGGAGCACACCGCGGCCCTCGCAGCAGAAGCGCAAAGCAGCCTCTCAAGGCAATCAACCAGTTCGGCGCTTCAAAGCCCGGACACCTTCAAGCGTGCTCGGAGCAATCGGCAAATAGACCACCTGGCGCGATCTGAGCTCGCGTAGCAATATGGCGGCCACCCCAATCCCAGCCCAACGGGGAAACTCGTGCCGCACGTACATAATTACGCATTAAAAATACCATGAGCACAGATGGGGAGGGGGCACAACTGCGGCACGCCCCAGGACGCGGCTTAAACCGCACTAGGGGATTCCCGTTTGGTTATTTTCCTTTTTTTTCAGGACCTTAATCTCTGGAAACACTGTCCGGCAGCACTATTGCCGAACACATGATGCAGCAACCAAGGAGGCAAGCAGCTACGTCATACCACGGAATTCCCAGGTGGATTACGGTAACGAGCGAAATATTCGATTTAATATCATTCCTCAGCTTGCCCTTGGAAGGGACATAGTCCTACTCTTTGCTTATCGCACTATCTGTATCACTCTGCTTTAACGCAATTTTTTTGAATAAACAATGCATGACATTACGACTATTATTGCATTCTTGTTATATATATATATATGTGTGTGTGTGTGTGTGTGTGTGTGTGTTCATTAACGACGCCTTGCAACCGTACACTTTGGTACGGCCAATACACCAGGGGCTTACGTACCCCACAATGCGGTGTGAAAAGTCTGAACACTTTCACAAGTGCGGCACCCCGAACTTATAGCATTATATGCATCAGCTCCGAATCATGTCTTTGGTCAAATGTTGGGTTTGCCCGGCTCCTATGTTTTGGTACCTTACGTTCCGCTCTATCGGCTATGGTAGCGCTAGGAGAACTACTACGATTGTGCCCCGGTTCTGCTGGGTTCAGCACCTCAGTAGAGAAAGCTAAAACTGACTGTCATGATAAGGAGAGAGACTGGTCGCTGTTCGGCGAGGTTTTCAAGTCCCTAAAGACTTATGCCGCTTAGAGCGAGGGGCCGGCCCTGTCCGGCTTAAAGGCGTGTATCGCGCCCCGAATTCGGCCTTCCGAATACCAGGGGCTTCGCCAAAATTTAAAATTATAGAATTCTATGGCTAAGTGAGAGTGACAAAGCATTATTAGTCCGGTTGCCTTGTTCACTGTGCTGAGCACCTCCCTCGAAGGACCCAAACATGGGAACAAGAGTGCTCAGGTTTATCCCGAACACCCCAGCACTCGTGGCATGGGGGCAGAAGCCGAGGACTAGCCATCTCTTAGATTGGATAAACAGCCAAACAGAAGGTAATATTTTAAATCCAAACAAGCGTTGCATAGCGCATATGAAACAAGTTTTCATAAATACAGGATAAAACGAGCAAGTCTCATTCAAATATTACATCTTTTGAACACTCATCCGCGATGAGACGGGCACCCGGCAGAACACCCTCGTAGTACATATCGGGGTGGCGGTGCTCCTTGCCCTTCGGCGGCCCCTCCTTGATCAGCTTCATGGTGTCTAGCTTGACCCACTGCAATTTCACACGGGCGAAAGCCCGACGTGCACCTTCAATGCAGACAGATCGCTTAACGACCTCCAGCCGCGGGCAGGCATCCACAAGCCGCCTCACCAGGCCGAAGAAGCCGTTCGGAAGGGCGTCGCCAGGCCACAGCCGGACTATAAAGCTCTTCATGGCCCGATCGGCCGCCTTATGTAGCTCAACCATCTGCTTCAGCTGGTCGCTCATTGGCACCGGGTGTTCGGCCTCAGCATACTGAGACCAGAATAGCTTCTCCGTTGAGCTTCCATCCTCGGCCTGGTAAAATTGTGCAGCATTGGACATGCTACGGGGCAAATCTGCGAATGCTCCTGGAGAGCTCTGGATTCGGGTAAGTAATCGGTAATTTACTTTTACATGCTTGCTTTGCATATAGAAAGCCTTACCCGCCGCTATCTTCTTCATTGCATCGATCTCCTGGAGGGCCTTTTGGGCTTCGGCCTTGGCACTTCTTGCGCTCTCGAGGGCCGCGGCAAGCTCAGACTCCCGTGTCTTTGAGTCAAGCTCCAACGCCTCGTGCTTCGCCACGAGAGCCTGGAGCTCTTCCAGCACCTCGCCCACCCGAGCCTCGTGCTTCTCTCGCTCGGTGCGCTCCTTGGCCGCTATATCCTCGGCCTTGTTAGCGCTTGCTTCAGGGTCGCCACCTTGGTCGTGGCCCCTGGCAAATATACGTTGATCCTGTCATTTTGCAATCACGTCTTCTTTTATATATACATATCTATAGACAGGGTATTACTTACCCTTGTTCTCCTCGAGCTGCCTCTTGGCAAGGCCGAGCTCTTTCCTGGACCCCTCGAGGTCCTGCTTCAGTACGGCGACCTCCGCAGTCAGTGCGGCGGACGCCAACAGCGAAGCCTGCATATGCATATTGACATACTTATATTAGACTCTTGCGATATTATTTGATCCTCTGTTCGACTTTTCTTTGTGAACACCGAACAAAGCATCAGGGGCTACTGTCTATGCGGTAATATTTCTACTACATTTTAAAAACACTTACCTCAAAGCCTGTTAGAAGGCTGGCACAGGCTTCAGTCAATCCGCTCTTGGCGGACTGAACCTTCTGGATCACCGCACTCATGATAGTGCGGTGCTCCTCGTCGATGGAAGCGCTGCGAAGCGCTTCCAGCAGATTGTCCGGCGCCTCTGGATGGACAGAGGTCACCGGCACAGGCGTCTTGCCCCTCTTAGAAGGAGGCCGCCTGCTCGAGCCTGGAACCGCTGGAGGGTCCGGCGCGGTGTTCGGCTGAGGGCCAAACTCGGAGCTCTCAGGAGCCCCGTCCCCTCGGCTCCCGGAGTCCGAAAGGTCGCCTTGAGGCGCCTCCAGGACTGTCTCCCCTTGACCTGGTGCCTCTTGAGATAGCACCTCGGCGTCGTCAGCAGGATGAGGGGAGGTGGCGGTCGGGACTGGATCGCTATCCATGTCCGACGAGCCCAGGGAGCCGTCCGATGATACCTCGATATTGGCTCGTGGCGGCCTGCATAATTATGTTCGGCGTTAGGGAAAACAGTGTGACAAAGGAATTCTATGAGTTACTCTGGTATCTGAATACTTACGATCTCCCCGGGGGCATGGCCCTGGGCAACCACTTGTCTTCGCCTTCGTTGGCGGCGTTGGAACTGTCCGGAAGGAGGGTCCTTCCCTTCTTGGACCCTTCGGCCTCCCCAGTTGGGGCGGCCTTCCTTTTCTTGTCTCCCCCGCCTAGAGGGGGAGCATCTTCTTCTTCCTCCTCGTCTTCGGGGGAAGAGTGTGCCGCAGAGTTATCGGATGATGAGTTCGATAACACCTGGCGCCGGGAATTCTTTCGGGTTCCCTTGGCCTTCTTGGTCTTCTCCAGCACCTTGTAAGGAGCCGGAGCCAGCATCTCCATCAGGAGAGCGCCCGCAGTGTCTTCAGGCAAAGGGGCCGGATAGTTAATCTGCCCCGATATCTCCACCCAGTCCTATCAAAGGCATGGAGATTAGACCCCGCGCATAATTAAGCTAGGGAAAATAAATGTCCTACGGGACGTATTGAACTCACCGAACACGCTAGGCGCTTTGCGCTTAGTCCGTGGTCCTCGGCGAGAGAAGGGGGGACCTCGGCGCCCTTGAACAGCACCTTCCAGACGTCCTTGTGCGTCGTATCGAAGAGCTCGCTCAGATTCTGGTGCTGGGCCGAGTCGAACTCCCACAAGGTAAAATCCCGTTGTTGACACGGGAGGATCCGGCAGATGAGCATAACTTGGACTATGTTGACAAGCTTGAGCTTCTTGCTCGCCATGCTCCGGATACATTTCTGGAGTCCATCCAGCTCCACCGATGAACCCCACAACAAGCCCTTCTCTTTCCAGGAAGTGAGCCGTGTTGGGAATCCGGATCGAAACTTAGGGGCTGCCGCCCATTTGGCATTGCGCGGCTCGGTGATGTAGAACCACGCCGATTCCCATCCCTTTATTGTCTCCACGAAGGAGCCTTCGAGCCATATGACGTTGGGCATCTTGCCCACCATGGCTCTGCCGCATTCTGCTTGTTGGCCTCGTACTACCTTCGGCTTGATATTGAAGGTCTTTAACCATAGGCCGAAGTGTGGCCGGATGCGGAGGAAAGCCTCACACACGACGATGAACGCCGAAATGTTGAGGATGAAGTTCGGGGCCAGATCATGAAAGTCCAGCCCGTAGTAGAACATGAGACCATGGACGAATGGTGTTGGAAATATGCCCTAGAGGCAATAATAAAATGGTTATTATTATATTTCTTTGTTCATGATAATTGTCTATTGTTCATGCTATAATTGTGTTATCCGGAAATCATAATACATGTGTGAATACATAGACCACAACACGTCCCTAGTGAGCCTCTAGTTGACTAGCTTGTTGATCAAAAGATAGTCATGGTTTCCTGACTATGGACATTGGATGTCATTGATAACGGGATCACATCATTAGGAGAATGATGTGATGGACAAGACCCAATCCTAAGCATAGCTCAAAGGTCGTGTAGTTCGTTTGCTATAGCTTTTCCGAATGTCAAGTATCATTTCCTTAGACCATGAGATTGTGCAACTCCCGGATACCATAGGAGTGCTTTGGGTGTGCCAAACGTCACAACGTAATTGGGTGACTATAAAGGTACACTACAGGTATCTCCGAAAGTGTCTGTTGGGTTGGCACGAATCGAGACTGGGATTTGTCACTCCGTATGATGGAGAGGTATCTCTGGGCCCACTCGATAATGCATCATCATAATGAGCTCAATGTGACCAAGTGGTTGATCACGGGATCATGCATTACGGTACGAGTAAAGTGACTTGCCGGTAACGAGATTGAACGAGGTATTGGGATATCGATGATCGAGTCTCGGGCAAGTAACGTACCGATTGACAAAGGGAATTGTATACGGATTGATTGAATCCTCGACATCGTGGTTCATTCGATGAGATCATCGAGGAGCATGTGGGAGTCAACATGGGTATCCAGATCCCGCTGTTGGTTATTGACCGGAGAGTCGTCTCGGTCATGTCTGCGTGTCTCCCGAACCCGTAGGGTCTACACACTTAAGGTTCGGTGACGCTAGGGTTGTTGAGATATTAGTATACGGTAACCCGAAAGTTGTTCGGAGTCCCGGATGAGATCCCGGACGTCACGAGGAGTTCCGGAATGGTCCGAAGGTGAAGATTTATACTCCCTCCATTCCTAAATATAGGGTGTATAGTTTTTGGCATGGAAATTAAAGAACGCGCATGGAGGGAAAATTTCACAAGTTTTGGGCGAGATTGCACCTGAATAATTGACATGAGAAAATAGAGGAGCTTGACATATATAAGGAAATGTAATCGAATCCCTTAAAAAATTATTCAAACGAGTGGTGAAACGCAATACACCTTATATTTTGAACTTTTTCTCAAAAATCTAAACACCTTATATCAAGGAACGGAGGAAGTATATAGGAAGTCAAGTTTCGGCCACCGGGAAAGTTTCGGGGGTAATCGGTAATGTACCGGGACCACCGGAAGGGTCCCGGGGGTCCACCGGGTGGGGCCACCTATCCCGGAGGCCCCATGGGCTGAAGTGGGAGGGGAACCAGCCCCTAGTGGGCTGGTGCGCCCCCCCATGGGCCTCCCCCTGCGCCTAGGGTTGGAAACTCTAGGGGTGGGGGCGCCACACTTGCCTTGGGGGGCAAGCCTCCCCCTTGGCCGCCGCCCCCCTAGGAGATTGGATCTCCTAGGGCCGGCGCCCCCCCTAGCGACCCTATATATAGTGGGGGAAGGGAGGGCAGCCGCACCCCAGCCCCTGGCCTCTCCCTCTCCCTCCCGTGACACTCCTCCTTCTCCCTGTGCTTGGCGAAGCCCTGCCGAGATCACCGTTGCTTCCACCACCACGCCATCGCGCTGCTGGATCTCCATCAACCTCTCCTTCCCCCTTGCTGGATCAAGTTGGAGGAGACATCTTCCCAATCGTACGTGTGTTGAACCCAGAGGTGTCGTCCGTTCGGCGCTAGGTCATCGGTGATTTGGATCACAACGAGTACTACTCCATCAACCCCGTTCTCTTGAACGCTTCCGCGCGCGATCTACAAGGGTATGTAGATGCACTCCTCTCTCCTTCGTTGCTAGATGACTCCATAGATTGATCTTGGTGATGCGTAGAAAATTTTAAAATTCTGCTACGTTCCCCAACAGTGGCATCTGAGCTAGGTCTATGCGTAGTTTCTATGCACGAGTAGAACACAAAGCAGTTGTGGGCGTGGATATTGTCAATTTGCTTGTCGTTACTAGTCTTATCTTGATTCGGCGGCATCGTGGGATGAAGCGGCCCGGACCGACCTTACACGTACGCTTACGTGAGACTGGTTCCACCGATTGACATGCACTAGTTGCATAAGGTGGCTAGCGGGTGTCTGTTTCTCCCACTTTAGTCGGATCGGATTTGATGTAAAGGGTCCTTATGAAGGGTAAATAGAAATTGGAATATCACGTTGTGGTTTTGGCGTAGGTAAGAAATGTTCTTGCTAGAAACCTATAGCAGCCACATAAAAACTTGCAACAACAATTAGAGGACGTCTAACTTGTTTTTGCAGCATGTGCCGTGTGATGTGATATGGCCAAAAGGATGTGATGAATGATATATGTGATGTATGAGATTGATCATGTTCTTGTAGTAGGAATCACGACTTGCATGTCAATGAGTATGACAACCGGCAGGAGCCATAGGAGTTGTTTTTATTTATTTATGACCGGCATGTCAACATAAACGTCATGTAATTACTTTACTTTATTGCTAAAGCGTTAGCCATAGTAGTAGAAGTAATAGATGACGAGACAACTTCAAGAAGACACGATGATGGAGATCATGATGATGGAGATCGTGGTGTCATGCCGGTGACAACGATGATCATGGAGCCCCGAAGATGGAGATCAAAAGGAGCAAATGATATTGGCCATATCATGTCACTATTTGATTGCATGTGATGTTTATCATGTTTTACATCTTATTTGCTTAGAACGACGGTAGCTTAAATAAGATGATCCCTCGTAATAATTTCAAGAAAGTGTTCCCCCTAACTATGCACCATTGCGAAGGTTCGTTGTTTCGAAGCACCACGTGATGATTGGGTGTGATAGATTCTAACGTTCGAATACAACGGGTGTAAGCCAGATTTACACACGCAATACACTTAGGTTGACTTGACGAGCCTAGCATGTACAGACATGGCCTCGAAACACGGAAGACCGAAAGGTCGAGCATGATTCGTATAGAAGATACGATCAACATGAAGATGTTCACCGATGTTGACTAGTCCGTCTCACGTGATGATCGGACACGGCCTAGTTAACTCGGATCATGTTTCACTTAGATGACTGGAGGGATGTCTATCTGAGTGGGAGCTCATTGAATAATTTGATTAGATGAACTTAATTATCATGAACTTAGTCTAAAATCTTTACAATATGTCTTGTAGATCAAATGGCCCACGTGGTCCTCAAGTTCAACGTGTTCCTAGAGAAAACCAAGCTGAAAGATGATGGCAGCAACTATACGGACTGGGTCCGGAACCTGAGGATCATCCTCATAGCTGCCAAGAAAGATTATGTCCTAGAAGCACCGCTAGGTGACGCACCTATCCCAGAGAACCAAGACGTTATGAACGCTTGGCAGTCACGTGCTGATGATTACTCCCTCGTTCAGTGCAGCATGCTTTACAGCTTAGAACCGGGGCTCCAAAAGCGTTTTGAGAGACACGGAGCATATGAGATGTTCGAAGAGCTGAAAATGGTTTTCCAAGCTCATGCCCGGGTCGAGAGATATGAAGTCTCCGACAAGTTCTTCAGCTGTAAGATGGAGGAAAATAGTTCTGTCAGTGAGCACATACTCAAAATGTCTGGGTTGCATAACCGCTTGACTCAGCTGGGAGTTAATCTCCCGGATGACGCGGTCATTGACAGAATCCTTCAGTCGCTTCCACCGAGCTACAAGAGCTTTGTGATGAACTTCAATATGCAGGGGATGGAAAAGACCATTCCTGAGGTATATTCAATGCTGAAATCAGCAGAGGTGGAAATCAAAAAGGAACATCAAGTGTTGATGGTGAATAAAACCACTAAATTCAAGAAAGGCAAGGGTAAGAAGAACTTCAAGAAGGACGGCAAGGGAGTTGCCGCGCCCGGTAAGCAAGCTACCGGGAAGAAGCCAAAGAATGGACCCAAGCCTGAGACTGAGTGTTTTTATTGCAAGGGAAGTGGTCACTGGAAGCGGAACTGCCCCAAATACTTAGCGGACAAGAAGGCCGGCAACACTAAAGGTATATGTGATATACATGTAATTGATGTGTACCTTACCAGTACTCGTAGTAGCTCCTGGGTATTTGATACCGGTGCGGTTGCTCACATTTGTAACTCAAAGCAGGAGCTGCGGAATAAACGGAGACTGGCGAAGGACGAGGTGACGATGCGCGTCGGGAATGGTTCCAAGGTCGATGTGATCGCCGTCGGCACGCTGCCTCTACATTTACCTACGGGATTAGTTTTAAACCTCAATAATTGTTATTTAGTGCTAGCTTTGAGCATGAACATTGTATCAGGATCTCGTCTAATTCGAGATGGCTACTCATTTAAATCCAAGAATAATGGTTGTTCTATTTATATGAGAGATATGTTTTATGGTCATGCTCCGTTGGTGAATGGTTTATTCTTAATGAATCTCGAGCGTAATGTTACACATATTCATATTGTGAATACCAAAAGATGTAAGGTTGATAATGATAGTCCCACATACTTGTGGCACTGCCGCCTTGGTCACATAGGTGTCAAACGCATGAAGAAGCTCCATGCAGATGGACTTTTGGAGTCTCTTGATTACGAATCATTTGACACGTGCGAACCATGCCTCATGGGTAAAATGACCAAGACTCCATTCTCAGGAACAATGGAGCGAGCAACCAACTTATTGGAAATCATACATACTGATGTGTGTGGTCCAATGAGTGTTGAGGCTCGCAGTGGCTATCGTTATGTTCTCACCCTCACTGATGACTTGAGTAGATATGGGTATGTCTACTTAATGAAACACAAGTCTGAGACCTTTGAAAAGTTCAAGGAATTTCAGAGTGAGGTTGAGAATCAACGTGACAGGAAAATCAAGTTCTTGCGATCAGAGCGTGGGGGAGAATACTTGAGTCACGAATTTGGCACACACTTAAGGAAATGTGGAATAGTTTCACAACTCACGCCGCCTGGAACACCTCAGCGTAATGGTGTGTCCGAACGTTGTAATCACACTCTATTGGATATGGTGCGATCTATGATGTCTCTTACCGATCTATCGCTGTCATTTTGGGGCTATGCTTTAGAGACTGCCGCATTCACTTTTAATAGGGCTCCGTCGAAATCCGTTGAGACGACACCGTATGAATTATGGTTTGGGAAGAAACCTAAGCTGTCGTTTCTAAAAGTTTGGGGATGCGATGCTTATGTCAAGAAACTTCAACCTGAAAAGCTCAGACCCAAATTGGAAAAATGTGTCTTCATAGGATACCCTAAAGAAACTATTGGGTATACCTTCTACCTCAGATCCGAAGGCAAGATCTTTGTTGCCAAGAATGGGTCCTTTCTAGAGAAAGAGTTTCTCTCGAAAGAAATAAGTGGGAGGAAAGTAGAACTTGATGAAGTATTACCTCTTGAACTGGTAAGTGGCGCAGCTCAAGAAAATGTTCTTGAGGTGCCTGCACCGACTAGGGAGGAAGTTAATGATGATGATCATGAAACTTCAGATCAAGTTGCTGCTGAACTTCGTAGGTCCACGAGGACACGTTCCGCACCAGAGTGGTACGGCAACCCTGTCTTGGAAATCATGTTGTTGGACAACGGTGAACCTTCGAACTATGAAGAAGCGATGGCGGGCCCAGATTCCGACAAATGGCTGGAAGCCATGAAATCTGAGATAGGATCCATGTATGAAAACAAAGTATGGACTTTGACTGACTTGCCGGATGATCAGCGAGCCATAGAAAATAAATGGATCTTTAAGAAGAAGACAGACGTGGATGGTAATGTAACTATCTATAAAGCTAGGCTTGTTGCTAAGGGTTATCGACAAGTTCAAGGGGTTGACTACGATGAGACTTTCTCACCCGTAGCGAAGCTGAAGTCCATCTGAATCATGTTAGCAATTTCTGCATTCTATGATTATGAGATATGGAAAATGGATGTCAAAACGGCATTCCTTAATGGTTTCCTTAAGGAAGAATTGTATATGATGCAGCCAGAAGGTTTTGTCGATCCTAAGAATGCTGACAAGGTGTGCAAGCTCCAACGCTCGATTTATGGGCTGGTGCAAGCATCTCGGAGTTGGAACATTCGTTTTGATGAGATGATCAAAGCGTTTGGGTTTACGCAGACTTATGGAGAAGCCTGCATTTACAAGAAAGTGAGTGGGAGCTCTATAGCATTTCTCATATTGTATGTGGATGACATCCTGTTGATGGGAAATGATATAGAATTCTTGGAAAGCATAAAGGCCTACTTGAACAAGTGTTTTTCAATGAAGGATCTTGGAGAAGCTGCTTATATATTAGGCATCAAGATCTATAGAGATAGATCGAGACGCCTCATTGGTCTTTCACAGAGTACGTACCTTGACAAGATATTGAAGAAGTTCAAAATGGATCAGTCAAAGAAGGGGTTCTTGCCTGTATTGCAAGGTACGAGATTGAGCACAGCTCAATGCCCGACCACGGCAGAAGATAGAGAAAAGATGAGTGTCGTCCCCTATGCCTCGGCCATAGGGTCTATCATGTATGCTATGCTGTGTACCAGACCTGATGTAAACCTTGCCGTAAGTTTGGTAGGAAGGTACCAAAGTAATCCCGGCATGGAACACTGGACAGCGGTCAAGAATATCCTGAAGTACCTGAAAAGGACTAAGTATATGTTTCTTGTTTATGGAGGTGACGAAGAGCTCGTCGTAAAGGGTTACGTCGATGCTAGCTTCGACACAGATCTGGATGACTCTAAGTCACAAACCAGATACGTGTATATTTTGAATGGTGGGGCAGTAAGCTGGTGCAGTTGCAAGCAAAGCATTGTGGTGGGATCTACATGTGAAGCGGAGTACATGGCAGCCTCGGAGGCAGCACAAGAGGCAATCTGGGTGAAGGAGTTCATTACCGACCTAGGAGTCATACCCAATGCCTCGGGCCCGATGACTCTTCTGTGACAACACTGGAGCTATTGCCCTTGCCAAGGAGCCCAGGTTTCATAGGAAGACCAGGCATATCAAGCGTCGCTTCAACTCCATCCGTGAAAGTGTTCAAAATGGAGACATAGAGATTTGTAAAGTACATACGGACCTGAATGTGGCAGATCCGTTGACTAAACCTCTCCCTAGAGCAAAACATGATCAACACCAGAACTGCATGGGTGTTCGATTCATCACAATGTAACTAGACTATTGACTCTAGTGCAAGTGGGAGACTGTTGGAAATATGCCTTAGAGGCAATAATAAAATTGTTATTATTATATTTCTTTGTTCATGATAATTGTCTATTGTTCATGCTATAATTGTGTTATCCAAAAATCGTAATACATGTGGGAATACATAGACCACAACACATCCCTAGTGAGCCTCTAGTTGACTAGCTTGTTGATCAAAAGATAGTCATGATTTCCTGACTATGGACATTGGATGTCATTGATAACGGGATCACATCATTAGGAGAGTGATGTGATGGACAAGACCCAATCCTAAGCATAGCTCAAAGGTCGTGTAGTTCGTTTGCTATAGCTTTTCCGAATGTCAAGTATCATTTCCTTAGACCATGAGATTGTGCAACTCCCGGATACCATAGGAGTGCTTTGGGTGTGCCAAACGTCACAACGTAACTGGGTGACTATAAAAGTACACTACAGGTATCTCCAAAAGTGTGTGTTGGGTTGGCACGAATCAAGACTGGGATTTGTCACTCTGTATGACGGAGAGGTATCTCTGGGCCCACTCGGTAATGCATCATCATAATGAGCTCAATGTGACCAAGTGGTTGATCACGGGATCATGCATTACGGTACGAGTAAAGTGAATTGCCGGTAACGAGATTGAACGAGGTATTGGGATACCGACGATCGAGTCTCGGGCAAGTTATCGATTGACAAAGGGAATTGTATACGGATTGATTGAATCCTCGACATCGTGGTTCATCCGATGAGATCATCGAGGAGCATGTGGGAGTCAACATGGGTATCCAGATCCCGCTATTAGTTATTGACCGGAGAGTCGTCTCGGTCATGTCTGCGTGTCTCCCGAACCCGTAGGGTCTACACACTTAAGGTTCGGTGACGCTAGGGTTGTTGAGATATTAGTATACGGTAACCCGAAAGTTGTTCGGAGTCCCGGATGAGATCCCGGACGTCATGAGGAGTTCCGGAATGGTCCGGAGGTGAAGATTTATATATAGGAAGTCAAGTTTCGGCCACCGGGAAAGTTTCGGGGGTAATCGGTATTGTACCGGGACCACCGGAATGGTCCCGGGGGTCCACCGGGTGGGGACACCTATCCCGGAGGGCCCCATGGGCTGAAGTGGGAGGGGAACCAGCCCCTAGTGGGCTGGTGCACCCCCCCATGGGCCTCCCACTGCGCCTAGGGTTGGAAACCCTAGATGTGGGGGGCGCCACACTTGCCTTGGGGGGCAAGCCACCCCCTTGGCCGCTGCCCCCCTAGGAGATTGGATCTCCTAGGGCCGGCACCCCCCTAGGGACCCTATATATGGTGGGGGGTAGGGAGGGCAGCCGCACCCCAGCCCCTGGCCTCTCCCTCTCCCTCCCGTGACACTCCTCCGTCTCCCTGTGTTTGGCGAAGCCCTGCCGAGATCACCGTTGCTTCCACCACCATGCCGTCATGCTGCTGGATCTCCATCAACCTCTCCTTCCCCCTTGCTGGATCAAGTTGGAGGAGACGTCTTCCAAACCGTACGTGTGTTGAACCCGGAGGTGTCGTCCGTTCGGCGCTAGGTCATCGGTGATTTGGATCACGACGAGTACGACTCCATCAACCCCGTTCTCTTAAACGCTTCCGCGCGTGATCTACAAGGGTATGTAGATGCACTCCTCTCTCCCTCGTTGCTAGATGACTCCATAGATTGATCTTGGTGATGCGTAGAAAATTTTAAAATTCTGCTACGTTCCCCAAAAAATGGATGGAGGGGAAACCCTAGTCCGTGGAGGAAGTGGTGAAGGAAAACTACCCTCTCGTGAGGTTTCGGGGAAAGGGACGATCTGCCCCGCAGCGGGCAGCCGATGCGCGATGTTCGCGGCTAAGTATCCGGCTCCGCGCAGCTTCTTGATGTCTCCCTCCGTGACGGAGGAGACCATCCACCTGCCTCCCGCTCCGGACATGGTTGGAGAAGGTTGAGGTGGGAAGAGCGGACTTGGGCGCTAAAGTTCGAGTGTGCGAAAACGGATGAGCGAAGGAGGAAGAAGGCATGGATAGAAAGGTGAATCCTTATCCCTTTTTATGGGCGGACGAAGCTAAGCGTCCCCACTTGCCTGGTAAAACTCTCTTATCCCCCAAGCGCCGTAATTGATGACGCGGTTGGGTTACCCACGCCCGTATTGATGAGAATCCCGTAATAAGGGGACACGATCTCTGCTTTGACAAGACGTGTCGAAAAGCTGCCTCGCGTTATGTGCGGGGCTGGTTAAAGGAAACGGTTCGAATAATCACTGGGCCATGACATAACGTCATGCTGCCAAAACAAGCTGGCAAATTAGATCTGCAAAAATATTATTCTCTCTACGGTGGAATGTGGAACTTATTTTGCAGGGTCGGACACTATCCTCGTATTCAAATTCTTCTGTGATGTATTCGGAGAAGGAACCCGCCTTGCAATGCCGTAGACAATACTGCGTGCCGGACTCATCGTCATTGAAGCCTGGTTCAGGGGCTACTGAGGGAGTCCTGGATTAGGGGGTCTCCGGACAGTCGGACTATATCCTTTGGCCGGACTGTTAGACTATGAAGATACAAGATTGAAGACTTTGTCTTGTGTCCGGATGGGACTCTACTTGGTGTGGAAGGCAAGCTAGGCAATACAGATATGGATATCTCCTCCTTTGTAACCGACCTTGTGTAACCCTAACCCTCTCCGGTGTCTATATAAACCGAAGGGTTTTAGTCCGTAGGACAACAACCACAACATACAATTGAGGGAGTCCTGGATTAGGGGGTGTTCGGGTAGCCGGACTATACCTTCAGCCGGACTCCAGGACTATGAAGATACAAGATTGAAGACTTCGTCCCGTGTCCGGATGGGACTTTCCTTGGCGTGGAAGGCAAGCTTGGCGATGCGGATATTCAAGATCTCCTACCATTGTAACCGACTCTGTGTAACCCTAACCCTATCCGGTGTCTATATAAACCGGAGGGTTGTAGTCCATAGGACATCAACTCCATATACAACAATCATACCATAGGCTAGCTTCTAGGGTTTAGCCTCCTTGATCTCGTGGTAGATCTACTCTTGTACTACCCATATCATCAATATTAATCAAGCAGGAGTAGGGTATTACCTCCATCAAGAGGGCCCAAACCTGGGTAAAAACATCATGTCCCTTGTCTCCTGTTACCATCCGGCCTTGACGCACAGTTCGGGACCCCCTACCCGAGATCCGCCGGTTTTGACACCGACATTGGTGCTT